>NC_140579.1:944573122-945212289 GCF_964204655.1 Triturus cristatus
CTTTCATCCTCTGTAGTATGAATCTCATCTAAGGGGTGACTATTGGAAAGGGGTACCTCAGTAGCATTTTCAGAAGGGGGGCCTCCTGTTCCAGTCCCTAAGGGGCCTAACTGGGAGGCTTTCCTGAGAGCTTTCTGATCTTCATCAGCCTGTAAAAGCTCTCTGAGTTCAGCAGAAGTAGGATTCTTGGGCTGTTTAAGGCCCCTGATATTTGCCAACTGCCTGAGCTCATTTTGATTTAGGGTAGCAAAGATGGATGGTGCCCTCTGGGGGTCACTCTCAACAGAGATAGGTACATTGGCCCCTCTGCCCCAGCCATTGCTCTTAAGTGTGGGTGGATGTGTTGCAGTCTACCTACACTTGGGTTTTCCTACTAAACCTATCTAGTAGTTGTAGTCAGGGTGTGCTACTCCCTTTGCTCTACAACAACTAAGTTCAGTAGAACTTAAGTATATCTATTCTTGTTTTATATATACCTAAAGGTACCTGTATGATCTTTCAATTGGTAACAAAGAGATTACAGAGGTAAAACACAGCAAGCTCAAATCCAACCGCTGCTCACCAATGTGAGAAGTTGGCCTGGTATATGATGTTCACTAGTTAAAGTGACCACCTTGTACCATGCCAAGCAACCCTTATGGTGTGGTTGTAAGTCAACCTTTTCGGACCAGCTGCCCTAGTGGTAGCGTAGGCTAAGCAGTCTTTGAGGCTAAACTCGTGAAACGTGTTAAGCAGGCTGTTTTACCAAATGTAACCCCCCTTTATACCAATGAAAGGACACCACACAGATATATATTGAAAATATATATGTATTTATTTCTCAAAGTATCCCCTCGACTCTTTATGAGCACAGGAGCACAAATCGTTAAACAAGAATACGTTAGAATACACAGAAGTTGCACTTTATATGGATAGGCCCTGGTGGCCACTCGAACCATATACTAAAATAGTGGTATAAGTACCACGAACAGAAAAGGGAAAAGGCCTAGGGCCTCTAGAATCGCTGGGCCTACAAGGAGCTAACTTTAGTTAGTGACCAGGAGGTCCACGGGTTGCGTGTGCAGAGCAAATAGTCACACGCGGGCTCCCATAAGTTTTCAATGGGTGCGTAAAAGTTACAAAGTTACTGCAAAAAGGATCTTCCGGATGGACTATGAACTCAAGATTGGAAACACAGACACTAGAGATGATACTCTACACTTGGGCACCGGAGTGCCAGCTTTACCTCACCCACAGGAAGCGGGTGCATAGGTCTCGAAGTGCATCGGGTTTCTTCTATATGTTCAATGGAGCCTGAAGACAAAGAGGCTGCAGGCGGTCGGTCCGGAAGGGATGCGGTGGATCCAAGGGTGGATCGGAGTTGTAGAAGACCTGTAAGCAGAGGGGACAGTGTTCACAGTCACTAGCCAGTGACCAGCGTGGCACCAGGTGGGTACCAGGCGATGTCGGGTGCAAACAGGAGGAAAGGTGCAGCTTGTCTCTGCAGCCACGTGGTCCCTGAAGGTCGACGACGTCCAGGAGTCAGTTCACGAGCTGTCCCATGCAGGCTCTCGCTGTCGGCGGTGTCGGCGACTTGGGCGAAGCAAACAAGCCTTGGCAAAAGCAATTGTTGTGGAGAACGAAATAAGCTGATGGTTCTGACCAGCAAGGTCAGAGGGACTGCTCCTTTGGAGGGGAGCAAGGGCCAGTCTGGAGCAACCAGACCAGCGGTGTAGTTCTTGAAGTTCGTTGCCAAGATGGCCACTAGCCAACAGGCCAGCAACCGGTTAGGCGCGTCGAGTGGCAAAATGCAGAGGGGCCCCACGCAGATCGTGGAGATGCTGGAGGGCTCACCTTTGGTGCAGATGCTGCTCGGGTGTTGGGCTTCTCAGGACCCAAAGCACAACTTGGAGGGAGCCTCGGTTGTCGCGCTTGCAGCTTGTCGTGGTCTTTTCAAGATGGCTGGCTCCACGTGTCTCGGTGCCTCCACGGGTTCCTTCTTTTCAGGGACTGTGGATCGGGCGGTGAGAGGTCTGGAGGTCCAGGTCTTGTCAGTCTCTGGGCTCGGGCTCGGGCGGGAGGCGGCGGCAAAGCAGACGTTGATTCACTGGATGGTGCTTGCGTTAGCAAGGTGGTCACTCCCTGACCACAGGGGAGATTGGCTTCAGTCCTCTGTGCGGCAGAGCGTCGAAGTTCCCGTCTTCTTCTTGTAGTTAAGTTGATTCCAGGATGTCTAAAGTCTTAGGACACAGCTCCTACCTTTATTCGGATTCTAGGGGCCGCACTACCTGCTAGGTCCCTCCCTAAGGGTGGGACCAGGAAGGGGGGTGGTTACACCCCCAATCCTTTGTCCAGCTCGCCCCAGGTCCAGGGCTGGTGTGCCCCAGGACCGGTTTGAACTGGCATATGCACCGAGGCTCCTTGTGAGCCTCAGGCATGTCTGGTTTCTTTCAAGCCCTACCTGACCAATACACAAAATCCTGTCTGGGGTGGTGCACGCACCTCCCCTGGCAGGAAACCCTTTGTCCACACCTCCCAAGCTGGAAGGACTCCCAGCAGCAGGAGGGCAGACTTGTGTCTGTGGTGGCAGCATCCATTTTGTGGAGCTGAGGCTATGTCTGATTTTACCCGGGTTCCAGGTACTGTACATGTCGTGTCCCTCTAGAAGGGTGGAATGCTAACCCCGTCGCCAGAATTGGAGAGGGGTTAGTATTCCAATTTGTATGACACCTTACTCGACATGTTTTGATAAAGCCAAACCAAAGATAGCATTTAACCGCGAGGTTCATAATGCACTTAAGAGTATATGGTATGACGATATCTGGAAACAGTAGAAGGAAGTCGTTCCGACCACTGCAGACAGGCTCAGCTCATGCCAGAGCACCATCTCACATGGAACCAAGCACTCTGCCTTCAGGATTGTTAAGGCCTGCCATAGGAGTGACTTATAGGTTAACATGTGTCCCATTTAAGGTTAGGTATAGGTATACTACACCTAAGTAAGAGGTGGTTACACCAACTTAGCCCAGCTGAGTGATCAGCCAGTTGTGTCAAATTTGTTAGGCCAGGCCAGGGGTGGCACAATACATGCTTCAGCCCCTGGTAGGCCTTAGATACACCAATGCCCTGGGTACCTAGTGTACACTGGTACAGGGGCTCACAGGGTGATCCACTTCCAATTGGTTGTGCACCTAGGGTGCATAGTGTAAATTTAGTAGAGAGAACAGCAGGCTGGGAGTCTGATTGGCAGGCCCACAGCCTCAATATGTCAAAAACCAGTGAAGCAAAAAGCAAAAATTTGGGGTGACCATAGGATAGCAGACCCTACTCTCCTACACAACCCCCCCCCCAAACGCTGGGACATTAAACTAGCCTTGACCAGTCTCGTCTTCATGTCCTAAGTGGAAGTACCTGGAGAGACCATCTGCATTCCCATGGTCAGTACCTGGCCGGTGCTCCACTGTAAAGTCCATCCCCTGTAGGGAAATGGACCACCTAAGCAGTTTGGGGTTTTCACCCTTCATCTGATTTAGCCACAAGAGGGGCTTATGGTCGGTCTGAATCTTGAAGTGAGTGCCAAACAAGTATGGCCTCAGCTTCTTCAGGGCCCACACCACAGCAAAGGCCTCCCTCTCAATAGCTGACCAATTCTTCTCTCTGGGGGTCAACCTTCTGCTAATAAAAGCAATGGGTTGGTCTTGACCATCTACATTAAGTTGTGACAGCACAGCTCCCACACCCAACTCAGAAGCATCTGTTTGGACAATAAACTCTTTGGAGTAGTCAGGACTTTTCAGGATAGGTGCAGAGCACATGGCCTCCTTCAGGTCATCAAATGCCTTTTGACAGCTTACTGTCCACTGAACCTTTTTGGGCATCTTCTTGGATGTCAGATCATTAAGAGGAGTCACAATGGACCCATAGTTCTTAACAAACTTCCTGTAGTACCCAGTCAAGCCCAAGAAAGCTCGAACTTGAGTCTGGGTGGTTGGAGGAGACCAGTCCTTGATGGATTGTATCTTACTCTCCAGTGGTTGAACTTGGCCTCCACCTACAAGGTGGCCCAAATACACAACCTTACTCTGCCCTATCTGGCACTTAGTGGCCTTGATAGTGAGGCCTGCCCTTTGCAGAGCCTCAAGAGCCTTCTTCAGTTGGATCAGGTGATCCTCCCAGGTGGAGCTAAAGACAGCAATGTCATCAAGATATGCTGCACAAAAGTCATCCAACCCAGTAAGGACTTGATTCACCAACCTTTGGAAGGTGGCAGGTGCATTCTTCAGACCAAAGGGCATCACCACAAATTGGTAGTGCCCACCTGGGGTTGAGAATGCTGTTTTGGCCTTAGACTCCTCAGCTAATCTGATTTGCCAATAGCCAGCTGTCAAGTCAAATGTGCTCAAAAACTTAGCAGAAGCCAGTTTATCTATGAGCTCATCTGCCCTTGGAATAGGATGTGCATCTGTCCTAGTGACAGCATTGAGTCCTCTGTAATCTACACAGAACCTCATCTCTCTCTTGCCATCTTTGGTGTGAGGTTTGGGGACCAGAACCACTGGGCTAGCCCAGGGGCTCTCTGAGGGTTCAATGACACCTAATTCCAGCATTTTGTGTACCTCAGCCTTTATACAGTCCCTGACGTGGTCAGGTTGTCTGTAAAGCTTGTTCTTTACAGGCAGACTGTCACCAGTGTCCACCACATGGGTACACCAGTCAGTTTGGCTAGGTATCAAGGAAAACATGTGTTGAAATGATTGTAGAACTTGTCTACATTCAGTCTGCTGATGATCAGTGAGGTTGCCTCCAAGGGTCACTCCTTCAACTGAACCATCCTCAGGGTTCTGAGACAACAGGTCTGGGAGAGGGTCACTCTCTTCCTCCTGTCCCTCATCTGTAGCCATGAGCAAGCCCATGTCTGCCCTGTCAACATATGCTTTTAACCTGTTAACATGGAGTACCCTGTGGGGACTCCTGGGAGTTCCTAGGTCCACCAAGTAGGTAACCTCTCCCTTCTTTTCCAGGATTGTATGGGGTCCAGACCATTTGTCTTGGAGTGCTGCTGGGGCCACTGGCTCCAACACCCATACCTTCTGTCCTGGCTGAAACTCAACCAAGACAGCCTTTTGGTCATGCCAAGCTTTCTGTAAGGCCTAGCTTGCCTCAAGGTTTTTGGATGCCTTCTCCATATACTCAGCCATCCTGGAGCGGAGACCAAGTACATAGTCCACTATGTCTTGCTTAGGCTTTTTGAGAGGTAACTCCCATCCTTCCTTCACCAAACACAGTGGGCCTCTTACAGGGTGCCCAAACAACAATTCAAAGGGGCTGTAGCCAACCCCCTTTTGTGGGACCTCTCTGTAAGCAAACAGAAGGCAGGGTAGAAGGATGTCCCATCTTCGCCTGAGCTTTTCAGGTAATCCTTTGATCATACCCTTTAGGGTCTTGTTGAATCTCTCAACAAGCCCATTGCATTGTGGATGATAAGGAGTGGTGAACTTGTAGTTGACACCACATTCCTTCCACATAGCTGTCAAGTATCCTGACATGAAGTTGGTACCTCTGTCAGAAACCACCTCCTTAGGAAACCCCACTCTGGAGAATACTCCCAGCAGGGCCCTGGCCACAACAGGTGCTGTAGTGGTCCTAAGGGGAATTGCCTCTGGATACCTGGTGGCATGATCCACTACCACCAGTATAAATCTGTGCCCAGATGCAGTGGGAGGATCCATGGGACCCACTATATCTATTCCCACTCTTTCAAAGGGGACCCCCACCACAGGTAGTGGTATTAGGGGGGCCTTTGTTGTGCCACCTGATTTGCCACTGGCTTGGCAGGTCACACAGGAGCGACAAAACTCCTTGGTATCTTCATTCATGTGAAGCCAGTGAAAGTGAAGGACAAGCCTGTCCCAAGTCTTGTTCTGGCCTAAGTGTCCTGCTAAAGGAATATCATGGGCCAAGGTAAGAAGGAAGCCCCTAAATTGCAGAGGTATAACCAACCTCCTGGTTGCACCAGGCTTGGGGTCTCTAGCCTCTGAATAAAGGAGCCCTTCATCCCAATACACTTTATGGGTACCTTGAGCATTCCCAGCAGCCTCAGCAGCAGCCAGCTGTCTGAGGGGTTCAAGAGAGGGACAGGATAACTGAGCCTGCCTCAAGTCAGCCCTTGAAGGTCCCCCTGTCCCCAGAAACTCAACCTGATCAGGTTCAAGCTCTTCAGGGACAGTTCCTTCAGGGTTCTCTAGATCAGCTTCCTGGGAAGGTTGATCATCACTCTGAGGCAGGGGGGAAGGCACAGCCTTGACCCTCCTGTTCTTCTTCTTGGTAGGTGCTTGGTCCATTGTTCCAGGATCCAAGACCTGAGGTTCAGTAAGGCACTTTTTGGCCTGTGACCTGGTCACAGCAAGGACATGTGGTGATATACCTAACATCTCTGCATGTGTCCTGTACTCCACTTCAGACCATAGAGAACTCTCTAGGTCATTGCCCAACAAACATTCTACTGGGAGGTCTGCACTAACCACAACCCTTTTGAGGCCAGTTACCCCTCCCCATGAGAAGTTAACAACTGCCATACTATGTGAAGTAGTGGCATTGCTGGCCTTGGTCACCAGGTAATTCTCACCTGGTATGTACTGTCCAGGGTCCACAAAGCCTGGTGTCACCATAGTGACACTGGCACACGTGTCCCTGTAGGCTTGAGCCACTTTTTCATTAATTAAAGGAGTCTGTCTGTACTTGCCCAGGTTACTGGGGCTCACAGTCAGGGACAAATCTATGTCCCCATCACAGATCAGGACTGCCTGGGTCAGGGTTCTGTCTAAGTCAGAATCTCCTTCAGTTCCCATAGTGATTCCCACTACACCCTTTGTCTGGGGACCAACACTGCTAACAGTAGTACTGGGAGCAGGTGCCTTAGGGGCAACAGTGTTGGGGGCTCCACCCTTTTTACAATCACTAGTCCAGTGAGTTGTATTCTTGCAAGAATTGCACCAGGGTTTCTTTTGACCTTCTTTCTTCTTCCCTTTAGGCTGGGACCCACCCTCTTTAGTACTAGTTTGGGGCCCTGTTGAAGACTTCTGGTCTTTAGATTTCTGATCTCCACCCTTTTGGTCTGTTTTCTTCTGATCACCCCCTTGTCCCTGGTTCTGGTTCTTTTGCTTAACCCTGGTTCTGACCCATTTGTCTGCCTTCTTTCCCAATTCTTGGGGAGAGGTCAGATCAGAGTCAACCAAGTGTTGATGCAGTTGCTGGTTTTGACAGTTATTTAAAATCTGTTCTCTCATCATCAAATTGTACAATCCTGTATAATCAGATACCTTACTTCCCAGCAACCAACCCTCCAAAGCCTTAGTGGCACATTCAATGTATTCAGACCAGTCCTGAGTCTGTGTCTTCTGGGTGTCTCTGAACATTAACCTGTACTGTTCAGTGGTTAAGCCTAACCCATCAACTAGGACACTCTTCAGGACTCTGTAGTTTCTGACATCCTCCTCCCTAACAGTGAGGAGTCTGTCTCTGCCTCTTCCTTCAAAGGAGAGCCAGAGGATTGCTGCCCACTGGTCTTCAGGAACCTGCTGCACTTTGCAGGCTCTCTCAAGAGCAGTCATCCATTTGTGGATGTCATCCCCACTTTTGTAGGGGGGCACAACCTTAGACAGGTTCCTATTATCAAATACCCTATCTTTGTCCTT
Source organism: Triturus cristatus (assembly GCF_964204655.1). Classification (NCBI taxonomy): domain Eukaryota; kingdom Metazoa; phylum Chordata; class Amphibia; order Caudata; family Salamandridae; genus Triturus; species Triturus cristatus. Next base: position 944,580,796 of record NC_140579.1, read on the forward strand.
AGGGACAATGCTGCCACCAGTGGGTATAGACCCACTCTCTTTAGGTCGCCTAGCCTTACTCAGTTTCTCTTCCATCAGAGCTACTTCTAGCTCCTGTTTCCTGATTCTCAGCTGAGCTTCCTGCATTCTGGCCTCATGTTCCCTCCTATGAGGGGTGGTCATCCTTCTCCTGGAGTGACCTTGAGAGCCTCTAGAGGCATGAGAAGCATTAGATTCACCTGAGTGATTCCTTTGCCTCCCAAGCCCCTGGTTAAGTCCACTAGGGAGATCCAATGGGGTGATCCCATTGTCAGTCCCCAGTAGCCTTAAGTTAGCTGGGCCACGTATAACACTTGGCACTGGGCTAGTTCTCCCTTCATCCTCACTACCTTCTGTATCAGTACCCTTCTCACTTTCATCCTCTGTAGTATGAATCTCATCTAAGGGGTGACTATTGGAAAGGGGTACCTCAGTAGCATTTTCAGAAGGGGGGCCTCCTGTTCCAGTCCCTAAGGGGCCTAACTGGGAGGCTTTCCTGAGAGCTTTCTGATCTTCATCAGCCTGTAAAAGCTCTCTGAGTTCAGCAGAAGTAGGATTCTTGGGCTGTTTAAGGCCCCTGATATTTGCCAACTGCCTGAGCTCATTTTGATTTAGGGTAGCAAAGATGGATGGTGCCCTCTGGGGGTCACTCTCAACAGAGATAGGTACATTGGCCCCTCTGCCCCAGCCATTGCTCTTAAGTGTGGGTGGATGTGTTGCAGTCTACCTACACTTGGGTTTTCCTACTAAACCTATCTAGTAGTTGTAGTCAGGGTGTGCTACTCCCTTTGCTCTACAACAACTAAGTTCAGTAGAACTTAAGTATATCTATTCTTGTTTTATATATACCTAAAGGTACCTGTATGATCTTTCAATTGGTAACAAAGAGATTACAGAGGTAAAACACAGCAAGCTCAAATCCAACCGCTGCTCACCAATGTGAGAAGTTGGCCTGGTATATGATGTTCACTAGTTAAAGTGACCACCTTGTACCATGCCAAGCAACCCTTATGGTGTGGTTGTAAGTCAACCTTTTCGGACCAGCTGCCCTAGTGGTAGCGTAGGCTAAGCAGTCTTTGAGGCTAAACTCGTGAAACGTGTTAAGCAGGCTGTTTTACCAAATGTAACCCCCCTTTATACCAATGAAAGGACACCACACAGATATATATTGAAAATATATATGTATTTATTTCTCAAAGTATCCCCTCGACTCTTTATGAGCACAGGAGCACAAATCGTTAAACAAGAATACGTTAGAATACACAGAAGTTGCACTTTATATGGATAGGCCCTGGTGGCCACTCGAACCATATACTAAAATAGTGGTATAAGTACCACGAACAGAAAAGGGAAAAGGCCTAGGGCCTCTAGAATCGCTGGGCCTACAAGGAGCTAACTTTAGTTAGTGACCAGGAGGTCCACGGGTTGCGTGTGCAGAGCAAATAGTCACACGCGGGCTCCCATAGGTTTTCAATGGGTGCGTAAAAGTTACAAAGTTACTGCAAAAAGGATCTTCCGGATGGACTATGAACTCAAGATTGGAAACACAGACACTAGAGATGATACTCTACACTTGAGCACCGGAGTGCCAGCTTTACCTCACCCACAGGAAGCGGGTGCATAGGTCTCGAAGTGCGTCGGGTTTCTTCTATATGTTCAATGGAGCCTGAAGACAAAGAGGCTGCAGGCGGTCGGTCCGGAAGGGATGCGGTGGATCCAAGGGTGGATCGGAGTTGTAGAAGACCTGTAAGCAGAGGGGACAGTGTTCACAGTCACTAGCCAGTGACCAGCGTGGCACCAGGTGGGTACCAGGCGATGTCGGGTGCAAACAGGAGGAAAGGTGCAGCTTGTCTCTGCAGCCACGTGGTCCCTGAAGGTCGACGACGTCCAGGAGTCAGTTCACGAGCTGTCCCACACAGTCTCTCGCTGTCGGCGGTGTCGGCGACTTGGTCGAAGCAAACAAGCCTTGGCAAAAGCAATTGTTGTGGAGAACGAAATAAGCTGATGGTTCTGACCAGCAAGGTCAGAGGGACTGCTCCTTTGGAGGGGAGCAAGGGCCAGTCTGGAGCAACCAGACCAGCAGTGTAGTTCTTGAAGTTCGTCGCCAAGATGGCCACTAGCCAACGGGCCAGCAACCGGTTAGGCGCGTCGAGTGGCAAAATACAGAGGGGCCCCACGCAGATCGTGGAGATGCTGGAGGGCTCAACTTTGGTGCAGATGCTGCTCGGGTGTTGGGCTTCTCAGGACCCAAAGCACAACTTGGAGGGAGCCTCGGTTGTCGCGCTTGCAGCTTGTCGTGGTCTTTTCAAGATGGCTGGCTCCACGTGTCTCGGTGCCTCCACGGGTTCCTTCTTTTCAGGGACTGTGGATCGGGCGGTGAGAGGTCTGGAGGTCCAGGTCTTGTCAGTCTCTGGGCTCGGGCTCCGGCGGGAGGCGGCGGCAAAGCAGACGTTGATTCGCTGGATGGTGCTTGCGTTAGCAAGGTGGTCACTCCCTGACCACAGGGGAGATTGACTTCAGTCCTCTGTGCGGCAGAGCGTCGAAGTTCCCGTCTTCTTCTTGTAGTTAAGTTGATTCCAGGATGTCTAAAGTCTTAGGACACAGCTCCTACCTTTATTCGGATTCTAGGGGCCGGACTACCTGCTAGGTCCCTCCCTAAGGGTGGGACCAGGAAGGGGGGTGGTTACACCCCCAATCCTTTGTCCAGCTCGCCCCAGGTCCAGGGCTGGTGTGCCCCAGGACCGGTTTGAACTGGCATATGCACCGAGGCTCCTTGTGAGCCTCAGGCATGTCTGGTTTCTTTCAAGCCCTACCTGACCAATACACAAAATCCTGTCTGGGGTGGTGCATGCACCTCCCCTGGCAGGAAACCCTTTGTCCACACCTCCCAAGCTGGAAGGACTCCCAGCAGCAGGAGGACAGACTTGTGTCTGTGGTGGCAGCATCCATTTTGTGGAGCTGAGGCTATGTCTGATTTTACCCGGGTTCCAGGTACTGTACATGTCGTGTCCCTCTAGAAGGGTGGAATGCTAACCCCGTCGCCAGAATTGGCGAAGGGTTAGTATTCCAATTCGTATGACACCTTACTCGACATGTTTTGATAAAGCCAAACCAAAGATAGCATTTAACCGCGAGGTTCATAATGCACTTAAGAGTATATGGTATGACGATATCTGGAAACAGTAGAAGGAAGTCGTTCCGACCACTGCAGACAGGCTCAGCTCATGCCAGAGCACCATCTCACATGGAACCAAGCACTCTGCCTTCAGGATTGTTAAGGCCTGCCATAGGAGTGACTTATAGGTTAACATGTGTCCCATTTAAGGTTAGGTATAGGTATACTACACCTAAGTAAAAGGTGGTTACACCAACTTACCCCAGCTGAGTGATCAGCCAGTTGTGTCAAATTTGTTAGGCCAGGCCAGGGGTGGCACAATACATGCTTCAGCCCCTGGTAGGCCTTAGATACACCAATGCCCTGGGTACCTAGTATACACTTGTACAGGGGCTCACAGGGTGATCCACTTCCAATTGGTTGTGCACCTAGGGTGCATAGTGTAAATTTAGTAGAGAGAACAGCAGGCTGGGGGTCTGATTGGCAGACCCACAGCCTCAATATGTCAAAAACCAGTGAAGCAAAAAGCAAAAATTTGGGGTGACCAAAGGTTAGCAGACCCTACTCTCCTACACCGCCATATACCGAAGGGCCGATCTTCGGTCGACTCGCCTTCACTCCCGCTCACATGCGCTACCCCTTCCCTCGCCCCTCCCTGACACTTCTCCTTTCACCCCCTGTACAGCACTGCTATTAACGACAACCCAGTCCTGAAGATGATCCTGATTGATAGTATTGAAATGTCGTCGACTCCTCAGCGCAAATGATGGCACATGCCCTTCTGTGACTCCATTGTTTCAATTTTGGCAAATCCAACATTGTAAATCATTGTTTTTGAGTCACAACGTCCACTGTATATATCTGTTCACATCCACAATTTGGCAGTTTTTCGCTGAATGCACAATTGTCACTTGCGTCGCCACTTGTTTGTGTCACATACACAATTGAGCACCAAGTCCAATTTGGGTTGTTTCATGCATTATTTGCCTACAGTGCTGCTACAACTGTAATCTCTAAATTTCAATTTAATTATACGATGCCATGTGCAGATTTCAAAACTATTTCTGAGTCTCCCTCTTTCCTTTCCACGTAATGTATTGTAAATACATGTCTAATTGTCTTTTATAGTGTTACCAGTTGGAATATTGTTTTCTTTTTATGCTTCATCATAGGGCGTTCCTCGTCAGACCGGAGCTGCAATGTCCAACGGGCCTGGTGGCTTCTTTAGCAGAGTTCATTTGATCTGAGATCGCCGTATGTGAAGGGTGTATGTGGGCAACAAGTGCAAGGTGTGTGCTAAAGTGAATAGGTGATTATAAAATAGGCTCCAGACCTATGAATATTTTCATTCGAAATAGGGCTGGGACTAAGTAAAAGCAGTGGTGCCACCAGCAGGTCGTAAGGTACCTAGGTAGCTAGTGAGTATGTGTGGTCGACATGTCTCGTATCATCTGAGCTCCAAAATCGAGCGACACTTCTTCAGGACCAAAGGTAGATAATAGTGATCCCCAATGGAGAACACTAAAAAAGACAAACCCAAATTATGGGGATGTGATTAGAACAATTTTAGGTCCCAAGTAGGGAACCTACCATGTCTCTCCACCTTACTGGGTGGAAAGTTCCACTTCATGGAAGGGGGGGAGAAAATTGGCCCAAGTACTGATGGGTAACCAACGAATAGAAGGAGGGCAATGCCTGCTCATCTAGGATCTCCCCGGCTTCCGAATCTTGAGGTGAGGCACATTGTAGAAGCCGCTTGCTAATTTTACAAGCTTGTCAAAAAAGATGTAGAACAGGGAAAGTCATAAAAGGCTGATTTTACAAGAAATCATTAGCAGGAGCCTGCGTTTGTGAAGAGGTCCGTTTATGTGGCTGTTTTAGTGTTTTAAGATATTTTGCAGTAATTCCCCCGTGGTTATTTTGCCCTCTTGGGAGGAACGGTGGGCTGCTGGCTCCATTTCAGTATCACTGGGCACTGTTTACACCCCAAGCAGGCCTTTCCGAAAGCGCAAGCCGGGCGGCCACTGCATCGGTGCCAGCATAATTACAGGGGCTTGGCCGGTCACAAGTTTTTCATATGCCCTTTTTTTGATGTAAGAAAGTAGTATTCTAATGTGCAACCAACCTTTGTAAATTATGCAGGATCCTCAGAGGCACAGCAGAACACGAGCAGCAATAACGCTCGACAGTCTGGTGTGCATAAGCGAAGGCTACTTGAAAGCAGGTCGTAAGCGTTGTTGCGCTCTTGGGCCAACGCGATTCCAGACTACACAGGTGGCATTTGTAACTCCCCCTGCGCCGCGGTCGGCTGGGTGTTAAATAAGATTCACTTGCTGCCTTCAAGCTGACCGCATCATTTGTTAATTGTGCACATTTTCACAACTACATTAGAAGCTTCCTCAGCACAGCCACAGGCTATCTTTCACACATTGTGCGCGGTGCCCCTGGTTACTCCTAACGGCTCACTGGGGTGCCGCGGCGCACAGTTTGGGAACCACTGGGCTATGGGCTTAACCATAAAGTCAGGCAACGGCCATTTTCCAGCACCTATTTATGCTCTACATCAAACCTCAGTGGGCGTGGCAACATTTTCAGCGTGGCCTGTTGGTTGTTGTAGTGCTTTCTTATTTCTCCAGTGAGTCGCCAAGCCATTTCTTTACTGTAAAATGTCAATAAATGTCCCAAGTGTGTTGCACTGCAAAGTCATGCCACCTCGCATGCACCTTCATACCTCCATAAGCGGCTCCTGTCCCATGCAATCACTCCAACTGGCGTCACAGCGGGATTGCTTGGATAGCGGGGCTCCTCCTGCGGCTGAGGCTAACTCGCTTCTATCCAAACAAAAGGTTGCCGACAGAGGAGGGGCTCATGTAGGTAAGTCTGGCGCCAATTCTTTAATGGAGGTTGCAATGAGGGAACACAGAAAATGCCACGCGACACATTTCGTGCTTCATAGCACTTCCTCATGGGCTATGGCTTTCACGATAAAGGCAAGCAACGGCCATTTTCCAGCACCTTTTTATCCTCTACATCCCGACTCAGTGGGTGTGGCCTGTTGATTGTTGTAGTGCTTTATATTTCTCCAGTGAGTCGCCGTGCCATTTCTTTAGTATGAAATGTCAATAAATGTCCCACGCGGATTGCGGTGCAGAGTCATGCCACCTCGCATGCACTTTCATACCTCCATAAACGGCTCCTGTTCCAGGCAATCACGCCAACTAGCATCACAGCGGGGCTGCTTGGACGCAGTGGGACTCCCCCGCGGCTTAGAATAAGCCGCTTCTATCCAAACAAAAGGTTGCCCACAGAGGAAGGGCCCACACAGGTAAGTCTGGCACTAATTCTTTAAAGGAGGTTGCAATGCGGAACACAGAAAATGACACGCTTAAAGGGCAGTCCAGCCCGACGGATTTCGTGCTTCATAGCACTTCCTCATGGGCTATGGGCTTCACGACAAAGACAGGCAACGGCCATTTTCCAGCACCTATTGATCCTCTACATCTCGCCTCAGTGGGCGTAGCCACAGTTTCAGCGTGGCCTGTTGGTTGTTGTAGTGCTTTCTTATTTCTCCAGTGAGTCGCTGTGCCATTTCTTTACTATAAAAGGTCAATAAATGTCCCAAGTGGATTGGGGGGCACAGTCATGCCACCTTCATACTTTCATACTTCCATAAGCGGCTCCTGTCCCAGGCAATCACGCCAACTGGTGTCACAGCGAGGCTGCTTGGAGGCAGCGGGGCTCCTGCGGCTTTGGCTAAGCTGCTTCTATCCAAACAAAAGGTTGCTCCCAAAGGAAGGGCTCACACAGGTAAGCCTGGCACCAATTCTTTAATGGAGGATGCAATCCGGGAACACAGAAAATGCCACGCTGAGAGTGCACAGTCCAGCCCAACGCATTTCATGCTTCATAGCACTTCCTCTTGGGCTCTGGGTTTCACCAAAAAGGCAGGCAAATGCCATTTTCCAGCACCTATTTATCCTCTACATCCCGCCTCAGTGGGCGTGGCCACATTTTCAGCGTGGCCTGTTGGTTGTTGTACTGCTTTCTTATTTCTCCAGTGAGTCGCCGTACCATTTCTTTACTATAAAATGTCAATAAATATCCCAAGTGGGATGATGGGCACAGTCCATATGCGGCTCCTGTACCAGGCAATCACGCCAACTTACCTCACAGCGGGGCTGGTCCGACGCAGCGGGGCTCCTCCTGCGGCTCAGGCTAAGCCGCTTCTATCCAAACAAAAGGTTGCCCACAGAGGAAGGGCCCACACAGGGAAGTCTGCCACCAATTCATTAATGGAGGTTGCAATGCGGGAACACAGAAAATGCCACGCTGAAAGTGCACAGTCCAGCCCGACGCGTATCGTGCTTCATAGCACTTGCTCATAGGCTTCACGATAAAGGCAGGCAATGTCCATTTTCCAACACCTATTTATCCTCTACATCGCGCCTCAGTGGGCGAGGCCACATTTTCAGCATGGCCTGTTGGTTGTTGTAGTGCTTTCTTATTTCTCCAGTGAGTCGCCGTGCCATTTCTTTACTATGAAATGTAAATAAATGTCCCAAGTGTGTTTCGGTGCACAGTCATGCCACCTCGCATGCACCTTCATACCTCCATAAGCGGCTCCTGTCCCAGGCAATCATGCCAAGTGGTGTCACAGAGGGCTGCTTCGAAGCAGCGGCGCTCACCCGCAGCTTAGGATAAGCCACTTCTATCCAAACATAAGGTTGCCCACAGAGGAAGGGCCCACACAGGTAAGTCTGGCACCATTTCTTTAATGGAGGTTACAATGCGGGAACACAGAAAATGCCACGCTGAAAGTGTACAGTCCAGCCCAACGCGTTTCGTGCTTCATAGCACTTCCTCATGGGCTATGGGCTTCACGATAAAGGCAGGCAACGGACATTTTCTAGCACCTATTTATCCTCTACATCGCGCCTCAGTGGGCGAGGCCACATTTTCAGCGTGGCCTGTTGGTTGTTGTAGTGCTTTCTTATTTCTCCAGTGAGTCGCCGTGCCATTTCTTTACTATAAAATGTCAATAAATGTCCCAAGTGTGTTGGGGTGCACAGTCATGCCACCTTCCATGCACTGGCGTCACAGCGAGGCTGTTTGGATGCAGCAGGGCTCCTCCTGTGGTTTTGGCTAATCTGCTTCTATCCAAACAAAAGGTTGCTCCTAGAGGAAGGGCCCACACAGGTAAGTCTGGCACCAATTATTTAATGGAGGTTGCAATGAGGGAACACAGAAAATGCCACGCTGAAAGTGCACAGTCCAGCCCAACGCATTTTGTGCTTCATAGCACTTCCTCTTAGGCTACGGGCTTCACCATAAAGGCAGGCAACGGCCATTTTTCATCACATATTTATCCTCTACATCCCGACTCAGTTGGCATGGCCACATTTTCAGGTTGGCCTGTTTGTTGTTGTAGTGCTTTCTTATTTCTCCAGTGAGACGCTGTGCTATTTCTTTACTGTAAAATGTCAATAAATGTCCCAAGTGGGTTGGGGGGCACATTCATGCCACCTCGCATGCACCTTCATACCTCTATAAGCGGCTCCTGTCCCAGGCAATCACGCCAACTTGCCTCACAGTGGGGCTGCTTGGACGCAGCGGGGCTCCGCCTGTGGCTTAGGCTAAGCCACTTCTATCCAAGCAAATGTTGCCTACAGAGGAAGGGCCCACACAGGTAAGTCTGGCACCAATTCTTTAATGGAGGTTGCAATGCTGGAACGCAGAAAATGCCACGATGAAAGTGCACAGTCGAGCCTCACGCGTTTCGTGCTTCATAGCACTTCCTCATGGGCTATGGGCTTCACAATAAGGGCAGGCAATGGCCATTTTCCAGCTCCTATTTATCTTCTACATCTCGCCTCATTGGGCTAGGCCACATTTTCAGCGTGGCCTGTTGGTTGTTGTAGTGCTTTTTTATTTCTCCAGTGACTCACCATGCCATTTCATTTCTTTACTGTAATATGTCAACAAATGGTCCAAGTGGGTTGTGGTGCACAGTCATGCCACCTCGCGTGCACCTTTATACCTCCATAAGCGGCTCCTCTCCCAGGCAATCACACCAACTGGCGTCACAGTGGGGCTGCTTGGACAGCAGAGCTCCTCCCCCAGATTAGGCTAAGCCGCTTCTATCCAAACTAAAGGTTGCCCACAGAGGAAGGGCCCACACAGGGAAGTCTGGCACCAATTCATTAATGGAGGTTGCAATGCGGGAACAGAGAAAATGCCACGCTGAAAGTGCACAGTCCAGCCCGACGCGTATCGTGCTTCATAGCACTTGCTCATAGGCTTCACGAAAAAGGCAGGCAATGTCCATTTTCCAGCACCTATTTATCCTCTACATCCTGCCTCAGTGGGCGTGGCCACATTTTCAGCGTGGCCTGTTGGTTGTTGTAGTGCTTTCTTATTTCTCCAGTGAGTCGCCGTGCCATTTCTTTACTGTAAAATGTCAATAAATGTCCCAAGTGTGTTGCGCTGCAAAGTCATGCCACCTCGCATGCACCTTCATAAATCCATAAGCGGCTCCTGTCCGAGGCATTCACTCTAACGGGCGTCACAGCGGGGCTGCTTGGACAGCGGAGCTCCTCCCGCAGCTTAGGCTAAGCCGCTTCTATCCAAACAAAAGGTTGCCCACAGAGGAAGAGCTCACGCAGGTAAGTCTGGCGCCAATTCTTTAATGGAGGTTACAATGAGGGAACACAGAAAATGCCACGCTGAAGGTGCACACTCCAGCCCGACACGTTTCGTGCTTCATAGGACTTCCTCATGGGCTATGGCCTTCACGATAAAGGCAAGCAACTGCCATTTTCCAGCACCTTTTTATCCTCTACATCACGCCTCAGTGGGCGTGGCCAGATTTGCAGCATGGCCTGTTGGTTGTTGTAGTGCTTTCTTATTTCTCCACTGAGTCGCGTGCCATTTCTTTACTGTGAAATGTCAATAAATGTCCCAAGTGGGTTGCGGTGCATAGTTATGCCACCTCGCATGCCCCGTCATACCTCCATAAGCGGCTCCTGTCCAAGGCAATCACGCCAACTGGCGTCACAGCGGGGCTGCTTGGATGCAGCCGGGCTCCTCCCGCGGCTTAGACTAAGCCGCTTATATGCAAACAAAAGGTTGCCCACAGAGGAAGAGCCCACGCAGGTAATTCTGGCACCAATTCTTTAATGGAGGTTGCAATGCGGAACACAGAAAATGACACACTTAAAGTGCATAATCCGGCCCGACGCGTTTCGTTCTTCATAGCGCTTCCTCATGGGCTATGGGCTTCACGATGAAGGCAGGCAAGGGCCATTTTCCAGCACCTATTTATCCTCTACATCCCGTCTCAGTGGGTGTGCCCACATTTTCAGCATGGCCTGTTAGCTGTTGTAGTGCTTTCTTATTTCTCAAGTGAGTCGCTGTGCCATTTCTTTACTATAAAATGTCAATAGATGTCTCTAGTCAGTCATGCCACCTTGCATGCACCTTCATACCTCCATAAGTGGCTCCTGTACCAGGCAATCACGCCAACTGGCGTCACAGCGGGGCTACTTGGACGCAGCAGGGCTCCTCCTACGGCTTAGGCAAAGCCGCTTCTATCCAAACAAAAGGTTTCCCTCAGAGGAAGGGCCCACACAGGGAAGTCTCGCACCAATTCTTTAATGGAGGTTGCAATACGGGAATATAGAAAATGCCACGCTGAAAGTGCACAGTCCAGTCCGACGCTTGTCGTGCTTCATACCACTTGCTCATGGGCTTCACGATAAAGGCAGGCAATGGCCATTTTCCAGCACCTATTTATCCTCTACATCCCGCCTCAGTGGGCGTGGCCACATTTTCAGCGTGGCCTGTTGGTTGTTGTAGTGCTTTCTTATTTCTCCAGTGAGTCGCCGTGCCATTTCTTTACTATAAAATGTCAATAAGTGTCCCAAGTGGGTTGGGGTGCACAGTCATGCCACCTTCCATGCACCTTCATACCTCCATAAGCAGCTCCTGTCACAAGCAATCACGCCAACTGGCGTCACAGCGAGGCTGCTTGGACGTAGCGGGGCTCCTCTTGCGGCTTTGGCTAAGCTGCTTCTATCCAAACAAAAGGTTGCTCCCAGAGTAAGAGCCCACACAGGTAAGTCTGGCACCAATTCTTTAATGGAGGTTGCAATGAGGGAACACAGAAAATGCCACGCTGAGGGTGCACAGTCCAGCCCGACATGTTTCGTGATTCATAGGACTTCCTCATGGGCAATGGCCTTCACGATAAAGGCAAGCAACGGCCATTTTCAAGCACCTTTTTATCCTCTACATCCCGCCTCAGTGGGCGTGGCCAGATTTACAGCATGGCCTGTTGGTTGTTGTAGTGCTTTCTTTTTTCTCCAGTGAGTCGCGTGTCATTTCTTTACGGTAAAATGTCAATAAATGTCCCAAGTGGGTTGCGGTGCACAGTCATGCCAACTCGCAAGCACCTTCATACCTCCATAAGCGGCTCCTGTCCCAGGCAATCACGCCAACTGGCGTCACAGCGGGGCTGCTTGGATGCAGCCAGGCTCTTCCCGTGGCTTAGACTAAGCCGCTTATATCTAAACAAAAGGTTGCCCACAGAGGAAGAGCCCACGCAGGTAATTCTGGCACCAATTCTTTAATGGAGGTTGCAATGCGGAACACAGAAAATGACACGCTTAAAGTGCACAGTCCGGCCCGACGCGTTTCGTTCTTCATAGCACTTCCTCATTGGCTATGGGCTTCACGATAAACGCAGGCAATGCCCATTTTCCAGCACCTATTTATCCTCTACATGCCGCCTCAGTGGGCGTGGCCACATTTTCAGCAAGGCCTGTTGGTTGTTGTGGTGCTTTCTTATTTCTCCAGTGATTCGCTGTGCCATTTCTTTACTATAAAATGTCAATAAATGTCCCAAGTGTGTTGGGGGGCACAGTCATGCAAACTTCCATGCACCTTCATACCTCCATAAGCAGCTCCTGTCCCAGGAAATCACGCCAACTGGCGTCACAGCGCGGCTGCTTGAACTCAGCGGGGCTCATCCTGCGGCTTTGGCTAAGCTGCTTCTATCCAAACAAAAGGTTGCTGTCAGAGGAAGGGCCCACAGAGGTAAGTCTGGCAATAATTCTTTAATGGAGGTTCCAATGCGGGAACAGAGAAAATGCCACGCTGGAAGTGTACAGTCCAGCCTAACGCATTTCTTGCTTCATAGCACTTGCTCATAGGCTTCACGGTAAAGGCAGGCAATGTCCTTTTTCCTGCACCTATTTATCCTCTACTTCCTGCCTCAGTGGGCGTGGCCACATTTTCAGCGTGGCCTGTTGGTTGTTATAGTGCTTTCTTATTTCTCAAGTGAGTCGCCGTGCCATTTCTTTACTGTAAAATGTCAATAAATGTCCCAAGCGGATTGCGGTGCACAGTCATGCCACCTCGCATGCACCTTCATACCTCCATAAGCAGCTCCTGTCCCAGGAAATCACGCCAACTGGCGTCACAGCGCGGCTGCTTGAACTCAGCGGGGCTCATCCTGCGGCTTTGGCTAAGCTGCTTCTATCCAAACAAAAGGTTGCTGCCAGAGGAAGGGCCCACAGAGGTAAGTCTGGCAATAATTCTTTAATGGAGGTTCCAATGCGGGAACAGAGAAAATGCCACGCTGGAAGTGTACAGTCCAGCCTAACGCATTTCTTGCTTCATAGCACTTGCTCATAGGCTTCACGGTAAAGGCAGGCAATGTCCATTTTCCCGCACCTATTTATCCTCTACTTCCTGCCTCAGTGGGCGTGGCCACATTTTCAGCGTGGCCTGTTGGTTGTTATAGTGCTTTCTTATTTCTCAAGTGAGTCGCCGTGCCATTTCTTTACTGTAAAATGTCAATAAATGTCCCAAGCGGATTGCGGTGCACAGTCATGCCACCTCGCATGCACCTTCATACCTCCATAAGCAGCTCCTGTCCCAGGAAATCACGCCAACTGGCGTCACAGTGGGGCTGCTTGGACGCAGCGGGCTCCTCCCTCGGCTTAGGCTAAGCCGCTTCTATCCAGTCAAAAGGTTGCCCACAGAGGAAGGGCCCACACAGGAAATTCTGCCACCAATTCTTTAATGGAGGTTGCAATGCGGACCACAGAAAAAGACACGCTTAAAGTGCACAGTCCTGCCAGACGTGTTTCGTGCTTCATAGCGCTTCCTCATGGGCTATGGGCTTCAAGATAAAGGCAGGCAACGGCCATTTTCCAGCACCTATTGGTCCTCTACATCCCTCCTCAGTGGGCGTGGCCACATTTTGAGCGTGGCCTGTTGGTTGTCGGAGTGCTTTCTAATTTCTCCAGTGAGTCGCGGTGCCATTTCTTTACTATAAAATGTCAATAAATGTCCCAATGGTTAGCGGTTTACTGTCATGCCACCTCGCATGCACCTTCATACCTCCATAAGCGTCTCCTGTCCTAGGCAATTATGCCAACTGGCGTCACTGCGGGGCTGTTTGGACTCAGCGGGGCTCATCCTCCGGCTTAGGCTAAGCCGCTTCTATCCAAACAAAAGGTTGCCCACAGAGGAAGGGCCCACACAGGTAAGTCTGGCACCAATTTTTTAATGGAGGTTGCAATGCGGGAACACAGAAAATGCCACACTGAAAGTGCGCAGTCCAGCCCGACGCATTTTGTGCTTCATAGCACTTCCTCATGGGCTATGGGCTTCACGAAAAAGGCAGGCAACAGCCATTTTCCAGCACTTATTTATCTTCTACATCCCGCCTCAGTGGGAGTGGCAACATTTTCAGCGTGGCCTGTTGGTTGTTGAAGTGCTTTCTTATTTCTCCAGTGACTCGCTATTGCCATTTCTTTACTGTAAAATGTCAATAAATGTCCTAAGTGGGTTGCGGTGCACAGTCATCTCACCTCGCATGCACCTTCATACCACCATAAGCGGCTTCTGTCCCAGGCAATCACACCAACTGGCGTCACAGCAGGGCTTCTTGGACGCAGCGGGGCTCCTCCTGTGGCTTAGGGTAAGCGCTTCTATCCAAACAAAAGGTTGCCCACAGAGGAAGGGCTCACATAGTCAAATCTTGGCTTGGCAGTTCGGGCCGGACTGTTCCCATGAGGCACAGGGTCAGACTGATTTGCATATGGCCATGTCTGAACTGGGGTGGCAGAGTGGGCTAAAGAACGGTGATGGATCAAACCCAGATCTGTTGACTGGGTGTGAGTGTTTGATTGGTTCTGATGCTCCGTCCATCACCACCCCCTTTTGTACCACACAGTTAAGTCTGGCACCAATTCTTTAATGGAGGTTGCAATGAGGGAACACAGAAAATGCCACGCTGAAGGTGCACAGTCCAGCCCGACACGTTTCGTGCTTCATAGGACTTCCTCATGGGCTATGGCCTTCACGATAAAGGCAAGCAACGGCCATTTTCCAGCACCTTTTTATCCTCTACATCCCGCCTCAGTGGGCGTGGCCAGATTTACAGCATGGCCTGGTGGTTGTTGTACTGCTTTCTTATTTCTCCAGTGAGTCACCGTGCCATTTCTTTACTTTAAAATGTCAATTAATATGCCAAGTGGGTTGAGGTGCACAGTCCTGCCAACTCGCAAGCACCTTCATACCTCCATAAGCGGCTCCTGTCCCAGGCAATCAAGCCAACTGGCATCACAGCGGGGCTGCTTGGAAGCAGCGGGGCTCCTCCGACGGCTTAGGCTAAGCCGCTTATATCAAAACAAAAGGTTGCCCACAGAGGAAGGGCCCACACAGGTAAGTCTGGCACCAATTCTTTAATGGACGTTGCAATGCGAGAACACAGAAAATGCCACGCTGAAAGTGCACAGTCCAGCCCGCAGTGTTTTGTGCTTCATAGCACTTTCTCATGGGCTATGGGCTTAATGATAAAGGATGGCAATTGCCATTTTCCAGCACCTATTTATCTTCTACATCCCACCTCAGTGGGAGTGGCGAAATTTTCAGCGTGGCCTGTTGGTTGTTGTAGTGCTTTCTTATTTCTCCAGTGAGTCGCCGTGCCATTTCTTTACTGTAAAATGTCAATAAATGTCCCCAGTGGGTTGCGGTGCACAGTCATGCCACCTCGCATGCACCTTCATACCTCCATGAGCGGCTCCTGTCCCAGGCAATCACGCCACCTAAAATTGATACTTGTATAGCGCACTACTCACCCGCAAGGGTCTCAAGGCGCTTGTACGAATACCGCTGTGGAACCCATCCTGGCTTTCCTGTGAGGCGTCCACTCCTGGACACCCCCAAGGTGGAGGCCAGGCATCCTTTAGCATTGTGGGGGCCGTTGTGGAGATTAAGCAAGCTATTGCCCAGAGTTGCAGAGTGGGACTCCATGATTGGAATGGGCACCGAGGCGAGAATTATCAGGTCCGTGGAATTTTGAGCCCAAGGCCCGCCGGGGCATTGAACCCTGGTCCCGGGCCAGACCTCTGCATCAGGGTCTGCCGCTCTAACCATTGAGCCACACTTCTCCACCTGGCGTCACAACGGAGCTGCTTGGAAGCAGCGGGGCTCAACCGTGGCTTAGGATAAGCCGCTTCTATCCAAACAAAAGGTTGCCCACAGAGGAAGGGCCCACACAGGTAAGTCTGGCACCAATTCTTTAATGGAGTTTGCAATGCGGGAACACAGAAAATACCACGCTGAAAGTTCACAGTCCAGCCCGACACGTTTCGTGCTTCATAGCACTTCCTCATGGGCTATGGGCTTCACGATAAAGGCAGGCAACGGCCATTTTCCCGCACCTATTTATCCTCTACATCCTGGCTCAGTGGGCATGGCCACATTTTTAGCATTGCCTGTTGGTTGTTTTAGTGCTTTCTTATTTCTCCAGTGAGTCGCCGTGCCATTTCTTTACTATAGAATGTCAATAAATGTCCCAAGTGGGTTGCGGGGCACAGTCATGCCACCTTGCATGCACCTTCATACCTCCATAAGTGGCTCCTGTCCCAGGCAATCACGTCAACTGGCGTCACAGCAAGGCTGCTTGGACGCAGCGAGGCTCCTCCTGCGTCTTAGGCTAAGCCTCTCCTATCCAAACAAAAGTTTGCCCACAGAGGAAGGGCCCACACAGGTAAGTCTGGCACCAATTCTGTAATGGAGGTTGCAATGCGGGAACACATGAAATGCCACGCTGAAAGTGCACAGTCCAGCCCGACGCGTTTTCTGCTTCATAGCACTTCCTCATTGGCTATGAGCTTCATGATAAAGGATGGCAACTGCCATTTTCCAGCACCTATTTGTCTTCTACATCCCGCCTCAGTGAGAGTGGTGACATTTTCAGCGTGGCCTGATGGTTGTTGTAATGCTTTCTTATTTCTCCAGTGAGTCGCCGTGCCATTTCTTTACTGTAAAATGTCAATGTATGTCCCAAGTGGGTTGCAGTGCACAGTCATGCCACCTCGCATGGACCTTCATACCGCCATAAGCGGCTCTTGTCCCATGCAATCACGCAAACTGGCATCACAGCAGGGATGCTTGGATGCAGCGGGGCTCCTCCTGCGGCTTAGGCCAAGCCACTTCTATCCAAACAAAAGGATGCCCACAGAGGAAGGGCCCACTCAGGTAAGTCTGGCACCAATTCTTTAATGGAGGTTGCAGTCGGGGTACACAGAAAATGCCACACTGAAAGTGCACAGTCCAGCCCGACGCGTTTTGTACTTCATAGCACTTCCTCATGGGCTATGAGCTTCACGATAAAGGCAGGAAACAGCCATTTTCCAGCACCTATTTATCCTCCTCATCCCGCATCAGTAGGCGTGGCCACATTGTCAGCATGGCCTGTTGGATGTTGTAGTGCTTTCTTATTTCTCCAGTGAGTTGCCGTGCCATTTCTTTTTTTTTTTTTAATTTTCAAAAACCTTTATTGGCAAGAAGGAGATACATTGGGCGGCAGCCCGCCGTTCACTGAACAAGATCCAGTCGCCGCCAAACGGGCGGGTCCCCTCACTGTCAACAACACAGCCATTCAGCCGACATCCCGGAGGACCGGCGGCGTCTTGATTACCCATCCCCTGACAAATACACATTCCCAAGCCTGACTGAGTACTGCAGCAACGCTACATCTAGCCTATATAGTAGTCTGTGTAGGACTCGGGGACTCGTAGGCTGTCAGCCTGAGCAGGCGAACCCAACCACACTCTCATGAAATCCAATCACAACCCTTACCCCCACCCTCCCTCCCACCCCACGCACGCACACCATTTTCTCTGGTCGGACTTCCCCGCCAATGTGTGTCCGCTGTCGGATCGGCCCCTATCAGCCAGTTGCGGCACTCTACCACTGTCGGGCCGCATGCCTCACTGCCCCGCACTTCTACTCTCACGGGGCCCCCGCTCCCAGGACCCCATGGGGCCCACTGTAGGCCCTCCCGCATGCCCCCCGATCAAACGACCACTCCAACTCACAAGCCCGCCCCACACCACCACACAGTCACCCTGGGTCCGGATTAGAAGCCGGTGCACACTCCGCAGGAGCACGCGCATCAAGGACCTCCCCCTGCGCGCCACCACCAACTGACTGCACTGGGGCCTCCGCGGTGAGATACGTTCTGTATAACCCCCAGAAATTCTTAGGGCGACTCTTCGGTGGGAGCAGCTCACTATATATCTCAGCCTGTGTGCTGCAGTACAGCATGTCACTGGCCCACCGTTTCTTGGTGGGGAGGGGCCCCCTCATCCAACAGATTGCGACAACCCTTCTAGCGATAAGCAACGCCATGTCAACTAGGTGTCGCTGAGCCACCGGAAGAGGCCGCGAGTACCCCAGCAACGCCAAAGCAGGGCTGGGGGCAATCTCTGTGCCCAAGATCCGGCTCAACTTAATAAACACCTCAGTCCAGAACTTAGCAGTACCTGGGCAGTGCCAAGCCATGTGAATAAAGTCAGCTACCGGGAAGTGGCAGCGCTCACACTCCGCTGACTGCCTGAGCCCATACCTATGCAGCCTTTCCGGGGTATAGTACACCCTCTGCAGATACTTAAAGTGCACTAACCTGTGCCGGCCGTTGAGCGATATCGTCTTGGTGCTAACACAGCAATACCTCCACATCTCGTCTGTGAGCTCTAATTGTAGGTCCTCTTGCCAGGCTAGCCGCGCCGTGGCGCACCGACGCGCCACCTGCCGGTCTCCCATTCTTTTTAGATTCGAAACCAATTTGGGCGGAGCTACCGTTTTAAAATGTAGGTGAGTTCCGGAACCTCTGGGGGCTCCGCCATGTCCGGGCTCAGCGCTACCGAAAGTGCCCGCCGGACCCTATGGAACTGGAATCGCTGCAGGAGCGTGGGGGTGGATTGAGCCAGCCCAAGTTGGTCCCACGTCTTGGCAACCCCATCCGCAAATAAATCCTCCATCCGCGCAATGCCCAGCGCATTTAATGCCTGAATCACTCCCCTCTCCCTTAGCGAGGGGAGCCAAATCGCCCATTCCACCGGTAGCAGAGGTGAGTACAGCAATTCACAGCCGTGCGCCCTCCTCAACTCCCGCCATGCATGCGTCGTGGCTTTGAGGGAGTCCAGACGCCCGACCGAGCGGTCCGCTGGCTGGAAGGCAATCGCAGGCAATGGGAGCGGATCCGCGAACAGACGTTCCAGGATGACATGGGGGACATCCGCGGTGGCATGAATCCACGTGTGTAGGTGCGCCGCCTGTGCGACCCTATAATATCTCTCCATGTCTGGAGCCCCCAGCCCCCCCATGTCATACGGAAGAGTTAACACCTTCCACTGCACTCTAGGCTGTCTGCCGCCCCAGGCCAACTTAATCAGAGTTTGAGTCAGCTGCTTAAAAAAGGCCTTAGACAATACAATGGGGATGTTGGTAAAAAGGAACAGGAATCTCGGTAAGATGACCATCTTCATAATAGCTATTCTGCCCAGCAGGGATAACGGCAGTCGATTCCACGACTCGACATCTTCTACCAATTTGGCATAGGCCACTCCATAGTTTTCTCGGAGGAGCACCTCCGGGTCTTTATGTAGCCGAATCCCTAGGTACCTGACCGAGTCCGTTGTCCATTGCAGTGGATATTCCATTGGGAACTGGGTCGTGACCGGCGTCAGCGGGAACGCCAGCGACTTGTTCCAATTCACCCTGAGGCCAGACAGTTCTCCGAACCGGACCACTTCTCGCAGTATTGACGAGAGGTTCTCTTCCGGGTCCCGGACATAAAGCAGCATGTCGTCTGCGTATGTGGAAATACCAATTTGGTAAGTGGGGAAATTAATGCCCTCGTACCGGTGGTACTCCCTGATAGCGCACGCCAATGGTTCCGCCACTAGGGCATAGAGGAGGGGGGAGAGAGGGCAGCCTTGCCTTGTCCCCCTGCTGATCCTGAAAGCATCTGTGACCCGGTCGTCCATACGAAGCCTGGCTGTAGGCTGATAATATAGTGCTCCCAGCATCTGCAGAAAGGGCTCACCCAATCCAATCTTACGTAGCACACGCACCATAAAGGGCCACTCCACCGAATCAAACGCTTTTTCCATATCTAGGAAAATGGCCAAGGCCTTGTTTTCCGGACACACATGTTGCATAGTCCCCAGTACCGTGCGGATGTTATATGTAAGATTTCTGGCAGGTATAAATCCCGCCTGCTCCGGCGCAACAAGTTCCGGCACCAGTAACGCCAAACTCGTGGCTAGCACCTTAGCGTATAACTTTGCGTCCACATTGATGAGTGAGAGCGGCCGGTATGAGCCACACACGTTCGGGGGCCTCCCTGGTTTCAAAATGGTAACTAGAAGCGCCTCGCGCATGGTGTCCGGCATGTAACCCTCCTGGCATATGCCATCAAATTAGGTGATCAGATGCGGGAGGAGCTTATCCTTAAAAGCTTTATAAAATGCCACTGTCAGCCCATCAGCCCCGGGGGCGCTGCCAGCCCTCATTCCCTCTAGTGCTTCCAAAATCTCGTCCTGCTGTATGGGGAGCGACAGGAACTCCCTCTGGGAGTCGGATAAGAAGGGCATTTTGATATAACTGAGGTAATCCTCTATTTCCTCCTCCATCTGCGCAGACCTGGCCGTGTAAAGCCCCGCATAATAGTTCTCAAACTCGGCGTTAACCGCCTCCTCTCCTGAGACTACTGCACCAGCCCCCGTAACCAACTCGTCGATGACCAGGGGCTTCCTGCTATTTCGCAGTATCCTCGCTAGTAGCGAGCCTGGGCGCTCGCTCTCCCCATATGCACGGGCCGTAGCATACTTGCCCATATGCTGCACCTCCCTGTCCGCCTCTTTGTGATATTCCGAGACTAACTCTTGAATCTGGGCCTCCACAGCAGGGTCGGCTGACGACCGCTGTCTCTCTTCCAGCTGTACCAGCTGGGTCTCTATCACCTTAAGTCTCCCCCGTATAGATTTTAGGACACCGGAGTGCTTGGCCATGGCCATGCCTCTGATGTAGGCTTTAAACGAGTCCCAGATCGTATGGAAACTCTGAACCGAGCCCAGATTGGTGTCGAAGAAGGTCTCTATATCCTCCGCCAGTTCCCCCCGGAACACCTCATCTAATAGCGAATACGGCGGAAATCTCCATGTAAATGGTGGGATACGTTTAACCGAGGTGTCCAGTATTAGGAGTAGCGGGGAGTGATCCGAAAGCGTACGCGGGAGGACCGCACAGCCCCTGACCATCGCAAGTAACGACTGTGACGTTAGCCAATAATCAATTCTGGTGTGGACATCGTGGTATGCAGAGTAGTGCGTATACCCCCCTTTACCCGGGTGTCCCTGTCTCCAGGCGTCCACCAAATTTAGTCTGGTGAGCTCCGCCTGCATGAGTAAAGCCGCTGCCGCCGGGCGACGCGCCGGGCCAGAGGAGCGATCCAAAGCAGGGTCAAACGTGAAGTTAAAATCACCCCCCCATAACATGCAGGCGTGAGTGTAGCGGCGACAACTGGCGGCCAGTGCCGCGTAGAACTCCGGGTTGTCATAATTGGGACCGTACACGTTGACTACTATTAACTCATGACCTTTCCCTGCGCACCGGGCAATCAAATAACGCCCGTCCGAGTCAGCTTCCAGTGCCGTCAGCGCCAAATTGGAGCGAGGGTTCACCCAGGTGACCACTCCTCTGGAGTGCGAGGTGAAGCCGGCCGCAATGCTGGTTCCCGCCAGGCCCCTCGCGTTAAGCATATGGCTCGCGAGGGGGAGGTGCGTCTCCTGCAGAAGCGCCAGATCTATATGGTGTCTATGCAAGTAGTTCAGCACTTTCCTCAATTTACGGAAATCATTCAGTCCCCTCACATTCCATGTCAGAGCCCTCAGGGATGCCTTGTCATTATCACCAGTCAATTCCCTCGGGTCTCCCATTACAGAAACTCTACGGTACAGCGATTGTGTCCCAGTCGACCCAGTGTAAAGTGCCACCCATCAACAATTACCAGACACTTCAATCCAGACACAAAGCAAGGAAGCAAATAACCTACCACTCCACAGCACGTGCGATCCCCCCGCCCCAAACTCCAACCCACCCCTCCACCCACAGCCGACCTCCCCCAACCTGGCCAGACAGTTCCCCCAATCTCCCTCCCACCCCCAGCAAAACAAACACTCCCCACAAACATCCCACCAACCAAACCCCACAAGTTCCCTACTAGACTACTGCGCTAGGGCCAAGGTTGCCAGGCACTGCAACAATCTCGATCTGGCAACGAGCCAGCCATTAGCGCGCCTCCGCCGCCCCGCCCTTCAATAACCGAGCTGCTTGTCGAGCTACTTTCCCATCTCCTACCAAAATGACAGCGGACCCCCTACTGCCCTCTCCTGCAGTCAACCGGACCCTCCACCAGGACATTACAATCTGCATCAACTGGCCTGCACCCCAGAGTCGTCCCCACCCAGAGTTACACAGCGACGAGCCCCAACAGCTAAAGCACTTACTCAAGCCCAATGGGGGCTCCCGCTCCGCCACGCACCGCGTGCGGGCCAGCCAGCAGCATGTCCCATCTCAGTGTCTAGTCTCCCATGGGCCTGTAACCTGAGCGGCATAAGAGAACGTCACTGTTATTATAGCAGTAACAAAAGCCTCATCAGGAGGGGCACCTCGCAGAACCTGGGTGCCAGTTCACCAGCAACTATTGTTGGATCCGATAAGGGTATCCTCGGGCATTACGCATCCCACAACAGGCAAGCGGGGCTAGACAGTCTATTTGCGCACTATGCCCGGACTCCCCTTCGTACCTAGTCCTGCCCGTCCAGGCCAGAGGACCCCTCCAAAGCATCCCCTGGGCCTCTGGGGCTATTCTGCCGATCCCTAGTCCATACCTTCAGGGATTTCTGGAGCTCTTTCGGGTCTGTAAAGAAGTGGGAGTGTCCTTGCCTGTTAATCCGGAGCCTCGCCGGGTAGAGCATGGCATAGTCTAGGCCGAGGTCTCGAAGCTGTTGTTTATACGGTGCGAACTGTCGTCTCTCCTCTTGAACTTTCGCCGTGAAGTCTGGGTAGATCGAGATGTCCATGCCTTCATATTGCAGCTTGCCTTTCTCCCTGGCCACCCGAAGGGCCGCATCCCTGTCCCTGTAATTCAGGAGCTTCGCGATGATCGGCCGCGCCGGCGCCCCCGGCCGGGGGCGCGGGCCCAACGTTTTGTGAGCCCGTTCGACCACAAACATGGGCGAGAACACATCGGCCCCCAGCAAGGTGCGTAAAAGTTTTTCGACGAAAAGTTCCATCCTCCCAGTCGGGGTCGACTCCGCCACCCCCGTTATGCGAATGTTCGAACGTCTTGACCGGGCCTCCAAGTCCTCGGACTTATCCTGGATGACCTGTAGGAGCTTGCTGAGTTGTTTGCTGTCCGCATCCCACTGTGTTTGGGCCTCTTCCACCTGCGTGACTCTCCTCTCGACCGTGTCCAACCTCTCCGCATTCTTGTCCACGCGTTCCGACATGCGGTCCATGCGATATGTGAGCGCATCTAATTTGGCATCGATTGCGGTCAAGCTACCCTGCAGGCCCTTCTCCATCGACACCAGCATCTCCCTGATGTCCGCGCCTGCCGAGGTCTCCACGCCTGACCCGCCAACAGGTGCCTCCTGCCCCGCACCAGAGCCAGCAACTCCCTTCGGCTTGCGCAGATCGAACGAGAGTTTTGGCTGCGTTTTATCGCCTTTCCCCATGTCGATGCCTCTCTGTCGCCGCACCACCTGGCCTGCGGTCCCCAGTCAGGGCGTCACGGCGAGATTCAGGACCCCCCAAAGTATCGGGACAGCAAGGAAACTCCTGGGCAGGGCCACCAAACCCCCTCCTGAGCCAAGATCACAAGTCACTCCTATGACCGGGGTCACACCGCCCAAAGGTCCCCCCTCAGGAAAGTGCTCACACTTCGTGTCGCTCCAATCGACTCCCGTGGCTACCTCTCTCCGCCTTTCAGGACTCCCCGGCTCCGCTGGTCCAAATAGGGCGTCACACCCCTGGGGGCAACCAGGCAAGCGACTCCTCACTCAGTGCACGGCTTGGCACAGCACACCCAGGCACCCCCTCCGGATCGCTTCAGGCACCGGGGGGGGGGGGGGCTCCCCGGTGGGAATCACCTGTGTGGCAGTGGGGTCCTCCTCACACCGACAGCCCCAGTAGTTCCTCCGCTCCCGCTGGAGCCCGGCGTCCAGCCACGAGGTCCCCAGCAGAGAGCTCCGCCACTCGTTGGTGTCCGACCCTCAGGGGCTGCGCGTCGCCGAGGTCTCCCGGGCCTCCAGCCCGGCGCAGGCAGCGCCACCGACGTCTACCACCGCAAGACCAGGGGCAGGGGACCGCAAATGCACCTCTGAGCATGTGGGGACACCCCTTAGCAGTCCCCACATCCGTCGATCCAAGTCGCCGCCCCTCCGCAAGGTTCTCCAAGAGACCGGGTCCGCGTCCCTCGGCGCTGCCGCACGTCAGTGCACGCAGCACGGGCAGGCTCACACTTCAGTCCGGGGATTGAGGCCCAGCTCGGCGCGCCCCCTCCGCCTCCTGTTCGCGCTCCGATCGTCTCCTCCGAGGGCTGCAGGGGTCCGCAATTCAGGTCGCCAGCAGCCGAAGGGGTTCCCCCGTCAGTGGCACCAGGTAGCTCAGCAGCAGAGGATATTTAGACGGATTATGTGAGTTATGAGGCGGAGAGCGCTGCGCTCACACGTCCGCCATCGATGCCGGCAAGCTCCGCCCCCCTGCCGTGCCATTTCTTTACTATAAAATGTCAATAAATGTCCCAAGTGGGTTGCGGTACACAGTCATGCCACATCGCATGCACCTTTATACCTTCATAAGCGCCTCCTTTCCCAGGCAATCACGCCAACTGGCGTCACAGCGAGGATGCTTAAATGCAGTGGGGCTCCTCCTGTGGCTTTGGCTAAGCTGCTTCTATCCAACCAAAGGGTTGCTCCCAGAGGAAAGGCCCACACAGGTAAGTCTGGCACCAATTCTTTAATGGAGGTTGCGATGCGGGAACACAGAAAATGCCATGCTGAAAGTGCACAGTCCAGCCTGACGCGTTTCGTGCTTCATAGACCCTCCTCATGGGCTATGGGCTTCACAATAAAGGCAGGCAACAGCCATTTTCCAGCTCCTATTTATCCTCTACATCTCGCCTCAGTGGGCGTGGCCACATTTTTAGCGTGGTCTGTTGGTTGTTGTAGTGCTTTCTTATTTTTCCAGTGAGTCGCCGTGCCATTTCTTTACTGTAAAATGTCAATACATGTCCCATGTGTGTTGCGCTGCAAAGTCATGCCACCTCGCATGCACCTTCATACCTCCATAAGTGGCTCCTGTCCCAGGCAATCACTCCAACTGGCGTCACAGCGGGGCTGCTTGGACAGCGGGGCTCCTCCTGCGGCTTTGGCTTAGCTGCTTCTATCCAAACAAAAGGTTGCCCACAGAGGAAGGGCTCACGCAGGTAACTCTAACTCTGGTGCCAATTCTTTAATGGAGGTTGCAATGAGGGGACACAGAAAATGCCACGCTGAAAGTCACAGTCCAGCCCGACACATTTCGTGCTTCATAGCACTTCCTCATGTGCTAGAGGCTTCACGATAAAGGCAGGCAACGGCCACTTTCCAGCACCTTTTTATCCTTTACATCCTGCCTCAGTGGGCGTGCCCACATTTTCAGCGTGGACTGTTGGTTGTTGTAGTGCTTTTTTATTTCTCCAGAGAGTCACCGTGCCATTTCTTTACTATGAAATGTTAATAAATGTCCCAAGTGGGTTGCGGCGAACAGTCATGCCACCTCGCTTGCACCTTTATACCTCCATAAGCACCTCCTGTCCCAGGCAATTACACCAACTGGCGTCACAGCGGGGCTGCTTGGAAGCAGCGGGGCTCAACAGCGGCTTAGGATAAGCCACTTCTATCCAAACAAATGGTTGCCCACAGAGGAAGGGCCCACACAGGTAAGTATGTCACCAATTCTTTAATGGAGGTTGCAATGCGGGAACACAGGAAATGGCACGCTGAAAGTGCACAGTCCAGCCCGCAGTGTTTTGTGCTTCATAGCACTTCCTCATGGGCTATGTTATGTTATGTTATGTTAAAATATTTGTACCGCGCACTTTCACCATCGGTTTCTTGGCGCTGAATGACAAAAGACAGAGAGCCAGGATGAGATAATTTAGCCGTATGCAGATTGGAAGAGCAGGGTTTTTAGGAGTCTACGGAAGCAGTCATACTTGGGGCAGATGCGAAGAGCAGAAGGCAGAGAGTTCCAGGTGGAGGGGGCCAAAACAGAAAAGGATAGGCCACCATGCTTTTTCCTTTTATACTTGGGGATCTCAAGGAGGTTGAGAGAAGAGGATCGGAGGGTTCTAGAAGGAGTGTAACGGGACAGGCTTGAGGAAATAAAGGCCGGGGCTGCGAGTGAGAGGGCCTTATAGGTGGAACATGCCATTTTGAAAATGCAGCGTTTGGAGATAGGAAGCCAATGAAGGCTGTGAAGGAGGGGAGTGACATGCTGGAATTTAGGCTGGTGAAAGATCAGGCGGGCGGCTTGATTCTGCACCAGCTGTAAACGGTGAAGATGACAGGCAGGGATGCCAGCGTACAGTAAGTTGGCGTAGTCGAGCCTGGAAGTGATAAGTGCCATAACAACTAAAGTCAGGGCTTCTTTGGTAAGAAACCTACTGATCTTACGGACCCGTCTAAGATGGAAGAAACAGGCTGAGGTGACCGAGTTGATTTGTGGCTTCATCGAAAGATCATCAGAGATAATCACCCCCAGGCTTTTGACTGAACGCACAGGAGCCGGTGCAGTCCCCAGAGATGAAGGCCAAAATGAGGAATTCCAAGGATGATTGGAGCTACCTACCAAGACAAGCTCGGTCTTGGTCGGGTTCAACTTCAAGTGACTATGATACATCCATTCCGCAATGGACAACATAGTAGACTGGAAGTTAAGACAGGAGGAAGGGGAAGAGTCGATAGAAAAAATCAACTGAAGGTCGTCAGCATAGTTGAAAGTTGTAACTGGCGAATTGCGAAGGGAAGCTAGGAGGGGTTGGAGGTACAAATTAAAAAGAAGAGGAGATAATGCGGAGCCCTGTGGGACGCCGCAAGGGAGAGAAGTATAAGGGGCCGAGAAGGAGGAGAGATGGACGGACTGTGATCGCTGGTGAAGAAAGGATCTAAGCCAGTCAAGGGCCACTCCCTGGATTCCGGCATTATGGACACGGTCGATCAAGATGGTATGATCGACCGTGTCAAAAGCCGCCGAGAGGTCCAGAAGGACAAGGGCCTGAGAGATGTTATTGTCGGCACCCTTCCTAAGGGTGTCCATGACTGCTACTATGACCGCCTCGGTGGAGTGGAGGGGTCTGAAGCCCGCCTGCTGAGAGTCCAAAAAACCAGATTCCTCTATGAATGAACTCAGACAGCGGGTGACATGGGTCTCCAAGATTTTTCCCAAGTAAGGAAGGAGGGAAATGGGTCTATAATTACTAAGCGTTAAGGGATCAGTGTTAGGTTTTTTTAAAATGGGAACGATGGATGCTTGCTTAAAGGAGAGAGGGACCTCCCCTGTAGCGAGAGAGTTATTGAGAAGAGCAAGGGGGGGACCTGGACATGTGAGGAAAGCTTCTCTCAGGATCTGAGGGGGGCAGCAATCGTTAGGGGAACCCGATCTGACTTTAAGAAGGAGGGAAACGAATTCTTGTGAAGAGATGGGGGGAAACTTAGACAAAGAACTAGTGTTTTTGGGGGGAAGGAGAGGGGGAGTGGGAGATGCCGGGGCCGGAATGTTGTTTTTTATTGTGATGATTTTCTCTATGAAGTAAGAGTTAAGTGAGTCGCAGAGGGATTGAGTTGGCAGAGGCTGGGGGGTAACCCTATCCGGCAGGGATAACTCATTTACAACAGAAAAGATGGTTTTCGAATTGTTGTTGGAGTCCAAAATAAGTTTAGAATAATATGCCGTTTTGGCTGCCAAGATCGATAGTTTGTACGACTTCAACGCCTCAGTGTAGACTAATTTAAGCTGAGGGTCATAGTGGCGACGCCAGCGGCGTTCAAATTGCCGCAGGGCGAGTTTCTCCACTTTAAGTTGGTCCGTGAACCAGCGTTGAGCGTCGTGAGGGCGCTTAACTTTGATGTTCTTGAAAGGGGCTACTTTGTCGCTGGCCTGACGTAACCAAATATCGAGGTTGTCAGATTGAACTTTAAGTGTGGTCGAAGAGGTAGGTGCAGTAGAGGCTAGTGAGGCGTAGAATTCAGCTAGATTCGCTCGATTCCAGTTTCGGGCCCTAAAATTCTTGATACGGGGGGGGGGACACCTAGTGTGTAAGTGAAGGACAAAGGAAATAAAATAATGATCAGACCAAGAACAAGGAAAAACTAAAGGGGGTGAGATGTCACCTATGGGCTTCATGATAAAGTCTGGCAACTGCCATTTTCCAGCACCTATTTATCTTCTACATCCTGCCTCAGTGGGAGTGGAGACATTTTCAGTGTGGCCTGTTGGTTGTTGTAGTGCTTTCTTATTTCTCCAGTGAGTCGCAGTGCCATTTCTTTACTGTAAAATGTCAATAAATGTCCCAAGTGGGTTGCGGTGCACAGTCGTGCCACCTCGCATGCACCTTCATACCTCCATAAACGGCTCCTTTCCCAGGCAATCACGCCCACTGGCGTGACAGCGAGGCTTCTTCGACGCAGTGGGGCTCCTCCCGTGGCTTAGGGTAAGCCGCTTCTATCCAAACAAAATGTTGCCCACAGAGGAAGGGCCCACACAGGTAAGTCTGGCACCAATTCTTTAATGGAGGTTGCAATGTGTGAACAGAGAAAATGCCACGCTGAAAGTGCACAGACCAGCCTGACATGTTTCCTGCTTCATAGCACTTCCTCATGGGCTATGGGCTTCACAATAAAGGCAGGCAACGGCCATTTTCCAGCTCCTATTTATCCTCTACATCTCGCCTCGGTGAGCGTGGCCACATTTTCAGCGTGGACTGTTGGTTGTTGTAGTGCTTTCTTATTTCTACAGTGAGTCGCCATGCCATTTCTTTACTGTAAAATGTCAATAAACTTCCCAAGTGGGTTGCGGTGCACAGTCATACCACCTCGCATGCACCTTCATACCTCCATAAGCGGCTCCTGTCCCAGGCAATCACTGCAACTGGCGTCACAGCGGGGCTGCTTGGACGCAACGTGGCTTCTCCCGCGGCTCAGGCTATGCCGCTTGTATCCAAACAAAGGGTTGCCAACAGAGGAAGAGCCCACACAGGTAAGTCTGGCACCAATTCGTTAAAGGAGGTTGCAATGCAGAACACAGAAAATGACACACTTAAAGAGCACAGTCCAGTCTGACGCGTTTAGTGCTTCATAGCGCTTCCTCATGGGCTATGGGCTTCACGATAAAGGTCGGCAACTGCCATTTTCCAGCACCTATTTGTCCTCTACATCCCGACTCAGTGGACGTGGCCACATTTTCAGCGTGGCCTGTTGGTTGTTGTAGTGCTTTCTTATTTCTCCAGTGAGTCGCCGTGCAATTTCTTTACTATAAAATGTCAATAAATGCCCCAAGTCGGTTGCGGGGCACAGTCATACCACCTTGCATGCACCTTCATACCTCCATAAGCGGCTCCTGTCCCAGGCAATCACGCCAACTGGCGTCACAGCAAGGCTGCTTGGACGCAGCGGGGCTCCTCCTGCGGCTTAGTATAAGCCTCTCCTATCCAAACAAAAGGTTGCCCACAGAGGAAGGGCCCACACAGGTAAGTCTGTCACCAATTCTTTAATGGGGGTTGCAGTTGGGGAACACAGAAAATGCCACAGTGAAAGTGCACAGTCCAGCCCGAAGTATTCTATGCTTCATAGCACTTTCTCATGGGCTATGGGCTTCAGGATAAAGGTAGGCAACGGTCATTTTCCAGCACCTATTAATCCTCTACATCCCGCCTCAGTGGGCGTGTCCACATTTTCAGCGTGGCCTGTTTGTTGTTGTAGTGCTTTCTTATTTCTCCAGTGAGTCGCCGTGCCATTTCTTTACTGTAAAATGTCAATAAATGTCCCAATTGTGTTGACCTGCAAAGTCATGCCACCTCGCATGCACCTTCATACCTCCATAAGTGGCTCCTGTCCCAGGCAATCACTCCAACTGGCGTCACAGCGGGGCTGCTTGGACAGCGGGGTTCCTCCCGCGGCTTAGGCTAAGCTGCTTCTATCCAAACAAAAGGTTGCGCACAGAGGAAGGGCTCACGCAGGTAACTCTGGCGTCAATTCTTTAATGGAGGTTGCAATGAGGGAACACAGAAAATGCCACGCTGAAGGTGCACAGTCCAGCCCGACACGTTTCGTGCTTCATAGCACTTCCTCATGGGCTATGGCCTTCACAATAAAGGCAGGTAACGGCCATTTTCCAGCACCTATTTATCCTCTACATCCCGCCTCAGTGGGCGTGGCCACATTTTCAGCATGGCCTGTTGGTTGTTGTAGTGCTTTCTCAATTCTCCAGTGAGTCTCCGTGACATTTCTTTACTGTAAAATGTCAATAAATGTCCCAAGTGGGTTGCGGTGCACAGTCATGCCAAATCGCAAGCACCTTCATACCTCCATAAGCGGCTCCTGTCCAAGGCAATCACACCAACTGGTGTCACAGCGTGTGAGAAGTTGGCCTGATATGTAGTGCTCACTATTCTAGTGATCACTGTGTATCATTCCAAACGACCCTTATTGATGATTGGTTGTAAGTCAACCTTATAGACCAGCTATCCTAGTAGCGTGGACAAGAGCAGTCTTCAGGCTAAACTCTAGAGGGCGTGTTAAGCCAGCTGTTTACCATCACATATACCCCTTGAACGCCAAGTGAAAGGACACCACACAAGTTGTTATGAAAATAAAGGATATTTATTAATAACAAGACTACCCTGGCTCTTTATGAGTCAGGGAGCTAAGCACAATACAAAACTCTTAGGAAAATACTTCTGGTTGCACAATTTACACAAATGCCCGAAGGGCACGAAACCATTTACCCTGCAAGTGGAATGGGAGAGGTTAGAAAGTTTAAAGTTACTGATTCCGGAGGAATCCGATCAGTGGGACTAAACGAAAAAGGAACTGGACACTTGTAGAGTGAACCTACGATGGAGCACCGAGATGCTCGAGTTACCTAGCCCAGAGGCTGCGGCTGCGTGGGGTTCAGCAAGATGTCGGGAGTCCTCGTTGTAGTCTCAGGAGCCTGAAAGAAGAAGTTGCTGGCAGGCGACCAGTGTCGATGTTCAGCGAGATCCAAGCCTGGATCGGTGATGAAGGAAACCTGAAAGCAGAGGGGACTCAGTTCTCAACCGCTGGCCAGCGATCGTGTGGGTACCAGGAAGGTACCGGATGAAGTCACCTCGACCAGGTGAGTGGATGACGTCGGACTCGGCTGTTCCTCGGACCAGGAGGCGCGGCGGCGACCAGGATGGAGGGCGAGCTGTCCCACGAAGGTGTCTGCTGTCGATGATGCTGGGCCCAGGAGTGGGGCAGCAGGTCTTGGCAGTGGCAAACCCACGCGGTAGAGTCAAGATGGCGTCTGGAGTGGACCAGGAGGGTCCGAGGTACTCCTCTGTTGAAGGGGAGCAAGAGCCAGTCTGGAGCAACCAGACCAGTGATGAAAGACTGTCGTGGTGCGTCGTGAAGAGGGCCACAAGCCGGTCGGCGAGTGGTCAGACAACGCGGTGAGCAGCAAGGAGCAGAAGGGCCCCCGCGCAGATCTCGTGGATGCTGGGGAGGCAGACTTCGGTGCTGGAGCCGCTCAGGGTTAGGGCTTCTCAAACCCTAGGTGCACTCACTCGAGGGTCCCTCGGTGGGCGTGCTAGATAAGCGTCGTGCAGGTTCTGAAGATGGCCGGTCCCGCAGGTCTCGTCACACCTACGAATCTCAGCTGGGCTGACGATGTAGGTAGAGGTCGGAGATGGCAGGGAACCCGGGTCTCGTCGAGCTGGGCAGTCTTGATCCGTGGGAGAGACGTACAGCAAACTGCAAGCGCTTAGGTGGTGCCTGCTGGTGCAGGGTGGCTACTCCTTAGCCACAAGGGAGAGTCTTCAGAAATAGTCAAGAGTTCCTTTCGTGGAAAGTAGTTCAAGATTCAGAATTATCCAATTTGGGAAGGGGACTCGCTCCTACCTTTATTCTAGGAAAAGGGGCTGGCCCGTGACTAGGTCCTACCTATGGGTGAGGCCAGGAGGGGGGTGGTTACACCCCTATCCTTTGTCCGGCTTCGCCCCAGCTCAGGGGCAGGGTTGCCCCTGAAACTGGTTTGAGCCGGGCTATGCACAGTGAGCACCGGGGTGCCACTTGCAATCACCTTCCTTTCAGCCCTGCCTACCTGGGATACACAAACCCTGTCTGGGATGGTGCTAACACCGCCCTCGACAGGAAACCCTTTGTCCAAGCTCCCCTCGCTGGAAGGTCTCCCAGCAGCAGGAGGTCAGACTTGTGTCTGGTGGCAGCATCCATTTTGTGATGCTGAGGCTTGAGTCAACTTTAACCGGGGTTCAAGGTTACTTCCATGTCGTGCCTCTCTAAAAGGGGGGAATGCTAACCCCGTCGCCAGAATTGGCGAGGGGTTCGTATTCCAATTCGTATGACACCTTACTCGACATGTGTGGGTGATGCGATGCCAGAGTTAGCAAGTAACCGCGAGGATTATAATGCATTTTAAGGTAGTTGGCACGCGTCACCATGGAACGGCTATTAGGACTTGGTTCCGCAAGCCGTCGACGGGCTCAGCTCGCGCCAGAGCACCATCTCACATGATTCCCCGCACTCTGCCTTCAGGATTGATAAGGCCTGCCATAGGAGTGACTGATAGGAATCCATGTGTCCATTTTAGGGTTAGGTATAGGAATACTACACCTACAGCAACGGGTGATTACACCACCTTGCCCCAGCTGTCGTGCAGCCAGTTGTGTCAGATTTGGGCGGCCATCCAGGGGTGGCATAACACATGCTGCAGCCCCTGGTAGGCCCTGGGTACACCGATGCCCTGGATACCTGTGGTATGCTGATACAGGGACTGATAAGGCGGCCCAGTTCCAATTAGTGGATGCACCTAATGTACATGTGTGTTAATTTCGAGAGAGAACAGCTAGGCTGTGGGTCTGATTGGCAGGCCCACAGCCAGGGAAAGTCGTAAACCAATGAAGCAAAAAGCAAAAAATCTGGGTGATCATAGGATTGCAGACCCTACTCTCCTACATGACCCCCCCCCCCCAAACTTTGGGACAATAAGCTAACCTTGACCAGGTGAGTCTTCTTGCTCTAAGTGGAAATACCTGGAGAGCCCATCTGCATTGCCATGATCAGTGCCAGGTCTATGCTCCACTGTGAAGTCCATCCCCTGTAGGGAAATGGACCACCTAAGTAGTTTGGGGTTTTCACCCTTCATTTGATTTAGCCACAAGAGGGGCTTATGGTCGGTCTGAATCTTGAAGTGAGTGCCAAACAAGTATGGCCTCAACTTCTTCAGGGCCCAAACCACAGCAAAGGCCTCCCTCTCAATAGCTGACCAATTCCTCTTTCTGGGGGTCAGCCTCCTGCTAATAAAAGCTATGGGCTGGTCATGACCATCAAAATTCAGCTGAGATAGAACAGCTCCCACACCCAACTCCGAAGCGTCTGTTTGGACAATGAATGTTTTGGAGTAGTCTGGACTCTTTAGGATAGGCGCTGTGCACATGGCCTGCTTTAGGTCATCGAATGCCTTTTGACAGCTTGCTGTCCACTGAACTTTTTTTGGCATCTTTTTACTTGTCAGATCGTTTAGCGGGGTCACAATGGATCCATAATTTCTGACAAATTTCCGGTAATAACCAGTCAGGCCCAAGAAAGCTCGAACCTGAGTCTGGGTGGTTGGAGGAGCCCAGTCCTGGATGGCCTGTATTTTGCTCTCCAATGGCTGAACCTGGCCTCCACCTACAAGGTGGCCCAGGTATACAACCTGTGTCTTCCCTATCTGGCACTTAGTGGCCTTGAAAGTGAGGCCTGCCTTTTGCAGGGCCTCTAACACTTTCCTCAGGTGGACCAGGTGATTCTCCCAGGTGGAGCTAAAGACAGCGATATCGTCCAGATACGCCGCACAGAAGTCGTCCAACCCAGTGAGAACTCGATTCACCAGCCTTTGGAAGGTGGCAGGTGCATTTTTCAAACCAAAGGGCATTACCACGAACTGATAATGCCCACCCGGGGTAGAAAATGCTGTTTTGGGCTTGGCCTCCTCAGCTAACCTGATTTGCCAATACCCAGCTGTCAGGTCAAATGTACTTAAGTAGTTGGCCGAAGCCAACCGGTCTATAAGTTCATCTGCTCTTGGTATCGGGTGGGCGTCAGTCTTAGTGACTGCATTGAGGCCTCTGTAGTCCACGCAAAACCTCATCTCTTTCTTACCGCCCTGGGTGTGAGGTTTTGGCACGAGAACTACTGGACTAGCCCAGGGGCTGTCCGAGGGCTCAATGACTCCCAGCTCCAACATTTTCTGCACCTCTGTCTTGATGCAGTCTCTGACATGATCAGGCTGTCGATAGATTTTACTCTTTACGGGCAGACTGTCCCCAGTGTCGACCTCATGGGTACACCAATTGGTCTGACTGGGTGTCAGAGAGAACATATGTCGAAAGGATTGAAGAACCTGTTTACAATCCTGTTGTTGATGTCCAGAGAGGCTGCCACAAAAGACAACACCATCTACTGACCCATCGTCAGGGTTCTGAGAGAGCAGGTCCGGGAGAGGGTCACTCTCCTCCTCCTGTCCCTCATCTGTGGCCATGAGCAAGCCCATGCCCTCCCTGTCGACATATGCCTTGAGCCTGTTTACATGGAGCACCCGGTGGGGGCTCCGGGGAGTTCCCAGGTCTACCAAGTAGGTGACCTCTCCCTTTTGCTCAATGATTGTGTGGGGCCCAGACCATTTGTCCTTGAGTGCTGCTGGGGCCACTGGCTCCAGCACCCACACCTTCTGTCCTGGCTGATACATAGTCAGGACAGCCTTTTGGTCGTGCCAAGCTTTTTGTAATTCTTGGCTCGCCTCAAGGTTTTTAGATGCCTTTTCCATGTACTCAGCCATCCGCGAGCGGAGACCGAGCACATAGTCCACAATGTTTGATGCTGGCTTTTTGAGAGGTCTCTCCCATCCTTCCTTTACCAAACAAAGGGGTCCCCTTACAGGATGTCCGAACAGAAGTTCAAAAGGGCTGTAGCCAACCCCCTTCTGCGGGACCTCTCTGTAGGCGAACAAGAGGCAGGGTATCAGGACATCCCATCTCCGCCGAAGCTTTTCAGGTAGTCCATGAATCATCCCTTTTAGGGTCCTGTTGAATCTCTCAACAAGCCCATTGCATTGTGGGTGATAGGGTGTGGTGAATTTGTAGTTGACACCACACTCCTTCCACATAGCAGTCAGATATCCCGACATGAAGTTTGCACCTCTGTCAGAGACAACCTCCTTAGGGAAGCCCACTCTGGAGAACACTCCAACTAGGGCTCGTGCCACAACAGGTGCTGTAGTGGTCCTAAGGGGAATAGCTTCAGGATACCTGGTGGCGTGGTCCACCACCACCAGTATAAACTTGTGCCCTGATGCTGTCTGGGGTTCCATTGGTCCGACAATGTCGATCCCCACCCGTTCAAAGGGTACCCCCACCACCGGCAGTGGTATGAGGGGGGCCTTTGTCGTGCCACCTGACTTACCACTGGCTTGGCAAGTGACACAGGAGCGACAAAACTCCTTCGTATCTTCGGACATGTGGGGCCAGTGAAAGTGTGGAACAATTCTGTCCCAAGTCTTATTCTGGCCTAAGTGACCTGCAAGGGGAATCTCGTGGGCCAAGGTAAGAAGGAAACCTCTCAGAGACAAGGGGACGACCAGCCTCCTGGTCGCGCCAGGCTTGGGGTCTCTTGCCTCAGAGTACAGGAGTCCATCGTCCCAGTACACTTTGTGGGTACCTGTGGCGTTCCCTGCAGCCTCAGCAGCAGCCTGCTGTCTGAGGGGTTCAAGTGAGGGGCAGTCTAACTGTGCCTTTCCCAGGTCTTCCCTAGAGGGTCCCCCTGAGCCCAGAAACTCAACCTGACCAGGTTCAAGCTCTTTTGGCTCAGTTTCCCTTAGTTCTTTAAGGTCAGCCTCCTCAGAGACTTGATCCACGACCTGGGGCAAGGGGGAAGGCAAGGCCTTACCCTTACTGCTCCTTTTCTTGGATGGTGTCTTGTCCGTTCTTCCAGGATCCAGCACCTGTTCAGTGGGGCATCTTTTGGCCTGTGACCTGGTCACAGCAAGGACATGTGCTGGCAAGCCTAACATTTCCATGTGAGTCCTCTGCTCCACTTCTGACCATTGTGACGTTTCCAAATCATTGCCCAACAGACATTCTACGGGGAGGTCTGAACTAACCACAACTTTCTTCGGGCCACTTACCCCTCCCCTGGAGAAATCAACAACTGCCATACTGTGATTGGTAGTGACATTGCTGGCATTGGTCACTAGGTAATCGGTACCTAGCATGATCTGTCCAGGGTCCACAAAGTTAGGCGTCACCATGGTGACACTGGCACAAGTGTCCCTGTAGGCCTGAGCCACTTTTCCATTGATCAAAGGCGTCTGCCTGTATTTGCCCAAAGTATTGGGACTGGCATCAGGGGACATATCCATATCCCCTGTACAAACAAGGACGGCCTGAGTGAGCGTGCCAACTAAGTCGTCACTCCCCTCAGTTCCCAAGGTTAACCCAACTAATGCCTTGGGAGGCGCACTACCACTGCTGACTGTACTAGGGGGTGCAGGTGCCTTAGGGGCTGCAGTGGCAGGAGTTTGCCCTCCTTTCTTGGTGCACTCACTAAACCAGTGAGTCTTACTTTTACAGTATTGGCACCACCTTTTTGACTGGCCTTCTGGAGTCTTCTTTTTCTGCTGTGAAGCCTGACCCCCGCCCTCTTTGGTTTGTTGGGGGCCTGTCGAAGACTTCTGGTCATTTTGTTCGTTCTTGTTACTACCCTTTTGGTCTGCTTTCTTCTGACCACCCTGGTTCTGAGTCTGGTTCTGCTTGACCCTTGTTCTGACCCATCTGTCTGCCTTCTTTCCCAATTCTTGGGGAGAGGTCAGCTCCGAGTCGACAAGGTGCTGATGCAACAATTGGTTCTGACAGTTGTTTAAAATCTGTTCTCTCATGATAAGATTGTACAATCCTGTGTAATCAGTAACCTTGCTACCAGCAACCAACCTTCTAAAGCCTTAGTGGCACAATCGACAAAGTCAGTCCAATCCTGAGACTGAATTTTCTGGGTGTCCCTGAACAGCACCCGGTACTGCTCGGTGGTTAAGCCGAACCCATCAATCAGTGTATTCTTCAGGACTTGGTAGTTGTTAGCATCCTCAGCTCTCGTAGTGAGGAGCTTGTCTCGTCCTTTACCTTCAAAGGAGAGCCACAGTATAGCTGCCCACTGACTTGGGGGGACGCACTGGACAGTGCAAGCCCTCTCCAAAGCAGTTATCCACTTGTGGATGTCGTCCCCTTGTTTAAAGAGGGGCACTATTTTACTCAGGTGTCTAGTATCTATACCCCTGTCTTTCTCTCTAATGAGAATGCTGCCACCAGTGGGATCTAACCCACTCAATTTCTGCTCTCGGGCCAAGGCAAGTCTTTCTTTGGCGAGGGCAAGTTCTTCCCGCTCGATCCTCAGATTGACTTCCCTCATCTTCGCTTCGTGCTCCCTTCTCTGAGGGGACGTCATTCCTCTCTGAGAAGATGCCTGAGAAATATGTGTTCGAACAGATCTGTTAGAGCCTCTCGAGAGAGACCTAGCTCGTCCGTTCCCAAGGTTACGCCTGCTTGAGCGTGGGCCCGGGGCTCCCCCAGTTCCATTCTCATGCCTGCTTAAGTTGGTCCTTGTGAGCCTACTGACTACTACGGGACCTCCGTCTGCCTCGTCTCCTGCTAACTCTTCTTCCTCTTCCTCCTCACCATGGAGGTCGAGGTCAGGGTCACCAAGGGTTCCCTCTAAAGGAGGCATGTTCCCATCAGCATTGGGGGGGCCTGTGTTAGAGGACCTCCTAGCATCGTAAGTCTCTAAGAGACCTATCAGAAATGTGATGGTAGGGTTAGAACCCTGGTTTAGCTTCCTGGAGGCACACAGCTGTCTTATCTCCGTGAAGCTAAGAGCTGCATATCGTGACATGACCTGTGGAGGGTCAATGACCACTAAGGGAGTCTCTGCAGACTCTCCGTGGACGGACATGCTTTCTAGTGAGGTGTAAGTGATGCACCTACCTACACTATGTGTTTACCTACTGATCCCTTGCTAAGAGTTGTAGTCAGGGTGTGCTAAGCCCTGTTACACTACAACAGCTGGTTCAGTAGAACTCAGAGTATTCTAAGTTAAGTTATAAGTACCTGGGTACTTATGTGATCTTTCAACTTGATGTTCTTAGGATACGTGGGTGGTAAAACAACAGCAAGCTCAAATCCCAACCGCTGCTCACCAATGTGAGAAGTTGGCCTGATATGTAGTGCTCACTATTCTAGTGATCACTGTGTATCATTCCAAACGACCCTTATTGATGATTGGTTGTAAGTCAACCTTATAGACCAGCTATCCTAGTAGCGTGGACAAGAGCAGTCTTCAGGCTAAACTCTAGAGGGCGTGTTAAGCCAGCTGTTTACCATCACATATACCCCTTGAACGCCAAGTGAAAGGACCCCACACACGTTGTTATGAAAATAAAGGATATTTATTTATAATAAGACTACCCTGGCTCTTTATGAGTCAGGGAGCTAAGCACAATACAAAACTCTTAGGAAAATACTTCTGGTTGCACAATTTACACAAATGCCCGAAGGGCACGAAACCATTTACCCTGCAAGTGGAATGGGAGAGGTTAGAAAGTTTAAAGTTACTGATTCCGGAGGAATCCGATCAGTGGGACTAAACGAAAAAGGAACTGGACACTTGTAGAGTGAACCTACGATGGAGCACCGAGATGCTCGAGTTACCTAGCCCAGAGGCTGCGGCTGCGTGGGGTTCAGCAAGATGTCGGGAGTCCTCGTTGTAGTCTCAGGAGCCTGAAAGAAGAAGTTGCTGGCAGGCGACCAGTGTCGATGTTCAGCGAGATCCAAGCCTGGATCGGTGATGAAGGAAACCTGAAAGCAGAGGGGACTCAGTTCTCAACCGCTGGCCAGCGATCGTGTGGGTACCAGGAAGGTACCGGATGAAGTCACCTCGACCAGGTGAGTGGATGACGTCGGACTCGGCTGTTCCTCGGACCAGGAGGCGCGGCGGCGACCAGGATGGAGGGCGAGCTGTCCCACGAAGGTGTCTGCTGTCGATGATGCTGGGCCCAGGAGTGGGGCAGCAGGTCTTGGCAGTGGCAAACCCACGCGGTAGAGTCAAGATGGCGTCTGGAGTGGACCAGGAGGGTCCGAGGTACTCCTCTGTTGAAGGGGAGCAAGAGCCAGTCTGGAGCAACCAGACCAGTGATGAAAGACTGTCGTGGTGCGTCGTGAAGAGGGCCACAAGCCGGTCGGCGAGTGGTCAGACAACGCGGTGAGCAGCAAGGAGCAGAAGGGCCCCCACGCAGATCTCGTGGATGCTGGGGAGGCAGACTTCGGTGCTGGAGCCGCTCAGGGTTAGGGCTTCTCAAACCCTAGGTGCACTCACTCGAGGGTCCCTCGGTGGGCGTGCTAGATAAGCGTCGTGCAGGTTCTGAAGATGGCCGGTCCCGCAGGTCTCGTCACACCTACGAATCTCAGCTGGGCTGACGATGTAGGTAGAGGTCAGAGATGGCAGGGAACCCGGGTCTCATCGAGCTGGGCAGCCTTGATCTGTGGGAGAGACGTACAGCAAACCGCAAGCGCTTAGGTGGTGCCTGCTGGTGCAGGGTGGCTACTCCTTAGCCACAAGGGAGAGTCTTCAGAAATAGTCAAGAGTTCCTTTTGTGGAAAGTAGTTCAAGATTCAGAATTATCCAATTTGGGAAGGGGACTCGCTCCTACCTTTATTCTAGGAAAAGTGGCTGGCCCGTGACTAGGTCCTACCTATGGGTGGGGCCAGGAGGGGGGTGGTTACACCCCTATCCTTTGTCCGGCTTCGCCACAGCTCAGGGGCAGGGTTGCCCCTGAAACTGGTTTGAGCCGGGCTATGCACAGTGAGCACCGGGGTGCCACTTGCAATCACCTTCCTTTCAGCCCTGCCTACCTGGGATACACAAACCCTGTCTGGGATGGTGCTAACACCGCCCTCGACAGGAAACCCTTTGTCCAAGCTCCCCTCGCTGGAAGGTCTCCCAGCAGCAGGAGGTCAGACTTGTGTCTGGTGGCAGCATCCATTTTGTGATGCTGAGGCTTGAGTCAACTTTAACCGGGGTTCAAGGTTACTTCCATGTCGTGCCCCTCTAAAAGGGGGGAATGCTAACCCCGTCGCCAGAATTGGCAAGGGGTTCGTATTCCAATTCGTATGACACCTTACTCGACATGTGTGGGTGATGCGATGCCAGAGTTAGCAAGTAACCGCGAGGATTATAATGCATTTTAAGGTAGTTGGCACGCGTCACCATGGAACGGATATTAGGACTTGGTTCCGCAAGCCGTCGACGGGCTCAGCTCGCGCCAGAGCACCATCCCACATGATTCCCCGCACTCTGCCTTCAGGATTGATAAGGCCTGCCATAGGAGTGACTGATAGGAATCCATGTGTCCATTTTAGGGTTAGGTTTAGGAATACTACACCTACAGCAACGGGTGATTACACCACCATGCCCCAGCTGTCGTGCAGCCAGTTGTGTCAGATTTGGGCGGCCATCCAGGGGTGGCATAACACATGCTGCAGCCCCTGGTAGGCCCTGGGTACACCGATGCCCTGGATACCTGTGGTATGCTGATACAGGGACTGATAAGGCGGCCCAGTTCCAATTAGTGGATGCACCTAATGTACATGTGTGTTAATTTCGAGAGAGAACAGCTAGGCTGTGGGTCTGATTGGCAGGCCCACAGCCAGGGAAAGTCGTAAACCAATGAAGCAAAAAGCAAAAAGCAAAAAATCTGGGTGATCATAGGATTGCAGACCCTACTCTCCTACACAGCGGAGCTGCTTGGATGCAGCGCGGCTCAGGGTAAGCCGCTGCTATCTAAACAAAAGGTTGCCCACAGAGGGAGGGCCGACACAGGTAAGTCTGGCACCAATTCTGTAATGGAGGTTGCAATGCGGGAACACAGGAAATGCCACGCTGAAAGTGCACAGTCCAGCCCGACGCGTTTTGTGCTTCATAGCACTTCCTCATTGGCTATGAGCTTCATGATAAAGGATGGCAACTGCCATTTTCCAGCACCTATTTATCTTCTACATCCCGCCTCAGTGAGAGTGGTGACATTTTCAGTGTGGCCTGATGGTTGTTGTAATGCTTTCTTATTTCTCCAGTGAGTCGCCGTGCCATTTCTTTACTGTAAAATGTCAATATATGTCCCAAGTGGGTTGCGGTGCACAGTCATGCCACCTCGCATGCACCTTCATACCGCCATAAGCTGCTCTTGTCCCATGCAATCACGCAAACTGGCATCACAGCAGGGATGCTTGGATGCAGCGGGGCTCCTCCTGCGGCTTAGGCTAAGCCACTTCTATCCAAACAAAAGGATGCCCACAGAGGAAGGGCCCACACAGGTAAGTCTGGCACCAATTCATTAATGGAGGTTGCAGTCGGGGTACACAGAAAATGCCACACTGAAAGTGCACAGTCCAGCCCGACGCGTTTTGTACTTCATAGCACTTCCTCATGGGCTATGAGCTTCACGATAAAGGCAGGAAACAGCCATTTTCCAGCACCTATTTATCCTCCTCATCCCGCATCAGTAGGCGTGGCCACATTCTCAGCATGGCCTGTTGGATGTTGTAGTGCTTTCTTATTTCTCCAGTGAGTTGCCGTGCCATTTCTTTACTATAAAATGTCAATAAATGTCCCAAGTGGGTTGCGGTGCACAGTCATGCCACATCGCATGCACCTTTATACCTTCATAAGCGCCTCCTTTCCCAGGCAATCACGCCAACTGGCGTCACAGCGAGGATGCTTAAATGCAGTGGGGCTCCTCCTGTGGCTTTGGCTAAGCTGCTTCTATCCAACCAAAGGGTTGCTCCCAGAGGAAGGGCCCACACAGGTAAGTCTGGCACCAATTCTTTAATGGAGGTTGCAATGAGGGAACAGAGAAAATGCCATGCTGAAAGTGCACAGTCCAGCCTGACGCGTTTCGTGCTTCATAGACCCTCCTCATGGGCTATGGGCTTCACAATAAAGGCAGGCAACAGCCATTTTCCAGCTCCTATTTATCCTGTACATCTCGCCTCAGTGGGCGTGGCCACATTTTTAGCGTGGTCTGTTGGTTGTTGTAGTGCTTTCTTATTTCTCCAGTGAGTCGCCGTGCCATTTCTTTACTGTAAAATGTCAATACATGTCCCATGTGTGTTGCGCTGCAAAGTCATGCCACCTCGCATGCACCTTCATACCTCCATAAGTGGCTCCTGTCCCAGGCAATCACTCCAACTGGCGTCACAGCGGGGCTGCTTGGACAGCGGGGCTCCTCCTGCGGCTTTGGCTTAGCTGATTCTATCCAAACAAAAGGTTGCCCACAGAGGAAGGGCTCACGCAGGTAACTCTAACTCTGGTGCCAATTCTTTAATGGAGGTTGCAATGAGGGGACACAGAAAATGCCACGCTGAAATTCACAGTCCAGCCCGACGCATTTCGTGCTTCATAGCACTTCCTCATGTGCTAGAGGCTTCACGATAAAGGCAGGCAACGGCCACTTTCCAGCACCTTTTTATCCTTTACATCCCGCCTCAGTGGGCGTGCCCACATTTTCAGCGTGGACTGTTGGTTGTTGTAGTGCTTTCTTATTTCTCCAGAGAGTCACCGTGCCATTTCTTTACTATGAAATGTCAATAAATGTCCCAAGTGGGTTGCGGCGAACAGTCATGCCACCTCGCTTGCACCTTTATACCTCCATAAGCACCTCCTGTCCCAGGCAATTACACCAACTGGCGTCACAGCGGGGCTGCTTGGAAGCAGCGGGGCTCAACCGCGGCTTAGGATAAGCCTCTTCTATCCAAACAAATGGTTGCCCACAGAGGAAGGGCCCACACAGGTAAGTATGTCACCAATTCTTTAATGGAGGTTGCAATGCGGGAACACAGGAAATGGCACGCTGAAAGTGCACAGTCCAGCCCGCAGTGTTTTGTGCTTCATAGCACTTCCTCATGGGCTATGGGCTTCATGATAAAGGCTGGCAACTGCCATTTTCCAGCACCTATTTATCTTCTACATCCTGCCTCAGTGGGAGTGGAGACATTTTCAGTGTGGCCTGTTGGTTGTTGTAGTGCTTTCTTATTTCTCCAGTGAGTCGCCGTGCCATTTCTTTACTGTAAAATGTCAATAAATGTCCCAAGTGGGTTGCGGTGCACAGTCATGCCACCTCGCATGCACCTTCATACCTCCATAAACGGCTCCTTTCCCAGGCAATCACGCCCACTGGCGTCACAGCGGGGCTTCTTCGACGCAGTGGGGCTCCTCCCGTGGCTTAGTGTAAGCCGCTTCTATCCAAACAAAATGTTGCCCACAGAGGAAGGGCCCACACAGGTAAGTCTGGCACCAATTCTTTAATGGAGGTTGCAATGTGTGAACAGAGAAAATGCCACGCTGAAAGTGCACAGACCAGCCTGACATGTTTCGTGCTTCATAGCACTTCCTCATGGGCTATGGGCTTCACAATAAAGGCAGGCAACGGCCATTTTCCAGCTCCTATTTATCCTCTACATCTCGCCTCGGTGAGCGTGGCCACATTTTCAGCGTGGCCTGTTGGTTGTTGTAGTGCTTTCTTATTTCTCCAGTGAGTCGCCATGCCATTTCTTTACTGTAAAATGTCAATAAACTTCCCAAGTGGGTTGCGGTGCACAGTCATACCACCTCGCATGCACCTTCATACCTCCATAAGCGGCTCCTGTCCCAGGCAATCACTGCAACTGGCGTCACAGCGGGGCTGCTTGGACGCAACGTGGCTTCTCCCGCGGCTCAGGCTATGCCGCTTGTATCCAAACAAAGGGTTGCCAACAGAGGAAGAGCCCACACAGGTAAGTCTGGCACCAATTCGTTAAAGGAGGTTGCAATGCAGAACACAGAAAATGACACGCTTAAAGAGCACAGTCCAGTCCGACGCGTTTAGTGCTTCATAGCGCTTCCTCATGGGCTATGGGCTTCACGATAAAGGTCGGCAACTGCCATTTTCCAGCACCTATTTGTCCTCTACATCCCGGCTCAGTGGACGTGGCCACATTTTCAGCGTGGCCTGTTGGTTGTTGTAGTGCTTTCTTATTTCTCCAGTGAGTCGCCGTGCAATTTCTTTACTATAAAATGTCAATAAATGCCCCAAGTGGGTTGCGGGGCACAGTCATACCACCTTGCATGCACCTTCATACCTCCATAAGCGGCTCCTGTCCCAGGAAATCACGCCAACTGGCGTCACAGCAAGGCTGCTTGGACGCAGCGGGGCTCCTCCTGCGGCTTAGTATAAGCCTCTCCTATCCAAACAAAAGGTTGCCCACAGAGGAAGGGCCCACACAGGTAAGTCTGTCACCAATTCTTTAATGGAGGTTGCAGTTGGGGAACACAGAAAATGCCACAGTGAAAGTGCACAGTCCAGCCCGAAGTATTCTATGCTTCATAGCACTTTCTCATGGGCTATGGGCTTCAGGATAAAGGCAGGCAACGGTCATTTTCCAGCACCTATTAATCCTCTACATCCCGCCTCAGTGGGCGTGTCCACATTTTCAGCGTGGCCTGTTTGTTGTTGTAGTGCTTTCTTATTTCTCCAGTGAGTCGCCGTGCCATTTCTTTACTGTAAAATGTCAATAAATGTCCCAATTGTGTTGACCTGCAAAGTCATGCCACCTCGCATGCACCTTCATACCTCCATAAGTGGCTCCTGTCCCAGGCAATCACTCCAACTGGCGTCACAGCGGGGCTGCTTGGACAGCGGGGTTCCTCCCGCGGCTTAGGCTAAGCTGCTTCTAT
Organism: Triturus cristatus; assembly: GCF_964204655.1. NCBI lineage: Eukaryota > Metazoa > Chordata > Amphibia > Caudata > Salamandridae > Triturus > Triturus cristatus. The sequence goes on from NC_140579.1 coordinate 944,625,388, forward strand.
CCAAACAAAAGGTTGCCCACAGAGGAAGGGCTCACGCAGGTAACTCTGGCGTCAATTCTTTAATGGAGGTTGCAATGAGGGAACACAGAAAATGCCACGCTGAAGGTGCACAGTCCAGCCCGACACGTTTCGTGCTTCATAGCACTTCCTCATGGGCTATGGCCTTCACAATAAAGGCAGGTAACGGCCATTTTCCAGCACCTATTTATCCTCTACATCCCGCCTCAGTGGGCGTGGCCACATTTTCAGCATGGCCTGTTGGTTGTTGTAGTGCTTTCTCAATTCTCCAGTGAGTCTCCGTGACATTTCTTTACTGTAAAATGTCAATAAATGTCCCAAGTGGGTTGCGGTGCACAGTAATGCCAAATCGCAAGCACCTTCATACCTCCATAAGCGGCTCCTGTCCAAGGCAATCACACCAACTGGTGTCACAGCGGAGCTGCTTGGATGCAGCGCGGCTCCTCCCGCGGCTCAGGGTAAGCCGCTGCTATCTAAACAAAAGGTTGCCCAGAGAGGAAGGGCCGACACAGGTAAGTCTGGCGCCAATTCTGTAATGGAGGTTGCAATGCGGGAACACAGGAAATGCCACGCTGAAAGTGCACAGTCCAGCCCGACGCGTTTTGTGCTTCATAGCACTTCCTCATTGGCTATGAGCTTCATGATAAAGGATGGCAACTGCCATTTTCCAGCACCTATTTATCTTCTACATCCCGCCTCAGTGAGAGTGGTGACATTTTCAGTGTGGCCCGATGGTTGTTGTAATGCTTTCTTATTTCTCCAGTGAGTCGCCGTGCCATTTCTTTACTGTAAAATGTCAATATATGTCCCAAGTGGGTTGCGGTGCACAGTCATGCCACCTCGCATGCACCTTCATACCGCCATAAGCGGCTCTTGTCCCATGCAATCACGCAAACTGGCATCACAGCAGGGATGCTTGGATGCAGCGGGGCTCCTCCTGCGGCTTAGGCTAAGCCACTTCTATCCAAACAAAAGGATGCCCACTGAGGAAGGGCCCACACAGGTAAGTCTGGCACCAATTCTTTGATGGAGGTTGCAGTCAGGGTACACAGAAAATGCCACACTGAAAGTGCACAGTCCAGCCCGACGCGTTTTGTACTTCATAGCACTTCCTCATGGGCTATGAGCTTCACGATAATGGCAGGAAACAGCCATTTTCCAGCACCTATTTATCCTCCTCATCCCGCATCAGTAGGCGTGGCCACATTGTCAGAATGGCCTGTTGGATGTTGTAGTGCTTTCTTATTTCTCCAGTGAGTTGCCGTGCCATTTCTTTACTATAAAATGTCAATAAATGTCCCAAGTGGGTTGCGGTGCACAGTCATGCCACATCGCATGCACCTTTATACCTTCATAAGCGCCTCCTTTCCCAGGCAATCACGCCAACTGGCGTCACAGCGAGGATGCTTAAATGCAGTGGGGCTCCTCCTGTGGCTTTGGCTAAGCTGCTTCTATCCAACCAAAGGGTTGCTCCCAGAGGAAGGGCCCACACAGGTAAGTCTGGCACCAATTCTTTAATGGAGGTTGCAATGCGGGAACACAGAAAATGCCATGCTGAAAGTGCACAGTCCAGCCTGACGCGTTTCGTGCTTCATAGACCCTCCTCATGGGCTATGGGCTTCACAATAAAGGCAGGCAACAGCCATTTTCCAGCTCCTATTTATCCTCTACATCTCGCCTCAGTGGGCGTGGCCACATTTTCAGCGTGGTCTGTTGGTTGTTGTAGTGCTTTCTTATTTCTCCAGTGAGTCGCCGTGCCATTTCTTTACTGTAAAATGTCAATACTTGTCCCATGTGTGTTGCGCTGCAAAGTCATGCCACCTCGCATGCACCTTCATACCTCCATAAGTGGCTCCTGTCCCAGGCAATCACTCCAACTGGCGTCACAGCGGGGCTGCTTGGACAGCGGGGCTCCTCCTGCGGCTTTGGCTTAGCTGATTCTATCCAAACAAAAGGTTGCCCACAGAGGAAGGGCTCACGCAGGTAACTCTAACTCTGGTGCCAATTCTTTAATGGAGGTTGCAATGAGGGGACACAGAAAATGCCACGCTGAAATTCACAGTCCAGCCCGACGCATTTCGTGCTTCATAGCACTTCCTCATGTGCTAGAGGCTTCACGATAAAGGCAGGCAACGGCCACTTTCCAGCACCTTTTTATCCTTTACATCCCGCCTCAGTGGGTGTGCCCACATTTTCAGCGTGGACTGTTGGTTGTTGTAGTGCTTTCTTATTTCTCCAGAGAGTCACCGTGCCATTTCTTTACTATGAAATGTCAATAAATGTCCCAAGTGGGTTGCGGCGAACAGTCATGCCACCTCGCTTGCACCTTTATACCTCCATAAGCACCTCCTGTCCCAGGCAATTACACCAACTGGCGTCACAGCGGGGCTGCTTGGAAGCAGCGGGGCTCAACCGCGGCTTAGGATAAGCCTCTTCTATCCAAACAAATGGTTGCCCACAGAGGAAGGGCCCACACAGGTAAGTATGTCACCAATTCTTTAATGGAGGTTGCAATGCGGGAACACAGGAAATGGCACGCTGAAAGTGCACAGTCCAGCCCGCAGTGTTTTGTGCTTCATAGCACTTCCTCATGGGCTATGGGCTTCATGATAAAGGATGGCAACTGCCATTTTCCAGCACCTATTTATCTTCTACATCCTGCCTCAGTGGGAGTGGAGACATTTTCAGTGTGGCCTGTTGGTTGTTGTAGTGCTTTCTTATTTCTCCAGTGAGTCGCCGTGCCATTTCTTTACTGTAAAATGTCAATAAATGTCCCAAGTGGGTTGCGGTGCACAGTCATGCCACCTCGCATGCACCTTCATACCTCCATAAACGGCTCCTTTCCCAGGCAATCACGCCCACTGGCGTCACAGCGGGGCTTCTTCGACGCAGTGGGGCTCCTCCCGTGGCTTAGTGTAAGCCGCTTGTATCCAAACAAAATGTTGCCCACAGAGGAAGAGCCCACACAGGTAAGTCTGGCACCAATTCTTTAATGGAGGTTGCAATGTGTGAACAGAGAAAATGCCACGCTGAAAGTGCACAGACCAGCCTGACATGTTTCGTGCTTCATAGCACTTCCTCATGGGCTATGGGCTTCACAATAAAGGCAGGCAACGGCCATTTTCCAGCTCCTATTTATCCTCTACATCTCGCCTCGGTGAGCGTGGCCACATTTTCAGCGTGGCCTGTTGGTTGTTGTAGTGCTTTCTTATTTCTCCAGTGAGTCGCCATGCCATTTCTTTACTGTAAAATGTCAATAAACTTCCCAAGTGGGTTGCGGTGCACAGTCATACCACCTCGCATGCACCTTCATACCTCCATAAGCGGCTCCTGTCCCAGGCAATCACTGCAACTGGCGTCACAGCGGGGCTGCTTGGACGCAACGTGGCTTCTCCCACGGCTCAGGCTATGCCGCTTGTATCCAAACAAAGGGTTGCCAACAGAGGAAGAGCCCACACAGGTAAGTCTGGCACCAATTCGTTAAAGGAGGTTGCAATGCAGAACACAGAAAATGACACGCTTAAAGAGCACAGTCCAGTCCGACGCGTTTAGTGCTTCATAGCGCTTCCTCATGGGCTATGGGCTTCACGATAAAGGTCGGCAACTGCCATTTTCCAGCACCTATTTGTCCTCTACATCCCGGCTCAGTGGACGTGGCCACATTTTCAGCGTGGCCTGTTGGTTGTTGTAGTGCTTTCTTATTTCTCCAGTGAGTCGCCGTGCAATTTCTTTACTATAAAATGTCAATAAATGCCCCAAGTGGGTTGCGGGGCACAGTCATACCACCTTGCATGCACCTTCATACCTCCATAAGCGGCTCCTGTCCCAGGAAATCACGCCAACTGGCGTCACAGCAAGGCTGCTTGGACGCAGCGGGGCTCCTCCTGCGGCTTAGTATAAGCCTCTCCTATCCAAACAAAAGGTTGCCCACAGAGGAAGGGCCCACACAGGTAAGTCTGTCACCAATTCTTTAATGGAGGTTGCAGTTGGGGAACACAGAAAATGCCACAGTGAAAGTGCACAGTCCAGCCCGAAGTATTCTATGCTTCATAGCACTTTCTCATGGGCTATGGGCTTCAGGATAAAGGCAGGCAACGGTCATTTTCCAGCACCTATTAATCCTCTACATCCCGCCTCAGTGGGCGTGTCCACATTTTCAGCGTGGCCTGTTTGTTGTTGTAGTGCTTTCTTATTTCTCCAGTGAGTCGCCGTGCCATTTCTTTACTGTAAAATGTCAATAAATGTCCCAATTGTGTTGACCTGCAAAGTCATGCCACCTCGCATGCACCTTCATACCTCCATAAGTGGCTCCTGTCCCAGGCAATCACTCCAACTGGCGTCACAGCGGGGCTGCTTGGACAGCGGGGTTCCTCCCGCGGCTTAGGCTAAGCTGCTTCTATCCAAACAAAAGGTTGCCCACAGAGGAAGGGCTCACGCAGGTAACTCTGGCGTCAATTCTTTAATGGAGGTTGCAATGAGGGAACACAGAAAATGCCACGCTGAAGGTGCACAGTCCAGCCCGACACGTTTCGTGCTTCATAGCACTTCCTCATGGGCTATGGCCTTCACAATAAAGGCAGGTAACTGCCATTTTCCAGCACCTATTTATCCTCTACATCCCGCCTCAGTGGGCGTGGCCACATTTTCAGCATGGCCTGTTGGTTGTTGTAGTGCTTTCTCAATTCTCCAGTGAGTCTCCGTGACATTTCTTTACTGTAAAATGTCAATAAATGTCCCAAGTGGGTTGCGGTGCACAGTAATGCCAAATCGCAAGCACCTTCATACCTCCATAAGCGGCTCCTGTCCAAGGCAATCACACCAACTGGTGTCACAGCGGAGCTGCTTGGATGCAGCGCGGCTCCTCCCGCGGCTCAGGGTAAGCCGCTGCTATCTAAACAAAAGGTTGCCCACAGAGGAAGGGCCGACACAGGTAAGTCTGGCGCCAATTCTGTAATGGAGGTTGCAATGCGGGAACACAGGAAATGCCACGCTGAAAGTGCACAGTCCAGCCCGACGCGTTTTGTGCTTCATAGCACTTCCTCATTGGCTATGAGCTTCATGATAAAGGATGGCAACTGTAATTTTCCAGCACCTATTTATCTTCTACATCCCGCCTCAGTGAGAGTGGTGACATTTTCAGTGTGGCCCGATGGTTGTTGTAATGCTTTCTTATTTCTCCAGTGAGTCGCCGTGCCATTTCTTTACTGTAAAATGTCAATATATGTCCCAAGTGGGTTGCGGTGCACAGTCATGCCACCTCGCATGCACCTTCATACCGCCATAAGCGGCTCTTGTCCCATGCAATCACGCAAACTGGCATCACAGCAGGGATGCTTGGATGCAGCGGGGCTCCTCCTGCGGCTTAGGCTAAGCCACTTCTATCCAAACAAAAGGATGCCCACTGAGGAAGGGCCCACACAGGTAAGTCTGGCACCAATTCTTTGATGGAGGTTGCAGTCAGGGTACACAGAAAATGCCACACTGAAAGTGCACAGTCCAGCCCGACGCGTTTTGTACTTCATAGCACTTCCTCATGGGCTATGAGCTTCACGATAAAGGCAGGAAACAGCCATTTTCCAGCACCTATTTATCCTCCTCATCCCGCATCAGTAGGCGTGGCCACATTGTCAGAATGGCCTGTTGGATGTTGTAGTGCTTTCTTATTTCTCCAGTGAGTTGCCGTGCCATTTCTTTACTATAAAATGTCAATAAATGTCCCAAGTGGGTTGCGGTGCACAGTCATGCCACATCGCATGCACCTTTATACCTTCATAAGCGCCTCCTTTCCCAGGCAATCACGCCAACTGGCGTCACAGCGAGGATGCTTAAATGCAGTGGGGCTCCTCCTGTGGCTTTGGCTAAGCTGCTTCTATCCAACCAAAGGGTTGCTCCCAGAGGAAGGGCCCACACAGGTAAGTCTGGCACCAATTCTTTAATGGAGGTTGCAATGCGGGAACACAGAAAATGCCATGCTGAAAGTGCACAGTCCAGCCTGACGCGTTTCGTGCTTCATAGACCCTCCTCATGGGCTATGGGCTTCACAATAAAGGCAGGCAACAGCCATTTTCCAGCTCCTATTTATCCTCTACATCTCGCCTCAGTGGGCGTGGCCACATTTTCAGCGTGGTCTGTTGGTTGTTGTAGTGCTTTCTTATTTCTCCAGTGAGTCGCCGTGCCATTTCTTTACTGTAAAATGTCAATACATGTCCCATGTGTGTTGCGCTGCAAAGTCATGCCACCTCGCATGCACCTTCATACCTCCATAAGTGGCTCCTGTCCCAGGCAATCACTCCAACTGGCGTCACAGCGGGGCTGCTTGGACAGCGGGGCTCCTCCTGCGGCTTTGGCTTAGCTGATTCTATCCAAACAAAAGGTTGCCCACAGAGGAAGGGCTCACGCAGGTAACTCTAACTCTGGTGCCAATTCTTTAATGGAGGTTGCAATGAGGGGACACAGAAAATGCCACGCTGAAATTCACAGTCCAGCCCGACGCATTTCGTGCTTCATAGCACTTCCTCATGTGCTAGAGGCTTCACGATAAAGGCAGGCAACGGCCACTTTCCAGCACCTTTTTATCCTTTACATCCCGCCTCAGTGGGCGTGCCCACATTTTCAGCGTGGACTGTTGGTTGTTGTAGTGCTTTCTTATTTCTCCAGAGAGTCACCGTGCCATTTCTTTACTATGAAATGTCAATAAATGTCCCAAGTGGGTTGCGGCGAACAGTCATGCCACCTCGCTTGCACCTTCATACCTCCATAAGCACCTCCTGTCCCAGGCAATTACACCAACTGGCGTCACAGCGGGGCTGCTTGGAAGCAGCGGGGCTCAACCGCGGCTTAGGATAAGCCTCTTCTATCCAAACAAATGGTTGCCCACAGTGGAAGGGCCCACACAGGTAAGTATGTCACCAATTCTTTAATGGAGGTTGCAATGCGGGAACACAGGAAATGGCACGCTGAAAGTGCACAGTCCAGCCCGCAGTGTTTTGTGCTTCATAGCACTTCCTCATAGGCTATGGGCTTCATGATAAAGGCTGGCAACTGCCATTTTCCAGCACCTATTTATCTTCTACATCCTGCCTCAGTGGGAGTGGAGACATTTTCAGTGTGGCCTGTTGGTTGTTGTAGTGCTTTCTTATTTCTCCAGTGAGTCGCCGTGCCATTTCTTTACTGTAAAATGTCAATAAATGTCCCAAGTGGGTTGCGGTGCACAGTCATGCCACCTCGCATGCACCTTCATACCTCCATAAACGGCTCCTTTCCCAGGCAATCACGCCCACTGGCGTCACAGCGGGGCTTCTTCGACGCAGTGGGGCTCCTCCCGTGGCTTAGTGTAAGCCGCTTCTATCCAAACAAAATGTTGCCCACAGAGGAAGGGCCCACACAGGTAAGTCTGGCACCAATTCTTTAATGGAGGTTGCAATGTGTGAACAGAGAAAATGCCACGCTGAAAGTGCACAGACCAGCCTGACATGTTTCGTGCTTCATAGCACTTCCTCATGGGCTATGGGCTTCACAATAAAGGCAGGCAACGGCCATTTTCCAGCTCCTATTTATCCTCTACATCTCGCCTCGGTGAGCGTGGCCACATTTTCAGCGTGGCCTGTTGGTTGTTGTAGTGCTTTCTTATTTCTCCAGTGAGTCGCCATGCCATTTCTTTACTGTAAAATGTCAATAAACTTCCCAAGTGGGTTGCGGTGCACAGTCATACCACCTCGCATGCACCTTCATACCTCCATAAGCGGCTCCTGTCCCAGGCAATCACTGCAACTGGCGTCACAGCGGGGCTGCTTGGACGCAACGTGGCTTCTCCCGCGGCTCAGGCTATGCCGCTTGTATCCAAACAAAGGGTTGCCAACAGAGGAAGAGCCCACACAGGTAAGTCTGGCACCAATTTGTTAAAGGAGGTTGCAATGCAGAACACAGAAAATGACACGCTTAAAGAGCACAGTCCATTCCGACGCGTTTAGTGCTTCATAGCGCTTCCTCATGGGCTATGGGCTTCACGATAAAGGTCGGCAACTGCCATTTTCCAGCACCTATTTGTCCTCCACATCCCGGCTCAGTGGACGTGGCCACATTTTCAGCGTGGCCTGTTGGTTGTTGTAGTGCTTTCTTATTTCTCCAGTGAGTCGCCGTGCAATTTCTTTACTATAAAATGTCAATAAATGCCCCAAGTGGGTTGCGGGGCACAGTCATACCACTTTGCATGCACCTTCATACCTCCATAAGCGGCTCCTGTCCCAGGCAATCACGCCAACTGGCGTCACAGCAAGGCTGCTTGGACGAAGCGGGGCTCCTCCTGCAGCTTAGTATAAGCCTCTCCTATCCAAACAAAAGGTTGCCCACAGAGGAAGGGCCCACACAGGTAAGTCTGTCACCAATTCTTTAATGGAGGTTGCAGTTGGGGAACACAGAAAATGCCACAGTGAAAGTGCACAGTCCAGCCCGAAGTATTCTATGCTTCATAGCACTTTCTCATGGGCTATGGGCTTCAGGATAAAGGCAGGCAACGGTCATTTTCCAGCACCTATTAATCCTCTACATCCTGCCTCAGTGGGCGTGTCCACATTTTCAGCGTGGCCTGTTTGTTGTTGTAGTGCTTTCTTATTTCTCCAGTGAGTCGCCGTGCCATTTCTTTACTGTAAAATGTCAATAAATGTCCCAATTGTGTTGACCTGCAAAGTCATGCCACCTTGCATGCACCTTCATACCTCCATAAGTGGTTCCTGTCCCAGGCAATCACTCCAACTGGCGTCACAGCGGGGCTGCTTGGACAGCGGGGTTCCTCCCGCGGCTTAGGCTAAGCTGCTTCTATCCAAACAAAAGGTTGCCCACAGACGAAGGGCTCACGCAGGTAACTCTGGCGTCAATTCTTTAATGGAGGTTGCAATGAGGGAACACAGAAAATGCCACGCTGAAGGTGCACAGTCCAGCCCGACACGTTTCGTGCTTCATAGCACTTCCTCATGGGCTATGGCCTTCACAATAAAGGCAGGTAACGGCCATTTTCCAGCTCCTATTTATCCTCTACATCCCGCCTCAGTGGGCGTGGCCACATTTTCAGCATGGCCTGTTGGTTGTTGTAGTGCTTTCTCAATTCTCCAGTGAGTCTCCGTGACATTTCTTTACTGTAAAATGTCAATAAATGTCCCAAGTGGGTTGCGGTGCACAGTCATGCCAAATCGCAAGCACCTTCATACCTCCATAAGCGGCTCCTGTCCAAGGCAATCACACCAACTGGTGTCACAGCGGAGCTACTTGGATGCAGCGCGGCTCCTCCCGCGGCTCAGGGTAAGCCGCTGCTATCTAAACAAAAGGTTGCCCACAGAGGAAGGGCCGACACAGGTAAGTCTGGCGCCAATTCTGTAATGGAGGTTGCAATGCGGGAACACAGGAAATGCCACGCTGAAAGTGCACAGTCCAGCTCAACGCGTTTCGTGCTTCATAGCACTTCCTCATGGGCTATGGGCTTCTTGATAAAGGCAGGCAACGGCCATTTTCCAGCATCTATTTATCCCGTACATCCAGCCTCAGTGGGCGTGGCCACATTTTCAGCGTGGCCTGTTGGTTGTTGCAGTGCTTTCTTATTTCTCCAGTGAGTCACTGTGCCATTTCTTTACTGTAAAATGTCAATAATTGTCCCAAGTGGGTTGTGGTGCACAGTCATGCCACCTCGCATGCCCCATCATACCTCCATAAGCGACTCTTGTCCCCGGCAATCACGCCAACTGGCGGCACAGCGGGGCTGCTTGGAAGCAGCGGGGCTCAACCGCAGCTTAAGATAAGCCGCTTCTATCCAAACAAAAGGTTGCTCAGAGAGGAAGGGCCCACACAGGTAAGTCTGGCACCAATTCTTTAATGGAGGTTGTAAAGCGGGAACACAGAATATGCCACACTGAAAGTGCACAGTCCAGCCCAACACATTTCGTGCTTCATAGCTCTTCCTCTTGGCTATGAGGTTCACGATAAAGGCAGGCAATAGCCATTTTCCAGCACCTATTTATCCTCTGCATCCCGCCTCAGGGGGCGTGGCCACATTTTTAGCGCGGCCTGTTGGTTGTTGTAGTGCTTTCTTATTTCTCCAGTGAGTCACCGTGCCATTTCTTTACTGTAAAATGTCAATAAATGTCCCAAGTGGGTTGCGGTGCACAGTCATGCCACCTCGTAGGCACCTTCATACCTCCATAAGCGGCTCCTATCCCAGGCAATTAAGCCAACTGGCGTAACAGCGGGGCTGCTTGGACGCAGCGGGGCTCCTCCAGTGGCTTAGGGTAAGCTGCTTCTATCCAAACAAAAGGTTGCCTACAGAGGAAGGGCCCACACATGTAAGTCTGGCACCACTTCTTTAATGGAGGTTGCAATGCGGGAACACAGGAAATGCCACGCTGAAAGTGCACAGTCCAGCTCGACACGTTTCGTGCTTCATAGCACTTCCTCTTGGGCGATGGGCTTCACGATAAAGGCAGGCAACGGCCATTTTCCAGCACCTATTTATCCTCTACATCCCACCTCAGTGGGAGTGGCCACATTTTCAGCGTGGCCTGTTGGTTGTTGCAGTGCTTTCTTATTTCTCCAGTGAGTCACCGTGCCATTTCTTTACTATGAAATGTCAATAAATGTCCCAAGTGGGTTGTGGTGCACGGTCATGCCACCTCGCATGCACCATCATACCTCCATAAGCGGCTCCTGTCCCAGGCAATCATGCCAACTGGCGTCATAGCGGGGCTGCTTGGAAGCAGCGGGGCTCAACCGCGGCTTATGATAAGCCGCTTCTATCCAAACAAAAGGTTGCACACAGAGGAAGGGCCCACATAGGTAAGCCTGGCACCAATTATTTAATGAAGGTTGCAAAGCGGGAACACAGAATATGCCACACTGAAAGTGCACAGTCCAGCCCAACACATTTTGTGCTTCATAGCTCTTCCTCTTGGCTATGAGCTTCACGATAAAGGCAGCCAATAGCCATTTTCCAGCACCTATTTTTCCTCTACATCCCGCCTCAGTGGGCGTGGCCAGATTTAGCTCTTCTTCTTGGGCTATGGGCTTCACGATAAAGGCAGGCAATAGCCATTTTCCAGCAACTATTTATCTTCTACATCCCGCCCCAGTGGGAGTGGCGGCATTTTCAGCGTGGCCTATTGGTTCTTGTAGTGCTTTCTTATTTCTCCAGTGAGTCGCCGTGCCATTTCTTTACTGTAAAATGTCAATAAATGTCCCAAGTGGGTTGCGGTGCACAGTTATGCCACCTCGCATGCACCTTCATACCTCCATAAGGGGCTCCTGTCCCAGGCAATCACACCAACTGGCGTCACAGCAGAGATGCTTAGATGCAGCGGGGCTCCTCCTGTTGCTTAGGGTAAGCCGCTTCTATCCAAACAAAAGGTTGCCTACAGAGGAAGGGCCCACACATGTAAGTCTGGCACCACTTCTTTAATGGAGGTTGCAATGCGGGAACACAGGAAATGCCACGCTGAAAGTGCACAGTCCAGCTCGACACGTTTCGTGCTTCATAGCACTTCCTCTTGGGCGATGGGCTTCACGATAAAGGCAGGCAACGGCCATTTTCCAGCACCTATTTATCCTCTACATCCCACCTCAGTGGGAGTGGCCACATTTTCAGCGTGGCCTGTTGGTTGTTGCAGTGCTTTCTTATTTCTCCAGTGAGTCACCGTGCCATTTCTTTACTATGAAATGTCAATAAATGTCCCAAGTGGGTTGTGGTGCACGGTCATGCCACCTCGCATGCACCATCATACCTCCATAAGCGGCTCCTGTCCCAGGCAATCATGCCAACTGGCGTCATAGCGGGGCTGCTTGGAAGCAGCGGGGCTCAACCGCGGCTTATGATAAGCCGCTTCTATCCAAACAAAAGGTTGCACACAGAGGAAGGGCCCACATAGGTAAGCCTGGCACCAATTATTTAATGAAGGTTGCAAAGCGGGAACACAGAATATGCCACACTGAAAGTGCACAGTCCAGCCCAACACATTTTGTGCTTCATAGCTCTTCCTCTTGGCTATGAGCTTCACGATAAAGGCAGCCAATAGCCATTTTCCAGCACCTATTTATCCTCTACATCCCGCCTCAGTGGGCGTGGCCAGATTTAGCTCTTCTTCTTGGGCTATGGGCTTCACGATAAAGGCAGGCAATAGCCATTTTCCAGCAACTATTTATCTTCTACATCCCGCCCCAGTGGGAGTGGCGGCATTTTCAGCGTGGCCTATTGGTTGTTGTAGTGCTTTCTTATTTCTCCAGTGAGTCGCCGTGCCATTTCTTTACTGTAAAATGTCAATAAATGTCCCAAGTGGGTTGCGGTGCACAGTTATGCCACCTCGCATGCACCTTCATACCTCCATAAGGGGCTCCTGTCCCAGGCAATCACACCAACTGGCGTCACAGCAGAGATGCTTAGATGCAGCGGGGCTCCTCCTGTTGCTTAGGGTAAGCCGCTTCTATCCAAACAAAAGGTTGCCCATAGAGGAAGGGCCCACACAGGTAAGTCTGGCATCAATTCTTTAATGGAGTTTGCAATGCGGGAACAGAGAAAATGCCACGCTGAAAGTGCACAGTTCAGCCCGACGCGTTTCGTGCTTCATAGCACTTCCTCATGGGCTACGGGCTTCACGATAAAGGCAGGCAAAGGCTATTTTCCTGCACTTATTTATCTTCTACATCCCTCCTCAGTGGGCGTGGCCACATTTTCAGGATGGCCTGTTGGTTGTTGTAGTGCTTTCTTATTTCTCCAGTGAGTCGCCGTGCCATTTCTTTACTATAAAATGTCAATAAATGTCTCAAGCGGATTGCGGTGCACAGTCATGCCATCTCGCATGCACCTTCATACCTGCATAAGCGGCTCCTGTCCCATGCAATCACGTCAACTGGCGTCACAGCAGGGATGCTTAGACGCAGCGGGGCTCCTCCTGCGGCTTAGGCTAAGCCGCTTCTATCCAATCAAAAGGTTGCCCACAGAGGAAGGGCCCACACAGGTCAGTCTGGCACCAATTCTCTAATGGAGGTTGCAGTCGGAGAACACAGAAAATGCCACACTGAAAGTGCACAGTCCAGCCCGGCGCGTTTTGTGCTTCATAGCACTTCCTCATGGGCTATGAGTTTCACGATAAAGGGAGGCAATAGCTATTTTCCAGCACCTATTTATCCTCTACATCCCGCCTCAGTGGGCGTGGCCACATTTTCAGCGTAGCTAGTTGGTTGTTGTAGTCCTTTCTTATTTCTCCAGTGAGTTGCCGTGCCATTTCTTTACTGTAAAATGTCAATAAATGTCCCAAGTGCGTTGCGGTGCACAGTCATGCCACCTCGCATGCACCTTTATACCTCCATAAGCGCCTCCTGTCCCAGGCAATCACGCCAACTGGTGTCACAGCTGGGCTACTTGGACGCAGCGGGGCTCCTCCCGCCGCACAGGCTAAGCCACTTCTATCCAAACAAAGGGTTGCCCACAGAGGAAGGGCCCACACAGGTAAGTCTGGCACCAATTCTTTAATGGAGGTTGGAATACGGGAGCACAGAAAATGCCACGCTGACAGTGCACAGTCCAGTTCGACGTGTTTTGTGCTTCATATCACTTCCTCATGGGCTATGAGCTACACAATAAAGGCAGGCAACAGCTATTTTCCAGCACCTATTTATCCTCGACATCCCGCCTCAGTGGGCGTGGCCAAATTTTCAGTGTGGCCTGTTGGTTGTTGTAGTGCTTTATAATTTCTCCAGTGATTCACAGTCCATTTCTTTACTGTATAATGTAAATAAATGCCCCAAGTGGGTTGCGGTGCACAGTCATGCCACCTCGCATGCACCTTCATACCTCCATAAGCGGCTTCTGTCCCAGCCAATCACGCCAACTGGCGTCACAGCAGGGCTGCTTGGAAGCAGCGGGGCTCCTCCGACGGCTTAGGCTAAGCCGCTTCTATCCAAACAAAAGGTTGACCACAGAGGAAGGGCCCACACAGGTAAGTCTGGCACCAATTCTTTAATGGACGTTGCAATGCGAGAACACAGAAAATGCCACGCTGAAAGTGCACAGTCCAGCCCGACGCGTATCGTGCTTCATAGCACTTCCTCATGGGCAATGGGCTTCAGGATAAAGGCAGGCAACGGTCGTTTTCTAGCACCTATTTATCCTCTACATCCCTCCTCGGTGGCAGTGGCCACATTTTCAGTGTTGCCTGTTGGTTGTTGTAGTGCTTTCTTATTTCTCAAGTGAGTCGCCGTGCCATTTCTTTACTATAAAATGTCAATAAATGTCGCAAGTGGGTTGAGTTGCATAGTCATGCCACCTCGCATGCACCTTCATATCTCCATAAGCGGCTTCTGTCCCAGGCAATCACGTCAACTGGCGTCACAGCCGGGCTGCTTGGACGCAGCGGGGCTCCTCCCGCCGCACAGGCTAAGCCACTTCTATCCAAACAAAGGGTTGCCCACAGAGGAAGGGCCCACACAGGTAAGTCTGGCACCAATTCTTTAATGGAGGTTGGAATACGGGAGCACAGAAAATGCCACGCTGACAGTGCACAGTCCAGTTCGACGTGTTTTGTGCTTCATATCACTTCCTCATGGGCTATGAGCTACACAATAAAGGCAGGCAACAGCTATTTTCCAGCACCTATTTATCCTCGACATCCCGCCTCAGTGGGCGTGGCCAAATTTTCAGTGTGGCCTGTTGGTTGTTGTAGTGCTTTATAATTTCTCCAGTGATTCACAGTCCATTTCTTTACTGTAAAATGTAAATAAATGCCCCAAGTGGGTTGCGGTGCACAGTCATGCCACCTCGCATGCACCTTCATACCTCCATAAGCGGCTTCTGTCCCAGCCAATCACGCCAACTGGCGTCACAGCAGGGCTGCTTGGAAGCAGCGGGGCTCCTCCGACGGCTTAGGCTAAGCCGCTTCTATCCAAACAAAAGGTTGACCACAGAGGAAGGGCCCACACAGGTAAGTCTGGCACCAATTCTTTAATGGACGTTGCAATGCGAGAACACAGAAAATGCCACGCTGAAAGTGCACAGTCCAGCCCGACGCGTATCGTGCTTCATAGCACTTCCTCATGGGCAATGGGCTTCAGGATAAAGGCAGGCAACGGTCGTTTTCTAGCATCTATTTATCCTCTACATCCCTCCTCGGTGGCAGTGGCCACATTTTCAGTGTTGCCTGTTGGTTGTTGTAGTGCTTTCTTATTTCTCAAGTGAGTCGCCGTGCCATTTCTTTACTATAAAATGTCAATAAATGTCGCAAGTGGGTTGAGTTGCATAGTCATGCCACCTCGCATGCACCTTCATATCTCCATAAGCGGCTTCTGTCCCAGGCAATCACGTCAACTGGCGTCACAGCCGGGCTGCTTGGACGCAGCGGGGCTCCTCCCGCGGCTTAGGCTAAGCCGGTTCTATCCAAACAAAAGGTTGCCCACAGAGGAAGGGCCCACACAGGTAAGTCTGGCACCAATCATTTAATGGAGGTTGCAATTTGGGAACACAGAAAATACCACGCTGAAAGTGCACAGTCCAGCCCGAAGCGTTCTATGCTTCATAGCACTTCCTCATGGGCTATGGGCTTCAGTATAAAGGCAGGTAACGGTCATTTTCCAGCACCTATTTTTCCTCTACATCCCGCCTCAGTGGGCGTGGCCACATTTTCAGCATGGCCTGTTGGTTGTTGTAGTGCTTTGTTATTTCTCCAGTGAGTCGCCGTGCCATTTCTTTACTGTAAAATATCAATAAACTTCCCAAGTGGGTTGCGGTGCACAGTCATGCCACCTCGCATGCACCTTCATACCTCCATAAGCGGCTCCTGTCCCAGGCAATCACGCCAACTGGCATCACAACGGGCTGCTTCGACGCAGCGGGGCTCCTCCTGCGGCGTAGGCTAAGCCGCTTCTATCCAAACAAAGGGTTTCCCACTGAGGAAGGGCCCACACTTAAGTCTGGCACCAATTCTTTAATGGAGGTTGCAATGCGGGAACACAGAAAATACCATGCTGAAAGTGCACAGTCCAGCCCGACGCATTCTGTGCTTCATAGCACTTCCTCATGGTCTATGGGTTTCATGATAAAGGCAGACAACGGCCATTTTCCAGCACCTATTTATCCTCCACATCCCTCCTCAGGGGGCGTGGCCACATTTTCAGCATGGCCTGTTGGTTGTTGTAGTACTTTCTTATTTCTCCAGTGAGTCTCCGTGCCATTTCTTTACTGTAAAATATCAATAAATGTCCCAAGTTGGTTGTGGTGCACAGTCATGCCACCTCGCATGTACCTTCATACCTCCATAAGCGACTCCTGTCAAAGGCAATCACGCCAACTGGCGTCACATTGGGGCTGCTTCGACGCAGCGGGGCTCCTCCTGCTGCTTAGGCTAAGCCGCTTCTTTTCAAACGAACGGTTTCCCACAGAGGAAGGGCCCACACAGGTAATTCTGGCACCAATTCTTTAATGGAGGTTGCAATGCGGGAACACAGAAAATGCCACGCTGAAAGTGCATAGTCCAGCCTGATGCGTTTCGTGCTTCATAGCACTTCCTCATGGGCTATGGGCTTCACGATAAAGGCAGGCTACGGCAATTTTCCATCACCTATTTATCCTCTACATCCCGCCTCAGTGGGGGTGGCCACATTTTCAGCGTGGCCTGTTCGTTGTTGTAGTGCTTTCTTATTTCTGCAGTGAGTCCCCTTGCCATTTCTTTACTGTAAAATGTCAATAAGTGTCCAAAGTACGTTGCGGTGCACAGTCATGCCAACTCGCATGCACCTTCATACCTCCATAAGCGGCTCCTGTCCCAGGCAATCATGCCAACTGGTGTCACAGCGGTGCTGCTTGGACGCAGCGGGGCTCCTCCTGCGGCTTAGGCTAAGCCGCTTCTATCCAAACAAAAGGTTGCCCACAGAGGAAGGGCCCACACAGGTAAGTCTGGCACCAATTCTTTAATGGAGGTTGCAATCGGGAAACTCAGAAAATGCCACGCTGAAAGTGCACAGTCCAGCCCGACTTCAATTTTTGATGCAAGGACACATTTCACAGTAAAACAATTGCACAAAAAACACAAGGGGTGGGATCAATATCTAATCGTGCTCAGGTGATAGACATTATTCCCACATGCTTGTGGTAACAGCATGTAACTACACAATGTGGTGCAGAGGCATAACTGCAAAAATTTTGGATAAAAAGCAAAATGTGAGATTTCTGTAATTAAAAAGGAAAATGTTTAATTTCATCTGGGCCAACGCATAGCACCTGGTATATTGCTAATTAAAGTCACAGTGCCATAGGAATGCATACTGGATGTTTCCCATTCGGGTGGGTGCCGTTCAACTGCCAAGATGGAGGCCATTGCAAAAGAAAATACAGTTTTTGGTACAAACATTGGGAACCAGCCCTCTAGTTTACCAAGTGTCGCCAACCAAGTATGCCAGTGAAGAAGAACCATGATGCTTATTGGTCACGAGTGGCTAGCCACCTAGCCAGTAGTGCTCACTTAGAAGCATAGAAAATCTCAACTAATCCACTTCCCTCCCTTACAAACGGGGAAATATGTTGGCTGCGTTTAACTTTCCCTCTCTCAGCTTTTGACCGTTAACATCTTTCCAACTGCACTCTGTCTGCTCTTATATACGCCACATTGAGCCCAACTGAGAAATGCCTGATGGGAAACTCTTTTGTACCCTGAAAAATATGGGACATGTAAATTCTCTGAAGACTGAAGTTAGGGAACTTGTACTATGGTTAGTTTCTCCATACTGAGTAGGTCCCAAGGTCTCAGGTGCTATTCCCCAATATCTGGTATGCGCTTTTCCCCCAGTCTGGGATGATCAGCTGGCTAACCACACAAAGTACCTCTGCCATCTGATGAGCATTCAGTGGGTATATTTGTGTATAGGGAAGCCCAAGCAACATGTATTCCTGGGAATCTGGCAATACTCATTTGAAACATGCTATCATTAACATCCATGACTAGAAATGCTGGAGTTTAGGGCAGTCCACCTTGAGGATAGTAATGTGCCATCTTGCTGCACAGAGTCTTCAGCATGTGTCAGGGCATTTCAGGCACCATATGTAGTATGGATTTGATAGCAGTAGAGTGATAGTTTAGCAAAAGCTGCTCTTGCCCTAATACTTCTTGACGACTTCTGTGATGTATCTGTGAGCTCATGACTTAATTACAGTCAGTGTGGGTTTGAGACAATCTTTTTGTCACTGTCCTTGGTGAGGAGCCATCCTTCAAAGAGTGTGAGAAAGACATATGGGCATATTTACAAGAAATAGGTGAAGCGTGTGGTTAAGCCAAGAAGGCTAACGACGTGCTCCGTCACTTTAGAAACGCAGGGCTGCACCATATGTACAAGAATATAGCACAGCCTTGCATTTCCCCCGTGCTTGCGCTAAATTTAGCTGCCTAACACCAACGCAGGCACCCTTGCACCATGGTGCAAGGGTGCCTGCGTTGAGGGGAAGGATTGTTTATGTGCAGGAAGGTGTCTCTTCCTGCACATAAACCATCTTGAAATGGTGTTTTGTCACTACTGTGTGTGCTGCTTAATGCAGCACACATAGAAGTTGCACAACGTAATTTTTTTAAATGATTGTTTATGTGCAGGAAGGGACACCTTCCTCACATAAACAATCATTGGTGTTTTGCTGTTTCTATGTGTGCTGCACAATGCAGCACACATTAAACAGCAAAAACGAGGAGTAATATAGCATTTCTCCTTGTTTTTCCTGGTCTTAATTTTGGTGTTGCCTCCTATTTACGCTGCCCTTGTAAATAGGGGGCAGCATCAAAATCAATGGGTGTTGTGGTGGAACACCCACCGCAACACACATTGCCCTCCCCTTTCACGCTGAGTGTATCGTGAAAGGGGGCCTTATTAACAAGGTAGCGTTGATTCATGTTAAGTGGCTTAATGCTGCCTAGTTAACCTGGCAAAGCCCCTATTGCCACCAGAACGTCTGAAAAGATGACGTTGTGGCGGCAATAGGGGCTTGCAAATATGCCTCATAGTGTCTAATCTGGTGGTATCCAATCAGTTGAACCGGTGTTATGAGGTTTTAAAGTTCCTAGTGAAAAATAGCATCTAAAAGATCAATGCTCCAACCACTGGCATCTAGTTCCGTGAGACCGGGACAAAGTTGAAAGTTATGGCTAACCTCTATGGAGTGCGGTTCGGCTGCACGAGGTGGATTGGGCCTGGTCTCAGCTTACTTTCCAATTTAGAAGGAAAAAAATAGATACTGCTTCATATGGTCTCCTCTTGGGACACTCATTTGAACAATATGATTTTGTAATTTATTATTAAGTGTTGATGCAATTAAGTTGTAAAGAATTATTTTTGCAATGTGTTTTTTTATATCAATTCCCTTGTAAGCTCTAACTTTCTATAACCTTTACCCGAGCTCAAATGGTGTTATTGGGTTGCCCATTTGTGTATTTATTTTTCACTTTTAGAAAATCAGATGTTGTATTCCCTTTGTTCCAGGCTACTTTTTCCCCCTGTGATTAGGGATATGCAACGCCGGATGGACGGATGCTTCAGACATGGTTACGGGTGTCTCTAATGGGTATATCATACCCAATATACATGGAGCTTGCGATTTCATTATGTAGCATGTTATGTGAAGACTGGAATCATATCTATCCTGGAACAGAGGAATTACATCATCCAATTTCTTGATTGCACAAAGCTATTTGTAAGCCCTGAAGAAATTCATCCTTATGGCCGAAACGGGTTGGCTGGCAAAGAAAAAAAAATAAAGAAGACTTTTATTTAAAAAACTGTATACTTTGGATTTTTCCTCATTGGGTGCACCTTCATAAATATTTTTCCATCTTTGTAAGAGATTGGCTTCAGCGAGTTCAGAATGTTAGAGAGGTCTATGTGGGAGAGCGATAGTCTTGAAGAATGACCAGTTAGTGGTGTACTGGCTGGGTATAGGTGATGGTATGGATGAAACTGATGAATGGCTGATGTTAAATCTGATTTTATTGATTTTTCCATGAAGAAGGGGTTGATAGTGCTGCATCTGTTGGCTGAGGGTGGGATAACTGGTACTGGGTTAGACTTGGCACACTGTTTCATATCCTTAAAGTGGGCTATGCCTCTGTTAATTGCTCTGTTGAATACACTCTTGTAGTATGTGGCTTTCGCTGGGGTGATTATGGAATGACAGCTGCAGCAGAGTGGTTTCAGAAGGATCGGGTCCTCCTGGAATTTCATTCTTCTCCAATCATCAAGTACCGTGCTTGTTTTCAGTAAGTTCTTGGATTTTTCAGGGTGCTGACAGCTTATTCTTGGTGGCACAAGTTTTCAGAGTAGCAAAGCATTCTAGCCATCAATCTTGAGGATTTTATCTTTAGACAGCTGGAAGCGGAATTGAGGCTGTGTCTGTAGAATGACAGTGGTGACTCTGTACATGACTGTCTTCATTGGGGCATAGTGCTCTCAACAGTCAACACTATAAGTGGGCCTCAGTGATGGTGGTGGCCAACCATTGGGCTTTTATAGACCTGTATGAACCAGCACTTACATTGCATAAAAAAACTGATGGACAAAATATTCCTGTACTCAGTGCTTAATTTGAGCCAATTGTTTCTGGTGCTCAGCACCGGCACTTAATCATCAACACTGGTGCTTTTCATGAGCACCAGTTAAGGACACATTCATTTATGGTAGGCACGGGGAGATTAAGTGATTCGCCCAGAATCAGAGGATGTTGTATTGTATTGTATTGTAATTGCATTTATATAGCGCTTACTACCCCTGATGAGGCGTTGAAGCGCTCTCCTTGTGTTTGCTTTGTTTGCCCTAAGTTGGCAGGGTATGTCCAGACCTGGGTCCCTTACTCACTTTGCCACTAGATTCAAGCTAGTCTGGCTGATGAGGGGGTGTTACCCCAAAAACCATCCCAGGATGCTTGTTTCTGGTCTAGGGAAGACCTGGTTTGGCAGTTCTGGCTGGACTGTTCCCATGAGGAACAGGGTCAAGACTGATTTGCATATGGCTGGGTCTGAACTGAGGTGGTGAAGTGAGCGAGAGAACGATTGTATTGTATTGTATTTAGTTCTTATATAGCACAAACTGCCACCCTACGGGTATCCTGACGCTTAGACTTAGGTATGACCAACGTATGAGCAGACCAGAGTAACAATGGGAAAAACTAAGGTTCAGTCCTTAGGAAACAGCCAGGTTTTCAGACTATTTCTGAACTCAATCAGAGAATTGGCTTGTCTGATTCTCTGGGGCAGCTTGTTCCATAAATGTGCAGCAGCCACACTAAAGGTTTTTCCCCCCTTCCTAGAGCGCTTGAAGCTGGTAGTTGTCATCATATTTGCACTGGAGGAGCGAAGCTGCCTCTTGGGATTGTACCAGGTAAACTTCTCCTGCAGTGGGACTGGGCCCAGATCGTGTGCTGCTCTGTATACAATACAAAGCGATTTAAAGCAAACCCTTTCCTTAATAGGCAACCAGTGGACATCGCTCAAGGCCAGAGTTGTAGAAGACCTACGTTGCCTATTTAGCGCCAGCTTTGCTGGCATGGACTGGACTCACTGCAATCCCTGAAGAATGTATTGTGGAACTCCCAAATACAAGGAATTGCAGTAGTCCAGTCTGCTCAGCACTGTGTTCCTTACAACAAGGGAGCGCAAATCATTTGGGAGTAACGGGAGAATCTGCCGCAGCATGCACATCAAAGAGAAGCACACGCCAGTGGTTTTGTTGGCCTGTGACTCCATCTGGAGATTGTTATCTATCAAAACCCCCAAATTGCGTACCGAGTTGACTGGAGCCAGGGTTTCCTCCTCGGAGTTAGCTTAAATTCCAGTGGTAGGTGCCGGGGCATTCTAGCAGCAGAGCAGTATAGCACCTCTGTTTTCCCCCCATTAAATTGTAATTAATTTTTCTTGAGCCATCCAGCAGTTTGACGCAAGCACTCCTGGAACGTATCCATGGATACCGCTTGTTTCCCTTCCAGGGAGAACTCCAATTGAGTGTCTTCAGCGTAGTTGACCAAGTCAATTCCAAAAGATTTAATAATGGGGAACAGGGGCCGTAAGTAGATATTAAAAAGAATAGGGCTGATCGCAGAACCCTGCGGTACCCTGTGGTGTACTGGAGACTTGCTGGAGGTGAACGGTGTCATGGTCACCACCTGTTGTCTTCCTGATAGAGAGGACTGTAACCACTGTAAAGCCCGTCCTTTCACCCCTATCTTCTCGAGTCTTCCCACCAGTACTGTATGGCTCACCGTATCAAATGCGGCCAACATATCTAATAGCACTAGGACGGTAGCATTCCCGTTGTCGGCTCGCATTCGTAAGTTGTCCATTACGGTTGCCAGAGCAGTCTCGGTGCCATGACCTGGGCGAAACCCAAATTGGTCCCTATCCAGCAGGTGGTTATCCTCAAGGTAGCATGATAAGGTTTTACTGACTGTTTTTCCCCGTATTTTAATCAGATACGGCAAGAGGGAGATAGGTCTAAAATGTGCTGGAATCGTAGGGTCCAATGAGGATTTCTTAAGCAGGGGTGTCACTCCTGCCTGCTTCCACGCCTCCGGAACCACTCCTTCTTCCAAGGATTGGCCACAGATCTGTCGCAACCAGGGGAAAGTTTCTTGACCAAAGGCTTTCCAGATTTTGTGAGGGAGGGGGTCAAGTGGGGAGCCCGAGGACACACTGTGAGCCATGTTATTAAAAGAATCCTCTGTAAAGGCTTGGAAGTTGTCCAGGGAGGTGTTCGCCCAGGGTTCTTCATCCAACTTCCAGGGAAGATTATCCTGCTCACTAGTATTGTTGGGATGAAGGTCCACAACAATTTTGGCAATTTTTTCTTCAAAGTGAGAGGCAATCTCATCGCAGAGTTTCTGCGAGGCAGCCACCTTATTACTGATGATAACGATGATGTATTCAACCCAGATCTGTGACTGGTGGTGAGTGTCTGAAAAGTTTCAGCACTCCGTCCATCATCTCATTGTGTTTGCTTTGTTTGCCCTAAGTTGGAAGGGTATGCCCAGACATGAGTCCCTTGCTCACTTTGCCTCTAGATTGAAACTAGCCTGGCTGATGAGGGGTGTTACCAGGATGCTTGTTTCTGGTCCAGGGAAGACCTGGCTTGGCAGTTAGGGCTAAGTTTTTTCCATGAGGCACAGGGCCAAGACTGAGTTGCATATAGCTGGGTCTGAACTGGGATTGCGAAGTGAGCTAAAGAATAATGACTGATTTAACCCAGTTCTGTGACTTGGGGTGAGTGTCTGAAAAGTTTCAGCGCTCCGTCCATCATGCCCTTGTGTTTGCTTTGTACGAAAAGAGGACCAGGCAGCCAGCTATTTTCCTTCGTACAGCAAAGGCCATACTGCAGAAATGTGGCCTTCTCCTGTCTGTGCACTCCGAAAACAAAATTCAGTTAAACACTTTTTGAAAATGTGTGATGGATTCTTAGATCAGCGGGAGTGCAAGGACTAGTCACTATGCATTATAGTCACGGTCACTGGAATTATGCAAATTTGCAGTCATGGTGTTTTCTGCATAAGTATGTATGTGCGTCCTTTCCTATATAATCTATCATCTGCTGCATAATCTGCAGATTATAACACAAAAATGATTGCTAGCGCAAATGAATCAAAAATGACTAAAACACAGCAACACGTGTTGCTGCGCAGTGAAAGGCCCTTTGCAAAGGTTGAGTGATCACCTTTCTATTGCCTACTGCTGTATTTGGATGTCTAACTGAAACTAATGAGGTGAAACCTTTGCCCAAATAGTGTTAATGTGTAAAAATGACAAAATGTGCTGCATTATGCTGCATAACTTGCCTTTTCTTGAGACATAATTTAGTCAAACCTGCCACATGATTTGGGGCCCCCTGCCGCATAATTCCAGCGCCCCTGAATGGAGTGTACTGGACTCGATACTCCAATCTCACCAGGGAGAACTTCAGGAATTAATTTGAGCTCATTCCCAGTCACAAAAGGCTAATTTTACCAAACATAGCTTTACATTTGCCATGCTTACTAAACTTCTAAGCTGAGAGTCAATTAATTAGTCGAGCGAGCATGCTTATTTCGAAAGATAATGTTCTCCCATACTGAAAGGGTAACTAGAGAGCCTGGATTTGCTGAGTCTGTCTTCTTTTTTCATCATCTGTACCCTGCAAACTTCAACAGATTTAGCACGTGTCCGGTTTTAAGAAAAGGGCAGCTGGACACAGAGGAAAGCAGGTTCATGTGTTCTAGTGCAGAGTTAGCTAGCTGCCCCAAACCAAAAGCAATTTAGTTAACACAATTAATCCACATTTGTAAAGCACAAACAATCATCCGTAAGGGTCTCTAGGCACTGGGGGCCGTCGGGAAGATTAAGCAAGCTATTGCCCAGAGTCACATGGTGCTGGGCTATTACGGGTCTCTAGGCGCTGGGGGCCGTTGGGAAGATTAAGCAAGCTATTGCCCAGAGTCACATGGTGCTTGGCTAATCTGCCACCGGCGCCAGGGATCGAACTGTGATCCCCAGATTCCGAAGTCAGTCGCCCTAGCCGCGGCACCACACCTCTTCCACAGAATATACTGTGTAAAGGTTGCATTGAATTTCTCTTTCTGTCACGTGGACTGTGTTGGAGAACACTGGCATGTAAGGTATGTAGTGGCCCCGGGTCCATGCAAAATCATATTTCTATGTTCGCGGTACACTAGGGTTTTTGATTTTCAAAATTTGGTCACCATGAATATTGGACATTCCACTCAGTCCTTTTTATATTTTTCTTGCATCCTGAGACTTATTGTTCCCATATATAATGATTTTAAAAAAAGTTGCAGAATGGAAAGGATAAATGTAGAACTATTGAATTATTCTTTAAGAGTGCAGTTATATACTAACATCAAGGAGAGGCTTGTGAGACCTTAGTGTCAAGAAGCCACGCAGAGCATAATTGAAAATTTGCCAAGTCAGACATTTTACCCATACAATTCAAATACAAAGCATTTCACTATCTGTGCTTTTCAAAGTACTCCCTCTCTATAGCACCAGCACAGAAAACTAATTGTAGGTTTGAAATGAGAAATATTGGGTTTCTCTAGTCAGGAACACTTAACAGTTTACTAAAATTGGCATATAGTTGACAATGGGTTCAGAATGAATTTCCAGCCAGTGCTTAAAGGTGCAAAAATGCCAATTTTTAAAGGTCAGAGAATGGGAGTTCCATTCGACTTTTCACTTCTAACAGGATAACAGGATAGCATACAGGGAATGGGTCATTGGCGATGGCAACAGGTTCTTTGCCTTTGCAGATTTTGTCCTTCCTCCTTCGGGCAGAGCCATTTCACTGCCCGTTCTCCTTGGCAGCCCTTCCCCCCTGATGGTGTGCAGGGTGGGGACCCTGCAGCGCAAGAGAGCCTCTATTGTCATGCTCTTGGCTGGGAAAGAGGTGTGAAGGAGAGCTTCCCTCAGCGCGGCATAACAAAGACATTGACTTTCCCGGCTCCGTCATGCCGTTTTAAGCCCATGCCCCCAGTGTTTGCATAGCTGAGAGCCTTCCTGCGCGGTCTAATTTCTCAAGCTGTCTGTTTTTGCTTATAATTCCTGTTTTTTGCCACAAGAAGCTAGGAGGATAATTTTTGTGTGCCTTTCGTTTAGTGCTCACGCATTCTTTGAGCCTGGGGGGGCTTCCTCTCATTAGCCCCTTTCTTCTTGCATTCTCCCTCCTAAAAGTCCATTTTGCTCAGTGCGTTGGTAGGAGGAGGTAGATCTCTGTCCCAGATGTAAAGTTTACACTTAGGAAGGCATGTGTTCATAAAAAAATATTCTGTATTCAGGATTAAACTCAGTGTGTACACACAACAGCTCCTCTTAGAAGCACATTTGCTGAAGCTGTTGAAACCATTGTTAATAATGCTTTCATTTATGAAATATCACCCGCTGCAGGCCCCACAAAGGCTTTTCTAAATACATATAGCAGATTTTTACAATCAGATACACGTTCATTTTCCGTGGGTATCCAGTGATTTATTTTTTTAAGTACAGCTCCTGGTGAGTGCACGTAGGAGCATGTATATGAAAGCAGCTTGTAGATTAAATTCGTTCTTGTTCCAAAACTGTCACTGGCTGGGACAAAGAAAATCGTTTGTTATTATGAAATGCTTGTGCATGAACAGAGTGAGCACTAGGGAATCTAGGGAAGCTGAGGGCGTTCTAATCAGAGACGATTCAGTTAGAACAAGCATTTGCAATGCAATAGTTCTCACAATTGCAAGATTTTGAGCTATTGGCATTGTAAATGACAATGCCTTTTATTTGTGTTTAAAAAAAAATGAAATAATAAAAGGCATTGCAATTTACAATACCAATAGGTCAAAGTTTCTAAAATGCAAGACCTATTGCATTGCAAATGCTTTTTTTTAATAGGGTAGTTCGTTTGTACATAATGTTTACTTAGTTATATATAAGGTAAGAAAAATGCTTATTACACTTTATTATACCTTTTCAATATGCTGGACAGCAGGTACACTGCTCTACAACATAGCTTAAACACATTGGCAAAGCCAATAGCTCTGGCAAAACACTTATAAGGTCCCAAAGGCGAGACCTATTGGCTATGCCAATGCTTGTTTCTCTTTTCTATTTGCGCACCTTTCACTATTCCATGCTCCTGCTTGCTCTTCTATTGACCCTATATTCCTTTTTTGCGTTAATTATCAACTTTTGTCTGCCAAGTTGCAGACATAGGAGGCCCATAAAGAACCCCAATCTTGCTTTAGTTGCTAAAGCGGTGGTTCACGACATCACTATTTGTCTCCTCCTATGTATCTCATCCAAAGTGCTTTGAGACTACTGCAAGGTGGGCATAACATTGCTTCAGTTAGCTGTCTGAGAGAATGTAGCCTTTACCACAAAACAACGCTATTCTCTCACTCATCTAGCCTTCATCTAAAAGAACATATTCCTTGTTGCATAGTAATATTCAAACAAAGGCAAAGCAATGTAAAGGCTGTGCATTTTTGGTATAAGCATTAAACTAACAATTGCCATTGATGCCCCTAGGTTACTTGCCAAAAGCAAGCAAATCAGTCTATATTGTATCACATTGTATTACACCTTCATTATTTAATTGCAAGCAAGGATCAGATGTCAATAATAAACTAATCTAGGATATGAAATTTACCCAAATTGCTTATAGTAATGCTATAAAACCACTAACAATTTTTAGACCCAAATAGTCTAAATTCAAAAGCTTCATGGCAATCAAGTTATATATTAAGATATAGAGAAAAGGTTAATTTGAATGAAAAATATTTGGATAAACATAGAGCTATGCAGCTTTTACTTTGAAATGTCTGTCCTTTCCGCTGCTAGAGTGTGTTTCTGGTGAGCAAAGTGTGTTTAAGACTGCAGTACCACCTCCTGTCTACAGGGGCAGAGCTGAGCAAAAATATAAACACACTTAATGAAACACAGGTCCCCACAAGGCAATTTTTTAAAATGTTGTAAAAATGGCACATGTGTTCCTGAAGTCATTCTTTATCATTTAGAAGACATTGCCTTATGGGAACCTGGGTTCAGGTCCCCACAGTGCAATCAAGTACCCACTGATAGTAACACAAACACACACACACTGACACACACACACAGGGTCCTGTCAAGCCAAAAAATCCAATCAGGCCCAAAAATTGGACTCCTGCCATTTTTTTCCCACACAAATGGGAAAGTCGCCCATTTGTGAAGGAAATAGCTCAATCTGGCAAAAAGTCTGAGTTTATTAAATGCAACTTAAATCCTGATATATGACCATCCCTATATATATAGACCTTCCTTGTATTTGTGTATGTATATATCTAATGTAGCTTATTATATTATATCATATATTCTTTCCATGTACCTATTTATCTATATATGTGTTACTTTACTCCAGCTACACAAATAAAAAAATTAATTAATTAATAATAATTGAGCCTCTCCAATGCACTACCCTATATCTAACCCTATACTTCTCTCAATATATCCTCTACCACCACTCTGACTCATCCTAAATTTCATTCTACTACTATAATCTCCAATTAACTCCTCCCACCTCTGTCACTCCTTGCATCACCTCAAACCTCATTTTACTATTCAGATCTCCCAAACAACCCCTTATACGTCCTTCCAGCACATATGCCTCCTTAGACTCATCCGAGACCTAATTTCTTCCCCTAATCCACTTCTAAAGACTCTTGCCCCCTCCATCTCTTCTTTACTCATCCCAAATTTCCTCAAATCTACTATGATCTCCAAAAGAATACTTTCTACGCCCTTTCCTCTTCTATCCCTCCATTATCCTTTTCAATCCTTCTAACACACGTATATGTCTACTGCTCAATCTAATTAATATTTCCCTATATTAATTCACCACTAATCCTTTTTGGGTTCCGGAGTAGTGTGCTACTCGTAAAAAAGCACTTTGATGCCTCATCACGGGTAGTAAGTGCTATATAAATACAATTACAATACTGACAACAGCTTCAGAAGCCTATATTTCCTTCTGTAGGAGGATCAAGTTCAGAGGTACTCCGCTCTAAACCCCACCCCATCCATGTTTGGGCAGGTGGTAATGGGGTCAAAGCTCCACTCTATTCTGTGAGCGTCCCTTCAAGGCTCTGCTCACTGTCACCCAATAAATGTATTTTCAAAGCTGGCAGGTCTTTACCTATTCCTTGTTTTTTACCTTGAGGTGCAACCTCAACGCAGCGCTTTCTGCAGTACAAAATTACTACTGTTCAACAATTTCTTAAAATGCTTAGGAAATGTTTAACTTTCCCCAAAACATTTTGCTCGGCTGATGCGCCTTGGATTGAGTCCCACCTTTATCAAACTCATTGGTTTGCTCTATTCCCAACCTGTGGTCCGCTTGCGGCCAAACGGTAACACCTCAGTCTCTTTTGCAGCAAAAAGGGGCACCCATCAGGGGTGCCCCTTGACCCCTATACTCTTAGTGATTGCGATGGAGCCGATCGCAGTTCACCTTTGTCAACATCACGCCAAACATGGACTG
Source organism: Triturus cristatus (assembly GCF_964204655.1). Lineage (NCBI taxonomy): Eukaryota > Metazoa > Chordata > Amphibia > Caudata > Salamandridae > Triturus > Triturus cristatus. The sequence goes on from NC_140579.1 coordinate 944,654,425, forward strand.
GCATTTACCCCCAAAGAATCTTAGTATCGCTGTATGTGGATGATGTTACCTTATATGTTGGAGACCCACATGTAAATCTGAATCCCCTCCGAGAATTCACAAGATTCAGCGGGATGTTAGGGATTGACAATAACTGGTCAAAATCGATTGTCTTTCCCTTGACTGACGAGATGCCCCCAGCTGCTTCGGAGTTCCCACTTGTCTGGGCGAATAGTCCCGTCATGTATCTCGCGGTGTGGCTCAGCAGAAACAGAGACGAACTGTGGAGATACAATTAAGACAGTCTGCTTACATGGATGAATGATAGAGTTGAGGGCTGGAAGCAACTTCCCTTTTCCCTGACTGGCCATTTAGCCATAGTGAAAATAGTTATTCTCCCTAAATTTCTATACCTTTTTATTAATCTGCCAATCACCCTACTCCTCCACTTTCAGTGTCAGATCAGAGCGTGTCTTATCTCCTTAGCCTTGGCAGTTGGTCAGCCACGTATTGCCAGGGAGATCATGACACTTCCCATTTGAATAGGGCAGCTTCGGCACTCCTGACATGGACCTGTACTATCTTAGTGCCCAAGCCCAGTTCGCTATTGGCTTTTTCACACACAGCTCCTGGTTTGCACAGCCTCTGAATATGACCATTTGCCACCCTGCCCTCTTCAGATGGCAATATTCCTGCCTCCTGGGCTCCTGTGTGCACAAATGTACACTGTGGCATGTAGGGTGGGCTTTGGCATAGGGCCCATGTTAAGAACCTCTTCTCTCCATCCGTACCGCTCCTTGGCTATTCCCTTTTCCCTATTACGAGTGTCTTTGGCACATTAGCTAGACTGTGCAAGATTCATCTCACATCCATGGATGCACTTTACCCTGATGGCACCTTTCTCAAACCACAGGCAGCTATACAAGGTAATGACACTAACTTATTGGACACATTTACATACCAACAACTGCGCTCTGCGACCCGGGCAATCCAAGCCTCATTTTCAGATGCCCTGACCACATACCAGGTTTCTGAACACTCCATCTCCCGGCAAGCTCGTTAAGAGATTATAAACTGGTATGCAGAGCTCGGCGCCCGTACGTACCCCTTCAAGCAAAAGAGATTAGGATGCTGACATTGCACCCCCTTTTCACTGATACACAGTGGTGCTATTGCTGTGCCCAAGCGCGTGCGCTCTCCCCTAATTATCATCTCCGTCTTATTCACTTCAAATATATTAACCGGCTATATCACACCCCTGGGAGACTGTTTAAAATGGGCCTAATTGCAGCCAACAACGTGCACGCTTGCTGTTCCTTACCAACTGCTGGTTTTCTACACCTCACCTGGGACTGCCCAGAAATCTCTGTCTATTGGAATGAAATCTTAAGTATGCTTGATGATATCACGGGGCAACCCATTGAGTGCGCCCCCTGAGTTGCGATGCTGGGATATGTTCAGGAGGTGCCGCCGAGAGGCGCAGATTGGCGGCGCTCCTCCTTTTGCTTGCTAAGCACAGTCACGATGAGGTGGGGGCAACGTGTACTGCTGCTTGCTAATGACTAGCGTAGAGATGGGACCTATTGCCAGGAACAGCTGACAGCCTTCTGGGAACTCCTGCCCATACCCCCTACCTAAAGATATTTGGCTCCCCCTGGAGGTATTCCTGCGTACCCGTGCTGAGGAAGTGGAGAACGAGAGGGCCGACGTTGGAACTATTAGGCCTTTGCGATACACTGTATGATATGAGGTGGGCATTACTATTGCCATGTGACTTGATGAGTGGATGTTTTCTTCTCTTTGCTCTTTGTCCTCTGTTTTTCCCTACCCTTTTTCATATACCTATGCAGTGGACAGCTGCGGTCGAGATCCCTTGGCTGAAATGCAACATTGTAATGTTGTTACTTTTGTAATTGATGGTAGCTGTCTGCTGTAACCTTTTGTAGAAGTAATAAATCCACATAGAGGATAAAGTTTAAGAGTAGTTTAATGGAGCATCCACCTTCTGAAGAACAGCAGAGGACCTGAATAGAAACGGCTCTCTAGAATGTGGCACCAATAACAACATATTCGAAAGGATACAGACCAAGTATTACAGATACAGAGAGAATGCAGTCATGGTAATAGAATACATAAGAAAGAAACATTCACCTACCACATATCTTCCTTCCTTACAAAAGAAAAGAAAACATAAAAGTGACACGATAATAAGGTGCATTTAATATAATACAAAATCATTACATTTCTTTGGTCACAGTGTCTGTCTCTTTGTACCAGTTGTCCTTGAAGAGGAAGAATTACAAAAAGAGATAACATCATCAACATTTAATAAAGACTGTGAACATTGTGACTCTATTCCTTTTTCTAAAAACACTGAGTCACTAGAGAAATCTGGATTGGAAGAACACAAAGATGTTTTAGCATTGGATACATTAACTCTGGCAATTTTAGAGATACTCCACCAAGAGCCATTGTTTAAAAGAACAGATAAAAATATCAGAAAACTTTGACTGGCCTTCTTTAACATGTACCGGTAATCTTATTTTGACCTTGTCATCTACTTGTAATACAGGTAGTTTAGGAGAAACAGTGTTTTTGGAGTTGTTACAATTTTGTTTGGCTAACTTATGCAGTTTACCCATATCCAAGCTAGTTCCAGAAGATTTGGTCCATGAAAGAGACAATTCTTGTCTGGGTTTCCTACCTTTTAATGAAACAAAAGGGGAAAACTTTGTGGTACAGTGTGGAGTACATAGATAGGACCAAACCAATTCTACTACATGTGCTTTAACATTAATATTAGCTTTAAGAGCTAATTGAATACCCTCCACTAAAGTTTGTAAAACCTTTCTACAAGGCCATTCATATTTGGAGAGTAAAGAGCAGTTCTAACGTGGGAAATATTGTCATTTTTTAGAAAAGTATTAAACACATGTGAGGTGAATTGAGGGACATTATCAGATACAATCGTTGATGGTAAACCTTCTTTTTTGAAAATTTCCTGAAGAAAATTAATAATAGACACTGAATCCGTTTGGGTAACCCATTAAATTTCAATCTACTTCGAGAAATAATCAATAGCAACTAGTATATACTCTTTTTCTGTTGAAATTCCTTCGTAAGGACCTAAAACATCAATTGCAATTTTTTCCCATGGATTGTCTGGTGCTTGAACTTGCACCAAATCTGGGTGTTGCAACTTTAAAATTCTAATATATCTGAAGGTTCCCTCAGGTGTAATAAAAGAGGTAATAGCTCTAGAATCCTCTGTTAACTCTATTTGATGGTACGCTGATTTAAGATTGATGGTGGTAAAAAATTTAGCACCATCCAATTTAGCCAACAAGTTTTGTACCTTAGGTAAAGGGTGACATTTGATAACAACTTTTTTGTTTACCGACCTCAAATCAATGCACATTCTAAGTTCTCCATTCCGTTTCTTAACTAAAACAATCAGAGAAACCTATTCAGAAGCATGACCAGGTTCAATCACACCATCAGCACACAATATTTTGATCATGTCTGCCAACTAATTTCTCACAGACAGGGGTACATTCCTCAACTTGTGTTTAGAGGGAATAGCATATTTTTTAACGATATTTTATGAGAAAAATATTTGACTTTTCCCAACTCCTTTTTTGTTTGATTAGTATCTCGTGTACTGCTTCATCATTATCTTGTTGCCCATTATGTACTCCTTGTAAATCTTCTACCATACACACTTGTACCTTGGCATTAGGACACAAAGTAATATTACATTTTATCTGGTGTTTCCACCCAAGGACTTGTAATCCATCAACGGCAACAAAAAAATTTCCTAGAATGTTTTTTTGTTGAAAAGAAATGTCGAAACAAAATACCCCAACATTTCAATTTCTTTACCTCCAAAACCATACACACGGATATCATTGGGTTCTAATATTTTGTCCTTGTTGAAAAAGGAATCAGAAATAATAGTGTAGGGGGAACCAGAGTCCGCCATAACTTTGAATGTCTTGTCATCAACCTTAATGGTGCACAGAGGAGGGACATATGGTTCAGAATCAATGTCATTGTTAATATTGCAAGTAACGTGACCTAACTTATGACAATTAGGATCAATTTCTGTTTTACAAACAATGGTATTATCAAAAGAAGGTTCATTGTTCATCTCATCTACTAGTTCCTCATCAGCAAGACTAGCAACTCTCCTATTGGTTTGATATAAGGCCCCAAAATGGCCTACTTTTTTGCATTTATAACACTCTTTATTCTGCCAGGACAATGTTTGAACTGGAACAAATGTGATATGGATCCACAACGAGTGCAGAATACTTTACTTGAAGAATTGTAAGAAAATGTATTAACTGGACTGTATGATGTAGCAGGTTTATTAGATTTGCCTTTGGAAATGCCAGTTTTAATATTGGAATCTTTTACACTAAGGGCCGCTACACCAGAAGACAAGCTATCTACATTAATAGCGCTTTCTTTCTTTTAGCATTAAAACTATCACCATTTATGGCTAATAAATAATTATTAAACTGCCTGAACCATTTTTCGCATTTCATGCTAGGTTGATTGGGTCCAGAATAAAAGGGAGGATTTCCACAGACATTGCCCATTTTAAAATGCGTTAATTCACAAAGAAATTACTCAAGAAAGTTAAAAATAAAAATAAAATAAAACAGAAGATGAACTACAATTCAACATTTGAATAATAATGGATAAAATATGAAGTTTAAAGAGAGAAAAATATTTTAGCCTTAGCATAAGTCAGACATTGAAAAGAAAGTAATTGAATAATTTGTATATGTGAAAGATACACAAAAAGGAGCAATAAAGTTAATCAGGTGTGCGTGTCACCGAGGCACGCAGTGTTAATACGAAACAATCCCAATTCAAAATGAATTAAACAATGTGTATCTTAAAATTAAAAAAATAGGAGCAATACCGTTAATAAGGTGTGCGTGTCACCAAGGCACGCAGTGTGAAATACAAACCGATCCCAATACAAAATAGTGGGACATGCTGATTTAACAGCGTAGCTGCAGCGTGATGCACGTCTAATCCTGAGTGACGCAGTGGAAGATTCACGCGACTGAAACTTGGAGGCAGTGCGCGGGCCTTCCTCACACGTCGGATGCCTTCAAATGGGTGACCCTGCACCGGTTTCAGCGCGAGTCAAAGTCACAGCCGAGGCTCCTCAAATTCCTTGACTAAAGCAGGGAAGAGCCAAACAATTCCACTAGAACAGCCAAACACGCATAGCAGCACACCAGCCAGCAGGTTACCACAGTGTACTTTCAGAACCAGAAATGCCGCTTTCAAGTAGAAAAGGCGAGGCAAACAAAGTTCCTGAAATTCCTTTCTAACGAAGACTCCTCGAAGCTGGCGCAGAGAAGAAAAGGCAGCGTGGCGATCCAAAAACGGCGAAGTATCACGGAAGGCAAACATCAGGGAAGTTGAAATTAAAGGTAAAATTTGCGTGTGTGGATGCTCTGGGGTTTTTAAACAAAAAATCCCAGTAATCGTTGCCAATATGTTGTAGTAATAAATCCACGTAAAGGATAAAGTTTAAGCTAGTTTAATGGAGCATCTACTTTATGAAGAGCAGCAGCAAAACTGAATAGAAACTGCTCTCTCTCTAGAATGTGGAACAAATAACATATTCGAAAGGATACAGACCAAGCATTACAGATACAGAGAGAATGCAGTCATGGTAATAGAATACATAAGAAAGAAACATTCACCTACCACATATCTTCCTTCCTTACAAAAGAAAAAAAATAAATTAACACGATAATAAGGTGCAATTAATATAATACAAAATCATTACCTTTCTTTGTTCACTGTGTCTGTCACTTTGTACCAGTTGACCTGGAAGAGGAAGAATTAGAAAAAGAGATAACATCATCAACATTTAATAAAGACTGTGAACATTGTGACTCTATTCCTTTTTCTAAAAACACTGAGTCACTAGAGAAATCTGGATTGGAAGAACACAAAGATGTTTTAGCATTGGATACATTAACTCTGGCAATTTTAGAGATACTCCACCAAGAGCCATTGTTTAAAAGAACAGATGTCTTACCAACCTTCTGAATAATAAAAATATCAGAAAACTTTGACTGGCCTTGGTTTACATGTACCAGTAATCTTATTTTGACTTTGTCATCTACTTGTAATACAGGTAGTTTGGGAGAAACAGTGTTTTTGGAGTTTTTACAATTTTGTTTGGCTAACTTTTGTAGTTTACCCATATCCAAGTTAGTTCCAGAAGATTTGGTCCATGAAAGCGACAATTCTTGTCTGGGTTTTGGGTTACGGCGATTCGCACTTTGCCACGCACATTATCAGATCATAATCCTGTTGCTTTAACCCTCAGCGTCCCCGCAAACCCCTTTCGCCCTTTCACCTGGCGCTTACGGGCAGAGGCTCTGCTTGATCACACTTACTGTGACGCCGTTAGAACCGCTATTGTTCAGTATTTTGAGATAAATGTGGGTTCGGTGGAAAGCCAGTCTACGCTCTCGGAAGCCTTCAAGGCGACAATTCGGGGAGTGTGCATAGGCACCACAGCGGGGATCCTCCGGGACCTCAGGGGTCAGCTGTCTAGAGTTGAGAAAATACTGGGCGAATTGGAAGAGCAATATCTCAGTGCACCATCGACAGTGTTGCTGGCACGTATACAGGAGTCCCTGACAGAATATAATTTGTTAGCCGAGACTGAGGCAAAATATATTGCAAGGAGGCATAAGGCACGTGCGTTTGGGGAGGGGGGTCGACCGGGCAAAGCTCTGGCCTTCAAACTAAAGTTCCGTGCTGAACATCATCAGGTTGACCGGATACTTGATACCTCTGGGTTGGAATGTTTTACTCCACATGATATAGTGGATCAATTCCGTCACTTTTACTCGGATATGTACAAAACTCGAGGTGGGATGGAATCTGAGGCACTGGATGAATATTTATCATATGTGGCCTGCGTTTGGCTCTCGGACACTCACAGAGAGTATCTGAGTCTACCTATAGACGAGACGGATGTGCGCGACGCTATTCTTTCTCTCCCTAATAACAAGGCCCCGGGATCGGATGGCCTAACAGCGGAATTTTATAAGTCTTTTGCTGATATCCTTATACCCCATCTGCTGGAAATGTATGCAGAAGCTCATGATTCCGGCGTCCTCCCTCCCTCCCTCAGACAGGCTTTGATTGTTACTCTGCTTAAAAAAGATAAACCCTCCACATCCTGTGAATCGTATCGTCCCCTCTCATTAATAAACATAGACGCTAAAATTCTGGCTAAGATATTGGCCACGAAGATCCAACCGCTAATGCCCCTCCTGGTGTTCCCCGATCAATCCGTGTTTATCCCGGAACGTTCCACCTCCCACAATCTGAGGACCATTTTCTCAATGTTTCATGTTCTAAACCCGGAGTTATCAGCGACCGCGGTCCTTCTCGACGCGGTCAAAGCGTTCGACTCCATAGAATGGCCCTACATGTTTCATATACTGCATAGAATGGGGTTCCCTGCTGTCTTGACAAGGTGGATTCAGGTCTTGTATACGGAGGCGTCGGCAAGGGTGAGGGTGGGTGGCTTTACGTCAGAGCCATTTCGGATTGAAAGGGGCACTAGGCAGGGTTGCCCGCAGTCCCCCCTTCTTTTTGCCCTCATGTTGGAACCACTGTCCTGCAAAATCCGACAACGACATAGAGAAACTGCCTTATATTTCAATCACCGTCCGGTCGGGATCTCCATGTATGCGGACGATATGGTCCTTTTTATCCGAGACCCACAGCAGAATTTGTCTCCGGTAATCCGGGAATACATTCGTTTTGGCTTGTTCTCGGGACTAAAGATAAACTGGGACAAATCGGTAATTATTCCCCTGACGCTCAAAACGCCTCCGCCTCAGCTGGAATACCCTTTGGTCTGGTCCACAGCTCCGGTAAGGTATCTTGGGGTTTGGATACACCGTGATCCTGAGATAGTTATAAAGGAGAACTACGGAATGGCCTACAACAACTTAGTGCAACAAGTGGATAGGTGGTTACACCTCCCGTTGTCCCTGGCCCAGGCCCAGTACGCATACTACTGGTTCCGGACACATGATTTTATTCCACACATTGTGGCGGAAGATGGGGATGCTTACCCTGTTTCACTAGCGAGCATTATAACACACACAAACAGGCGCACACGCCCAAACCCGAGATTAACACTATAGATACCACTATTGCAGCCTGGCAGGCGATTGGTAGGCGTGCTCAGAAGCTTCCGCTCTATGCGCCTGCATTTCCCCTGACGGGCCATGGCGCCCTCTCGGTGACTCAAGAGCGGGGTCCTATGAGAGCCCTAGAGGAGGTTGGCATTGCGCACATGTGCGATCTCTTCCTGGGAGGGAGGTATTCGTCGGAGGCTGACACAGACTATATCCAGAATCCTACTTTGCTGTTTCAGTACTCCCTCTATCGGCTGAAACGTGCACTCAAGGATCATTACCCCGGCTTCCCGGCAGAGTCCCCCACGCTCCAGTCGCTTCAGCTGCTGTTGATCACCCCAACTAAGAAAAAGTTAATTACCAAGCTATATAAGGCAGTGCAGGGGGAGACGGTGGGGGGTTCGGATGGTAGTTTGGAGCGCTGGAATGCTATTCTGGACTCCCCGATCCTCCCACGGGATTGGGAACAAATCTGTACTCTTACGGGTCGCTTATCTCCCAATGGTAATCTCCGTATTATACACTTTAAATTCATACATCAAGTGTATCATACGCCTGTTAGGTTATACAGAATGGGACTGCGGGAGTCAGATCACTGCAGGCGCTGCGGCTTGTCGCAGGCTGATTTTCTGCACCTGGCATGGCAGTGTGATTGTGTGCATAAATATTGGGAGGGTGTCGTTGCTCGCATACATATCATGACCGGAATTGTTTTACAGTCTACACCTCTGGAATGTCTGCTAGGCCACGCACCCCAGCTGAAGGCCGCTCTGGGTAGATTTGTTAAGGTTGCTCTCCTGCTCGCCAAACGTCGTATTATGTTTACTTGGGACAGCAAACGGTCCCCTAAAGTCGATGAGTGGCTTAAGGACCTTGTGTTCTGCCGTGAACAGTTAGAGTTGTATGCAGAGGAACTGCCCGTATCGTCTAAGCCTAAAGACATCTGGTCGCCATTAAGAGACTACTTATCGCTACAGATGCGTGATGATACTGTATAATTTTTTTGCTTTTGTATACTGGCATGTATTCGGAACTATTGGAGTTGGCATTGTTACCAGGGAGTGTGAATCGAAGAATGCAAGGCATGTGTTATCTGATCTCACCATGTACCTTTATATGATTGTTTGTGTTGTTTTTTGGTTTAACGCTGCCTGCTGCAGCAATATGTTTGTACCACGCTGTGAAAACTAATAAACAGAATTTAAAAAAATTCTTGTCTGGGTTTCCTACCTTTTAATAAAACAAAAGGGGAAAACTTTGTGGTACACTGTGGAGTACATAGATAGGACCAAACCAATTCTACTACATGTGCTTTAACATTAATTTTAGCTTTAAGAGCTAATTGAATACCCTCCACTAAAGTTTGTAAAACCTTTCTACAAGGCCATTCATATTTGGAGAGTAAAGAGCAGTTCTAACGTGGGAAATATTGTCATTTTTGAGAAAAGTATTAAGCACATGTGAGGTGAATTGAGGGTCATTATCAGATACTATCGTTGATGGTAAACCTTTTTTGAAAATTTCCTGAAGAAAATTAATAATAGGCACTGAATCTGTTTGGGTAACCCATTTGTTTTCAATCCACTGCGAGAAATAATCAATAGCAACTAGTATATACACTTTTTCTGTTGAAATTCCTTCATAAGGACCTAAAACATCAATTGCAATTTTTTCCCATGGATTGTCTGGAACTTAAACTTGCACCAAATCTGGGTGTTGCTGTAGGAAGGTGGATATCTGACTATGGTTACCCCCAACTTTTTGCCTAGTGTCTAGCTGGTTTTTCGACTTAGTTGGCCGGAGATCCTGCCATTCAGGGTCTCAGGCTGTCTGCTCTCTCTTTAAAATGGACTCCATGTACCCTAGGTACATAACCAATTGGTAAGGATCACCTTATTGGACCCTGTACAGTGTACCCTAGGTACCCAGGGCATAGGTGTACCCTAGGCCTCCCAGGGGCTGCAGCATGTATTATGCCACCCCTGGTCTGGCCTTCCAATCAGACACAACTGGCTGATCACTCAGCTGGGGCAAGGTCGTGTAATCACCCCTTGCTTAGATATAGTATGCCTATATCTACCCTTATATATAGACACATGTGTACCTATCAGTCACTCCTATGGCAGGCCTTAACAATCCTGGAGGCAGAGTGCTTGGTAACATGTGAGATGGTGCTCTAGCATGAGCTGAGCCTGTCTGCAGCTTTCGGAACCATGTCCTTATAGCTGTTCTATGATATAGCCTACCATATACTCTTAAAGTGCCTTATAATCTTAAACGGTTATGGTAACTATGGTTTGGCTTTATCAAAACATGTTGTGTAAGGTGTCTAACACTTTGGAATAATACCCCCATACCATTTCTGGTGATGAGGATATTATCCCTCCCTTCTAGAGGGAGAGACATGTTAAAATCCTACTTTGCTGTTTAACTCTAACCAAAGCCTCAGCATCACAAAATGGATGCTGCTGCCACGACACAAGTCTGACCTCCTGCAGCTGGGAGTGATCCCAGCCAGGGAGGCCTGGACAATAGGTTTCCTGCTTGGGGAGGTGCTAGCACCTCCCCAGACAGCCTTTAGTGTATTGGGGCAGGGTGGGCTGAAAGGAATGAGACATGCCTGGGGCACACAAGGTGTTCCTTGCATAGTCCAGTTCAAACCGGCGCTGGGGCACTCCAGCCCCAGCTCTGGCGCAAAACTGGACAAAGGGAAGTGGGTGTAACCACCCCCTCCCAGGTCCCACAAATAAGGCGTGACCTAGCAGGTATCCCATCCCCCCAGATTAGTATAAGAGTGGGAGTTGGGCCTCAAGACTTTAGATTATCCTGAACCTGCAAAACTGAACAGAAACTCTGGACCTTCGACATTCGACGAAAGAAGAAGACTGAAGAATCTCCCTTGTAGCCAAGGAGTGGCTACCCTGTGCAAACAGGCACCATCAAGAGATTACCCTTTGCTTTGCGACCGTTCTACGAGGAACCGACTGCAGAGCCCGACCAGAGCCTTGACTTCCAGACTTCTCCGACCCTCATCCACATCTGCAGCAGAGCTGAGATCCGTGGAGGCGACGAGCGACGTGGGACCGGCTACCTGGGAAAAGTGGCTAGTAACTTACAGCGCAGCTTCTGAGGTACCCTCGAAGTTGTGCACCGGGGATTGAGAAGCCCCAACCCCAAGCACCATCTGCACCGAAGATCAGCCCCCCACACTCCACGAGTCCTGCGTGGGGCCCTTCAGCATTTTCCTGCTTGCCGCGTCGGTCCGGTTGCTTGCCCGCTGGCTAGTGGCCTCTGTGACGACGCACCCTGAAATCTTCTGCGCTGGTTTGGCTCCTCCAGACTGGCTCCCGCTTCTCTGCAAAGAAGAAGCACCCCAGACCTTCCTGGTCTGCACCAGAAGCAAGTCCTTTGTTCTTCGTGGGTTCCGCTTGCCAAGGCTTGGTGAGTCCTAGTCCAACTTCGACGCCGCCGACAGCAAGAGCCTTCGTGGGACAGCTCGCCTCCTGGTCCTGGTCGTCCTCGACGCTTCCTGGTCCTCCTGGCTGCAGCGACAAGCTTCACCTTCACCTGCAACTCTTCACGACATCGCCTGGTTCCTTCCTGGTTCCACGTGGTCACTGGCTAGTGACCTTGACTCTGTCCCTTCTGCTTGCAGGTTTCCTTTCTTCTTGATCCCAGCCTTGGGATCCACCGGACACTCTTCACTGACTGCCTGTCAGCATCTTTCTTCAGGCATCCATAGGAGTCGACGACGAAAACGACGCATCTTCACCCCTATGCACCCGCAGCCTGTGGGCTAGGTAACTTGGGTACTCCGGTGCTCATCAGGATAGTGACTATCCTAGTGTCTAGTTTTCAAGTCTCAACTTCCTAGCTACTCCGGAAGTGTCCTAAATCTACCGTTTTCTAAACTGTACTATTGCTATTGACTTTTACGCATTACGCGTGAGTGTTTCCACTCTGCACACGAATCCCGTGGGCCTCCCACTTCCTAACTAACGCTAGTGTAGTGTAGCCCCAGCAATTCCCTAGGCCTAGGCCTATTCTATTTCCGTGACAGTGGTTCTTATACCACTTACTTAGTATATGGTTTGCGTGGCCCCTAGGGCCTAACTGTATTACTTACCTGTGTGACTTAATGTATGCATAAATAAGACTGTGTTGTACTTACCTCTAATCTCATAAAGAGTGCTGAGGGTTTGTTTAGAATAAATACACTTTATTTTATATATATATCTGTTGTGGTGTCCTTTCATTTGGTATTCAAGGGATTATATATGGTATCACAGCTGGCTTCACATGCCATTCAGAGTTTAGCCTAAGACTGCTCTTGTCCATGCTACCACTAGGATAGCTGGTCTATAAGGTTGACTTTACAACCAATCACCATAAGGGTATTTGGACTGATATAAGGTGTACACTAGAACTAGTGACATCATACATCAGGCCAACTTCTCACATTGGTGAGCAGCGGTTGGGATCTGAGCTTGCTGTTGTAATACCATTGTAATCTTGAGATACTAAATTGAAAGATCACACAGATATTGTCTAGGTACATATAACATAGTTTATAATACTTAAGTCCTACTGGACTTAGTAGTTGTAGGTTGAAGGGAGTAACACACCCTGACTACAACTACTAGAGAGGTTTAGTAGAAACAACTAGTGTAGGTAGGTGCACACACCACACCCTCACTAGATCATGCCTCTGGGAGGAGATCAAGTAGATGCTCTCTCAGGAGGGGCAGGTCTGCAGAAGACCCCCTCTAGGTATGATACCTTAACATTCCAGGAGATGAGACATTTGTGTACCTCCAGAGGAATAAAACAGGGTTCCAACCCTACCCTTAGACAGCTAGTGGAGCTTCTGGAGGCCTATGATGCTGAAAGAGCTGCCAGGGATGGTGCCATAGCTGTAGATAAGGGTCTACCCACCACAGATGAGTCAGATGGGACTTCAGAGGAAGAGGTAGACAGCCAGGGCCAAGTAGGAAGACTTAGCCAGGCTAACCTAAGCTTACATGGGAGTGTGCATGGGGTCCCCCCATACAGACCCACAAGTAGGCTTTCACAGAGAAGCAGGAGGGACAGATCCCCTTCAAGGGAATCCATCCACTCCCATGTCTCTAGCATCTCTAATGCTTCCTCTCACAGGGGAATGACTTCACCTGAGAGAAAGGAGCATGAAGCCAGAATGAGGGAAGCTAATCTGAGGATTCAGAGGGAAGAACTTGCCCTTGCCAAGGAGAAGCTTGCTCTGGCTAGAGAGCAAAAATTGTGTGGGTCAGAACCCACTGGTGGCAGCAACATTCCTAGAGATAGGGATAGGTCTTATGACCATAGAAACCTAAGCAAGATAGTCCCCCCATATCAGAATGGGGATGACATCCACAAGTGGATGACTGCTTTGGAGAGGGCCTGCAAAGTACAGCAGGTACCCCAAAGTCAGTGGGCAGCTATCTTGTGGCTCTCCTTTTCTGACAAAGGTAGAGACAAGCTCCTCACAGTCAGTGATGAGGATGCAAACAATTACAAAGTCCTGAAGAGTGCTCTGATAGATGGGTTTGGCTTAACCACTGAGCAATATAGGTTGTTGTTCAGAGACACCCAGAAGACAAAGACACAGGACTGGTCTGATTTTGTGGATTGTGCCACTAAGGCTTTGGAAGGTTGGTTAACTGGCAGCAAGGTGCAGGACTATACAGGATTGTACAACTTGATTATGAGGGAGCAGATCCTTAATAATTGTCAGAACCAGCTTCTCCATCAACACCTGGTAGACTCAGATTTGACCTCTCCCCAAGAATTGGGAAAGAGGGCAGATAAGTGGGTCAGGACCAGGATTAGGCCTAAAAATCAGGGTGGTGACCAAAAGAAAGATACCACCAAGCCTCAAGAGAAGGGTGGGGATAAAGCAAAAGAGAAATCTTCCTCAGGGCCCCAAAACTCCACACAGGGTGGTGGGTCCCAAGCTCCCTCCTCTACCACAGTTAAACAGCCTTACTGCCATGTGTGTAAAACTCCTGGGCATTGGAAAACTGACAGCAGTTGTCCACAGGCTAAAAACAAAGCTGTTCCTCCAACTACTCCTGTCACACCACCTATTACTGTCAGCAGTAATCCCCCAGGTGGTGGGAGTGCCCCCAAAAATTTGGTAGGGGTTTCTTGGGGAACACAGGGGGATCCTGGCTTAGCCAATTCCCCTACAGCAGCTACTCTTGTCTGTGATGGTGGCATGGGGTTTGCCAACTTCACTGCCTGTCCCAACACTTTGGGTAGGTACAGACAGGAACCCTACATCAATGGTAGAAAAGCTGAGGCCTACAGAGACACTGGAGCTAGCATCACTATGGTGGCCCATAGGCTAGTTCCCTCTGAGCAGCTTTTGCCTGGTTTCTCATACCAGGTAACTAACATTGATGGCAAACAGAACAGTCATCCCATGGCAGAGGTATGTCTCAGCTGGGGAGGTGTCACTGGCCCTAAAAGGGTGGCAGTGTCTCCAACCTTGCCTGTGGACTGCTTACTGGGGAATGACTTAGAACTCTCAGCTTGGGCTGGAGTTGAACAAGACACCCATTCTAAAATGGTAGGCCTTTCCAAAAAGGGTAGTGGGGTTGTGCCAGTCACAACCCCTGTCCAAGTAGCTTTCCTCCCTGAAAGGGTTGGAAGGGCAGTGGTAGCCACAGCCCAGGCACAGACAGACTTCCCTGTAGAGACTGGCAGAGCTGTGACAGTCACAGCTCAAACACAAACTGAGTGCCTCCCTGAAAAGGTTGGCAAGGCTGTAATGGTCTCAGCCCACACTCAGACTGATATAGGTGTAGTGAAGCCTGAAACTATGGATCACTCCACACAAACAGAGAGTAGTGGGGAGGAAGAAAAGTCTCCCTCTCCCCAGACATTAGGAAAAGGTCAGCCTCCTCAGGGATCTGACCTCACCCCTTGTGAAGGAACTGCCCCAGAGGTAGCCAGGCCTGGCCTGGCAGAGCCTCTGATGTCAGTGGCCCCTTCCAAGGTGGGACCCAGTCTGGTGCAGGTAGCCTGCCTCTCTCTACCCTGCCACAGTCAGCCCAGGGCTGCAGAGGTCAGGGAGGCCAGTGGACCCCAAGAGGGCCCCTGTCCACAAGAACCCCCCCTTCAAAAGAATGAGGATTGCCTGGTTAGTTGCCCTAGCCAGGTGATGGGTAAAAACATTCCTGAGGGATCCCCTTCACAGGTAGTAAGGGACCTCCCCCAGAGGGATTCTGTTGGGCACAGGCAAACATGAGACCTTAGGGCCCCAAACCTGACCTGTCCCTCCAGTAAGCCCACAAAAGGGACCCAGCCTCCAGCTTTAGGTAGCCAGAGGCTGACCCTGAGAGCACAGTGCAACTCAGTTAGAGAAAGAAAGGCATCCATGGTGGAGGATGATTGGAGGAAGCTGAGGCCTCACTTTGAGGACACTCACTTCAGTACTCCATCTCAACACCAGCCTTTTACTTTGCAAAGACACACCAAAGGTAGAGATTCCCTATGGTGGAGACCCTATGATATCTTTAGGATGAGGGATTGCTTAGTGGACCATGAGACAGGGGGTAACCATGCCAGTGCTGGTTCTTCCTTATATGGCCACTCAGGCAATAGAGGCTTACCTTGTCAAGGCCAGCCTTATCTCCTTTCGTTTGGGGGGGGGGGGGGTTGTGTAGGAAGGTGGATATCTGACTATGGTTACCCCCAACTTTTTGCCTAGTGTCTAGCTGGTTTTTCGACTTAGTTGGCCTGAGATCCTGCCATTCAGGGTCTCAGGCTGTCTGCTCTCTCTTTAAAATGGACTCCATGTACCCTAGGTACATAACCAATTGGTAAGGATCACCTTATTGGACCCTGTACAGTGTACCCTAGGTACCCAGGGCATAGGTGTACCCTAGGCCTCCCAGGGGCTGCAGCATGTATTATGCCACCCCTGGTCTGGCCTTCCAATCAGACACAACTGGCTGATCACTCAGCTGGGGCAAGGTCGTGTAATCACCCCTTGCTTAGATATAGTATGCCTATATCTACCCTTATATATAGACACATGTGTACCTATCAGTCACTCCTATGGCAGGCCTTAACAATCCTGGAGGCAGAGTGCTTGGTAACATGTGAGATGGTGCTCTAGCATGAGCTGAGCCTGTCTGCAGCTTTCGGAACCATGTCCTTATAGCTGTTCTATGATATAGCCTACCATATACTCTTAAAGTGCCTTATAATCTTAAACGGTTATGGTAACTATGGTTTGGCTTTATCAAAACATGTCGTGTAAGGTGTCTAACACTTTGGAATAATACCCCCATACCATTTCTGGTAATGAGGATATTATCCCTCCCTTCTAGAGGGAGAGACATGTTAAAATCCTACTTTGCTGTTTAACTCTAACCAAAGCCTCAGCATCACAAAATGGATGCTGCTGCCACGACACAAGTCTGACCTCCTGCAGCTGGGAGTGATCCCAGCCAGGGAGGCCTGGACAATAGGTTTCCTGCTTGGGGAGGTGCTAGCACCTCCCCAGACAGCCTTTAGTGTATTGGGGCAGGGTGGGCTGAAAGGAATGAGACATGCCTGGGGCACACAAGGTGTTCCTTGCATAGTCCAGTTCAAACCGGCGCTGGGGCACTCCAGCCCCAGCTCTGGCGCGAAACTGGACAAAGGGAAGTGGGTGTAACCACCCCCTCCCAGGTCCCACCCATAAGGCGTGACCTAGCAGGTATCCCAGCCCCCCAGATTAGTATAAGAGTGGGAGTTGGGCCTCAAGACTTTAGATTATCCTGAACCTGCAAAACTGAACAGAAACTCTGGACCTTCGACATTCGACGAAAGAAGAAGACTGAAGAATCTCCCTTGTAGCCAAGGAGTGGCTACCCTGTGCAAACAGGCACCATCAAGAGACTACCCTTTGCTTTGCGACCGTTCTACGAGGAACCGACTGCAGAGCCCGACCAGAGCCTTGACTTCCAGACTTCTCCGACCCTCATCCACATCTGCAGCAGAGCTGAGATCCGTGGAGGCGACGAGCGACGTGGGACCGGCTACCTGGGAAAAGTGGCTAGTAACTTACAGCGCAGCTTCTGAGGTACCCTCGAAGTTGTGCACCGGGGATTGAGAAGCCCCAACCCCAAGCACCATCTGCACCGAAGATCAGCCCCCCACACTCCACGAGTCCTGCGTGGGGCCCTTCAGCATTTTCCTGCTTGCCGCGTCGGTCCGGTTGCTTGCCCGCTGGCTAGTGGCCTCTGTGACGATGCACCCTGAAATCTTCTATGCTGGTTTGGCTCCTCCAGACTGGCTCCCGCTTCTCTGCAAAGAAGAAGCACCCCAGACCTTCCTGGTCTGCACCAGAAGCAAGTCCTTTGTTCTTCGTGGGTTCCGCTTGCCAAGGCTTGGTGAGTCCTAGTCCAACTTCGACGCCGCCGACAGCAAGAGCCTTCGTGGGACAGCTCGCCTCCTGGTCCTGGTCGTCCTCGACGCTTCCTGGTCCTCCTGGCTGCAGCGACAAGCTTCACCTTCACCTGCAACTCTTCACGACATCGCCTGGTTCCTTCCTGGTTCCACGTGGTCACTGGCTAGTGACCTTGACTCTGTCCCTTCTGCTTGCAGGTTTCCTTTCTTCTTGATCCCAGCCTTGGGATCCACCGGACACTCTTCACTGACTGCCTGTCAGCATCTTTCTTCAGGCATCCATAGGAGTCGACGACGAAAACGACGCATCTTCACCCCTATGCACCCGCAGCCTGTGGGCTAGGTAACTTGGGTACTCCGGTGCTCATCAGGATAGTGACTATCCTAGTGTCTAGTTTTCAAGTCTCAACTTCCTAGCTACTCCGGAAGTGTCCTAAATCTACCGTTTTCTAAACTGTACTATTGCTATTGACTTTTACGCATTACGCGTGAGTGTTTCCACTCTCCACACGAATCCCGTGGGCCTCCCACTTCCTAACTAACGCTAGTGTAGTGTAGCCCCAGCGATTCCCTAGGCCTAGGCCTATTCTATTTCCGTGACAGTGGTTCTTATACCACTTACTTAGTATATGGTTTGCGTGGCCCCTAGGGCCTAACTGTATTACTTACCTGTGTGACTTAATGTATGCATAAATAAGACTGTGTTGTACTTACCTCTAATCTCATAAAGAGTGCTGAGGGTTTGTTTAGAATAAATACACTTTATTTTATATATATATCTGTTGTGGTGTCCTTTCATTTGGTATTCAAGGGATTATATATGGTATCACAGCTGGCTTCACATGCCATTCAGAGTTTAGCCTAAGACTGCTCTTGTCCATGCTACCACTAGGATAGCTGGTCTATAAGGTTGACTTTACAACCAATCACCATAAGGGTATTTGGACTGATATAAGGTGTACACTAGAACTAGTGACATCATACATCAGGCCAACTTCTCACAGTTGCAACTTTAAAATTCTAATATATCTGAAGGTTCCCTCAGGTGTAATAAAAGAGGTAATAGCTCTTGAATCCTCTGTTAACTCTGTTTGATGGTACGCTGATTTAAGATTGATGGTGGTAAAAAATGTAGCACCATCCAATTTAGTTAACAAGTCTTGCACCTTAGGTAAAGGGTGACATTCCATAACAACTTGTTTGTTTACCGACCTTTAATCAATGCACATTCTAAGTTCTCCATTCCATTTCTTAACTAAAACAATCAGAGAAACCCATTCAGAAGCATTAACAGGTTCAATCACACCATCAGCACACAATTTTTTGATCATGTCTGCCAACTCATTTCTCACAGACAGGGGTACATTCCTCAACTTGTGTTTAGACGGAATAGCATATTCTTTAACAATATTTTATGAGAAAAATCTTTGACTTTTCCTAACTCCTTTTTTGTTTGTTTAGTATCTCGTGTACTGCTTCATCATTATCTTGTTGCCCATTATGTACTACTTGTAAATCTTCTACCATACACACTTATACCTTGGCATTCGGACACAAAGTAATATTACATTTTATCTGGTGTTTCCACCCAAGGACTTGTAATCCATCAACGGCAACATAAACTTTTCCTAGAATGTTTTTTTGTTGAAAAGAAATGTCGAAACAAAATACCCCAACATTTCAATTTCTTTACCTCCAAAACCATACACACGGATATCATTGGGTTCTAATATTTTGTCCTTGTTGAAAAAGGAATCAGAAATAATAGTGTAGGGGGAACCAGAGTCCGCCATAACTTCGACTGTCTTGACATCAACCTTAATGGTGCACAGAGGAGGGACATATGGTTCAGAATCAATGTCATTGTTAATATTGCAAGTAATGTGACCTAACTTATGACAATTAGGATCACTTTCTGTTATACAAACAATGGTATTATCAAAAGAAGGTTCATTGTTCATCTCATCTACTACTTCCTCATCAGCAAGACTAGCAACTCTCCTATTGGTTTGATATAAAGCCCCAAAATGGCCTACATTTTTTGCATTTATAACACTCTTTACTTCTGGCAGGACAATGTTTGAACTGGAACGAATGTGATATGGATCCACAACGAGTGCAGAATAGTTTACTTGAAGAATTGTCAGAAAATGTATTAACTGGACTGTATGATGTAGCAGGTTTATTAGATTTGCCTTTGGAACTGCCAGTTTTAATATTGGAATCTTTTACACTAAGGGCCGCTACACCAGAAGACAAGCTATCTACATTAATGGTATTGAATGAGGTAAAAGAGCGTTCAACACTTTTGGCAATTTCAATGGCCTCTTGTAAGGATGGATTACGTGTCTCAATAGTTGCTCTTGAAATTTCTTGTTGGAGCAACTAATGATTAATTTATCAAGAATATACTTGTCTACTTGAGCCCCAAAGTCACACTCTGCTGCTAACACTCTTAAAGAAGAAACATAAGCATCAACTGATTCATTTACCAATTAGTGTTGAGTGTAAAAATTATACCTTTCCATGACAATGCGAGGTTGTTCTGTGAATCTTTTTTCAACTCTATCTACTGCTTCTGTGAAGCAATCATAATCACCACAATCCATACCCACTGGAGTAGGAGATGGAGGTAGATGTTCAAAAACATCTTCAGCATTAGTTCTCATCATATTAAGTAATAGCGCTTTCTTTCTTTTAGCAATAAAACCATCACCATTTATGGCTAATAAATAATCATTAAACTGCCTGAACCATTTTTCCCATTTCATGCTAGTGTTATAGAGATGCATTACAGTCTCTTCATGTTAAATGTGTGTTGTGAGACGCGTGCAAGAACGCAACTCTTGTTGTTTGCTTTCATGTCTTTATTAGCATTCCAGAGCATTGCTTTCCAATCGTGAAGATTCTTCCCGAACGTCACTCTGGACGTTGGATTCTTCGCGGTTGGATGGCTCCGGTCGTGGGTGCAATACTTCAGCAATAAACCACGCTTTAGACTCAATTTCCCTCGTTGAGTCTTTAATAACTTGGCGACGAGCGGGATCCTTCTCCGCACCCACCACCAAGAGTCTACTCATCAAGGAGGCCCTCCTCCCTCCGAGCAGCTGTTCGTTCCTGAGCCAATCACCTCCGAGCGGCCCTTTCGGATCAAGCGAGCCTGCTCTCCATCAACTTACATGACCTCATACTGCTACACAAGGTCGTATTAACTTAAATTTCACCATTTTCACCTCTGTGACAGTTGAAACCCAGCCACCTTCTCGCGCCTCACTGTGTGTCTTCTCATATTTGATTCACGTGCACCCGCGCCCACAAGTCTTACGTCACAGTGTCTGATCCGCGTTTTTAAACAAGGTCACTCGCCTCAAGAAACTACGCTCAACCGTAACCATGGTTATAGCGTCAAGCGGCCATTTTTGAATTGAGCAAGGCTGTCTCCTGCCTACAGCGATAGGCACGCTTTATCACAGTCTTTGTTTATTGCTTGTCATGCTGTTATAACTGTTTTACGTCTGCTTTCGGCTTCAATTATCAAGTATTAAGCTTCACGCATCAGCTATTGTCACGCAGCGATAGGCACGCTTTCATCATTGCCTATTTGCATTTGGTTTTCACGTTTCATCCTTCTCCTATGTGATATTTATTTACTCAGCGACATGCACACTTTCACCTATGCTTAATTACAGTGCATGTCCTAATTAACTGTATTCTTTTCCACATTCACAGTTACAAGCAATTTCTGCCTCATCTATTTTGCTTATTTTTATATTTTCACTTTATTTTCAACAATAGGCACAGTTACCGCATTGTTCCAATTGATCAGCATTGATCATATTTATTTATTTTTTATTTTATTTTTGTGTTGTTATGGCTTCTTCACAACAATTCCAAACACCAGCTCCATTTTTACAAACTCCTGGCAAACCACCTTTGGCGTGGCGTAATTGGCTAAAAGGTTTTGAAAACTATTTGATTGCCATTGATGCTGTCAAATACCCTCCGGCTCGCAAAGTTGCCATTCTGTATGGTTGTCTGGGAGTTGCAGCACAACAAGTTTTTGAAAACCTTCCAGCAATTCCTTCTCCTCCAGATTCTGGTGACAGTTGGAATACATATCAAGAAGCTCTTTGTCGTTTAAAAAAACAGTATGACGAGGAACCTAGCATTGTTTTAGAACGTCATAACTTTTTCAAACGTAAGCAAAATGCAGATGAAAGTGTTGAAGACTACATTGCCCAACTCAGAATCCTTGCTTCCACATGCAAATTTGGTCCAAGTACAGATACTTCAATTAGAGACCAATTCATCTTTTCATGTTCATCCAAAAATATTCAAGAACGCCTGTTAAGTTGCAAAAATCCCACATTAGCAGAAATAGTGGATATTGCTAAAGGCATTGAACGTGCAACAATATCTTGAAAAATTTTACAAGAAAGCCAAGTTAGTCAAGTTAGTGTTCACATGATTGATGAAGCTTCTTCTTCTTCTCCCTCTGCTACCTGCTCTGTGAATCTTGTCAATAAGCCTTTCAGACAATCATCAAAGAAAACCACCATTTGCTATAGGTGTGGCTCGAGAAGTCATCTTGGCAAGTCCCCTAGTTGTCCTGCATCTGGAAAAAAATGTTCTTTGTGCAAAACAATTGGTCATTTCCCATCTGTTTGCAGAGGTGGCAAAAGATTTACCAGAGTGAATAACCTTGAACTTAATGAGAATCTAGAGTTGTGTTCAACCAGACTTAATGATGTATTATTGTCTATTGAATGTGATTCTATTGATTTTTCCAAAGTCAAGGGTCCATTGTGTGAATTAATTGTTGGTACAATTCCTTTACAGGTCAAAGCTGACTCTGGTTCACCGATCACTATTTTATCAGATCTGACATTTCATACAAATTGGGGTAGCATTGTGTCTCTTTTTGAATCTGATGTCAATCCCAAAGCTTATGGCGAAAAAGATATTGACATGTTAGGGTACTTTCATTCAAAGGTCGAATGCCTTGGTAGAAAAACCTTCACAAAAGTATATGTCGCCCTCAAGGGCAGAAATATTTTGGGTTGGTTGGATCAAGCTAAGATGGGTTTAATTCTCAAACCCGGTTCGGATCAACCCATTGCTTTGGGTGATATTCCAGAAGATTATTACACTAATCTCGAACTTGAGAACATTAATGTGGCTGACTTGTCTGTGTCAAATCATAAAGTTGATAATATACTCAATCAATTTCCCAATGTTTTTCAGAATAAAGTTGGCACAGTCGTGGGCTTCAAGCATGAAATTCGCCTCAAGCCCAATGCCCAACCAGTGGTCCACAAAGTTCGACCTCTTTCTATGAGTGCAAGGGATGAATTAAAGAAAGTTTTGAAAAATTTGTGTGATGAGGAGGTTATTACACCTTGTGATTCATCCGAATGGGTTTCCCCTATAGTTTTAGTGCGCAAAAGGTCTGGCGAGGTGAGATTATGTGCCGACTTACGCTCCTTGAACAACAATATCATTGTGGATTGTCATCCTTTACCCAAAATTCACGATCTACTTGCTAATTTGGGTGGAGCAAAGTTTTCTTCCCTTTTGGACCTCAAGTCGGCATATCATCAAATCCCCTTGTCTCCAAAGTCTCAAGAATTAACAACTTTTGTAATGCCATTTGGAGCGTACAAATACTTGAGACTTCCCTTTGGCTTAGCCTCAGCTGCTAGCATTTTTCAAAAATTAATGGATAATTTACTACGTGACATTCCTGGGGTACAAGCTTACCAAGACGACATCTTAATTTTTGCCAGCAATACTTTGGAACATGATCAGATCCTAGCTAAGGTGCTAGGAGTTTTGGAGAAAGCTGGAATGACAGTTAGGCACGACAAATGCAAATTTGCAGTTCAAGAATTGGACTATTTGGTTCACACACTTTCTCCTAATGGCATAAAACCCAAATTTTCATTAATAAAAGGCATTAGAGATGCCATCCCTCCCAATGATAGGGATTCTCTTCGCTCATTCCTTGACCTGGCGGAGTACTATGCCAGATTTGTTCATGGCTATGCCCAAATTGTTGAACCTTTAAGGAATCTTTTAAGAAAGGGAGTAAAGTTCAATTGGTCAGACAATCTACAAAAAGTTTTTGAGCATGTAAAGAAGCTCATTAAAGTCTCACCAGCCCTACATCCTTTTTCGGATGGGTCAAAATGTTTTATTACCGTGGATGCAAGTCTCACTGGTTTGGGAGCGGTCTTAGGACAATGGGTGGATGGTAAAGAACACACCGTGGCTTTCGCATCTAGAACACTTTTACCAGCCGAAACTAGTTATAGTACAATTGAAAGAGAGGCCCTAGCTTGTGTTTGGGCCATACAAAAATTCAAACCATATATTTGGGGTCGTGAGTTCGAAATTTATACAGATCATAAACCACTCATGCACATGCTTTCTGACAGCACGTCAAACAAAGCTTCTGCAAGACTTGTTCGACTGCTGTCAAAACTTCATGAATTTCACTTTATCATCAAACATATTCCTGGGGGAAATTTTTTTAGAGCAGGTTGTCTTTCAAGAATGTCTTTAAGGGAAAATTCTGTTGTTGATGATGATGTTGAATGTGTTGTTGCTGCAATTGATGCTATTGCGGAATGTCCACCCATTTCTGAAACCGAATGGAATTCAGCATACCACAATGATGTCACACTTTCCAAGGTTACATTTTTTATTGTGAACAAATGGCCTGAGCGCAGGACTCTATCTCCAGACTTAAAAGCCTTTGCAAATGTATCCGAAGAACTTTCTTTAGTTAACAACATGATTATGCGCCATGATTTATTTGTTCCACCTGAATCCTTACGAAATATAATCATTCGCTCAGCTCATCAAGGACATCTTGGTGTTGTCAAAACATGTCAACGCATCAAAGAATTTTATTGGTGGCCCTCCATGGATGCACACGTCAGGAAAATGATTGACAATTGCACACAATGTCTTCTTTCTGATAAACATTGGAAAACTCTTTCCACTCCGTTGCATCCTGTGCCACTTCCCGCAGGTCCATGAGACAAAGTAGGGTTAGACTTTTCCGGACCTTATGATATTTTACCAACTGAAAACAAATTTCTGATTGTTTTGATTGATTACCATACTAAGTGGCTATACTATTCTTTCTGTAACGCAGCATCAACTGATAATGCTATTGAATTTTTGCAAAAGGTATTTGATGTTGAAGATTTTCCCAAAACCATTGTTACTGATAATGGGACACACTTTGTTTCACAAAAGATGTGTTCCTTTCTCAAAACCCATGACATTTCTCATTTTAAGGTTGCCTTGTACTCTCCTTCATCTAACGGTTTGGTTGAGAGGAACAATCGAATAATCAAGGAGGGCATTCAGACTGCAATATCTGCTTGATTAGACCCTTTGTCCTTCATACATGATAACGTCTGGGCATATAACACCACTCCACATACCACCACTGGCATTGCACCTTTTACTTTGCTTAGAAAAAGAAAAGTGCATACTCATCTCAATCCCAGTTGGTTACATAAAGATGATAGTGTTTCACTTAAGTCTGCTTCCATCCAAGAATATGTTAAAGTAAAACAGAATGCCATGAAATCACGTTTTGATTCTGGCAAACACTCCTTAGATCAACCCTTGAAAAGAGGGGATTGGGTACTCATCAAAAATCCCAAAAAAATGCCGAAAGGGCAATCAAAATTCTCTTCTCCAACGTTAGTTATAAACGTCAGTAGAGGTTCTGCCCTTCTTGATAATAAAGGATGGTGGAATAAGAGAGCTCTTGTTAAGGTATCTCCTCTTCAGGCCGATGTCATTATACAACATATCTTTTCAGAGTCAGAGTCAGAACATTGTGACTTGTTTGATTTGATTTACAAGAAACCTTCTTCCATTTGTATGTCGGTACCATCTGAAACACAGATCACTCAACCCATTGTTACTGACAATTGTGCTTTGTCCATACCTCTTTCGAGTTGCATTTTGGAAACACCTGAAGGTCAACTCACTCAATCCATTGCCTCTGACCCTTTGCCATTGTCTTCGGAAATTCAAGTTGTGCAGCCCCAGTGCTACGGAGAGTGGTGAATTGTCCGAGGCAACGGCAAAAAGAACTTCACGTCTCAGACACATTTCTTGTAGATTGAGAGACTTTGTTTTAGAATAAGTGATATGTTTATGTACTTATTTTGTTGCCCTTTAAAGAGGGGAAGGTGTTATAGAGATGCATTTTAGAGTTGCATTACGGTCTCTTCATGTTAAATGTGTGTTGTGAGTCGCGTGCAAGCACGCGACTCTTGCTGTTTGCTTTCATGTCTTTATTAGCATTCCAGAGCGTTGCTTTCCAATCGTGAAGATTCTTCCCGAACGTCATTCTGGACGTTGGATTCTTCGCGGTTAGATGGCTCTGGTCGTGGGTGCAAAACTTCAGCAATAAACCACGCTTTAGACTCAATTTCCCTTGTTGAGTCTTTAATAGCTAGGTTGATTGGGTCCAGAATAAAAGGGAGGATTTCCACAGACATTGCTCATTTTAAAATGCGTTGATTCACAAAGAAATTACTCAAGAAAGTTAAAAATAAAATAAAACAGAAGATGAACTACAGTTGTATCAACATTTGAATAATAATGGATAAAATATGAAGTTTAAAGAGAGAAAAATATTTTAGCCTTAGCATAAGTCAGACATTGAAAAGAAATTAACTGAATAATTTGTATATGTGAAAGATACACAAAAGGAGAAATACAGTTAATCAGGTGTGCGTGTCACCGAGTGTTAATACGAAACAATCCCAATTCAAAATGAATTAAACAATGTGGATCTTAAAATTCAAAAAATAGGAGCAATACCGTTAATAAGGTGTGCGTGTCACAGAGGCATGCAGTGTTAAATACAACACGATCCCAATACAAAATGGTAGGACATGCTGATTTAACAGCGTAGCTGCACGTCTAATCCTGAGTGACGCAGTGGAAGATTCACGTGACTGAAACTTGGAGGCAGTGCGCGGGCCTTCCTCACACGTCGGGTGCCTTCAAATGGGTGACCCTGCACCGGTTTCAGCGCGAGTCAAAGTCACAGCCGAGGCTCCTCAAATTCCTTGACTAAAGCAGGGAAGAGCCAAACAATTCCACTAGAACAGCCAAACACGCATAGCAGCACACCAGCCAGCAGGTTACCACAGTGTACTTTCAGAACCAGAAATGCCGCTTTCACGTAGAAAAGGCGAGGCAAACAAAGGGCCTGAAATTCCTTTCTAACGAAGACTCCTCGAAGCTGGCGCAGAGAAGAAAAGGCAGCGTGGCGATCCAAAAACGGCGAAGTATCACGGAAGGCAAACAGCAGGGAAGTTGAAATTAAAGGTAAAATTTGGGTGTGTGGATGCTCTGGGGTTTTTAAACAAAAAATCCCAGTAATCGTTGCCAATATGTTGTAGTAATAAATCCACGTAAAGGATAAAGTTTAAGCTAGTTTAATGGAGCATCTACTTTATGAAGAGCAGCAGCAAAACTGAATAGAAACTGCTCTCTCTCTAGAATGTGGAACAAATAACATATTCGAAAGGATACAGACCAAGCATTACAGATACAGAGAGAATGCAGTCATGGTAATAGAATACATAAGAAAGAAACATTCACCTACCACATATCTTCCTTCCTTACAAAAGAAAATAAATAAATTAACACGTCGAAATTGTTGATGGATTTGGCTGTGGAGGAACCACGTGTAATCACACGTTTTAAGGGGGTTTCAGAGTAATTAGGGCGGCTGTGGTAGTAGCCCGAGGTTAGTCAGTGACAGTCATCCCATATGGTCAAGTTAGTGTACCTCCATTATGTGCTTAGATTTTGTTCCCGCCCAAAAAAATACTAACAAGGAGAAATGGTATAGCGAAGTTATTCTGTCATTCTTTTTGCTACATACAGACCGAGTTTTACAAACATTGCAGTGTTTTTCCACTCCGTTTAAAACAAATTGCAAAATTGCACAGCTTATGACTTTTTTCACAGCAGCTTGTGTGAAGGTAGGTGTGGCATCTTCCTTCTCCATGGTACTTACGGTGTATGACATGCTGGTGAGGTTGCCATGCATGACATACTGGGGTTCTTAGAATGAGCTGGGAGGCTGGTTGCTCAGAGAGCAGTTGGAGCTGATCGGATGCTGGTGGATAGGATCTTTCTTGAAGAATTTAGTCTACTCCTTCAACCTGCCTGTTTTGGAGCCTGACTTGAATTATTACACTGGCGTAGTCGGCAGTATTTTAAGAGGAAGATCCTAACACGCGTCATTTTGAAGAGCTGGGGGAGTTTGCAAGTATCAAGGCCACATTTACCTTCAATGTTTGATGACTCTTAAATTTAAAAACCTTGGAAATTTGCGCACCTGCTGGGGGAATCTCCTTTTGCCACGCCATTCCAGCATTGCTGTCGCTGTTTCTGGGCCTCCTCTTGCTGTTTGTCTCCCCTGCCGCAGCCACTGCACCTTGCGGCCGAGACGGGGGGAGACTACAGCCCCCAGGCTCCCCTGCGGCCGCTGATGCCGCCAACGCGCCCGGAGGCGCTTAAAAGATCGCGGCTCCCTCCACGTCGCGGGACACGCGTGGGCGGCGCCGGGCTAAGCCCGGGCAAAGGGCGGGCCGTCTGTGGCCGTCTGTGGCCGTCTGTGGCCGTCTGTGGCCGTCCGAGGCTGGACAAGGCTGGGCTGGGCCCCCCCCCTTGAAAATCGTGACTGTTGCCATCAGGTAGCCCACATAACTAGTTCCCCCTAGCTGTTCTAGGTTACTGCTAGGGGTTTTGTTTGTCTGTATTTTGGGGTGTAGTAATGAAGCCAGGATCCAGGAAGTAGTTTCATGTAGATTTATTGAGGTTGGTTACAAGATGATAAATACAGCCCCACCAGGAGCAGCCTTCAGGTGCTCAGCCCTTCTCCAACTGTCCATTCCCACTCCCAACATTCCATCTAGCATCACACTGTGAGCATTCCATTGGCACATCATAACCATACCAGACCAGGATACTACATATCCCCCTTTGTTCAAACAAAAACAAAAAGAAACGCCAAAATCTAGAATGACGAAAGAAAAAGAACAGAATCTATTCACAGAAACACGAAAACCAGAAAGAACAAGAAAACAGAGGAAGAATATACTGAAAGAAGAAGAGAGAGAAAAACACAAACAAAACCCATCTTCCCTTCCAAGGAATACAACCAAACAAAAACACCAAAAGAGATAGAGATACGAAATAATGAAAGAACATGAGAAAGGAAAACGTAAAACACACATCTTCCCTTCCAAAGAATAAAAGAAGAAAACATCCATTAATGACTGTCCCCCGCATAACCACTGGCCGGGTAGAAATACAAGAACACAGCTCACATCAGGAGAAAACAAGACGACAGAGAAAAAGCGGAAACCGAATGCTCACTCTTCCCTGACGACAGCAAGAAAAAGAAATTACAATAAATAGAGTACAACTGGGCTACAGCGTAAAAACTAAACTAAGACAATTGAAACGCCCAGAGTAACATGACCCATGCTCTGTGGCGACATAGACCACACACCCACCAAGGGTAACAACATTTGCATCTGCATGGGCAACCTCATGTGGAGGTAGATGTGCACTTATTGAAAACAAAACAATTGCCAACACTAAACACCTTAAGAAAGGTAAGACGTGCACTACAGTTAGAGCAACTAACAAATGATATGCTGTCCACCTACGGACGCACCTCGACTAGAGGTAAAAACCATTATGCACCAGATAATGGGGAAAGACCCCAAAACACACCTCCGGAGAGGTCAAGAATTTGTGCATATGAACACGGGACAAACGTCCGTGCGACAACCCTCAATTAGAGGTCAACAGATGTGCACCTACAAATGGGACTAACCCCAAAACACACCTCACGGAGAGGTACATAAGTTGTGCACGATTGTGCACTGTGTGGTAAGTTAAAAACTTATTGGAAACAAATGTGCACTGTGTGACAACTGCTCAAATGTAACAAAACGCACATAACAGGTTCTGGAAATTGACCCGTCACACCATTAAAAGGTCATTGAACAGTCAACTACAACACAAACAGTGTAATAAACAAAATACGACCTTGTATGCAGTGAATAACTGTAAACTGTAACAGATTAAACTCTCAAGACTGCATACAAAAAACAGAATGGTAGAATAATGCCCATGGACCCACAAACTCACAATGTGAGAAAATGTCACTAGATGGCAGCGCAACTCAGAACATTGACAAATGAATACAAGAAAAGAATATTTCACACTGTTTAGCAATATAACGCTGCACACGAGTAAGGAATGCCACCTGGAAAAAAAAATGAGTCACAGTCTATATTATATGCACAAGAGGAACTTTGAAAAAAAAAAATCTATCTCATCCAATTTATACAAGTCCTTGCTGTAAAAATGAAAGTCAACTGTGCTCGTAACCTTCATGTTGTAGTTCTGTGAAAAACCATGAGCAGGCACAAGAATAAAGAACACATATTCACAGCTCCCACGACGGCTCCGGTGACAAAGAGATTGAAGAAACTTTATTTAAAACACGGGTGACAAACGTGGTTGGCAGAAAACACCGTAATCGTGGCTGGCAACATGACACTTATGAAATTAGGTACACGAATCCGAGATGGCGCCACGCTACCTCACGTCGTGCAGGATGGTTCACGGCATGCCAGTGCCTCCAAACGCCGATGGAAGGATCGAAGAACGTCACAAAAGGCTGGTGAGTTGAAGAGCGCGACACCATGAATCAGGTAAGGTGCGCGAGCCTTATTTAAAATTTGAGTCACAACACAACAACCGCCGTTTTTCTTTAAGGTGCCTCAGAGAAAAAAAAAAAACATCCCCTCACACAAAAACCATTCACTGTAGCTTGGCATTCGCTGTTCCCAAATCAAAGAAACAGTCTAACGTCACAGCACACTTTGGTTTGGAGATTGAAAAGCACTACAAAACCATTCACTGTAGCTTGGCATTCGCTGTTCCCAAATCAAAGAAACAGTCTAACGTCACAGCGCACTTTGGTTTGGAGATTGAAAAACACTAAAGGCGAAGCCTCGTTTCTCCTTTACTTCCAACCCGTTTTGACATGTACATTAAAATCACGTGAGAAAAAGCAGTAGTGAGGGGAAACTTACACCAAACGATGACAGCTAGTCACTTGTCTTTTGAAGGAGCTGGTACAGTAAATTCTTGTTGATTGAAATTTAAGATGCTGTAGAGGCAACAGGAACAAATCTTGATTTATTTTTAAACGTTGAAGACTGTTACCAAACCACACACATGACGCAGGGTCAAATAGAAATAACTCAAAGTGCGGCGCCTTATCCTTGTTGCGCAAACATTCTTTTTGTGGTCACTTGAAAACACCAGCATCAAACAAAACGTTGAAGAAAGTCAGGCTTACCCTCACTTGAGAGCACAGCATGGGCTTACTCTCTCTTGAGAGCACAGCAGACAGCAGAGGCTTACCCTCCCATGAGGGCACAGCAGATAGAGACTTGAGCTGCAGTTAAGATAGGAACTGGCACAAGCGTAGAGGGCGACCGTTGTAGGGGTCACTGATGGGGCTATGGTGTGCCAGTTAGTTGAATAAACGCAGCTGTAGTTACTTGAGTTTCTTTAACTTGAGAGTAGATCCAGCAGACTTGAAATAGACTTGAAGTGAAGGTTACAGAGGTAGCAGACGCAGGTTCTTAAGTTCAAATCGTCGCCATAAAATTGTAGTAATGAAGCCAGGATCCAGGAAGTAGTTTCATGTAGATTTATTGAGTTTGGTTACAAGATGATAAATACAGCCCCACCAGGAGCAGCCTTCAGGTGCTCAGCCCTTCTCCAACTGTCCATTCCCACTCCCAACATTCCATCCAGCATCACACTGTGAGCATTCCATTGGCACATCATAACCATACCAGACCAGGATACTACATTGGGCTGGTCTTGTAGCGATGTCAACTCGCTCAGGCAAAAGCCTGAGGAAAGGCGGGGGGGGAGGGGGATGGAGGCGGTATGGTTGGCACTATGGACAAGTTTATTACCCGTGTGGCCAATGTCATTGACAAAGAAATCGCCATGGCTGAGAGACGGCTATCTCGAGGTCCACCTGACCATAGACGATCATCGTTGGGCCCGATTGCTTTAGTCCCCTCCCCAGAGCGATCATTGAACCCATCTGCCTCCGCCCCTTCCCCCCTGGACCACCCTCGTGTGGCCGCCTTAAGAGCTAGTATAGATGGGTTAGAAATATTGACAGCTGCGGTATTCCATGCTGAAAACAATTTGGCCCCTGATCTAATGGCAAACAAGGCAACTATTTCCCCGTTGCCTTTGGCTAATCCTCTTACTCACTCGATGTTGCCCCCACCTTCGGCCCTTGTGGTGCAGGCAGAAATACACTCAGTCCCAACTAAAAGGAAAAGAGTGCCTACCCCACGGAAAGGCAGACTGGCCAAAGACCATAAGAGACCTAGGTGGGTTGGCGTCAGGACGGGTGGTTTACGTAAGGCAGTAGGGCGGGATCCCAGCCCGCTACAGGGAGAGAAGGGGGAGGGCACACCTGGAGGGCCAGTGGCTAGTGTCTGTGAAGAACAGTCTGGTGGCCTTGCAGCGTCCTTGCCCCCAGAGTCTCTCCTAATGGAAAACATGGAGAAAATGATGAAATCCTTACTCCTCCCGGTGTTAGATAAAATCAGGGGGCTATCAGAGCGGGTGGACAAAATGGAGCAGGCAACTCTAGACAATTTTTTTCTCCCTAAAATCATTTATTAAATTGCATTTAAGAATTAGGGAGGATGGGCTGGGGGGCGGAATTGACAGCAGGGAGACCCCCATAGTCCAACAAGACATAGCTACTACAGCAGGCATTAAGCCAGCTGTACCTGAGGTGACTGATGGTAATTTACATTCTACCGTTATGGCTGTAGGGATAGCGAGGAAACCTGGACTACCAGCATTAAAGCCTGTAGAGAAATCAAAGCCCCCCAAGGCCGCTATTAACACCATAGGTAAAAGGTCGGCATGCGCCACAGCTCCTGGCACCCATGACAAAGTAAACTCTACCATCTCAGCCGCCATCCCAGTAGCCCCTTGCACATCTAAGACTTTAACTCCTAAATCAGCCAATCCTGTAAAGACCTATGCACAGCAGACAGGTGAGGGTATTAAGGCTGGGAGAGTCCACAATGGTAATCTCCCCCCTGACTGTCAGCCCTACGTAGTCGTACTGACTGGGGTGCCCGTGCTTAGCCCGGGTAAGCATGAGACATTTGCTGAATTGTACAATAAGACTCTATTTTGGCTTAAAGAAAATAGACCCTTGCCCAAATTTTGGGAGGGACGGATTATCCACGTAAGGAGAGTTGGCTGGATTGGTACTAAGCAAAAAACTATAAGTGGGGATTGCATTATAGTAAACTTTGAGGATCCAAGGGTTGTTAGTTTTGTATGCAGTGGACCTGTGAGGGAGCATAGCCCAACAGGCAGCAGGGGAACAATTGGCATCCACGACCTTAGCTATTTTAATCCCCCTAATTTGTCAGTGAGGCCATCTGGAACACTTATGCGGGAAGATTGGGATGGCAGACAGATTCGTGGAAGCCTTTCCCAATTTAGCCTACTTGGTAATACTCCTTGTCAGCCGCATGGTCGTTTCTGGCAAGGCTATTGACATGCAATTTGTCCAATACAGGAGATCCACAACGCGGACCCCGGGGAGAGATTAGCTAGCAGTTTAATATCTGGAGAGGAGTTGGTAGGGTTGCCCACTAGTACCCTTTTTCCACCAATTATCCCTAGGGGGCATTCACCGGTGGCTTCGTCCGAAGCACTCGCGCCATTACTGCTTAGCAGGGAGTCAGTTGAGGGGGACATTTTAATCCCGGATGCTGTGGCGTTGCCTATTATTGAGATGGCCACTGCCATTGCTAATGCCCCTCTCGTAAGTGAATTAGCAATGGGGCGGGGAGGGGCTGGCAGTGTGCCTTTGAAGGTAGCCAGCTGGAACATAGCGGGCCTTGCACGAAACATATGCATACCAGACTGGAATGTATTTATAGAACCGTTTGGGATCTGCTTGTTCCAGGAAACCTGGTGCCTAGAACCTCTACATAAGATGGGTTATACCACCTACTTTGTTCCTGCCATACGACCAAGTGGAGGGAAGGGGCGCCCCTCGGGAGGGTTACTAATTTGGGTAAGCATCTCCCTGTGGTACTCCGTTAAATGCATAGCTACTAAGTCCCCTGACCTCCAGAGGATAACAGTGAGAGGGCTACGCGGAGGGAGAGTGCTTCAAATCTTTAATATATATGTCAGAGGCACACGGGGCGGCCTGTCCACCCTGTCCTCAACTGGCATCGATGAGGAACTCAGAAATTGTAGCGCTGATTCCCTCGTCATGCTAGCGGGTGACTTCAACTGCACATTCGAACCCCTTACTGCGGACGATGTGCTAGGCACCAGAGACGACGATGCAAGGAGAGGTATTCCACCGCTACAGATTACGCCAATTAGAAGATGGACCCAAAGTGCCATTGACTTTAATGCCCTTTGTTTGGAGCATGACCTAAGAGCAGCTAATGGCAGATCGAATTCAGATCAATTGGGGGCCCATACGTTCAACAGAGTAGGGCATTCCTCACGGATTGACTACATTCTGCTGAACTATCGTTTGTGGGCTTACATGTTAGATATGGTGGTCTTGCCGTCCATCGACAGTGACCACAATCTTTTGTCTCTGTCTCTGTCCCCGTTGTGGACGGGAGGCTCCCTACCACCAATTCCCCACGTGTGGAGAACAACACATGTAGTGTATCCCTCCAACGATGGTAGGCGCCTGAAATGGAAGAACATTGTTGGCAATGAGGGAAAGATCTCGGAGGTAAAATCCATAATGGTTAATGTCATCCCCCGATTAGATTCCCCCTCAATAAGTGCGCAGGAGGTACCCACACTGTTTGCCCAAACTATGAACGCACTAGGTGAACTGTTCTTGGTCCACAATGTGGGAAGAAGGGCTCATAAAAGAGGCGCTATGAAGGGCACTGCCAGGTGGTTTTCACCTGCTTGTCGCGACGCCAAAGGGGAGTTAATAAAGGCAGTGAAATCCAAGAATGGAGCCCTGATAAGCGCTGCTAGGGGCAATTACAGGAGGGCTATATCTAGAGCAAAGGTAGAATGGGAGAACCAGTTTTGGTATGACCTGAAGGCTGCAAGCTTAAGGAAAGACCCGAAGGGTTTCTGGGACCTACTAAGCGATAGGGACAAACCCGTGGACGCAATGCTATCATGCAACATACCGGAGGATGCGTGGTTTGACCACTTTTCCCAGCTCTACACAATGCTCCCGGATAGGGGGGTAAGTTTGTTAGAACAGCATCCCTTAGTACCCTGTGAGTTTAATGATGAACTCCTGTTTACAGTCAAGGAAGTGGTAGGAGCGATCAAATGCCTTGTCCCCAATAAAGCAGCGGGTCCGGATGGCATACCAGGGGACTTGCTACGCATTAATCCGGAGGAGTGGGGAAAACTTATTGCTGCCCTATTGAATGCTAGTTTTGATGGGGCAACCCTCCCGGCCTCATGGAAGGGTGCTGAGGTCGTTCCGATCTTTAAAAAAGGGAGTCGGAACGACCCTGCCAATTATTGCCCCATAAGCCTCTTAGACTCTTCACAGAAGGTGGCGGGAAAGGTGGTTTTGGGCAGAGTACTGCAGTGGGTCGAGGAAAAGGGCATTCTTTCTGACTTCCAGGCCAGCTTTAGATCGGGTATGGGGACGATAGAGCAATCTTTCCGGCTTATGATGCTGTATTGGAAGGTGGTTGTACTGGGCAAAGGCAGTCTGTATCTCGCTTTTATAGACCTGCGGACTGCCTTTGACCTGGTCCCACGCACCCAACTCTGGAATGTGCTCGAGGAATTAGGCATCCCATCATACCTATTAAACATGTTAATTAAATTACATGCTGACAATTTTGCACAGATCAGGTGGGGTAATCGGGGACAAAAAACAGCACGCATACCTGTAAATAGAGGGGTACGCCAGGGATGTGTCCTAGCCCCCACTCTGTTCTCATTGTATGTTAATGGAGTGGTGGAGCACCTGCTGCAACACCCTGCAGATGCACCATCCCTGGCTGGCAGAAGAATACCTACCCTCCTATTTGCAGATGATACCCTCCTGATCTCTAAAACTCCGGTAGGCCTGCAGAGTCTGTTAACTAACTTTAAATCTTTTTGTGATGCAAGGGGGTTAGTTATTAACACAGGGAAAACTAAGTACCTGGTTCTTAACCCCCCAAAAAAGTTAGCTAAACCACCGACCTTAGACTCTGTTCCCCTCGAGAGGGTCACGGAGTTCGACTACCTTGGTATTCGCCTCTGTGACTCTATGAGTTGGAAATGTCACCACCAAAAGATGCTGCTGACCCACAAGAGGGTGGTGGGTGCCCTTCTTAAGGAACAACGTGCCTCAACCATCAAACCCATTGCCCCTATATTAGACATCTACAGGGCTAGGGGTGTTAGTGCAGCACTTTATGGAGCTGAACTCTGGGGGGTACACAATGTGGATCAGTTATCCCGCTCAGAAAACAAATTCCACAAAGATCTAATGGGGCTCCCCTATAGTACCCCAACCCTTCCACTGCTCTTAGATATGGGTACTCGGGCAATTAGTGATCAGGCCAGGCTCCGCCCTCTCCTTTTATGGGCGCGAATCTGGAGAGTTCCAGAAATGTCAAGCTACGCGGAAGGCTTAACTGATGTATTGGCTCTGCCAGGCTGGCCAAAGATTTGTTGGTTGAGGGAAGTCAAGCGCCTTCTCGGCAATCTTGGCCTAGGCGACGCTTGGAACAATAAAACTGCCCCCCCAAAATCTGTCCTAAAGAAGATATATTGGAGATGGGTAGCCGATGGTAGAAGTAGTAATGCCAATTTGTGCAGGACTACCTTGGATTTCCTCTTGGTAAAGGATGTGTCTCACTGTGAACCATATTTGGATACTATCACAAACCGCAGGGACAGGGCTCTATATTTCCAATTTAGGGTAGGTCTACTTCCCGTTGGAGAACTGACCTCTAGGTGGAAGGCTCCGGCCCAAACAATTTCCTCCTGCCCTTTTTGTGAAAATAAAACAGAGTCTGTTCCTCACATGTTGTTTGAATGTCCGGCTTATGTAGATCCCCGCAGAAGATGGTTAAAGCCACTCTGCAGAGAACTTGGAACTAGACATTACAAGGAGGCCCTACGCATATTGAAAAATGACCCACGGCCCCTTTTTGCGTGTGGCTTAGCAAAGTTCCTAGGATGGGCTTGGCGTATTAGATCAATCAGGCTTTTGTACCTTGTTTAATCTGTATTTTTAACTGTTTTTATCTAATTTATTGGGGCCACTTGTAGTATGAAATGTATGCTTATTTTTTCTATGTATCGGCCCCTTTTATCCTTTTATTGCTCATTAGTCTATGTACTGCTTTTTAAGATATTCATTATATCGAAATAAAGCTGATTGATTGATTGAAATTCAAATATAACGCGAGACATTTCTTTTAAAAAGATAAGAAGCGGTGCTCGACACACAGTGCTCGCTTATTGTATCTTGTGTGTAAGTTGGGAGCTTTCGGTGTGTACCGCTTATGTTTTCGTGTTATTTGGGTTCATCATTTCCCAGGAAAAGGCTATGTATTCAACTTATGAACTTGTGTTGTGAAGATTTAACAACCTAAGCATTATTTGCGCAACTCTTAGAAGTTTGTTTTTGGGCATGTTGGAAGGTAGCCAAAACAGACATTAAGGTATCAGTTAAAAGCTTTGAAGATAAACAAAGACTCACTCTGCGCGCGAGGTTCCATTTGTTTGTGGCGCGTTCGATACGAAGAAGAATATTCAGGGTAGCGAGCAATGCGTGACTCGTCACAACGTGTATCTGCGTGATGGCCTGCGTCCTTGGGGTGCGTGACTCGTCACAACGTGTATCTGCGTGATGGCCTGCGTCCTTAGGGTTGCCTAGTTACGGATCTTTGTGACTACGTTGAAGAATTGTAAACAGGAAGTTATTCCAGTTCACGGTGCGCAAGAATAGTAACCAAGAAGTTCCTCTAAGGTTACAGCTCTTGAAGGAAAACAACATGTTTACTGAATAGCGGCGTATTCGCTTGTCTCTGAAAACTACATGTTTATTGAATAGCGGCGTATTCGCTCGTCTCAACATTGAAGTTGTTAAGGTTCATCAGTGATGCACACGCTACTCTTTGATTAAACTGTTAGTGTGCGTCAGCGATGCGCACGCTGTGCTCTCCCTCGCGCCTCAAATCGAAAATCACTGAGGTGCATCAGCGATGCGCACGCTTCTTTCCTTTTGTTTTTTTGTATGTGGCAGCCAAAATATTCTAGATTTGCTTTAACAGAGCAATGTATGTTGTTTGATTCATTTTGGTACAGTGTTTCCAGTTAGTTGATGGTCTGTAGATTAATGGGTGACAAATAGTTTGAGCCAATTGTGTTGTGATCAAGGGGAATTGTTTAACGTTGTCTTACATACCACATGGTGCTGGTGTGTCACATCACAGTCCTCTGTGTTTAATTACTCTTAGATAGGCACTCTATTGTGCACATATTCTTTGTGGTGTGACAACGTAGTGGCATCATAAGTATGTCTTTACATTAAAATTTATGGTTAAAGCTGCATGTACTGGTGGTTAGGACTGAACAATAGCCGACGGGATTAAATCTGTGTTATGTGTATGGTTTAAAAAAAAAAAGAAAAGAGGAAAGGTGTTAACAAATTAGAGGTTGAAAGTTGGAACTATGCAGAACGTCACTGCTGCTCCATTTTTCTTGGCCTCTCCTGGTGAACCTCCAATAAAATGGAAGAAATGGAAAAGAGTATTTGAAAGATATGCGAGGGTATGTGGTGCATCGCTTGGTGCAGAAAGGAAGACCTCGTTATTACTTCATTGTTTGGGGTCAGAAGGGCAGGATGTCTTTGATCACTTACCGGAACTGTCTGCTGCTGAGGCACGAGGGTTGAATGACTATGAAGTTTACATATGTAAATTAGACAAACACTATTTGCCTAAAATAAGTACTATCTTGGAAAGGTATCATTTTGGCAAAAGAATGCAACATGATGAAGAGACGGTAGAAAGTTACTTAACTGATTTAAGGAAGTTAGCTTCTTCATGCAAATTTGAGGGCCTAGTTGAAGAGCATTTGCGTGATCAGTTCATGCTAGGTTGCAACATGGACAAAGTCAGGGAAGAACTTTGGCTTAGGGATGAGCCTAACCTAGATGAGGTAATAGTGGTGGCAAAAAGAATTGAACATTCGTTGAAATGTGTTGCTATTATTAATAAAGATAAGACAGTTGACAAGACAGTTGACCCAAAAGTAGAAAGTGTGAGTGAAAAGAAAGTTTCTCACAAGACGGATAGCAAGGAAAAGTTTGGGAATAATAGAGGTAGGACATATAGTACCACTTCCACTTTGAAATGTTATAGGTGTGACAAATTAGGTCATCTGGCAAATAATGTCCTGCGTTAAACAACATTTGTAGCAAATGTAAAAAGAAAGGGCATTATCCATCCGTTTGTAAAACTAAACCTCCGAGGGTCAAAAGAATAGATGTGTATGAGGGTGAGTGTTCTCGTACAGGTTATGAAGATTGAGTGTGGACAAATTATTTCAGAAGTTAGTGGTCATAACAATAAGAGGACATGCCCATATGATGAAATTTTAGTGGATGGAATTTCAACCCGGGTCCTGTTTGACACTGGTGCTAAAATAACAATTGTGTCGAATGAATTCTATATGAATAAGTTGAAAGATAAGGTGAAGTTGTTGAAGCCTGAAATAACTCCAGTGGCGTACGGAGGAGAAACAATAAAGTTGCATGGTTACTTCTTGGGCATGATTGAGTATAAAAATAGGAGGACTTCAGGGAAGGTTTATGTGTCAAAGAAAGGGGATAGTTTGATAAGTTGGTTTCATCAAGGTGAGCTTGGTGTTTACTTAGATCCCAATGCGGTGCCTCAAATATTGTTGAAAGACCAAGTGTGTGTGGTTGACAAACCAAGTGATAGTGACTTCACCAGGAAATTGAGAATGGATTTTCCAAAAGTCTTTAATGATGGTTTAAGTTGCTTAAAGGGTTATCAACATAGGATTAAGCTTAAAAATAATTCTATACCTGTCTCCTGTAAGGTCAGGGGAGTACCTTTGT
This sequence comes from Triturus cristatus, assembly GCF_964204655.1. Lineage (NCBI taxonomy): Eukaryota > Metazoa > Chordata > Amphibia > Caudata > Salamandridae > Triturus > Triturus cristatus. The sequence goes on from NC_140579.1 coordinate 944,694,277, forward strand.
CTGTTAAGGATGAGATGATGAAGGAGTTGGAGAAGTTAAAAAAAAATGGTATCATTGAAGAGGTGGAAGGCACTGAATGGCTTTCTCCGGTGGTCGCCGCAAGGAAGGCCAATGGGGAGTTGCGTCTATGCATAGACTTGCGCCAATTAAATAAGAATGTAGTGGTAGATAGATATCCTTTGCCCAATATCAGTGAGTTACTTGCATTATTGGGGAAAGCTAAGGTTTTTAGTACCATCGATTTAACGTCGGCATATCACCAAATTGAACTTGAACCTTCTTGCAGAGATCTCACGTCCTTTATTACGCCTTTTGGAACCTTTCGTTTCATTAGGATGCCTTTTGGTCTTGTGTCTGCGGCTTCAGTCTTTCAGAGGGCCATGGAAGGTTTGCTTAAAGGTATTGAAGGGGTGTGCATTTACCAAGATGATATCCTGGTGTTTGGAAATGACACGGAGCAACATGATTCGAGGCTAAAAGATATTTTGTTAAGGCTAAGTAATGGGAACTTGACCATAAAGATTGAAAAGTGCAAGTTTAGAACAGATTCGTTAAATTATCTGGGGCACAGCATTTCGGGTAATGGTGTTAGACCCAAAGGAGATTTGGTTAGCTCGATTCGGAAGTTGTCTGCACCTACCTCTAGAGATGAGCTTATACGTTTTTTTGGCATGATTGAATATTATGCAAAGTTTATTAAAGGTTTTTCAGAATTAACAGCAAATATGAGACTGCTTCTAAAAAAGGGTTCTAAGTTTGCATGGTCTAGTGATTGTCACGATGAGTTTTCGTCTATTAAGGAGAAGCTAGCGGCTGCCCAGTTCTTGAAGAGTTTTGACACTAGGCTGAAGCCTATTTTGACAACTGATGCAAGTGAAAAGGGGCTTGGGGCTGTATTGCAACAGATGAGTCCTGAAGGGATTCTGTTGTCGAGCGAGAGTCACTAGCAATCTTTTGGGCCATAAAGAAATTGAAAAAATTTCTGTGGGGTGTGAATTTCGAGGTTAGAACGGACCACAAGCCATTGGTGGAAATATTTGAGATTAAAGGGTTGGATTTAATTTCAAGTAGAATTACTAAGTGGATAATTGGTCTCCAGGAGTACTCTTTTTCAATCAAACATATTCCTGGTGTGGATAATGTTGTGGCGGATGTGTTTTCCAGGTTGGTGTCTGAGGAGTGTAATGAGTCTAACGATGTGGATGACTGTGATGAATGGGTTTGTATGGTGGAACCTACTCATATTTCTCAAGAGAAGTGGTCTGATGAGGTGGCAGGAGATGATACTCTCAAAGAAGTTATGAATCTGATTAGGACCAATTGGGTGGGCACTAAATGTGGCTCGGAGAGCTCTAAATAGTTTTGGTATGTGAAAGATGAACTTGCAGTGGATGGTGGTTTATTATTCAGGGGTACGAAATTGGTTCCTCCGGGGAAACTTAGGCATGAGTTGGTAAATTTGGGTTATGTTAGTCATCCGGGGATTACAAAAACAAAAGAAAGGCTGCGTTCATCATATTGGTGGCCGGGCATGGACAAGTTTGTTGAGAGAGAAATTCGTGACTGTGTTTTGTGTAATGTGAGTGATAAATCTAAGGTACCCAGGGTACAGCCTATGGTGGTTAGGTCTCGACCCAAGTCACCATGGGATGATATTTCTTTGGATATATTAGGTCCAATTAACATGTCAGGTTCTCAGACTTATCTTTTAGTCATAATTGATATGTACTCTCGTTGGCCTGAGGTGTTTTTTTTAACTAACATTGATTCTACATGTGCCATTAAGTGTTTAAAAACTTTGTTTGGCAGAGAAGGGTTGCCTAAATCGATTTTATTGGATAATGGAGTACAATTTGTCTCCAAAGAAATGGAGGAATTTCTAAGTGCTAGTGGGATTGTGCATAAAAAATGTGCTCTCTATCATCCCGAAGCTAACGGGATGGTAGAGCGATTCAACAGAGTTTTAAAAGAGACAATTACTCTAGCTAAAGCTTTAGCTCTGGATTGGAAGAGTGAAGTTTTAAAGAAAGTTGAGGAATATAGAAGAACTCCTCATTCAACTACGGGGAAAACTCAATTTTTTTTGTTTCGTAGGAGAATTCCAAACACGCATTTAGAGCCAAGTTGGGTCAATGAGTACAGTGTGAACAAGGGCAGAGTGGATGTGTGTAATGAAGATGAATTGAAAGAAAGGGAAGATAGTAAAGTCGGTAAGATAAAGTTTTATTTTGATAGTAGGAATTGTGTGAAGACTGTAAAAGTAAATGTTGGGGATGTGGTAGCGATCAAAAAACCTGGACAAAGTGGCAAAACAAATCTAAAGTATTTTAAACCTATGATTGTTACCAAGGTATTTAAGAATGCGATCCAAACACAAGACCACCACGTATGGAATCTAAACAGAGTGGTGGTTCTAAAAAATGGACATGGCAAGATGGATGAGAGAGACATCGTAAAAGAAGATTCTTTGAGGAAGTGTTCGACTAATCCGGTTGTGGGAGCACAGCGTTCTTTGAGATCTTCTTCACGTCCTAGTTACTTGAAAGACTATGTTCATTAAGGTTGTTGTTCTGATTATGTGATTGTATGTTTTTGGCTCTGTTTTGTAGAGAAGGGAGATGTGTGGCATCTTCCTTCTCCATGGTAGTTACGGTGTATGACATGCTGGTGAGGTTGCCATGCATGACATACTGGGGTTCTTAGAATGAGCTGGGAGGCTGGTTGCTCAGAGAGCAGTTGGAGCTGATCGGATGCTGGTGGATAGGATCTTTCTTGAAGAATAAAGTCTACTTCTTCAACCTGCCTGTTTTGGAGCCTGACTTGAATTATTACAGTAGGCTTCATGCCATTTAACACACATGATACCGCTTATTGTGACTTTACTTGACTTTTGATACTGATGACACCACAGAAGGCGGCATATTTAACCCTATGACGCCACAGGACCCGGCTAAAACAAAATATTCTGTAGCTATTTTGTTTGTTCATGTTCAAGTAACTAACACCTGCATCTTAAATGAAAAATAATTGGATGTTAAAAATCCATGAACAGTGCACAATTTTACATTGTTAAACCTTTATTGATTAATAAAATCACTGCAGGTATATTTGTGTTTAACCAGAGAGAATCGAATTCTGGTTGGTGCAGTGGGGAATAGTGAGATGTGTTTTTAGTGTTACGAGGACCCAGCCTATGACATAGAGCACCTTGAATATGTATGTCATTATTTTTTTGTATAAGATAGGCTGCTACAAAGTGCACAAACGATTTAGGTTTAAGACTTAAAAAGTGCTTCCAAAATATAGATCTAAGCAATGTGCAGACAGTAATTGTGCAAACATTTTTTTAAGCGCGCACTCCACAGCTCATCGGGTCACCTTACAATACTTTCCAAAAAGAATACATTTCAAATGTCTCTATCAATTAAAACCAATACCGGCTTCCAAGCAACCTTTTAAATGTGCAGATTAACCAAAGGTGCACATTTACATTTCTTTCAGGCAGCAGACACTCTGGTAAGAAAGCCTGTTTCTTGTTCAAGTGTCTCTCTTCCCTCTACTGCAGCTGAGGCATCTCAAATGTCGGAATTAACCGATTCCCCCAGGACTGTTGCATTTTAAATTAAAGTTGGGGAACTGTTTTTGTCAAATGAAAAAAGAATGGGCACCTCCTGCCCCTCAGACCCGCCCACTTTTATCTCTGCTTGTTCTCTGTGTCAGCACAGCCAGTTTCGCAACACATGCTATGCAACTAATCCTGCTCTGGCGGAACAGGTAGGTAATGTTATTTTGTTTGATGGGAAATGTCACATTTGATTTAGGACACAAATTATGGTTTGGTGGAATGGGTTCCTACGGCTGATTAGTGTCGGGCGAAAGGGGGCTTGTATATGAGAACGCAGCATCATCCCACATTTAAAATGAAAACTGGAATAATGTCCCAGTTACTTACCGGTAATCTTCATTACTCCGAGTATTGTCTTCCTCGCCACATGAGTTACAAAGTGAGCTTCAGCTCCACACCAGAACCCTCCAAAGCAAAGTTATTATTCCATGCCTCCCATCCCTCCCAGCATGGCTGACCACCGTCACCCATAACCCAGTATAAGGGGAGGGCCGGCACACCCCACTTCCTGTAGAACTACCAAGCCCCAAGAACCAATGAAGCCAATAGAAAAACAGGGAGGGAGGGATGGGAACTCGGGTGGCGAGGAAGACAATACTCAGAGTAATGAAGATTACAGGTATGTAACCGGGGCATTACCTCCTCCTAAGTCTTCCTCGCCACTAGAGTTGCAAAGTAAGCACATACCCAAGCCCAACGGCTTCATGGAAACACACATGAAACCACAGACAACGGGATGATGCAAAACAGAAGGTTGCATCAAAAATTTAAAACAACTGGAAAACAACCAAGAAGAAGCACAGAAGGTGGGAACATTTTAGAGCCGGAAGAATCAGCTCCGAGAACTGCCTCGGCAAAACCCCCATCTGGTCCACCCAACACCACCCGGTAGTGATCCATTAATGTGTGGGGAGGACCAGGACGCGGCCCTACTGATATCTTCAGTAGACACCCCCTTGAAGTACGCCCAGGAGACAGACAGACCCCTGGTAGACCGACCCTTCACCCGGGCCAACACCTCAAAACCCAGAGCATCGTAGGGCAATAAGATAGCCTGCTTGATCCACCTACTGAGCGTGGAGAGGGAAGGTTTATGACCAGACTGCACCAAAAGTGACAAACAAGTTGTCACAGCAGCAGAAAGATGCAGTCCGCTCCAAATACAAAACAGCATGTGGGATATCCAACAGAGAGAGAGCAGAATCCACTCCAGACTCAATGACTGGAGGGAAAGTAGGCAACACCACCTCACTGGAACGGTTGACAGCCGAGGGGACCATGGGCAGAAACTTGGGATCCGGGCGCAACACAATACGGTCCGGCAGGGCCCGCAAGAACAGAGGAGAGTGCAGAAAGGAACCCAGCTCCCTGATCCGGCAAGCAAAGACTATGGCTACTATAAAAACACCTTCATGGTGACGAGTTTGATATCCACAGACACGAGGGGCTCAAAAGGACCCTCCTGAAGGGCCTGTAACAACAATGGAAGATCTCAAGATGGCGCAAGGCAAATAATCCTTGGACGTTGCAAAAAGCAACTCCAAAGTAGCCGGGCCACCAAAGCATCCAACCCATCCAATAGAGGACTGCGGAAAGGCCGCCCACTGAGCCCGCAGAGTAGAGTAGAAGCTGTCTGAAAAGAAATCAAGCACCCTTATTTGGTCCACAGACACAGAGTCCAATCCCTTTAAAACACACCACAGAGAAAACGACCCCAAATGGCGAGAATAAGAAAGAGTAGCTGGGTGGCGGGAGCCCTGAAGCAACTCCACCACCTCCCAGGGAGCAACCCCGAGACAGCAGTCTCATCCTTTCAAGAGCCAGACCTGAAGATGGAAGTCGACGTAAAACCTCCACAGGAAGTGGAGGGCCCCGCAATGGGTACAGACTATCTGGGATCGCCCGGCACTTCTGGACTTCCATCTCACTCAGAGGAAACCAAGGGCGGTAAACCCAGCTGGGTACCACCAACAGAACAAACACTCTGTCCTGGTGAATCTTGCAAATTACTTGTGCATTCAAAGGAATCAGAGGAAAGGTGTAAAAAGCAGGCAGCCCGACCAACGGATCGACAATGCATCTAGCCCCCACACCCTTGTGCACGGGGGAGTGCGCAGAAGCAAGGCAGGTGAGCATTGTACTCGTTCGCAAACAGATCCACCGTTGGGTACCCAAACCGGTCCTGCAACATATGGAACACAGCCACCGTCGGGGAGATGGAAGCCATGTGAGGAAAGATCCTGCTCAGGCTACCGCCACGCAGTTCTCCTTCCTTGGGAGATAGACCGCCCTGAGTGACAACACTGACATTTCTGCCCAGGACAGGATCTCTTCTGCCAGGAGCCAATGGGAGCGAATCCTGCAACCCCCCTGATGATTGAGGTAGCCCATTACCACGTGGTTGTCTGTTCGGACTAGAACATGATGCCCCCGAAGGGCTGGGCCAAACTCCAGATAAGCCGGATGGATGGCCTTCATTTCCTGGAAGTTGGTCAAGCAATCCGCCTGCAGGTGATCCCACTGACCCTACACAGACTGGGTATCCAATGTCGCCCCCCAGCTCAGGAGGCTGGCATCTGTCGTAACCACCCATGAAAGGAACACCAGAAACGGAAGACCCTTGGAGAGATTGGACTCCACCAACCCAGATCGGACCGAATCTGCAGAGAGTCAGCCAACAGCAGATCATAATTCACGGAACAAGGAACCCACTGAGACAAGAGATGGTTCACCAATGGGTACAGATGGAGACTTGCCCAGGAAAGCCCCTTGATAGTCGCCGACATAAACCCCTGCACCCTCAACCACTGATGGACAGGGGCATAATCCAAGGTCAGGAGACAACCAAGGTCCCTCCACAAGGTTGGCCTCTGTTCCGCAGGCAAGCACCCCATCCCCTTGACCATGTCTAGGTGACCCATGATGAACACCAAGTCCTGGTTAGTCGCCAGATGGGATTTCTTGCGGTTGAGCTGGAACCCATGACAGGCCAGGACTTCGCAGACCCTCTGGAAGAGAAGAGTCCCCTTAGAAAAAGAAGAGGCAGAGATCAGCCAGTCTTCAAGGTACGGGAATTCCCAAATCCCTTCCTTGTGGAGGACCCCAACCAAAGGGGGCCAACACCTTTTTTAAAAACCTTTGGGGCAGAAGACAATCCAAAGGGGAGTACCTTTAATTGGAAGTGCTTGTCCCCTATGCAAAACCGGAGGAAACGCTGAGATGATGGGTGCACGGGCACATGGAGGTAGGCATCTAGGAGATCCAAGGAAGCCACCACTTCCCACTGAACCATAATGGAAGGATTTCCTGCAAAGAGAGCATCTTACATTTTAACACAAAGGATAAGGATTTCGCCCTCTTAAAATGCAGTACTGGACAGAACTCCCCAGAAACTGGATGGAGTAAACTCCAAGACCCCCCTGACAAGCTGGAACTGGAGGAATGGCCCCTTTGTCGAGAAGATCTTGAATTCCTGCCAACAGTGTCTCTTTTGCGTGGCTGAAGGCAGGGGAGTGGAAATGAAAGCATCCGAAGGGAGGGAGTTGAAAACAATCAAGTAGCCTTCTTGTACATTCCGCAGAGCACTGATCTGACCCTGAGCCTTCCCAGGCTTTGCCGAAAGGCAAGTTACCCCCCCCCTACCGAATCCCTGACAGCCGGGACCTTCGGATAGTCAGGATTTGGACACGAGGGTAGATTCAGCCTGCCAACACTGGTATTTGTTGGAGAACGAGGTGCCCGGCTGCGACCTCGTCTTCAAAAGGACATGCCCCCCCCTAGAAATAGAAGTAGGAGCAAAATCCCTTTTGGGACCAAAGAAACGGCCTCGAGAAGAACGGACGGTGCCAGCAGCTTCCTGTCCTCCGTGGATTTTTTCACCATATCCTCCAGGGACGAACCTGAAAAGGGGATCTTCATCAGAAGGGCCTTCTGGGCAGCATCCTCCTCTCAATGATGCAGCCACACCTTACAACGAGCCTGAATAGCCGCACCTCCCAAGGTATCGAAGGAGATATCTTATAACAGCCTTGTCTGTTGCACCATGGCCGCTAAAGTAGGCAGGACATCAGCTCCCTGCTTCAACAGCTCGGCCAGAGATTAAAAGTCTTTCAACAGAGGCTGGACAGTATAGGACACGCTAGGAAAAGGTTTTGCATTCACGTTCAACAGAGATATCGAGCGGTACGAGGTACAGCTCTTGGGGTCCTTACCGAGCTTGGGAATTACAGTGATGGTGCTGTGACGCATGGACTCCGGGAGGAATCCCTCCTTGTCTATGGAATTGTATAATCGTGCAAGAATTGTGGCCAGATGGGAGGCGAATGCTTTTTAGAACTCCCTACAGTAGCCGTCGGGACCGGGCGCCTTGTGAGGTTGCAGCCTCTGTATGGCAGTTAGAACCTCCTGGGCTGTAATTTCATTCTCTAGGGTGCCATAAATAGGAAATGGGTACTTCTACTCCGGCTGGGCATACCCTGGACAAGTAGGCTTCGACATCCGGATCTCGTAGCGGGTCCGCTGAATAGAGCGCTTTATAAAACATTCAGAATTTGCGCGCAATGCCTTCGTCCGTGTCCGCTACAGAGCCATCGGCTCCCCGGATCTCTGATACCCTTCTGTCGACTGCCTGTGCTCTAAGGGGGTGGGCCAGCATGCGAACCGCTTTGTTCCCACCGGCATAATACCGGTGGCGCAGCCGGAGCAGAGCGTACTCCGCCTGTCCCATATCTATCGCCTGTAGCTGCTTATGGGCTGTCATTAGTTCTCGGCGAACCATCACCGTGCCCGAGCGTACATGCTTCACCTCCATGACCTGACGCTCCAGTTGTGTTCGCATATCCCGCCTTTACCTATTGTATTTTGTCGCGTCACCTATGAAATGTCCAGGACCACCTTTAGTGTCTCCCAGAGCGTCGCTATGGTCATCTCAGCAGTGTCTTTGTGTTCTAGGAAGGTGGTTAGGACCATGAGAGTGGACAGGCGCACCTGCTCGTATGTGAGAAGTTTCGTGTTGAGATGCCAGCTCTGGGGAGCTATGGTTCAGTGCTAGGCGGAACCGCAGACTAATAGCAGAGTGGTCTGAGAGGGCAGCGGCTCCTATGTCCGTGGTAAGAGTAGCCCTTGTTACTACCGGTGTGGTGAGAAAGTAGTCCATTCGGGCACAGGATTGGTGTGAGGCAGAGAAGTGAGTTTATTCTACCTCTGTGGGGTGCATGTGACAGCAGGTGTCAGTTAGCCCCGCCTCAGTCAACCACTCTTTCGTAGCTGGAGTGAGTACCCGGTCTGGCCTTCCATGGGATGGGATCCGTCATGGTGAGCATCCATTGTGACGTTAAAATCCCCCTCCCACCAGCTCCCTATCTGGTGTAGAAATCAATTGCTCTAGGGCATCCTTAATAAACATTTCCTGCCTATCATTAGGGGCATAGATAGTAGCTATTGTGTATCGGAGCCCCCGGACCCGTACATGCAATGCCAGTAAGAGGCCTGGAATCTCCATAAAGACACCCTTTACTCTTCCCACGAAGTGCGTGGCAAGCAGGATAGCCACCCCCGCCCTCTGCTCGTACCCGAGGAGAGGTACTGCCGGTCGAACCAGCGGGATCGCATCCTCCGCCAGTCCAATTGGACCAGGTGAGTCTCCTGTAGTATCGCCAAATGCTTTGTGGGGGAGTTAAGACCTCGGACATTGAGGCTAAGTATCGACACTATTGCTCATCTCGTCATCATCCGTTTTCTGATCAATCGGGCGCCCCACAGCTCTGTTACTCCCCCCCACCCCCCCCCCGTGGAACGAGGCAAATTGGAACATCATAGGAAAAGGAGGGAAGGGAGGGGAAAAGAAGTAAAGATACGAAACAAACTGCAACCCAACCGATAACTCCAACCATATCTCCCACCTGGGAGTCGAACTGATCATGAGGATAGGGTCCGTGGCGCCGCTGGATATGTCGAAGAATAAAAAGTGGAAAGCAGCTTGGGAGACTCCGCCGACGCGCTGTCCCGCGACCCCTTTCTTCAAGTAAGGCCACATCAATTTTGCAGGGCACAGGGTACCATTTAGTATAAATTTTCAATGGTCATTGGCTGTGGTGCCGGCCGCACCCTCATGCTGCAGGTGTTGGAGAAGTCTGGCGCGCTCCTCCCTGCTATCAGCCTCGGTGGGCTTATTGAGCTTCTTTGGCCCCTTCTGGACGAGCGCCGCACCAGACTGTTCTCCTCAGGTGGACCATGGGTTGGAGACCTGGCTGGGGATGCCTGCTGCAGGTCCGGCATCCCTGGTATAGCATGGACGTCTGTAAGAGCGCAGACCTACCGGACCTCCTCCTGCCAGTGCAAGCGGAAAGGGTGGTCCCACTTGTAGGAAATCGGTTAGCGGTTTCAGAGCTCTGCGGCGTTGCAACGTTGTTGGGGGGAGATCATGGTGGAGTCCAATTTTATGCCCTTCAAAGTCAATGACTCTCACATCCCTGATTGCCGACATTATGGCTTCCTTTTGGGTGTAGTAGTGGAGGCATGTGAGGATGTTCTGAGGTTGGCCAGGGGTGGTCGCTGGCCTACCCACACAATGTGTGCGGTCGAATGTTATTACTTGGTCCTGCAGGGCGGGCACCACTTTTTTGAATAGCCTGGTCACGAACGCTTCTAGATCGCCCAAGATGGCCCTGACTGGCACCCCCCTATTTCAGATATTTGGGCGTCGGGAACCATTCTCTAGGTCCTCAATCTGGTACCGCAACTCCACATTCTGATCGCGAAGCTCCAGGAGTTCCAGGCGATGACCCTCTATCTCCTCCTCTCGGACGTCGTGGCACTGCTCCACCACATCCAGCCTCTGGTGGAGAGCAGCAGCGTCTTGTCGTAGCCCCCTGATATCTGCGGCTTTATCTCATTTTAGCTCTGCAGAGTCCGCGCGGAGGGTGCCAAATAGACGTTCCATGAAGCCCCGTGTTAGTGGGGACTCCCCGCTCCCTCCCCCGCCGCCACCGGGTCAGTCGACACGATCCTCCAGCTCCTCTGTTTCCCGCAGGGGTTCCATCTTTTTCGTAGTCGTGCGGGCGAAGATGTCCTTTACGGAGGGGTCTTTTTTTCTGGTGTCGGTGGGTGGTCATCTCTGCCCCCGGGTGTAGCGCCAAGCGACAGGTGTATGCCCCCTGGATGTACAAGACTGTCCCCCGTGGGTCTTCCATACGTGACCACTGCTGCCCAAGGCCACCCAGGGAGCCGCAAGAGCGCTCTGGGCCAGAGCGCTGTGTCCAGTCTCAGGGCAGGGCACCCGTAGGAGGGGAGGGGAGGTGGGCAGGCCCACCAAGCGTTTGCCCCAGAAGGCCCCAATCCAGGGCCCTCGCCTCCAGTGAGGGGAGTGGACAAGTGATTGAGGCAGAGTAGGAGCGGCAGACATCAGCAGCCTAGGGGCCCAGGTTCGACAACCCACCGATGTGGACCCCTGCACAGCACCGTGCTGGGCTTCACTCGCCAAGCGCAAGCCTTCTCCTGCTCCACTGGCTACCCCTGAGTGTGCACCTCCCGGTGTCCGCAGGCAGTCCCTCACACAGGTGCCCAAAAGAGGAGGACGAGAGAGTTCCAGTCGTGAGGGCCTTTCCAAACGCCACACCCAGCACCTGGAAGGGATGGGGTGGTGCAGGTGTGGCACGACCAACCGGCAGTCTAAGGCAGGCCGGGCTGCGGGTCGCAGCAGGCCCAGCCACTAGGCCCTCGCCTCACAATCACTCGGGCTGTCTCCAGCAACCGCACACATGGGCAATCCAGCACTCGGAGCCACCCTCCAGGCACTGCGCCCCACTAGGGGTGGCCCAGCCACCATCACCAGGCTTAATTGCGGGGGCAGAGACGGAATGAAGTTCAGCTCCTCACATGCTGTCTGAGGTGGGCCGGCCCACAGCAACGGGCCGCAGCAGGCCCAGTAACGTAACCCTCGCCTCCCAGACCAGTGTTCTACTGCCGGCGGCTGCACCCATGGGCCCCGCAGCCCAGCGCACAGGACGGAGTGCACCGCTCGGCCGGATATTTCTGTCAACGTCACCGGGGGCCGGGTCGGCCTCCAACACCAGTCCAAATTTGGCGCTTGGGCAAAAGCAGTTAGGGGCCCAGCTCCCCACGTGTGGCCAGATGCTGGCTGTGTCAACCCCTCCCCTGGGGTATCAACGCGTGGCGCAGGGACGCACTCACCGCTGGTCAGACCTTTCAACCAGAAACAAGTATTGGCATAGCCAATAGGTCTTGCCTTTGGGACCTTTATAAGTATTTAGCCATGCAGCACATATTCCCCAGAACGTTCCTGAACGTGCTTGTGACATTTGTTGGAGTATGGTGTTGAGGTATAGTGTCTGCAAGCCAAGTGGATGTGTGTATGTTCTATGTGCTACAATATGTTATGCTTTGCTTTCTATACGGATTTCACTTGTGCTAGTGTATGAATGACTTGCAGATGCATATTACGTATGCAGGTGTAGGATTCAGCATGCGGTTCAGTGAGTGTGTGTCCCAGTGTGCCACGGATGGTGTTTCAGCTGTGTCAGTAAGAGGGTTCAAGAGAACAATGGAGCTCTTGTTGTCTTGATTTCAGAACGCTACTTTCGTAGATATCGGGTTTGGGTGTTACACAAATGTATATGCATTTATTTTGTTAACAAATAACATATTAGTGCTACTCCGGAAACTAATTCGTGGAGCTCCTTTGCGGTCATTTCAGAGATCTTAACACATAGATACATTTTTTAAAGTAATGAGGAGAGCAGGCATATAATGTGCTTACTATAACACTAAACAACCCGGGTCTGGTGCTAAGTCAACAGAGATAGACAAAAAGCATATCTACTGGTTCCGACATCTCCAGTTGGAAAAGAACCCTTCTGGGAACAGAACCCATCAATCACCGAGGAGTCAGTGTGTTGTCATCATCTGGGTCTGTCTCTCTTGATACACCGCAACAAGTCTAGGTGGAACGACCCGTTTGCGAGTAAAGAGAGATGGCATACAAGGGTTGCAGTCAGATCTCCACTAGAGATGACAAAAACCAAAAGATGAACTCTCGCTCACGTGAGAGGGGTTCTAAAAGTGCAGCACTAAATCATAAAGAGTGAATAAAAATGGCTAGGGGAACTCGAAAGTGCTTTAATTGGTAGAGTACCTCTGCCAAAATTAAAAAGCAAAATGGCAACCTAGCATAAATACATTGTCATTATGCTCATTGTCCATAGTATCTGGTCGACATGTTTCTGCCCGCTGCGATCTAGCAAGTATCAAGGGCATTCATCAGGACCTAATTTGCTGCTACTATGTAAAAGGTGTGAAAGTATAAAAATATAACAGACATTCCTACCACCGGTTGAACTCTACGGATGTCAAAACCGGATACCTAGGAAAGTAAAGAGACAAGGATAAGAAAATGCGAGAAGTCATCAATGTCGACTAAGCCAGCAAACAACAGTATATGAGTACCGTCCTGGAAAGCACAAAAAATGTGTCATATACATCCATAAATTTATTAGATTGTACTTACCCCAGAGTTCTGGGTAATACCCTCACCTCAACCTGGCTTCTACTCAGGGAAGGGGGCCCCGCTCTGATAGAGAGGAGAAGAAAAAAGAAAGAAGGCTCTTGAAAAATGCCCAAATCTTTATACTCCCCATCTAGATGGCTGAAAAGTATAGAGTTTGTCCATGTCAAAATGTAAAAAGTAAAATAGGTGGAGGCAAACGTTTATGGCAATGAAGTCTTTACAAAAATATAGTGAATTACTTGAGAACAACGAGGGAAACTCTAACACTTTAGCGTGAGATATAGTGTATGGAAACAAAGTAATTTAGAGTCCCAAGGTGCTCTTCTAAAAAGCGCCAGTGTTAGAGGCTACAGTATTGTCCAAAAACAGATTCTATCTAAAAAAGGCAATTTCAGCGTGTGAGCCATGCTTACCTCTCCGTCGGTACCCCGGGGCGGTCTATGAGTGAAGACCGGAGGTGCCGACGTGAGCGAGAGGCAATGTTATATAGTAAGCTCAACTATGAACAGGTGGGTCAGTTACAACGGGGTGACCCCAGCGCTGCCTGTTGTATTGGAAACATCGTGAGGACCCAGCTCACGCCGTACAGTGATGCGCATGTGTTGAGCGTGTGATACTATTGTGCCTGAGAGTGCGCATGTGACCACAGCGCTGCCTGTTGTATTAAAAACAGCGTGAGGACCCAGCTCACGCCGTGCAGTAATGCGCATGTGTTGAACGTGTGATACTGTTATGTCTGAGAGTGCGCATGTATTGTGTTAAAGACACTACTCTAAGACAGCTCACAAACTACACGGTGCTTTAACATTGTCTCTCACACTGTGAACGTGATTAATTTCCGAACAACGGAAATGTCCTCATGTGTATTAGCTGATGTGAGTAACCCGCTACAATTATTTTGGAATTTGTTACGTGTAGAAATGACGCGAGAGCCTTAAAGAGACTTTACACAGGTAAAATCAACTTTGCATGAGGAATTGCATGACAAAAATGTGTAATAACTGTGTTCCTTGCCAGCGCGCATATCTAAATGTGTGCATGCCAATTCACCCAGCTCAGCCAGAGAAGTAGATGTAGGGCCTGGCCAAACAGACAGCAACCGTGGGGATTGAAGGCAAGACCCGTTACAGCTAAATTCTTATCGAACACGTCAGTCATGGGAGAACTATGGTGTGTTCGTATTAAGATACGGCGTGTGAAGAAAAGAAAGAAGGTTCGAGGATGGATTCAATTATGTATGTGTTGACATTTTGAGAAGACCTTCAAATGAACCTATTGAGCTCTGTGCACAAAACTCACAGGTGGAGAGGCAGGGCTAGACCTATCAAACAGTATAAGACCTGCAAAAGCAAAGTGTTAACTAGGGTGAAATAGGGGACATACTCATGACTACCCACACAGAACTCACAGCAAAAGCCAAGGAATATTGTCATTGAGTCCTGTCACATCTGAATGTAGGCGATAAACCCATTTCTTTTCTCTACAAAGGAGAAAGCGTTGGATGTCCATAATATGTTGGGGAATAAAAGGTTGTTCGAGTATTAGCCAACGTAGGTCTGTTTCTCTATGGCCTGCTGAAATAAAGTGGTTGGTGAGTTTGGTAGCACTCTTCTTGCACCGAATGGTGCTCTTATGCTCCGCAATCCTGAGTTTAATTTTGCGAGATGTCATCCCCACATAGTTCATTTCACAGGGGCACTTTATGAGATAAATCACTCTCTCACTGTTGCAGTTGGTGTGTTTGTCAAGCCGCCAAGGTCTATTCGTCCCGATATTAACCTCTGTGATGTGTGATGTCTGGGGGCACACCGAACAATTCCCACAGGGAAAATGGCCTTTTACTGGAGGTAAACCCCACAAGGGCACAACCTCAGATCTCTGGGGTGCTCGGGGGCGTGTATGTATCAGTTGATCCTTGATGTTATGACTCCTTTTGTAGGCAAATAGAGGAGGAGGCAAAGTCTTCCCTTCAATTTTGACTACTCTCCAATTCTTGAGGATGCTCTTCTTCAGAGCATTTGAGTAGCTGGAGAAGGTGTTGACACAAGTGATCCTGTTATTCTCACTGTTAGGATTACAAATTTGTTTCTCCAGGAGAGCCTCCCTATGATTGTTGTAGGCTCTCTTCATAGATGTTTTTACGGCTCTCTTGGGATATTGTCTATCCAGTAGTTGAGAAGAAAGTTGGTTGGCATGCTCATAGTATTTGGACGTTGTAGAACAGTTGCGCCGAATACGGAGAAATTGCCCAAAGGGCAAGTTCTCTCGTAGAGATCTCGGATGGAAACTCTGAAAGTGTAACAACGAGTTCCGAGCCATCGGTTTTCTATATAGTTCTGTAGTCAGAGTGCCATCCTGAGAACTAATCAAAAGATCTAAGAATGGAAGGTTCTTTTTTGAAGCCACACAGGTAAATTTTAGAAAATCATTTCTGTTGTTTAACCATGAGTGGAAGTTCTCAATTGTTTCCATAGGACCTCTCCAGATGACTAAAATATCGTCTATGTACCGTTTCCAGGACAAGATATGGCCTAGAAACGGATTAGTAATAGACAATACCTCAGCCTGTTCAAATTGATGAACATAAAGATTGGCTAAAGAAGGGGCAAAAATACTCCCCATAGATGTTCCGGAGATCTGTAGGAATAACTGGTCCTCAAACTGAAAGAAATTCTCCTTCATCGCCAGTGTCGCGCAGAACATGATGAATTCGACTGGCGTGGGACTCTGCAGATCTGTGGTTTCCAGAAGTGTTTTTATAACGGCTAGAGTCTCATCCTGTGGAATGCAGGTGTATAGTGACTCCACATCAAAGCTCACGAGGAAGTCTTGTGTGGAGTCAAATGGCATTCCCTCCAGGATGCGCAGAAGGTCCTTCGTGTCCTCCACATATGTGGGCATTGTTTTCACTAACGGTTTGAGAAAAAAGTCTACAAAGGTAGACAGGGGTTCAAGGAGTGACCCTATCCCCGAGATTATAGGTCTACCTGGAGGGGGTAACACTCCTTTATGTATTTTCGGTAATACATAGAAGTAGGGAACTACTGGAAAAGTGGTTCTCAAAAACAAAGCCTCATGGTTCGTGATCCATCCTTGTTCCAAGGCATCATCTACTTTCTCTTTAATGATGGCCAACAGCCTCTTGGTGGGATCTAATTTAAGAGGCTGGTAAAAAGTGCCATTGGTAAGTTGTCTCATGCACTCATTTCGATATGCCGCTGTGTCCATGATAACTGTAGCGCCCCCTTTATCCGCGGGTTTTATTGTAATTGACTTGTCTGATGATAAAGTCTTGAGAGCGAAGTTTTCATTCTTGGACAGGTTCATAAATTGTCTCTTCTCAAGCTGGAACAGTGCTTCAGCATCCCTTAAAACAGCCCTCTCGAAGGTGAGTATTTCTGGAGGAATTAGATGTATCGGTGGGTTGAAGGTAGACTTAGGGCGCAAACCGGTGTTGGTGGTGTTCTCCTCATCGGCCTCTTGTGGTTTGTCGCCAAAGAACGCACGTAGTCTCACTTTTCTAAAGAAAACCGCTAACTCTTGTCGGGTTTGAAATTAATCTCCTTTATATGTTGGGACATACCCAAGACCCTTCTCCAGGACGATAGTCTCATCTGCAGTAAGAAGGCGGTCACTTAAGTTCACAATCAAGCTGTCATGTTGCTTGGGCCTGGTGCTGTTGGTTCTCTCAGGTTGCTCCGAGTACGGGACGATGGAGGGCTCCAATGAACAGTCGTTTGAGCGGGTCTTCTTTTGCCTCTGGAACGGCGTTGGCCTTGTCCTAAAAAAGGCGGTTGTTGGAAACTGTCAGGATGTAATGGACCCGGATACATTGGCTGTTGGAAGTAATGTTGTTGAAAATTGTAGGGGCCAGGTGGCCACCATTGTGGCTGAGGGGGACCTCCAAAGAAATTACCTCTCCTGGGCCCTCTTCTCCTCCAGTTACGGCCACTAGAAGATTGGTGCATGCCTGGATCTGAGTCAGATGAGTTACCATCACTCCCAGATGTGGAGTAGTTCGAACCAGTCCTACCACTCTGTTGGTTATATGTGGGAGGGACATAGGAATCACTCGTGTAGGGGTACACTTTGGTCATAGAGAATTTAGCCAAATCTTTCTTGAATTTTATGATTTTATTGGCAAGAATGTTGTCTCTAAACTCTTTGCTGGTTTTGTCAGTTTCTTTAGACTGTTTATTGAAGGTGGCCGTGACTAGTACTGATTTTATCTGAGACTCTAGATGTTGTATCTCGACTAGAATGTTGTCTGCAATCCTCTTAGCTGTTGTGATTATCAGGATTAGCCAGTCACGTGTGCACCGCCATGCCACCAAAGACCAATCCTTAAGGAATGTCTTATCCTCTAGGAACAGTCTCGGTGCATTGTTTACTATAAGGCCAGTAGGAGCACAGTCGGCCCGTAAATATTCAGTCATAATAGCCCCATGTACCTGTGTCCGTGCATGTGAGCGTTTAAGAAAAAGGACTTTGCTCCAATCATCATTATTGATAATAGTGGTATTAGAAGGTAAATCAATAATAGATGGTGTTTGGAGGATGTCTAATGCTACTGCATCATCAAAAGCGAGGCCTTGTCTCTCTGACATGGTTAGAAAAAGATGTCCAGACAGTGTTAGGAGTAAAGCTTCAAGAAAAGTGATTAAATGGAAAAAGCCAACATTGCCATCCACCTAGGAAAACAGGACAAAAATCATACAAAAGAAGCCATAGAGCGTTCTGAATCCTCTCTCAAAGGAAAGAAGGAATCTTTAAACAAAAGAAGGGACCTACAGCCGAAAGCCGCTCTATAGTAATAACAACAGGACAAAGTGGGAGAAGGCCCAAGGGAAGAATTTTAAAGACTAGCAGGTTGTAAATCCCCTTAACCAAATCACTATAACACTAAACAACCCGGGTCTGGTGCTAAGTCAACAGAGATAGACAAAAAGCATATCTACTGGTTCCGACATCTCCAGTTGGAAAAGAACCCTTCTGGGAACAGAACCCATCAATCACCGAGGAGTCAGTGTGTTGTCATCATCTGGGTCTGTCTCTCTTGATACACCGCAACAAGTCTAGGTGGAACGACCCGTTTGCGAGTAAAGAGAGATGGCATACAAGGGTTGCAGTCAGATCTCCACTAGAGATGACAAAAACCAAAAGATGAACTCTCGCTCACGTGAGAGGGGTTCTAAAAGTGCAGCACTAAATCATAAAGAGTGAATAAAAATGGCTAGGGGAACTCGAAAGTGCTTTAATTGGTAGAGTACCTCTGCCAAAATTAAAAAGCAAAATGGCAACCTAGCATAAATACATTGTCATTATGCTCATTGTCCATAGTATCTGGTCGACATGTTTCTGCCCGCTGCGATCTAGCAAGTATCAAGGGCATTCATCAGGACCTAATTTGCTGCTACTATGTAAAAGGTGTGAAAGTATAAAAATATAACAGACATTCCTACCACCGGTTGAACTCTACGGATGACAAAACCGGATACCTAGGAAAGTAAAGAGACAAGGATAAGAATAGAGGCAAAAGAAGACCCGCTCAAACGACTGTTCATTGGAGCCCTCCATCGTCCCGTACTCGGAGCAACCTGAGAGAACCAACAGCACCAGGCCCAAGCAACATGACAGCTTGATTGTGAACTTAAGTGACCGCCTTCTTACTGCAGATGAGACTATCGTCCTGGAGAAGGGTCTTGGGTATGTCCCAACATATAAAGGAGATTAATTTCAAACCCGACAAGAGTTAGCGGTTTTCTTTAGAAAAGTGAGACTACGTGCGTTCTTTGGCGACAAACCACAAGAGGCCGATGAGGAGAACACCACCAACACCGGTTTGCGCCCTAAGTCTACCTTCAACCGACCGATACATCTAATTCCTCCAGAAATACTCCCCTTCGAGAGGGCTGTTTTAAGGGATGCTGAAGCACTGTTCCAGCTTGAGAAGAGACAATTTATGAACCTGTCCAAGAATGAAAACTTCGCTCTCAAGACTTTATCATCAGACAAGTCAATTACAATAAAACCCGCGGATAAAGGGGGCGCTACAGTTATCATGGACACAGCGGCATATCGAAATGAGTGCATGAGACAACTTACCAATGGCACTTTTTACCAGCCTCTTAAATTAGATCCCACCAAGAGGCTGTTGGCCATCATTAAAGAGAAAGTAGATGATGCCTTGGAACAAGGATGGATCACGAACCATGAGGCTTTGTTTTTGAGAACCACTTTTCCAGTAGTTCCCTACTTCTATGTATTACCGAAAATACATAAAGGAGTGTTACCCCCTCCAGGTAGACCTATAATCTCGGGGATAGGGTCACTCCTTGAACCCCTGTCTACCTTTGTAGACTTTTTTCTCAAACCGTTAGTGAAAACAATGCCCACATATGTGGAGGACACGAAGGACCTTCTGCGCATCCTGGAGGGAATGCCATTTGACTCCACACAAGACTTCCTCGTGAGCTTTGATGTGGAGTCACTATACACCTGCATTCCACAGGATGAGACTCTAGCCGTTATAAAAACACTTCTGGAAACCACAGATCTGCAGAGTCCCACGCCAGTCGAATTCATCATGTTCTGCGCGACACTGGCGATGAAGGAGAATTTCTTTCAGTTTGAGGACCAGTTATTCCTACAGATCTCCGGAACATCTATGGGGAGTATTTTTGCCCCTTCTTTAGCCAATCTTTATGTTCATCAATTTGAACAGGCTGAGGTATTGTCTATTACTAATCCGTTTCTAGGCCATATCTTGTCCTGGAAACGGTACATAGACGATATTTTAGTCATCTGGAGAGGTCCTATGGAAACAATTGAGAACTTCCACTCATGGTTAAACAACAGAAATGATTTTCTAAAATTTACCTGTGTGGCTTCAAAAAAGAACCTTCCATTCTTAGATCTTTTGATTAGTTCTCAGGATGGCACTCTGACTACAGAACTATATAGAAAACCGATGGCTCGGAACTCGTTGTTACACTTTCAGAGTTTCCATCCGAGATCTCTACGAGAGAACTTGCCCTTTGGGCAATTTCTCCGTATTCGGCGCAACTGTTCTACAACGTCCAAATACTATGAGCATGCCAACCAACTTTCTTCTCAACTACTGGATAGACAATATCCCAAGAGAGCCGTAAAAACATCTATGAAGAGAGCCTACAACAATCATAGGGAGGCTCTCCTGGAGAAACGAATTTGTAATCCTAACAGTGAGAATAACAGGATCACTTGTGTCAACACCTTCTCCAGCTACTCAAATGCTCTGAAGAAGAGCATCCTCAAGAATTGGAGAGTAGTCAAAATTGAAGGGAAGACTTTGCCTCCTCCTCTATTTGCCTACAAAAGGAGTCATAACATCAAGGATCAACTGATACATACACGCCCCCGAGCACCCCAGAGATCTGAGGGTGTGCCCTTGTGGGGTTTACCTCCAGTAAAAGGCCATTTTCCCTGTGGGAATTGTTCGGTGTGCCCCCAGACATCACACATCACAGAGGTTAATATCGGGACGAATAGACCTTGGCGGCTTGACAAACACACCAACTGCAACAGTGAGAGAGTGATTTATCTCATAAAGTGCCCCTGTGAAATGAACTATGTGGGGATGACATCTCGCAAAATTAAACTCAGGATTGCGGAGCATAAGAGCACCATTCGGTGCAAGAAGAGTGCTACCAAACTCACCAACCACTTTATTTCAGCAGGCCATAGAGAAACAGACCTACGTTGGGTAATACTCGAACAACCTTTTATTCCCCAACATATTATGGACATCCAACGCTTTCTCCTTTGTAGAGAACAGAAATGGGTTTATCGCCTACATTCAGATGTGACAGGACTCAATGACGATATTCCTTGGCTTTTGCTGTGAGTTCTGTGTGGGTAGTCATGAGTATGTCCCCTATTTCACCCTAGTTAACACTTTGCTTTTGCAGGTCTTATACTGTTTGATAGGTCTAGCCCTGCCTCTCCACCTGTGAGTTTTGTGCACAGAGCTCAATAGGTTCATTTGAAGGTCTTCTCAAAATGTCAACACATACATAATTGAATCCATCCTCGAACCTTCTTTCTTTTATTCACACGCCGTATCTTAATACGAACACACCATAGTTCTCCCATGACTGACGTGTTCGATAAGAATTTAGCTGTAACGGGTCTTGCCTTCAATCCCCACGGTTGCTGTCTGTTTGGCCAGGCCCTACATCTACTTCTCTGGCTGAGCTGGGTGAATTGGCATGCACACATTTAGATATGCGCGCTGGCAAGGAACACAGTTATTACACATTTTTGTCATGCAATTCCTCATGCAAAGTTGATTTTACCTGTGTAAAGTCTCTTTAAGGCTCTCGCGTCATTTCTACACGTAACAAATTCCAAAATAATTGTAGCGGGTTACTCACATCAGCTAATACACATGAGGACATTTCCGTTGTTCGGAAATTAATCACGTTCACAGTGTGAGAGACAATGTTAAAGCACCGTGTAGTTTGTGAGCTGTCTTAGAGTAGTGTCTTTAACACAATACATGCGCACTCTCAGACATAACAGTATCACACGTTCAACACATGCGCATTACTGCACGGCGTGAGCTGGGTCCTCACGCTGTTTTTAATACAACAGGCAGCGCTGTGGTCACATGCGCACTCTCAGGCACAATAGTATCACACGCTCAACACATGCGCATCACTGTACGGCGTGAGCTGGGTCCTCACGATGTTTCCAATACAACAGGCAGCGCTGGGGTCACCCCGTTGTAACTGACCCACCTGTTCATAGTTGAGCTTACTATATAACATTGCCTCTCGCTCACGTCGGCACCTCCGGTCTTCACTCATAGACCGCCCCGGGGTACCGACGGAGAGGTAAGCATGGCTCACACGCTGAAATTGCCTTTTTTAGATAGAATCTGTTTTTGGACAATACTGTAGCCTCTAACACTGGCGCTTTTTAGAAGAGCACCTTGGGACTCTAAATTACTTTGTTTCCATACACTATATCTCACGCTAAAGTGTTAGAGTTTCCCTCGTTGTTCTCAAGTAATTCACTATATTTTTGTAAAGACTTCATTGCCATAAACGTTTGCCTCCACCTATTTTACTTTTTACATTTTGACATGGACAAACTCTATACTTTTCAGCCATCTAGATGGGGAGTATAAAGATTTGGGCATTTTTCAAGAGCCTTCTTTCTTTTTTCTTCTCCTCTCTATCAGAGCGGGGCCCCCTTCCCTGAGTAGAAGCCAGGTTGAGGTGAGGGTATTACCCAGAACTCTGGGGTAAGTACAATCTAATAAATTTATGGATGTATATGACACATTTTTTGTGCTTTCCAGGACGGTACTCATATACTGTTGTTTGCTGGCTTAGTCGACATTGATGACTTCTCGCATTTTCTTATCCTTGTCTCTTTACTTTCCTAGGTATCCGGTTTTGTCATCCGTAGAGTTCAACCGGTGGTAGGAATGTCTGTTATATTTTTATACTTTCACACCTTTTACATAGTAGCAGCAAATTAGGTCCTGATGAATGCCCTTGATACTTGCTAGATCGCAGCGGGCAGAAACATGTCGACCAGATACTATGGACAATGAGCATAATGACAATGTATTTATGCTAGGTTGCCATTTTGCTTTTTAATTTTGGCAGAGGTACTCTACCAATTAAAGCACTTTCGAGTTCCCCTAGCCATTTTTATTCACTCTTTATGATTTAGTGCTGCACTTTTAGAACCCCTCTCACGTGAGCGAGAGTTCATCTTTTGGTTTTTGTCATCTCTAGTGGAGATCTGACTGCAACCCTTGTATGCCATCTCTCTTTACTCGCAAACGGGTCGTTCCACCTAGACTTGTTGCGGTGTATCAAGAGAGACAGACCCAGATGATGACAACACACTGACTCCTCGGTGATTGATGGGTTCTGTTCCCAGAAGGGTTCTTTTCCAACTGGAGATGTCGGAACCAGTAGATATGCTTTTTGTCTATCTCTGTTGACTTAGCACCAGACCCGGGTTGTTTAGTGTTATAGTGATTTGGTTAAGGGGATTTACAACCTGCTGGTCTTTAAAATTCTTCCCTTGGGCCTTCTCCCACTTTGTCCTGTTGTTATTATTATATAATGTGCTTATCCTTTTACAAGCAGTGAAGGCTGAGGAATGCGCACAGGCCTTCTTTATTGCCGCTATCACTCTTATCAGCCTGGTCAGTGTCCACATGCAACAGCCAGACGTTTAGGCTCATGTTTCAGGGAAGTTCTTGCAGCTGAAAATAGGGGGAAAATCTAATATTTAATGGAAATGGCTCTCGTGAAACATCCATGGAAAGGGCTACATCAATAAAGCCTGGTAGAGAGCTTTATCTAGTGACCAGGCTGGACTCGCATTAATTTTATTCTGAATCTAAAAAGCAAAACGCGTGTACATGCTGACCATGTTGTTGAGAACCCAGTTGTTGTATGGCATACTTATTCCAAAAAGCAAATTCCAGCCCACAGAGGCAATGGTGGTTGCACCAAGGGGAGAGTTAGATGTGCTGAGCAGGGAGTGCGGTGAGAACATGGCAAAGTACATGCGTCAATGCTCAGAGAGGAGAGTGTGTTTCCAAGCGGCCAGAGAGACCGGGACAGGCCAGAAACAGACCTGTTCCTCTAATTTCAGGTGAGGCCGGTGCTGCCTCGTTAAGTGCAAAGTGTTCTGGGGCTTGCCTGGGGGGAGCTTCACGGGGATTGTGCCATCTACTGCCAAAAAATAAAAATAAAATTCAAATCCTGTAATTAACGCAAGCCCCCTCCATTTGCTCACCCCAGGGATAAATTAGTAATGCCCCGGTTACTTACCGGTAATCTTCATTACTCCGAGTCCTTGTCTTCCTCGCCACAGTAATCACTAATGAGCCTTCGGCTCCCACAGAAACTCCAAGTATAATTTTAAAGTCTAGTCTCCCTCTCCCTCCAATATGGCCCCCGACTACACAGCCAATCCCATAAAGGGACGCATAAAACACCAGTACGACCTGAGAACCAAGCCGCAGACATGAAGCCAAAAAGAGGGCCGGGAGGGAAAGGGACAAGGACTCGGAGTAATGAGGATTACCGGTAAGTAACCGGGGCATTACCTCCTCGTCCGTCTTCCTCGCCACAGTAATCACTAATGAGCCGATACCAAAGCATATCAGCTTCATGGAAAAACAGAGTCCACCAGTAAAAGTCAGCAGCAAATGCAAACTTTATTACAAACACAGGAAGAGACACATAGAACCTCCCACCTATGGGACCCCGGAACTCAGCACAGAAGAGGCAAAGGCAACCGACGCACCCCCTCCAATTTGAAGACGGTAGTGCGACATGAAGGTATGAGGGCAAGACCAAGTGGCAGCACGGCAAATATCCTCCATGGACACCCCCTTGAAAGCGGCCCAGGAGACAGCAACCGAACGAGTGGAACGCCCCTGAACAGGAAGAGAAGGAGCCAAGGAAGAAGAACCGTAAGCCAACAAAATAACGTCCTTAATCCAACGACTGAGAGTGGACAGGGAAGGACGCAAACCCCTACGGGACAATCCAAAATTCACAAATAAATTGTCCACTTTGCAAAAAGAAGAAGTCCTATCCAGATAAATTAACAAGGCGCGCCGAACATCCAGAAGATGTAGCAAAGACTCATCCACAGATGAAGGATCAGGACAAGGAACCGGAAGAATAACCTCCGCGGAACGATGAAAAAACGAATTCACCTTAGGAACAAAAGTGGGGCGAGGACGCAACACAACACGATCCTCCAGAACACATAAAAAAGGAGCAGACCGCAGGAAAGCCCCCAACTCCCCAATTCTCCTGGCAGAAGCAATAGCCACAAGAAAGACGCCCTTAAGAGTCAAGAACTTGAGATCAACCGACTCCAAAGGCTCAAAAGGACCCAACTGCAGCGCACGCAGAACCAGGGGAAGA
Source organism: Triturus cristatus (assembly GCF_964204655.1). Taxonomy (NCBI): domain Eukaryota; kingdom Metazoa; phylum Chordata; class Amphibia; order Caudata; family Salamandridae; genus Triturus; species Triturus cristatus. Next base: position 944,719,379 of record NC_140579.1, read on the forward strand.
TCTCAAGGAGGAGAAGACAGAACAGGACGGGGACGCTGAAAGGCCAGAGACTTCAACAGCCTGGACACAAACGGTGCCACAGAAAGCAAGGGAAGAGCATGAAATGCCCGAATAGCAGCCCACTGCGCACGAAGAGTAGATATGGCCAACCCTAAATCGAAACCCTCATGCAGAAAGTCCAGAACGCGGGCGGGATCCAAATCAGACAGAGGTAGATCGTGCCGCACACACCAGGCAGCAAAGTGGTCCCAGTGTTTGGCGTAGGAACGCAAAGTAGACGGACGCCTGGAACGCTGAATAACATTAGCAACCACTGCCGAACACCCACCTAGAATCAGGGATTCCCTCTCAAGAGCCAGGCCCGCAGACCCAAGGACCGGAACACCGGAAGAGGAACAGGAGGCCCCAACAGGGGAAAGGGATCGAAGGGTAACAGCCACCCCGAGCCCACCGCCAACTCCAACAAGAGAGGAAACCATGGGCGGCGACGCCAACCCGGCACAATCAGAAGAACAAGGGACCCCTCCCTCTTGATCTTCTGCAACACAACAGGTATCAGGGGAACAGGAGGGAACGCATACAAAAGGCCCTTCGGCCACGGGAAGGACAGAGCATCCACCCTCCACGCCTCCGGACACGGCATAAGTGTGCAAAAGCAACGGATCTTCGCATTGAACTTGGAAGCAAACAGGTCCACAATCGGAGACCCAAACCTCCTCCGCAAAACCCTGAACATCTGGGGCGTCCGGGACAAGGAACCCATGGACGGAAAGACCCTGCTCAGGCAGTCCGCAACCACGTTCTCCTGACCCGGAAGGTAAACAGCCGACAGGGAGGCCAGGTGCAACTCCCCCCAAGAACAAATCTGGAAACAGAGGGAATTGAGGGAAGGAACCCGGCAGCCCCCTTGATGGTTGATATACGCCATGACCACCTGATTGTCCGTCCGGACCTGAACATGATGACCCAAGAGAAGGTCCGTAAAGGCCAACAGACCCAACTGGACAGCCTTCAGCTCTCGGTAATTCGAAGAACAAGACCTCACAATCGGATCCCAAAGACCCTGAACCGAAGAGTCCCCCAGAGTAGCACCCCATCCCAAAAGGCTGGCATCTGTAGTGAGGACCCGAGAAGGAATCACAAGAAAAGGACAACCCTGGGAGAGATGAACCACGTCCAACCACCACCCCAGGGCCTCCCGAACCCCCAGAGACACAGGAATCAGGAGATCGAGATCTTGAGAACAGGGGTCCCAATGCCGCAAAATGTGGGAAACCACTGGGTACATGTGAAGGCGAGCCCAAAGAACACCGACAGACAGGGAAGCGGACATGAGACCCTGAACCCTCAACCAAAGTCCTGCAGGCTGGGAAGGACGTGACAGCAGGGACTGAACAGCATACAGAACGGAATCCATCCGAGCAGGAGGCAGGAACACAGAGCCCAACAGAGTCATGAAACGAGCCCCTATGAAAGTCGGATCCTGTGCAGGAACCAGGGATGACTTCCCCACATTCACCAGGAAGCCGTGCTGTTCCTGGACCTGGCAAACCCTCTGGACATGGACCACCGCCTTAGAAAGAGAAGAAGCAGAAATCAACAAATCGTCCAGGTAGGGAAACACCTGAATCCCTTCCCCATGTAAATGACCAATGACAGGGGCCAAAACTTTCGTAAACACCCGCGGAGCAGAGCAGAGACCAAAAGGCAATACCTGAAATTGGAAGTGTCGACCCAGGACACAGAACCGCAGGAAACGCTGACTGGCTGGGTGCACCGGCACATGGAGATAGGCGTCCTGGAGATCGATTGACGCGAGAAAGTCCCCCCGAGAAATCAGAGGGAGGATCAACTTCAGAGACACCATTTTGAAAGTCAGAGGAGGAACAAACCCATTCAGCCATTTTAAGTCCAGGACAGGCCGCAGATCCCCTGTGCGCTTGGACACAAGGAACAGTATGGAGTAAACCCCCAACCCCCGCTGATCCTCCGGAACCGGGACCACAGCACCTTTTGCCAGAAGAGAATCTATACCGGCCAAAAGCGCCGCCTTTTTGAGAGCCAACCTGGGGCAAGGAGTGGATCTGAAATAGTCTGGAGGAACCTGGCTGAACCCAAGGCGAAAACCCTCGGAAACCACCCGAAGAACCCACTGATCTGCCACAGTCACCTTCCAGGACGCCAGGAAGAATCGAAGCCGACCCCCAACCGGACCCTTCCCCAGGGACACATAGTCATGATTTGGAGGGAGCAGAAGCGGAGGACTGGACATTGGAGAACCGGGACTTATCAGTGGAAGGGGCACCCCGGCCACGCCCCCTACCACGAAAGGGCTGGTGAACAGGGCCCCTACGAGAAGGCCCAAAGGCACGGGTAGCACCAAAAGAACGGAAACGACCAGCCCGATCCGGAGCCAGCAGCTTCCTATCCTCCGCCGTCTTCTTCACCATATCCTCCAAAGGAGGACCAAAAAGCTTGACACCAGTAAACGCAATCTTCATAAGCAAAGATTTCTGTGCAGCATCAGCCTTCCAAGAGCGCAGCCACAACTGGCGCTGAGCCGCCACAGAAGAACCAGCAGCAGAAGCCGCCGCACCCAAGGCATCAAAAGAGACGTCCGAAAGGAGACGAACCTGTTGTTCCATCATGGCCAACGTAGAGGAGACATCCTCGTCCTGGTCCAACAGTTCAGCCAAGGACTGAAAATCCTTCAGCAAGGACTGAATGGTATAAGACGAATAAGTGGCAGCCCGGATGGAAAAATTTGCAGCAGAAAAGGCGCGCTTCACCGCCCCATCCACCTTCCGATCCACAGGATCCGCCGGGGAAGAATCCTCAGAGACCACAGACCCTTGAGAGGACATAGCCGCCATCAACGAATCAACCTTCACCGAGGAAGGATACTTGGAAGAAAAATCCTGTAAAGGGTAACGTTTCGCCAAGTATCGAGGAAAAGCCCCTTTATCAACATCCTTCCACTCAGTCTCCAACACCTTCACCACAGAAGAATGCAGCGGAAGATTATCAGGATCTGGACGCTGATACTGCGCAAAAAAATCATCCTCCATCGGAGCCACCGATTCAGGAAACAGCAAGTTGGTGCGAATGTGCCCCAGGACGTCTTTAAGATCGGCAGCCTGCACAAAGCGACCACGAACCTCCACATCCTCCTCAGCGTGAGAACCAATTTGGGATTCAGGATCCGACCTGGGCTTTTTTAGAAGGAGACGCAGTCAACTTGCCACGCAATGCAGCAGCCACAGCAGAATCAATCATCTGCTGGAGTACAGACAATGAAGGCAAAGCCTCCTGAGACCCAGAAGCGACAGCCCCAAGGCCAGGAGCAACAGAATCATCAACAACTTCCATCACAAAACCAAACGTAATGCAGCAAGGCGAGAATCAACCAGCAGCAAAATCAGCAAGCCAACAGCCCTTTAAATGGCCACCAGGTGCAACTAATCAAAAATGCAACACAGGACACGCCCCCAGCACTTAAAGAAAAGAGAGCCGGAAGCCCGCGCCCCTCAATGCAGAAAAAAACGCCACCGAGAAATCCCCAGAAACGCCGAGGAAATCCACAAACCAGCACCACAGCAAGTAAGCAAAACACCGAAGGAAACAGGAAGTGCGATCCCGAAGAGAGCGCCGACCGCAGAAGCCCGCTGAAGCAGGACGCGCGGTCGGCAGACACCGAAAACGCGCCTCTGAAGTCCGCTAAAGCAGGACATAGAGGCACATTAACCTAAGGAGGCGGGACACAAAACGACCCGACCGCCGCCACTCCGGTTTCGCTAAAGCTGAAACCGGAGAGGCACGCTGCACAGGGGGACAATACACAATCTCAATGCATAAAAAGCGCCATTACATTTCATAAAAGAAACAAAAGTCCCCCCAGCCAAGCGATCACGGGGCCCCAGAGTCCGCTAAAGCAGGACCGCCGCCCCACACATACCTGACCAGCAGGAACACAGCACTCGGAGTAGTGCAGAAACAAAAAAACAGGTCGTACTGGTGGTTTATGTGTCCCTTTATGGGATTGGCTGTGTAGTCGGGGGCCATATTGGAGGGAGAGGGAGACTAGACTGTAAAATGATACTTGGAGTTTCTGTGGGAGCCGAAGGCTCATTAGTGATTACTGTGGCGAGGAAGACGGACGAGGAGGTAATGTAAGTCTTGGAGCACAGGCTGCGGGAGGGGGAGGAGGCTTCGGTCTGCGAGGGAGCCCGGTGCACACTTGCAAGCACAGTCAGTGACTCACTCTGCAGCCGGCTTCAGGAAACAAAAAGCAAATTCCAGCCCACAGAGGCGATGGTGCAAGCGAAAAACAGACAGCTCGTTCGTACTTACTGCTCAAAATGTCCTTTCTTAATACATATTTCATGAAAAAACACTTGCCAAAGATCACGTATGTCTGGCCTGAGCTGAGACTTAACCTCACCCCTCTATGTCAGAAGAGATCGGAATTAATCTCTTAAATTCGCAAAAAATAGCTCTTTTGGAGATGCGCAGGAATCCTTTAAGTGTACAGCACCCCTTTAAAAAGTGGGGAGAGTTTTTCTTTAACTGTGCATGATGTGTTATAACGTGTGCATTTGTTATTTGAAAGTGAACAACATAATTCAGAAAATGTCTTGCATTTACTTAAACGGCTGTCAGTCACGTTTGCTCTTTCTTGCTTGATATCTGGAGAACAGAGTACTAAACGCACAGGTCTGGAACAAAAATGGAAGTACCTTGAACGATAAGTGCAGTCTGGGAGTGGTCCACGGTTGTCACACACAGCTGTGTCGTGTTACGTCATATTACCAGGGCTCCTCTCTCTGAATAAAGAAACCGACGTGGCCCAATGAGACTTCCAATGGAAGCTGTTTTGCTGTTAATCCAGGGGTTCTGATCAACCAGAAACACTAAAAGGCGATTTAAAACACAAAGTACCCCACTATTACATTTCAAGCACATACTCGAAGTGTAGCATCGCAGTGCCTTTTGACAGTCTGGGATACTATTTTCCAAACTGTCATTGGGTTTTTTGGGGGGCGAGGTCAGACTTGTGAACGTGATGACGTCAGCACGTTATGGTTTGGACCTACTGAGTGTACATTTGCTGTGCTAGCTTGGTCACTGGCGTCTTTCCGCTTTTTGCTTTTCCGTCCATTCTGGGCTAGAAACTCGAGATAAAGCGGAAAGTGGAGGAGGTTCTGGAGATGCATAGAGGCCCACTCCACTGCCGCCCCTCGGCCCGAAAACCGCGTTTGTTTGTCTTCAGGACTACAAGTACTGTCTGAAAGTAGCCAATTGAAACATGCCCCCCGAGGCACGTCACCCTATCGAACTGCTTGTGTTGTGTGTGGTGCTTACACAAGCTGATGAGAAAAATGGTCAGTGACTGCCATTACACCACAGAGATGCGCACTAAAACCCGTGCCTCAGAGAAGGCAGCAAGGCGACAGAGCACAATCAGAGGCGGGTAACATGGCGGGCTGGTGCCTCTTGAAGGGCGGGAGAGAGTCGGTGCCACGTCCGGGACGCTAGTGCCTCGCAGTCACTGAGACAGTTGGTACCGTTCACGCAGTTCTGATGTTTTTAGGCGAGGGTGAGGCCAAGCCTCGTCTTTCTGCTCTTCTAAAATGAAGACCGGAGAGTGTCTCCAGAAAAAAACATCACAGTGCGACGGAGCCAGAGTTCAAGGAACCAGGCTTTGAAGCACACTCGTACTTGTGGCACCATCCGCCTTACGGGAGTGAGCAACCGCCAATTAGCATGCGTGCTGCTGGGCGCTCCCGCATGGTGGATGCCGCCACAAGCACAATTGTATGCTTCAAAAAGTACAGAGCGACGGCTAAAGGCCCTCCTATGCAGCGCATGTGCGCTGCGTAGGTGAGACCTAAAAAGGGGGGGGGGGCCGGAGTCCTCTCGATCGCCCGCCCGGCATGGACCCCTAGGACCACGGACCAGGCCACCGCACCGCTCCCCGCCAGCCAAGTCCGGTCGCCACGTACATCAAAGGCCGTGCCTGTGTCACGTTCCGATGCCGCCTCTGCTCCGCCGCAGCTGCCAACGCCGGGGATCTCCTGGTTAGCAGCTGTCCTCATGGTGTCTCCCAAGCCTCCTCCGGCTGTCAGCGCCCTGTGGATGTGTAGGATCGTCCTGAAAGCCGGCGGAGCTCCATGGTATACGTCCTATACCACGGCTATGTTGGACACGCCCCCATGACCAGCTCTTTCCTATGCTTTTATTGAATTTAAAAAAAAAAGTTTTTTTCAGAAAATTAATTCCATAAACCTTACACACAATAAAACAATGATTTAAATGCAATGTTACAAGACCAATTGAGATCACTTTAAGACCTACCATAGCATAACTCTCTTTAAAAAAAAACCCAATACAATCACAAAATAGCACTTTTTAAAAGAAGAAATAGAAAATTGAGCAGGTCCATTAACCCCATTAAAAAAACTGTTAGACATGCGCAAAGGAGGCGAGCCGTATAAGCAGCCCATTTTGGCCTGAGCTAGAGTTTAAGACCTTTTACTTTCCTTATTAATCTGGACATAAATAAAAACTTAGAGCATAGAGAATGTAAATAGTTGTGCTGCCCTTCAAGATTGTCATTGCCTCCTGGTATCTCCGGATGCCATAATACAAGCAGACTGGGTGTATCCATTTTCCTCTAGGCTTTGGGTATGTTTGGCAGAAAAATAATACATTGTGTATGGATTAATTTGCAGCTAGCAAGCACATAGTGCATACAGATGAGCGAACAATGCTCATGTTCGAATTCCATAGGGCAGTAAATGACCCCAGCTCGTGTCTCACAGCGAAATGTTAGATATAAGGTTTATGCTAACTGCTAGAGCAGGAGGTCACGAAAGGTTTCATAAAATGAGGGGGGGGGGGCCTTGAAAAAAAATTGATCTGAAAGCCTACAAAGTGAGGAACTGCAAAAAAGACTAGTGTATATGTGCTTCCAATATTGTTTTCTTAGAAGCAACTTAGAAGAAGCCTCCAAGGAGGCAGGATCTGATCGAAAGGATCCAAGGTCCAATTTTTCAAATCAATGGTGGACGTGTTTGAACCAGGGAAATATCAATTTGAGTAAGAACACTACCTAACCCTCTACTACTTGCATCCGTAGTTTCTATTGTGGTAGCAGCAGATCAAACCCCTGTAAATTGGGTGCTTTACTGAGAGCATTCTTTATATCCTCTAGGAATGTTGACATTCACTGGCCCACTCAAAATTACCCATAGATTTTCTTAAAGCCCTCATAGTATGTGGTTTACTCAGAATACATGCCCACAAATTTAGAGTTTAATTCAGCCAACTCTAAAAATGACTTGAGATAATCTTCGGATGGTGGTGATGGTGCATTAACAATGGCATCAACAAGTTCTTCATTGGGTTTAATGCCTTCACTAACCTCATGACCCAAGTATGTTACTTGTTCTTGTAATATACTTAAAACATTTCTCAACCTTTTGTCATGTACTATTTTTTTCCTCTTTTTTTGCGTGACCAATGACTAAAATGTCATCCTAAAAAACCACTACCCCCAGCTTATCACCAAATTGTTCTTTCATAAGTCTTCTGAAAAACGGCGCATTGGAGCAAAGCCCGAAAGGTGTGTAGCAGAACTGAAAGCAACTGAAAGGTGTACAAAATACTGTCAAATGATTACTAGAAGAATGCAGGGACATTTTTATAATATGCCGATGCTCTATGGTGCAGAACCATGTGGCATATCTAGTAAAAGAAAGCATCTCATCAATCCTTGGTAATGGAAATTGGTTAACCATAATATTGTCATGTAAGCATCTTAGATAAACAAGTAAACACATTTTACTATTGGCCAGTCTAGCGACAACCACTGGTGGAGTCCATTCCGATGATTCAGTTGGATCAATAATGCCTGCATCTTGTAGTATTTGGGTCTCGGCTAGGCAGCGCATGTGCTGTCTCGTCGAGAGATGCTGTATACAGTATAGCGGGGAAGCTCCGCCCACTTTCCACCTATCTTCTTTATTGGCCGAAATCCTAAATGCTGCAATCTGATTGGTTTTCTGCAACTTAATCCCGCCTCCTGACGGCCATGTCATCATTTTTCTCCTTCCATAGCTATCGGCCCCTTTACTTTTAAAACTCTTGTTCCCCTGCCTCCCCCGTTCCCTCCCGCAGTACGCAAGTTCTCTGCTCACCACCACACCCCCACCTACTCCCGTTCGTGCCTTCTTGAACGTCCACATTTTTTTTCTTTTTTCTTTTTTCTTTTTAAAAACAATTTTTTATTAATAATAAAAAGCATCGGTTAAGGCATTAAACAGAAATCAGTGGCAAGGCAGGACAAAATCAATATAACGCTTCGCAACGTATGCAGTCAATGGATACATAATACTTCTCTCACCTGATATAATACCTGTCATTACAGTGATTACATCTTTACATGGTCAATAAACATTTGAAAACAGATATGTGGTATATGCACTGTGTCGCACTAGTGGTGACTGCTCGGTGAAAGGGTCCCCGCAATCCCATCCAGTGTATACATCAATGTTCGCCTCTCCCTCCTCAGTTCCACCGTGGGAGAAATGCAATTATCACCCCTATATTTATTCCACTTTTCCCATTTGTGGTCCCACTTTTTGGGGCAGCCTCGCCCCTTAAACACCGTCTTTTCAGCCAACATGGCATAGTCCATGTTGGTTGCCCAGTCCCTTACACGTGGCAGCACGTCAACCCTCCACCCCATGGTCACCCATGACTGTTCCGTCCAGGTAAGATCTGCTGCGTCCCCTTTGGTATTGCCAAATATTAAGGAGGCATAACTTGGGGGAAGGTTGAATGGGCTTGCCACAAGCCCTGGTTAGTTGCCGGGTGACATCCGTCCAATAGTTTTGTATGTGAGGGCAGTTCCAGATTATGTGCGTGAATGTACCAGGCTGGCTGCATCGTCGTAGACCGAGCGGGTCCGGCCTCCTGCCCACCCTAAACAACAACTTTGCTTCAAAATAAACCCTGTGGAACACCTTAAGCTGAACCAGTCGGAGTCTCATAGGAATCGCCACCTCCCTGGGGGAAGCGAGCGCGAGCGCCTCCCTCCAGTCCTCCTCTTCCATCTCCCCCAAGTCACGCTCCCAGCTCTCCCGTAATTTCAACATAGGGTCCATCCCATTATTTACTAATTGTTTTGTACGTGAGGGAGATGGCTTTGCGGTCCATGGGATCTAACAATAGTCTATCTTCCAGTGGGGAGGAGTCTGGAAGGGGGGATCCCCGGGGAGGGCTGAATCAATGGCGTTACTAATTTGTATGTACCTAAAAGTCTCTGAGGTTGCAAGGTGGTATTTCGTTTGAAAGTCTGTGAATGTGGGCTTTTTCCCTTTCACCCATAAGTCCCCAACCCTAGAAATCCCAATCAGGTCCCACCTGTCAAACCCTGGCCATGCGCTAAGGTGACCTAAGATATCTGGTTCCCACAAACGGAGTAGCTTTAGTAAGACGATTGTGCCACCCCAGCTTACGCTGGACTGCGTGCCACACTTCCACCGTGCGAGCCGTGGGGCCGGTCAACCGTAATTTACGATGGTTCGTATAAAGTGCCCTGTTGTGAGAAGTTGGCCTGGTATATGATGCTCACTAGTTAAAGTGATCACCTTGTACCATGCCAAGCAACCCTTATGGTGTGGTTGTAAGTCAACCTTTTCGGACTAGCTGCCCTAGTGGTAGCGTAGGCTAAGCAGTCTTTGAGGCTAAACTCGTGAAGCGTGTTAAGCCAGCTGTTTTACCAAATGCAACCCCCTTTTATACCAATGAAAGGACACCACACAGATATATATTCAAAATATATATGTATTTATTTATCAAAGTTACCCCTAGTCTCTTTATGAGCACAGGAGCACAAATCGTCAAACAAGATTATCACAGAATACACAGAAGTTGCACTTTATATGGATAGGCCCTGGTGGCCACTCAAACCATATACTAAAATAGTGGTATAAGTACCACGAACAGAAAAGGGAAAAGGCCTAGGGCCTCTAGAATCGCTGGGCCTACAAGGAGCTAACGTCAGTTAGTGACCAGGAGGTCCACGGGTGGCGTGTGCAGAGCAAATAGTCACACGCGTGCTCCCATAGGTTTCAATGGGTGCGTAAAAAGTACAAAGTTACTGCAAAGAGGATCTTCCGGATGGACTAGGAACTCAAGATTTGGAACACAGGCACTAGAGATGTAATACTACACTTGGGCACAGGTGTGCCAGCTTTACCTCACCCACAGGAAGCGGGTGCATAGGCCTCGAAGTGCGTCGGGTTGCTTCTATCTGTTCCGTGGAGCTTGAAGACAAAGATGCTGCAGGCGGTCGGTCCGGGAGAGATGCAGTGGATCCAAGAGTGGATCGGAGATGTTGAAGACCTGTAAGCAGAGGGGACAGTGTTCACAGTCACTAGCCAGTGACCAGCGTGGCACCAGGTGGGTACCAGGCGATGTCGGGTGCAAACAGGTGATGAGGGGTAGCTTGTCTCCGCAGCCACGTGGTCCCTGAAGGTCGACGACGTCCAGGAGTCGGCTCACGAGCTGTCCCACGCAGGCTCTCGCTGTCGGCGGTGTCGGCGACTTGATCGAAGCAAACAAGCCTTGGCAAAAGCAATTGCAGGAGGATTCGGAAATCAGCTGTTGGTTCTGACCAGCAAGGTCAGAGGGATTGCTCCTTTGGAGGGGAGCAAGGGCCAGTCTGGAGCAACCAGACCAGCGGTGTTTGTCGTAGATTTCGTCGCCAAGATGGCCACTAGCCAGCGGGCCAGCAACCGGTTAGGCGCGTCGAGTGGCAAAATGCAGAAGGGCCCCACGCAGATCGTGGAGATGCTGGAGGGCTCACCTTTGGTGCAGATGCTGCTCGAGGGTTGGGCTTCTCAGGACCCAAAGCACAACTTGGAGGGAGCCTCGGTTGTTGCACTGGTCAGCTTGTCGTAGTCGTTCCAAGATGGCTGGCTCCACGTGTCTCGGTGCCTCCACGGGTCTCCTCTTTTCAGGGACTGTGGATCGGGCGGTGAGAGGTCTGGAGGTCCAGGTCTTGTCAGTCTCTGGGCTCGGGCTCCGGCGGGAGGCGGCGGCAAAGCAGACGGTGATTCGCTGGATGGTGCTTGCGTTAGCAAGGTGGTCACTCCCTGACCACAGGGGAGATTTTCTTCAGTCTTCTGTGCAGCAGAATGTCGAAGTTCCCGTCTTCTTCTTAGTTTCAAGTTGATTCCAGGATGTCTGAAGTCTTAGGACACAGCTCCTACCTTTATTCGGATTCTAGGGGCCGGACTACCTGCTAGGTCCCTCCCTATGGGTGGGACCAGGAAGGGGGGTGGTTACACCCCCAATCCTTTGTCCAGCTCGCCCCAGGCCCGGGACTGGTGTGCCCCAGGACCGGTTTGAACTGGCATATGCACCGAGGCTCCTTGTGAGCCACAGGCATGTCTGGTTTCTTTCAAGCCCTACCTGACCAATACACAAAATCCTGTCTGGGGTGGTGCACGCACCTCCCCTGGCAGGAAACCCTTTGTCCACACCTCCCAAGCTGGAAGGACTCCCAGCAGCAGGAGGGCAGACTTGTGTCTGTGGTGGCAGCATCCATTTTGTGGAGCTGAGGCTATGTCTGATTTTACCCGGGTTTCAGGTACTGTACATGTCGTGTCCCTCTAGAAGGGTGGAATGCTAACCCCGTCGCCAGAATTGGCGAGGGGTTAGTATTCCAATTCGTATGACACCTTACTCGACATGTTTTGATAAAGCCAAACCAAAGATAGCATTTAACCGCGAGGTTCATAATGCACTTAAGAGTATATGGTATGACGATATCTGGAAACAGCAGAAGGAAGTTGTTCCGACCACTGCAGACAGGCTCAGCTCATGCCAGAGCACCATCTCACATGGAACCAAGCACTCTGCCTTCAGGATTGTTAAGGCCTGCCATAGGAGTGACTTAGAGGTTACCAGGTGTCCCATTTAAGGTTAGGTATAGGTATACTACACCTAAGTAAGAGGTGATTACACCAACTTACCCCAGCTGAGTGATCAGCCAGTTGTGTCAGATTGTTAGGCCAAGCCTGGGGTGGCATAATACATGCTGCAGCCCCTGGCAGGCCTTGGGTACACCAATGCCCTGGGTACCTAGTGTACACTGGTACAGGGGCTGACAGGGTGATCCACTTCCAATTGGTTATGCACCTAGGGTGCATAGTTTTAATTTAGTAGAGAGAACAGCAGGCTGGGGGTCTGATTGGCAGGCCCACAGCCTCAATATGTCAAAAACCAGTGAAGCAAAAAGCAAAAATTTGGGGTGACCATAGGATAGCAGACCCTACTCTCCTACACAACCCCCCCCCAAACGCTGGGACATTAAACTAGCCTTGACCAGTCTCGTCTTCATGTCCTAAGTGGAAGTACCTGGAGAGACCATCTGCATTCCCATGGTCAGTACCTGGCCGGTGCTCCACTGTAAAGTCCATCCCCTGTAGGGAAATGGACCACCTAAGCAGTTTGGGGTTTTCACCCTTCATCTGATTTAGCCACAAGAGGGGCTTATGGTCGGTCTGAATCTTGAAGTGAGTGCCAAACAAGTATGGCCTCAGCTTCTTCAGGGCCCACACCACAGCAAAGGCCTCCCTCTCAATAGCTGACCAATTCTTCTCTCTGGGGGTCAACCTTCTGCTAATAAAAGCAATGGGTTGGTCTTGACCATCTACATTAAGTTGTGACAGCACAGCTCCCACACCCAACTCAGAAGCATCTGTTTGGACAATAAACTCTTTGGAGTAGTCAGGACTTTTCAGGATAGGTGCAGAGCACATGGCCTCCTTCAGGTCATCAAATGCCTTTTGACAGCTTACTGTCCACTGAACCTTTTTGGGCATCTTCTTGGATGTCAGATCATTAAGAGGAGTCACAATGGACCCATAGTTCTTAACAAACTTCCTGTAATACCCAGTCAAGCCCAAGAAAGCTCGAACTTGAGTCTGGGTGGTTGGAGGGGACCAATCCTTGATGGACTGTATCTTACTCTCCAGTGGTTGAACTTGGCCCCCACCTACAAGGTGGCCCAAATACACAACCTTACTCTGCCCTATCTGGCACTTAGTAGCCTTGATAGTGAGGCCTGCCCTTTGCAGAGCCTCAAGAGCCTTCTTCAGGTGGATCAGGTGATCCTCCCAGGTGGAACTAAAGACAGCAATGTCATCAAGATATGCTGCGCAAAAGTCATCCAACCCAGTAAGGACTTGGTTCACCAGCCTTTGGAAGGTGGCAGGTGCATTCTTCAGACCAAAGGGCATCACCACAAACTGATAATGCCCACCTGGGGTTGAGAATGCTGTTTTGGCCTTAGACTCCTCAGCTAACCTGATTTGCCAATAGCCAGCTGTCAAGTCAAATGTGCTCAAAAACTTTGCAGAAGCTAGTTTGTCTATGAGCTCATCTGCCCTTGGAATAGGGTGTGCATCTGTCCTGGTGACAGCATTGAGTCCTCTGTAGTCCACACAGAACCTCATCTCTCTCTTGCCATCTTTGGTGTGAGGTTTGGGGACCAGAACCACTGGGCTAGCCCAGGGGCTCTCTGAGGGTTCAATGACACCTAATTCCAGCATTTTATGTACCTCAGCCTTTATACAGTCCCTGACGTGGTCAGGTTGTCTGTAAAGTTTGTTCTTTACAGGCAGACTGTCACCAGTGTCCACAACATGGGTACACCAGTCAGTTTGACTAGGTATCAAGGAAAACATATGTGAAAATGATTGTAGAACCTGTCTACATTCAGTCTGCTGATGGGCAGTGAGGTTGCCTCCAAGGGTCACTCCTTCAACTGAGCCATCTTCAGGGTTCTGAGACAACAGGTCTGGGAGAGGGTCACTCTCTTCCTCCTGTCCCTCATCTGTAGCCATGAGCAAGCCCATGTCTGCCCTGTCAACATATGCTTTAAGCCTGTTAACATGGAGTACCCTGTGGGGACTCCTGGGAGTTCCTAGGTCCACCAAGTAGGTGACCTCTCCCTTCTTTTCCAGGATTGTATGGGGTCCAGACCATTTGTCTTGGAGTGCTGCTGGGGCCACTGGCTCCAACACCCATACCTTCTGTCCTGGCTGATACTCAACCAAGACAGCCTTTTGGTCATGCCAAGCTTTCTGTAAGGCCTGGCTTGCCTCGAGGTTTTTAGATGCCTTCTCCATATACTCAGCCATCCTGGAGCGGAGACCAAGTACATAGTCCACTATGTCTAGCTTAGGCTTTTTGAGAGGTAACTCCCATCCTTCCTTCACCAAACACAGTGGGCCTCTCACAGGGTGCCCAAACAACAATTCAAAGGGGCTGTAGCCAACTCCTTTTTGTGGGACCTCTCTGTAAGCAAACAGAAGGCAGGGTAGAAGGATATCCCATCTTCGCCTGAGCTTTTCAGGTAATCCTTTGATCATACCCTTTAGGGTCTTGTTGAATCTCTCAACAAGCCCATTGCATTGTGGGTGATAAGGGGTGGTGAACTTGTAGTTGACACCACATTCCTTCCACATAGCTGTCAAGTATCCTGACATAAAGTTGGTACCTCTGTCAGATACTACCTCCTTAGGAAACCCCACTCTGGAGAATACTCCCAGCAGGGCCCTGGCCACAACAGGAGCTGTAGTGGTCCTAAGGGGAATTGCCTCTGGATACCTGGTGGCATGATCCACTACCACCAGTATAAATCTGTGCCCAGATGCAGTGGGAGGATCCATGGGACCCACTATGTCTATTCCCACTCTTTCAAAGGGGACCCCCACCACAGGTAGTGGTATTAGGGGGGCCTTTGTTGTGCCACCTGATTTGCCACTGGCTTGGCAGGTAACACAGGAGCGACAAAACTCCTTTGTATCTTCATTCATATGAGGCCAGTGAAAGTGAGGGACAAGCCTGTCCCAAGTCTTGTTCTGGCCTAAGTGTCCTGCTAAAGGAATGTCATGGGCCAAGGTAAGAAGGAAGCCCCTAAATTGCAGAGGTATGACCAACCTCCTGGTTGCACCAGGCTTGGGGTCTCTAGCCTCTGAATAAAGGAGCCCTTCATCCCAATACACTTTATGGGTACCTTGAGCATTCCCAGCAGCCTCAGCAGCAGCCAGCTGTCTGAGGGGTTCAAGAGAGGGACAGGATAACTGAGCCTGCCTCAAGTCAGCCCTTGAAGGTCCCCCTGTCCCCAGAAACTCAACCTGATCAGGTTCAAGCTCTTCAGGGACAGTTCCTTCAGGGTCCTCTAGATCAGCTTCCTGGGAAGGCTGATCATCACTCTGAGGCAGGGGGGAAGGCACAGCCTTGACCCTCCTGTTCTTCTTCTTGGTAGGTGCTTGGTCCATTGTTCCAGGATCCAAGACCTGAGGTTCAGTGAGGCACTTTTTGGCCTGTGACCTGGTCACAGCAAGGACATGTGATGATATACCTAACATCTCTGCATGAGTCCTGTACTCCACTTCTGACCATAGAGAACTCTCTAGGTCATTGCCCAACAAACTTTCTACTGGGAGGTCTGCACTAACCACAACCCTTTTGAGGCCAGTTACCCCTCCCCATGAGAAGTTAACAACTGCCACCCTGTGTGAAGTAGTGGCATTGCTGGCATTGGTCACCAGGTAGTTCTCACCTGGTATGTACTGTCCAGGGTCCACAAAGCCTGGTGTCACCATAGTGACACTGGCACATGTGTCCCTGTAGGCTTGAGCCACTTTGTCATTAATTAAAGGAGTCTGTCTGTACTTGCCCAGGTTACTGGGGCTCACAGTCAGGGACAAATCAATGTCCCCATCACAGATCAAGACTGCCTGTGTAAGGGTTCTGTCTAAGTCAGAATCTCCTTCAGTTCCCATAGTGATTCCCACTACACCCTTTGTCTGGGGACCAACACTGCTAACAGTAGTACTGGGAGCAGGTGCCTTAGGGGCAACAGTGTTGGGGGCTCCACCCTTTTTGCAATCACTAGTCCAGTGAGTTGTATTTTTGCAATGATTGCACCAGGGTTTCTTTTGACCTTCTTTCTTCTTTTTGGACTGTTGTTGGGACCCACCCTCCTTAGCAGTAGTTTGGGGCCCTGTTGAAGACTTCTGGTCTTTAGATTTCTGATCTCCACCCTTTTGGTCTGTTTTCTTCTGATCACCCCCTTGGCCCTGGTTCTGGTTCTTTTGCTTAACCCTGGTTCTGACCCATTTGTCTGCCTTCTTTCCCAATTCTTGGGGAGAGGTCAGATCAGAGTCAACCAAGTGTTGATGCAGTTGTTGGTTTTGACAGTTATTTAAAATCTGTTCTCTCATCATCAAATTATACAATCCTGTAAAATCAGATACCTTACTTCCCAGCAACCAACCCTCCAAAGCCTTAGTGGCACATTCAATGTATTCAGACCAGTCCTGAGTCTGTGTCTTTTGGGTGTCTCTGAACATTAACCTGTACTGTTCAGTGGTTAAGCCTAACCCATCTACTAGAACACTCTTCAGGACTCTGTAGTTTCTGACATCCTCTTCTCTAACAGTGAGGAGTCTGTCTCTGCCTCTTCCCTCAAAGGAGAGCCAGAGGATTGCTGCCCACTGATCTTCAGGAACCTGCTGTACTTTGCAGGCTCTCTCAAGAGCAGTTATCCACTTGTGGATGTCATCCCCACTTTTGTAGGGGGGCACAACCTTAGACAGGTTTCTATTGTCGAAAACCCTATCTTTGTCCTTAGGGACAATGCTGCCACCAGTGGGTATAGACCCACTCTCTTTATGCTGTCTAGCCTTGCTAAGTTTCTCTTCCATCAGGGCTACTTCTAGCTCCTGCTTCCTGATCCTCAGCTGGGCCTCTTGCATCTTGGCCTCATGTTCCCTCCTCTGAGGGGTGGTCATCCTTCTCCTGGAGTGACCTTGAGAGCCTCTAGAGCCATGGGAAGCATTGGAGTCACCTGAGCGATTCCTTTGCCTTCCCAGCCCTGTGTTAAGTCCACTGGGGAGATCCAGTGGGTTGAACCCACTGTCAGTCCCCAATAGCCTTGGTTTAGCTGGGCCAAGTATAACACTTGGCACTGGGCTAGTTCTCCCTTCATCCTCACTACTGTCAGTATCCTTTTCACTCTCATCCTCTGTGGTAGGCATCCCATCTAAGGGGTGACTATTGGGAAGGGGTACTTCAGTGGCATCTTTAGAAGGGGGGCCTCCTGTTCCTGTCCCTAAGGGGGCTAACTGGGAAGCTTTCTTGAGTGCTCTCTGATTCTCATCATTCTGTAAGAGCTCTCTGAGCTCAGCAGAGTTTGGGTTCTTGGGCTGTTTAAGGCCTCTAAGAGTTGCCAAATGCCTGAGCTCATTCTGATTAAGGGTAGCAAAGCTGGATGGTGCCCTCTGGGGGTCACTCTCAACAGAGATGGGTACAGTGGACCCCTCTGCCCCGGCCATTGCTCTTAAGTGTGGGTGGATGTGTTGCAATCTACCTACACTTGGGTTTACCTACTAAACCTATCTAGTAGTTGTAGTCAGGGTGTGCTACTCCCTTTGCTCTACAACAACTAAGTTCAGTAGAACTTATGTATATCTAATCTTGTTTTATATGTACCTACAGGTACCTATGTGATCTTTCAATTGGTAACCAAGAGATTACAATGGTAAAACACAGCAAGCTCAAATCCAACCGCTGCTCACCAATGTGAGAAGTTGGCCTGGTATATGATGCTCACTAGTTAAAGTGATCACCTTGTACCATGCCAAGCAACCCTTATGGTGTGGTTGTAAGTCAACCTTTTCGGACTAGCTGCCCTAGTGGTAGCGTAGGCTAAGCAGTCTTTGAGGCTAAACTCGTGAAGCGTGTTAAGCCAGCTGTTTTACCAAATGCAACCCCCTTTTATACCAATGAAAGGACACCACACAGATATATATTCAAAATATATATGTATTTATTTATCAAAGTTACCCCTAGTCTCTTTATGAGCACAGGAGCACAAATCGTCAAACAAGATTATCACAGAATACACAGAAGTTGCACTTTATATGGATAGGCCCTGGTGGCCACTCAAACCATATACTAAAATAGTGGTATAAGTACCACGAACAGAAAAGGGAAAAGGCCTAGGGCCTCTAGAATCGCTGGGCCTACAAGGAGCTAACGTCAGTTAGTGACCAGGAGGTCCACGGGTGGCGTGTGCAGAGCAAATAGTCACACGCGTGCTCCCATAGGTTTCAATGGGTGCGTAAAAAGTACAAAGTTACTGCAAAGAGGATCTTCCGGATGGACTAGGAACTCAAGATTTGGAACACAGGCACTAGAGATGTAATACTACACTTGGGCACAGGTGTGCCAGCTTTACCTCACCCACAGGAAGCGGGTGCATAGGCCTCGAAGTGCGTCGGGTTGCTTCTATCTGTTCCGTGGAGCTTGAAGACAAAGATGCTGCAGGCGGTCGGTCCGGGAGAGATGCAGTGGATCCAAGAGTGGATCGGAGATGTTGAAGACCTGTAAGCAGAGGGGACAGTGTTCACAGTCACTAGCCAGTGACCAGCGTGGCACCAGGTGGGTACCAGGCGATGTCGGGTGCAAACAGGTGATGAGGGGTAGCTTGTCTCCGCAGCCACGTGGTCCCTGAAGGTCGACGACGTCCAGGAGTCGGCTCACGAGCTGTCCCACGCAGGCTCTCGCTGTCGGCGGTGTCGGCGACTTGATCGAAGCAAACAAGCCTTGGCAAAAGCAATTGCAGGAGGATTCGGAAATCAGCTGTTGGTTCTGACCAGCAAGGTCAGAGGGATTGCTCCTTTGGAGGGGAGCAAGGGCCAGTCTGGAGCAACCAGACCAGCGGTGTTTGTCGTAGATTTCGTCGCCAAGATGGCCACTAGCCAGCGGGCCAGCAACCGGTTAGGCGCGTCGAGTGGCAAAATGCAGAAGGGCCCCACGCAGATCGTGGAGATGCTGGAGGGCTCACCTTTGGTGCAGATGCTGCTCGAGGGTTGGGCTTCTCAGGACCCAAAGCACAACTTGGAGGGAGCCTCGGTTGTTGCACTGGTCAGCTTGTCGTAGTCGTTCCAAGATGGCTGGCTCCACGTGTCTCGGTGCCTCCACGGGTCTCCTCTTTTCAGGGACTGTGGATCGGGCGGTGAGAGGTCTGGAGGTCCAGGTCTTGTCAGTCTCTGGGCTCGGGCTCCGGCGGGAGGCGGCGGCAAAGCAGACGGTGATTCGCTGGATGGTGCTTGCGTTAGCAAGGTGGTCACTCCCTGACCACAGGGGAGATTTTCTTCAGTCTTCTGTGCAGCAGAATGTCGAAGTTCCCGTCTTCTTCTTAGTTTCAAGTTGATTCCAGGATGTCTGAAGTCTTAGGACACAGCTCTTACCTTTATTCGGATTCTAGGGGCCGGACTACCTGCTAGGTCCCTCCCTATGGGTGGGACCAGGAAGGGGGGTGGTTACACCCCCAATCCTTTGTCCAGCTCGCCCCAGGCCCGGGACTGGTGTGCCCCAGGACCGGTTTGAACTGGCATATGCACCGAGGCTCCTTGTGAGCCACAGGCATGTCTGGTTTCTTTCAAGCCCTACCTGACCAATACACAAAATCCTGTCTGGGGTGGTGCACGCACCTCCCCTGGCAGGAAACCCTTTGTCCACACCTCCCAAGCTGGAAGGACTCCCAGCAGCAGGAGGGCAGACTTGTGTCTGTGGTGGCAGCATCCATTTTGTGGAGCTGAGGCTATGTCTGATTTTACCCGGGTTTCAGGTACTGTACATGTCGTGTCCCTCTAGAAGGGTGGAATGCTAACCCCGTCGCCAGAATTGGCGAGGGGTTAGTATTCCAATTCGTATGACACCTTACTCGACATGTTTTGATAAAGCCAAACCAAAGATAGCATTTAACCGCGAGGTTCATAATGCACTTAAGAGTATATGGTATGACGATATCTGGAAACAGCAGAAGGAAGTTGTTCCGACCACTGCAGACAGGCTCAGCTCATGCCAGAGCACCATCTCACATGGAACCAAGCACTCTGCCTTCAGGATTGTTAAGGCCTGCCATAGGAGTGACTTAGAGGTTACCAGGTGTCCCATTTAAGGTTAGGTATAGGTATACTACACCTAAGTAAGAGGTGATTACACCAACTTACCCCAGCTGAGTGATCAGCCAGTTGTGTCAGATTGTTAGGCCAAGCCTGGGGTGGCATAATACATGCTGCAGCCCCTGGCAGGCCTTGGGTACACCAATGCCCTGGGTACCTAGTGTACACTGGTACAGGGGCTGACAGGGTGATCCACTTCCAATTGGTTATGCACCTAGGGTGCATAGTTTTAATTTAGTAGAGAGAACAGCAGGCTGGGGGTCTGATTGGCAGGCCCACAGCCTCAATATGTCAAAAACCAGTGAAGCAAAAAGCAAAAATTTGGGGTGACCATAGGATAGCAGACCCTACTCTCCTACACCTGTTATATCCCCCCCTTCCCCATCAACCAATTATCAGTCCGGAGATTGGGGTCGTCGTGTGGTCCAAATACCCATCTGTTGATGGCTGTCCGCTGCGACGCCTGATAGTAAAGGCGCAAATCTGGCAGTCCGATACCACCCCATGGTGCGTTTTGTTTATGGCAATACATGGGGGCCGACTCTCCCAGAGCAACCCCCGCACCACCCCCTCAATTTGCAAAAAGAAGGAATCTGGGATCGGGTTAGGAGCATTTTCCAGGGCATAAAGAAAGTGTGGGAGAACGAGCATTTTAAACAGGGAGGTGCGTCCCAAGAGAGTTAGGGGCAACGACCTCCAATGCGTTACATCCGACTTCATTCGTTGCAGGGGCTTCTGAAGATTCCGTGTATAGAAAAGATTAACGTCAGGTGTGATGAAAATGCCCAAATAACGAAAGCCCTGTTCTGCCACTGGGATGTGATAACCTCTAGGGCTAGATGGGGTTGCACCCCAGAGTGCATACATTTTGAGATTTGGACCAGTTGATCCGATACCCCGAGTGCTCCCCGAAGGTATGGAAAATATAAAGGACCCGACGTAGAGATCGTGCTGGTGAGGCCATATATATTAAGATATCGTCCGCGTAGAGCGATATGCGGGCCTCGTGTTCGCGGGTCCATTTAAGGCCCCTAATTTCGGGGTCGCCCCTCTCCCAGACTGCCAACGGCTCCAACACCATGGCAAAGAGGAGCGGCGACAGTGGGCAACCCTGTCGAGTTCCCGGCTGAAGGGGAAAAGAGGCAGAGCAGTGATTATTAACCATGACATGCGCCTTGGGTTGCTCATATAACAACCTGACCCAACCAATCAGCTTGGGACCAAACCCCATACGGTTGAGGACTGCGAAGAGATAGTCCCACTCGACAGTGTGAAACGCCATTGTGGCATCCAGTGACAATAAGATCGCTTCCTCTTCAATCGTATCTCTCCTTCCCAGCACGCCAAGAACGCGACGGAGATTTCTAGCAGTGTTCCTACCAGGCATAAAACCCGACTGATCTGGATGGATCAAGTCAGACCGGTACGGGAGCAAACGATTGACCACGAGCTTGGCAAGGATTTTCGCTTCAATCCGTTAGCAGCGATATAGGGCGGTACGATTTGCACTTCTCCGCCGGTATGCCGGGTTTATGAATCACCACAATGGCAGCATTACAGATATCGGCTGGCAGCAGCCCCGAGTCATAGCATTCGTTATATAGGTTAACCAAGTGGGGCACCAGCTTCGAAGCCATGGGTTTAAGGAGCTAGATGGGTATGCCATTTGGGCCCATCGCTTTGCCCGACCGAACGTCCGATATTGCTTTTTGGACCTCTTCCACTGAGAGATCTGCGTCGAGAGGCTCACCCCATCGATAGTGGCCAGGAGGCCAGCCGCCAACGAGGCTTGCGAGTGTTGCGGGACCAGATAAACCTCTTCCAAATAAGAAGCAAATGTGTCAGCGATCCCCTGGGGGTCCTTCAACAATGTACCACTTGGGCCTGTTACCGCTCTTACCCATTTCGCTGCCTGTTCCTTACGCTCCAGCCACGCCAGGAGCTTACCCGTATGCTCGCCCTGTTCATATATCTGGTGACGCGTGGCCAAGGACCGCAGAGTTGCGTCCTCCAGCAGAAGCCGTTTATAATCTTGCCTCTCTATTCCGATACTGTGTTGTATATCAGGATTTGGGTCCTGGGCGAGGGCCCCCTCTAGGTGCAAAATGTCCCTTTCTAAGTCGACCACTCTTTTGTTGCGCTCAGTTTTGTGGCCCACCATCAACGACAATGCCCTTCCCTTAATCACCGTGCCAAATGCCCCCCAGAGTGTAACCGCCGATCTGACTGAACCCCCGTTTTCATCGAAATAGTAGTCCGTGTCTTGCCGAAAACCTTCCCTGATGTGGGGTATCTTTAATGCCCATGGCTGTATCCTAATTGTGCAAGGGCGCCTGATGTGCCGAACGCCAAAGACCGCCACAACGGGGGAGTGATCAGATATACCTCGCGACAGAGTCGCGGGCTCAACAAAATCTCGTATGTCGTGCGCATGTGTAAATAGGTAGTCGATCCGGGATTGACTGCCATGTACTCCCAACTGGTGTGTATAATGCGTGTGTTGAGGGTGCGACTACCTCCATACGTCCACCACCCCCAGAGCGTCTGCAAACCCCTGAAGTTGGGATCCCTACGATGGGTCAGTTCTAGGCGGAAGTCTGTCTCGAAGGCTGTCCATAGTCAAGTTAAAGTGTCCCCCCCCGCCCCCCCCCCAGTATCAAGGATCCCACTGGCAGGGCCAATACCAAAGCCCCTATATCTTGCAAGGTTGGGCGCTGCAATCCAGCAGGGGCATACACAGATACCACATTGACCACTCTCCCTTCCCACAAACCTGTGGCCGCTGCATATCTGCCAAGTACGTCAGTCCAGGTGTTTTGTACCACATATGGACAACCCTTAAGCAGGAGTATCCCCACCCCTCTGGAGCCCGTAGTGAACCCAGAGTGAACAATCATACGGTAGCCCTTCCTATTCAGTGCCATGCATGGATTTCCTATCAAGTGAGTCTCCTGAAGCAGCACCATATCAAGTGCATGACGGTGAATATATTGCAGGGCTATACTCTTTTAATTTTGTCCCCCAGGCCATTCACATTCCAGGTGGACGCTTTAAGTCCCTGTCCAGGCGCTATCAGAACACAACAAGCGCACCATCAACAAAATAAATAGGTAGACTGCACCTGTATCCCCACTTTTATCATCCAGAGGCAATCTAAGGTGATCAGAAACCCTGCACCTGTCGCAATATAGAATTCCATTGTCCAACATACCGTTGCCACTTAGGATATTAGCGATCAAGGGATTATCATTGCCCGATGCAAAAAACCCGAACAGAAAAAAAACAAAAAACTGTACACCCCATCCCCTCCAACTCCTGTTGAACTCCCAACCCCCTCCCTGCCTCCCTGCTCAGCGGGACTAAAACCGCCCACCACCCCCAACGTGCAGCAACTTCAGGGAGCTTGAGCAACTCCATCCCCGTAACACACGCAAGTATAACACAAAGTCCACCCAGCCCCCCTGCCCCCTTTTTTATGAGCCGGGTCCTGTGAACCATCACGTCCCGCGCAAAGCAACCAGTGGCCCCGACTAGAACAATCGCCCGGACCCCGTGACCCCCCCCACCCCCCAACTGCAAGAAAAGCATTAGTTAGGATTCAAATATGAAGCACAGCAAGCGGCCCACCATAAGAACACCCATGTGTGTCCCCTTCACCCAGACGTCAGTCAGTCAATCTGGCTCAATACAGTGTTTCAGCGCCCACCCGCTTGAGACTGAGAATCTGAGTCAGAGAGAGGAGGGGAACACCTTTGATTTCGCCAGTCTCCCACCCCATCAGCTGTGGAAGGGACCTTGCGTGTCTTCTGCCCAACCGTGCGCCACCCCTCAAGCCAGTCCCAGGCCTCCTCCGGCCTCGGAAAAAAACAGGATTTGCCGTTGGATTCAACTCTTAATTTGGCGGGAAATAACATTGCATACTTTATCTCCTGGTCCCTGAGGGCTCGTTTCACCTCCAGGAAGCTGCAACGCTGTTTCTGCACTCTCAGGGTAAAGTCGGGGAAGAATGTTATTGTGCTGTTCTCGAAGGTCAGCGGGGGGGCGCTCTCGCTGTCTGTAGTATAACATCGCTGTCACGAAAGTTAAACGCCCGGGCCAAGAGCAGCCGTGGTGGCGCCCTGGGTTTTGGGTGACCCCCCCCAACCCCCCTTGGCACACGATGGGCTCGTTCAATGGAAAAACACTTGGAGAGGCCTCGTGGTTGCAGCTGCTTGAGAACGAGGTCCTCCACGAAGAAGTCTGCGGCCTGTCCCTCCACCCGCTCCGGTACACCAAGAATGCAAACGTTGTTGCGTCGCATTCTACCATCGTAATCGTCGAGTTGTAGCGCCATCACCTCGTGATGCACGCTACTCTGTCATCTGTTTTGTAAGGAGTGTTGTATCTGTAGCCAGTTCTTTGGTAGTGTTCTCAACCGTGCCCAGTCGCTCCGCCATCTTTTTCATATCCTCTCGGATCAATGTCACCTCCGTAGCCACTGTGTCTATGCGGGTCTCGAGAGAGATCCTGACCGTCGTGATGGCCTCCAGTATGTCCTTGTTTGTGGGTTCCGCACCTTCGCTAGAGGCTGCCGACTCAACTCGCTCCTCGCCCTGTTGCTTCTGCCAGGCAAACTTGTCTAGCTTGGCCTGTAGAGCTGAGCGATTACTGCGCCCAGTCGCCATCCTGTATCTGTCGTGGTGGCCACCACTCGCTTTGGGGGCGCTCCCGGTACTCCCCGCCGCCTGCAGTGGCCAATACTGCTCGGCCTGTCGGTTTTGGCGAAGAGCCCCCCAGCCGCCTCCCTTCTGCCACCAGAACGTCCTGGGCTGAGCGATCTTCAAGTGTTGTCGCAAGGACAGGCCGATCTTGTCAGGGGAGGGTATCCCCACTCCTCCCTCTACGCAGTGCGGTCAACTCACCACTGCGACCGTATCAGGTCCAAACTCAGCGCCGTCTGCAGGTGTTCTATGTTCAGCAATCTCACCAGGCCACCACAGTGCCACTGGCCCCTGCTCCTGCACGGCCACCACAACACCTCCCTTCTGCTAGTGAGGCGATGTACTCCGCACTCCCCAGTCTCCTTTCACCCAGGCGGGCCACTGTGTCCAGCAGTCCCCACCAGGAAGTGGTGCTGGGCCCCAGAGCCCCCACGGACGCACAGCCCACCATGTAGAGTCAAAACTCCTGTCCCTGGGGGCGGCCCTTCTTGCTATCCAGTTCTCTGGTGCCCAAATATCACACTTGCCCCCACCTGTGCTCCCGAATCTGTTCCGGTGCTGGCCGTGTCAGAAAACCCCCAGGTGCTGGGTCACATGATTGAGGGGTCGCGCTTGGATGCGCGATCCCCCGGCAGCGTCATCCAGGGCCGTAGTGGGCACCGGGCAATCCCCCGGTGCGCTGCACGGGTGGGGGCCGGTTTTGGGTCCCTGTGGGCCGTTTTGCATAGCTGCAAAATCAGCCCTGTAACAAAATCGGCCCAAAACCGGCCCTGGCAAAGAGCTCGGCGGCACCCCCAAGCCCCGGGGGGCCGGCCGAGCACTTTGCCAGGGCCGGTTTTGGGTCCCAGTCCGGCCCTGGCGTCATCTCACTCCGTGGCGAAGCGCCTTCTCCAAATGCAGCCTCTGTGATGCAGCAGATCTTACAGCCTCTGTGATCTCACCCGGGCGCCGTCCCCGGCACCCTGGTCCGATGAGTAGCAGAGCGGCACCTCCGCAGCCAGCCGCGCTGCCGAAAATGCTGCAGCGGCCCTAGTCTCGGCCAGGCCTCCGCACCGGCCTCGAGTAGTATACTCGGGCCGCCCTTGGTCACTTCCGGCTGCAGGGGGTTGCACGGCAGCACCGGCCCGCCGGAGCTCCACGCCGGCAGTGACCTCGATCGTCGGGAAAAGCGGCCCCTGGATCCCAGCTTTCTCACTATTGCTGATGGACCTCTCAGGGCGGCTGCTCGGCTGGGGAACACAGTAAAAATGGATAATTAGGGGATGGCGCTACGGAGCGAAGCTACCGAGCATCAATTCCCGATGGCAGTTGGAATCCCCCCCCCCATAAACTCCCCTTCTCCCTCCCCCCCCCCCCCCCCGAACGTCCACATTTTTGTTTACAATGCAATAGGGCTCGTGTAAATACGAGTCCTATTGCATTTGTAAATGCTTGTTTTCTTCTGGGATTGGCTGCATGAGTTCTCACTATATTTTGCCTGACCTGTCCTATCCTGTCCAGAACACATGCGCATACAACGTCTTTACAGTCATACACGGTCCAATTTTCGGCGAAAGGCAGGGACAGCATAAGCAGCAAATCGAAACAGGACAACGTGAAGCGTGGTGGGTTCCACTCTGTCCTCCTCACCCGCAGATCACCTGCCTGACTACTCTTCTTTGGTATGGCTTTTTTTTTTAATTACGTTTTATTATGTTTTTTTTTTAACTTTTATTATACCGCACTCTTGCCTTTCTGTTCTGTACTCCGGGGCGGGTTCAGGAGCTGTCCCGGCAGAGATACCACCCTTGCACAGCGCACGCGGAATGTGCAACTCGGTTGATCTGGGGCCTGGAAACTTTTGGATGGTGAAGGGAATCTGCAAAGATCACAGAAGCGCCTGTGATGCATGGCCGACTAGGAGCTGCACCCCGTTCTCCCCTGGACAGCTCCAGCACACAGCTCTGCTACCGACTGCTTGCTTTGCTGGCTGCATCGCGGCTGTCTCCTGCCTACTCCAATGGTGCTTGTTTAATCTCGCATCGCTTCGCACGCTGATTTTTGAGCAACAAACTACGGCCATCTGAGTCGCCCCCGCCAACAGCCACGGGCGGTGTGGGAGAGAGGCGTCGGGCAGCACTTCTTTGGCTTCCAGGGCATTGTAGCATCGTCGGCCGGTGTCGAGGATGAATCGAAGGGACTGCAAGAGGTGAGCGCTCTAGACTTGTTTGCAGTGCGTGGAGTTGAGCGCGTGGCTGCTGAGGCGGTTCAACAGCTGAGGCTTGATTGGTGGCGCTCAGTCACCCTCTGAGGTACAATGCTGGTCCATGGCCGAGGGCTGGTCTGACTCGGACAGTGACCAAGGCGGCAGCGGCTGGGTGAGGAAGTAAACAGTGCTCAAAGACACATTGCGTTCTGTAGTTGTCACTTTTGACCCTCAACAGAACATAGGAGTCTGACGAGGGGCAGTGCTTTAAATGGGCCGATGCCGCCGGTACTGTACCGTACTGAGTACCGGCACCTTTTTAGGTCTCGGCTGCGAAGGCTGCGCTTGCGCAGTCTCGCTCCGAGATTTAATGACTTGGAGAAGAGGGGCTTGAACCCGCCCCTCTTCTCCCCTGTTCTCCATTGGCTGGCCTCTTGAATGCTGGCCAGCCATTGGAGAAGAGGTCAGTCATTCAGATTAGGCCCCGTCCTTTTCGGATCGGGGGGCGTGTTTTTTGCGAGAAGTCTCAAGGAGGAGACAACAGCAAAACACGCCCCCGAATCCGAAAACGACGCTGCCTTTCTCCGAGGCATTTCTGCTTTGCCTCGGAGAAAGGCGGTGGTGTGCTTCGGTGTGCTTCTTTGTTTACTTTTCTGTGAGGTCGGCCTGTTAATAAATCAATCGGAATGACGCGCTCCTCTTGCTATCATCCCACCGGGTTCATTAAAGCAAGAGAAATAATATGTTTTTCAGGAAAGCTCCGGTTGAAATTGTAATTCCGTCCGCCAAGGGGTTCCTGTGCGCCGGCTTGCATGCTCCTGGCCCCGAAGGACGCGTCCGCCTCACTCGGATGATTTCTGCATTGTCCGCCTTACGTCAGTGGCCGAGAGTTACCCGCTGTAAGGAATCCCGCGAGAGTTCATAATTGGGCACTACGTAATGCACTGTTTCTTTTAAGATGTAAAGTTATGTAAGTGCGCGAAGTTGTCGAGCAGATGCTTTGTGTGCCGGGGCTTAGCTACATTTATTTTTTAAATCTGCGCCGGCTTGCATGCTCCTGGCCCGAGGAACGCGTCCGCCTCACTCGGATGATTTCTGCATTGTCCGCCTTACGTCAGTGGCCGAGAGTTACCCGCTGTAAGGAATCCCGCGAGAGTTCATAATTGGGCACTACGTAATGCACTGTTTCTTTTAAGATGTAAAGTTGTCGGCGAACGGCATATTCCAGTGTCAGTACTTGTCTGTTCTGCCTCGCCGCCTCTCTTTTTCTTCCTCTGTCTCCATGTTTCCTCCATGTGCATAGAACTGGAAATGCCTTCCTCCGATTGTTTTCTCCTATGTCCTCTCTCTTTGCTACCCTTCTAATCGCTTTGTGTCTATCTCATGTCTCACCTCTTCCACCCTTATCACATTGTCACTCAGCCGCCACCCTTCTCTCTCTCTCTCTCTCTCTCTCTCTCTCTCTCTCTCTCTCTCTCTCTCTCTCTCTCTCTTTGTCTCTCTCTCTTTGTCTCTCTCTTTGTCTCTCTCTCTCTCTCTCTCTTTGTCTGTCTCTCTCTGTCTCTCTCTCTGTCTCTCTCTGTCTCTCTCTCTCTCTGTCTCTCTCTCTCTGTCTCTCTCTCTCTTTGTCTCTCTCTCTCTCTCTTTGTCTCTCTCTCTCTCTCTCTCTCTCTCTCTCTCTCTCTCTCTCTCTCTCTCTTTGTCTTTCCACTCCCTTACCTCCATCCACTCCTCGACACAACATTGCTTTATTGCCATAGCATAAAGTGTTTAAGGCAGCGCCAGTGCAGTACGTATGGATCACTTAATCCTTGAGAGACTATGTCAGAGGCTAAGAGATTTACTGCTCCGATACCCCCCTCTCCTCTCCTCCCTTGTCTCCCAGGCCGATCTTTCTCCACGTCCTCTCCTACCTTTGTGCCTCGGTCTTTCCTCGTCTCTATACCTTTGTCTTTCCTCCTTCCTATACCTTTGTGTCCATGTCTTTCCTCATTTCTATATCTTTGTGTCTGTCCTTCCTCGTCTTTGCAACTTTGTGTCTGTTTGTCCTCCTTTCTATACCTTTGTTTCTGTCTTTCCTCCTTTCTATACCTTTGCGTCTATGTCTCTCCTGCTTCCTCGTCTCTCTCTGCTTCCGCGCATATCTCCTATATTGCTGGGATTCTTTGAGATGTGTCTTTTCCACCCCTCTCTTTCTTTTTAGTCCTCTCCTAATTCTCTTTCACTCTAGTGCTCTCTCTCATTTACTTTCACCTTTCTCGCTCTCGTCCTCTTCTCTCCCTTGCCCCGCCTTCTCTTGCTTCTCTTTTTTGACTCTCACTCTCCTTCCTATATTTCTGCGCTTCACTCTTCACCTCTCTCGGCTTTTCGCTCTCTTTACTAGTCTTCTCCTATTTCACTTTCTTTCCCTGCCTCTCTCCCCGTTCCCTTTGTGCTCGTTCGCTTCCCTCTCCATGTTCACAACGCTCTCTTTCCGTCTCTTGCTTTGTGTCTTCCTTTCGCCTTCTTCAGATCGTCTTTTCTGTGTTTCTCAGCTTAAAGCTGCCACTTACTGAAACCCATGAACTGTGCTCCTATCTCTCACACCTCGTCATCCAGCACACTGCTCCGCACTGCGCCCCAGAACACCATATTACCATGTCGGTGATCATACACACCACAAAGGATCCCAAAACAAAGACCACAGCCTTCCAGTCGCATACCCGACATGGTGTAGCTGGCTGCCCACCTAGGCAAGCGCTTCAGTGCCCCACAAGCGCTAGATAAATGGTGTAGTACTGTACAATATATGCCGTCTCTTCTGCTGCTCGTCTTCCCCTTCTCTTTTTTAAATATTTATTTATATTGTTCTTGTCATCAGGAAGGTTTCATGGCACTGACATGCCAGGCGAGGGCCATATTAAGATTTCACCAAAGCTTAATCGGAATAAATAAATTACTGTAGCCCTCTACAAGACATATAGGGGGTCATTAGATTTCTTCTGACAGGTCTCCTGTCTTAGCACTAGACAGGAAAAGGTGCGTCTCCCTGTCCACTCTTTCTTCATTCTGGAGATACAGAATTTCAGGTCTGTCTTGGGATGTAGTGCACAATAAGGGAGAAACTTACATTTAAGATTAGCCATGCCAGATTGTATGGCCTATGGAGAGACATTTGGACTGTACACTTTTCTCTCTTTCTCTTCTACTCTCTTTCTTACTCCATACCCATTTCTCTCTCCACTTTTCTCTCTTTGTCCTTTTATTCCCATCTCTCTTTTACTTCCCCCTCCTACCCCTGCCTCTCTCTATTGCCCCAATTCCACATGGTTTTAGTTTAGACCACTGTTTAGATAACACCAGTTTCTGTTAGTAAAGTGCAAAGGTCATCAATTCATGAATTTAAACGAAGCACCAGACGGTGCCCTCCGTGACATGTAGGTTGCAGTTTCCGGGGAAAGGCCAACTACCACTGAAATCGCCCTGATTGGTTAATAATACCCCTTTTACTAATTTTGAACCCAAATAGTCTGAAAACTGTTCACTTGGAACAGCCCTAAAAGCCCCTATATTGCCATAAAACGTACAGTGTCGAAACTGGAAAATGTGAAAGGCAGTTGTTTTCTCGAGTTGGGAGTCCACTGATTTGGGAGCAGCGGCCCTTGCAGCTCCCCTGCCTAGTGTGTGTTGGGACCAGTGGTGGGTGGAGAGAGTGAGCATTCACGAAACCCCGCATGCCAGCAAGAGAGCTCATAGTTGTGTTTAAAGGCAGCAGCCTTGTTTACCTACACAAATAATCTGCACACATGTCACATGGTGTGATTATTACTCTATACCTGAGCAATCCCTAGTCTCTTCTGGCAGTGCCTGCTTCTTTGGAGATGTCCAGAACCACCAGCCTCTTCATGGACTGAATAAACATTGTCGAACTGTATCCCTCACCTAGCAGTCAATATTCAAACTGACCCTTCCCAACGATGAATCCTTTGCAAACACCCCCTACCAGAAAGGTTCCTGACTAGGAACTGACACTCTCCAGTCCTAATAGCCTTTCAGAGGTACCTTTTGTAGGAAAAAATGTGTTTCCTAGAGGCTGTTCCACCTCACCCCTTCTTGGGTTGTTGTGGGCACCTCGTCACACCGACATCTTAATGTTCTCACTTGTGTACTCAGTTGATAATACACCTTCCATACCAAAACATATAAAATACAGACGAAAGACCACAGTCTGTTGGTATTCATTGTAGGACATAGCTTTCTTTACTTTATATCCAAACACCAGATATGTTAAAGTTTACGCATTCTTTCTTTACAGACTTCTTAATGGCAGAAGATTGTAAGACTTTGTAAGAATTATAATTACATCCCCTCAAGGCAGGCTCAGATACCTGACAACATTCTTTAAATAGCATATCATAAGGCAACATAGCATCAATTATTCACAAGTGAAAGCTATGAGAACTTCCTGGGCTGCATCCCTGCTAGGGGCACCTCTAACTGTCCCCAGCCACATCCTGATGAACTGTCCATCTGTGGGCAACTTTGGGGTAGGGCCAGAAGGATTGAACCACCATCATGCCAGCCCTACCTCCAGCCAGCACCTAACCCACCAAAACCTCACAGCAAGAGCAGACAAGGAGCTTCCAGGCACCATCGCTGCTCAGGGCACCCATGACTCAAGCTACACCCCAATGAACTCTCCATCTGTCAGCAACTCCAGGATAGGACAAGAAGATCTGGTTCTTTTATTATTGCCTACAGACTGGGAGGGTGTTTATTGTGGAAGGTAAAATGGTGATTTTGTGTGATGTGACTAATGGGTTCTCGTTCGGAATTATGTTAATCACGTATGGAGGGATGGATACACCCCCAGGATAAATCACAGAGCAAGTGGTAGGTGAAAATGTAAATAATTGAGAGAATGCATCTGCGAGGAGCACACTGATGTATGCATGAGTGATTTATTACGAGAGGCATGTCTGTGCCAAGACCGGAACACAGAAGAGGCGCTGCACACGGGGCAACAGGAAGGGTTGTGATTCCAATACAGCACCACCGTAGTAACAGGATGGGTTAGTCATGCGTAGGATCCCACAATCCGGTCAAGTGAGGACAGCCAGGATAACAACACAGGTCTTCTTAATCCTACAGGTGACATATCCACTAAACCCCATCATAGATTTCACAACCATCTGAAAGGGGAAAACTGTACACACTCAAGAACACTGCCTGAACACAAAATGAAGGCTGCTTGTATTTTCCTCTGCGGAACATGTTTTATTTAGTTTTTAGGTCTCGGCTAGCGAACAAGCATTTACAATGCAACGGTCTCGGCATTGTTAAAGTTAGAGCTATTGCCATTGCTCATGACATTTTTTTTGTTTATGTTTTTGTTTTTAAAACATGTAAAGAAACGGCATTGTTATTTACAATGTCAATAGCTTAATCAGTGTGTGTGTAGGTGGCTCTGTGTGTGGGTGCAAATGCAATAGGCCTCGCATTTGAGAGTGATTAAGCTATTGACATTGTAAATAACAATGCCGTTTCTTTAAATGTTTTAAAAACAAAAACATAAACAAAAATAATGTCATGAGCAATGCCAATAGCTCTAACTTTACCAATGCCGAGACCATTGCATTGTAAATGCTTGTTTATTTTGCGAGGAAGAGTACCTGCAGTTCTCAAGACAGCCGTAATACTTTTAATTGGAGAGTACCGGCACTTCTCAGAAACTTCTATTTTTCCATTTAAAGCACTGATGAGGGGCATACAGTGGGATCATGAGTCAACTCTGACACTGTTAGGGTCAAGGAGTTTGTGATGTCACTTCCACTGCTGTGATTCAACACGAAGCGTAGTCTGGGATGGTGCATAGGTGATGGCTGGCCTTGCATGGCAGACAATCTTAAGTTCGAATTGTGATCTGAGTTTCCAGAGCATCTTTTGACTCCCTCAGATTGTCCATCGAGGTCTGTTCTGGTTCAACAGCTGGGGGTTGATCGACTTCGGCAGGTTATTTGTGGCCTGTGGAAGAGGTTCTTTGCTGCCTATGTCCTCCGAGGGGAAGTGCTGGCCCATTGGCTGTGGGTTGGTTTCAGGTGGCGGACAGTGCTAACGGGTACCTGGAATTGGTTAATTCTATATGACATACTTTGGACCTGCGCACTCTTTGCATCGAAGTAAAACTCCTATTCAAACAGCACTATCTGTACATGCAATGCTGAGGCTGGTGGCTCAGGGCAGGCTTGTGTCAGCTGTTGGGATATGTACTTGACATTCAGATCGCAGGTTCAAATCTTCTTGGGTCCAATCAACATTTCATCCTTCTGAGGTCTATAAAATGAGTGCTATATATTATTTTAGCGCTAAGACACGCTTCTGGGTGAATATGTGCTTTACAAATAGATATGTTACGGTATTCAAGAACTCAAGTAGGACCTGCCTACCTCCTGTAGAAAATCTTGAATATAACCAAGGGTACACAAGTGCTGTTCACTTCTCCAGACAGGCTTGTCCCATACAGACACGACCACATACAGGCATACATCGTGATATGCAGTAGAAGATTGTTTCCTGAGTTGTCACGTGATGCTATTTTGTGTTTTGTTTGCTCGACTGTGCAGTCCTCTGAGGCTCTCCTAGCAGAAATGCCAAGGTCAAGATTGGATTTTGCTGGAGCATTCATGTCACCTCACGAGTCGCCAGATCTCCAGTAAAGTATCATAAATAGCTATACATTCACATAAGAGGCTGTGCCCAGTGTTAGATGATGAACCTGACATACAACGCTGTACCTACAACGTGATGATGAACCATGCTTAAGAGACAGATTAAAGTGGCGTAAATTGTTGTATATTGGCAAAAAAGGCCATGCATATCCTAGGACGTTTTAACTACCATAGCTGGCTGTAAATAGCACACACGAATTCACTTAGCTAAGGAGGTTATACCTGGCAAAGGAAGCTGCGCCTAGCATACAATGGTTGTGGCTAGCAGAGGGAGCGGAAAAAGCGCCTTAATGCCCCTGCAATGGAATAGGAGTTTGTAACTGACGTAGTTAGTGGTACCCAGCATAGGAGGCAATACCTAACATACAGTGGGTGTGTCACTGCGTTCTAGGATATACCTTGGCACAAAATGTACCTATACACCATGTTCCGCTTGATCTCGCTGGCCGCTCCCACCTAGTGCCCAGCCCAGTTCTAATTTTAAAATAAGTACATTTTACAATAATATTATAGTATGACTGTGGTATCAAAAAGCCTGTTAACCCCTTTTCGTCTACTCGGTACTAAAGATGGAATACCCTAGATCCTTACAATGCACAAAAAGGTACAAAAGTTATATGTGCTATTAAAAAAGGCGAGTTGAAAAGTGAGTGCATATTTTTTCATATTTTTCTAATTTGTATTGTACTCCAGGACAAACACATTCCCACAAAAGACCACACTGGATAATCTTCGACTTCTTTTACATTGGATTGTGTTCTTTTAAATTAGAGCTGAAGCAGAGTTGACTAAATTATACATCAAGAAAAGGCACGTTCTTTGTCTTATTCTGAATTGCTGTTAAGTACCGTTCCTACCACTTCCCTTCATCATCATTGATGCACATATCAGGCCACATCTGCAACAACTCCATTCTGCTAACACGACAAGCCCGCAATCTGTTATTGCATCTCACATAACCACACTGGAAGCCTGGCCTACTTAATTCACTAGAGGTTTCGAATTGAACCAATACATGCCGCCTCACACTGCAACGGCAGACCTCAGGACGAGAAAGAATGTGAGAGATGATAATGTCAGCACCTTTGGTATCATGTGGCACCCGTAGGCTGGAGTGTCATAACGCCCACATGTTTAAAAGCATCTCTGGAACACTTTCAGAGATCCTAATAGAGGCAGCCTTTTTGTGGGGAGCTTTTGTGTGTCGGCCAGAACATATTGCTGCGGATTCGGGGGGTGACGAGTTATTTAGGGGTCATTAAACACAAGCAGCAGTGCTTAATTTGAGCAGGGGTTTGCTGGTGCTCAGCACCAGCACTTAATTTTCAAACAGGGGCAGCTTTAACACTGGTGGCGCCTTGTGCGACAATGTTTGTTGGCGCCCCCCTCCCAATGACCACCTCAGCCAAACAGGGCCTGGTGGTGCCTTGTGCGACAATGTTTGTTGGCGCCCCCCCTCCCCCTCCCAATGACCACCTCAGCCAGATTCCCTCACTCGCACCCTTTAACAGCGCCCCTCAAGTCTCCATAACCACTGTCTCTCAGATTAATTTAGTTTTATAGCACCACTCATAGCAGTGTAAGGTGTCAGAGCACTTTAAATCCTCACACATTGCACAGAGACAATCATGTTTGTAAATCAGTCTATAGGGAATGTTACATAAAACGTGTAGGATTCACATGGCATCGATACTGGTAGACAATATAGTTTAAGAGTCCTTATTCTGGAAAAGAGTGAATTCAGAATTTAAAACGTAACACCATTGTCCTTAAGAGCTTTGGCTAATGGGGTTACTGGACGCTTTTGTCGGTCTAACGTTTCCTTTTTATCCTATATTTACCTTTCAAAAGCACAATTGGGGGCAGGCAGCGCATAACGTGCTTCAAAAAATCTGAAGGTATTAAAAAAAAAAGTCGTGTAAGGCAGGAAATGGTGCCTCGGTGTTTATTTAGTTCAGGGGCTAAAAATGTAACAAAAGCAATTCTGGAGTAATGCATCGGATACATCAATTTACATAAAGGTATAATGCGTTTGGGTAACTACAATGCTAATGGATTTTAGAGTGGTGCTGGTTTCTGAGTCCTAATGTTTTGTTACAGCGTAATTGGTACGAATCTGCTTTTATTGTGTGGTTTTCAGGACGAATGTTAAAATAAACACCTAACTGCAGAATTACAGAAATAGCTGGCTTGGGGAAAGAGTGTCCTTTTGATAGAGCTTGCATTCACGTTTGTGTCCCAGGGTGCTTGTTTACCAGGTGTATTGCTTTCTGCTGAGGCACTCTTGCTAATCACTTTAGAATTCTCCACATTCCAGTCCATAGAAACCTCTCTTCCACGAGCACCCGTAAACATGTATTTTCAGTGATATGACCACCGAACGCCCTGATATTATATTAAAAACAGAGCTTTGGACTGTACCATTTCCTGCTAAAAGGAAATATTTCTCTCCATGTGTTCTCATACCTAGGCATGTCTCACAGTTTGGTGCTTACTTTCCCTCCATGTTGAAAAACAGTAGATGTTTCACCACCCAGTATAAGGTGCTGCATAACTAAATATAAGGTCCCAAAGGAGAGACCGTTTGCATTGCAAATGCTTGTTTTAACTTCCATCTTAACTTCGTTTCTCACAACAATCCGGCAGGGGTGTGGAATTTAATAAAATACCTACTTGTCGATGGGGCAGGTTGCTTCATAAATCTACCTGTCCTGTAACAAAATCCACTTGTCCCTTTTGTACCATGTAATGTGGCGACAAATTACAGCAGCAATCTCATTATGCAAGAGTTCTGATAAAGCCTCTCTAATTATGCCAGGGCTTGTACCATAGTAGGGTTTGAATACTAGCAATTCCCTTATGTTGCTACGTTTCTGCAGGTCTACATACTGGGGCTGAAGGTAGTGGTAAGCAATAGTTCAATGGTTGGACTGCCGTTTTGAGTCTGTGCAAACCTACTAACTTGCATGTTTTAAGGGTTTTCACCAACTCTTTTCTAATCTTTACCCATACTGAAAAAGGTTGGAAATTTACTCCTGGCAGTGGCAGACGTAAAACTTCTTCAGTGTTGGGGAAAAAAAGTGAACTTGAAACATTCAGATTTTCACATGAGCAAATCTACACAAGCTTTTCTCATGCTAAAATGCAGTTCACAAATATTTTCTAGGAGTACTATTTCTTGGCCTACTTCTGTAAATTCTTGTGAATCCACGGAGACTGTATATGTGCACTTAATGCATGGATATATACCATGGATGCACTTTTGAGACTTTCTTTAATAATTGGGCCTCTAATTAGGCCTGGGGTTAACCATGACCTTTTGTGTTTAGTAAAATTATGTCTCTCCCTCTCCCCATCAGCTGGCTTCACTGTGACAGTATTCTGCTCTATTACAAGGAGCATATTGGAACACAAAGTAGTTTTGTTCAGTGCCTGGAAATGCTGTGGCAATGTGTGCTTTTTGAGACCCAAAAACATTTTTTTTGCTTTTGCCAATGCCCTGTTACAATGGCGAGGGCTCTGCAGCTCCCACACAGATAAGGTTTTACAAAAACCATGCCTAAACAAGTCACGCATTGACAAAACCAAAACCCTGACCACCAATTTCAGACCTACTGGCTTTGCCAATGCTTTTTTATTTTTGTTTCCCACAATTGTATTTTAACTGGTTACACAGATTTTCCATTATGAATATTTTTGGGAAATAAAAGCATACATCAACATGTTACTAAATGATGCTGAAAAGATATGGTACCTAAACTCTTACAGTAGTTTAGAAAAATATTTTTTTCCTACTTGCATTTTTTGGTGAACATTTTATTTTGAAAGCAAAGAATAATCACTGTTGCTTTCAAGCTTCTGCAAATATTTGCATATAATCAGAGCATTCTGGGGGCATTATACATAGCCTCATATTACTAAACTTTGAAAACGTGTGTACACGTTTATATTGGAACAAGTAGTGCAGGCAGAGCTGACATTTACTTTTAGTGCTCACCCTAATAATAAAGGCTTTGCATTAATGAACCATAAATACAAATTTGAACAGTGTTAACACATGGACACACATTACCTTAACTGTAGACAATGCCCTTCCTTGATCCATAATGTGGTATTGTAAACTGGCAGCTAAAGGGTTTGTGCTGTAGGGGGTTGGGCCTACTTGGCCCAAGGACAAAATAGACATTAAAACTTGTTGCCCTTGACCCCAAACAATGTGTCCCAGTTGTCGGGCCATAGGAATTCCACATCCCTGTAATCCGAATATTATATGCTTTATGTATTTTGGAAATGGCTAAAACTTTGACTCGTATTTGGTTTGTGAAACTTTTGAGTTTTCTAACCTTGCTGCTAAACACATTTTGTTATGTTAGGGAGATTTCTATAGCGCACGACTCACCCAGGGGCATCTCAGCACTTACTTGGTGATAAAACTGATGAAGGAAGTCCGAGTCGGAGTGACCTGGAGATCAAAACAGAAAAGCTTTTAATTGTTTTCTGAAGATAATATAGGAGGTACATTCGCTCAGGGCAATTGATTCCAATAGTGTGGGGCAAGGTACGAGAGAGCCTTTCCACCAGTACGAGAGACTTATTCGGGGAACCTTTAAAATCCCTAAGGAGTTTGATCTAAGGTTACAAACCGATACCTGTTTGGTAAACTTCCTTTGGAGGTAGAGGGGGCCTTTGCCATTTAAGGCGTTATAAGTGAGGCCGCAGATCTTACAGTTACATCGCTTACTTACTGGTAGCCAGTGGAGCTCTCTCAGCAAAGGAGCTGAAGGGGAGCCAGCTGGGCGATTCAAAATCATTCTCGCTGCGGTATTTTGGATCACTTGCAGTTTTGTGAGCAGCGTCGCACCTACTTCAGCCAGCAGTGCATTTCCATAGTCAAGGCAACTAATCACCATGGCCCGGACCAGGGTTCTGCAATGTTTAATAGGCAGGTAGGGGAGAATCTTACGTAAGCTATAGTAGCAGGAGCTAGTGACAGCTGCAATATGGTCTTTCATAGAAAATGCCTAGTCCAAGTTTTAGTCCCAGGTTTTTCACCGATTTGTTTTGGAGAGGGGGCAGCTCCCAGCTCAGATGGCCATCAGTCATCCATCCAGACGGTTGAGGCTTTCCCCATTAACATGACCTCGGTCTTGCTTGGGTTCAACTGAAGACAATTATCCGTCATCCAGTTTGAGATGGCGAGCATGCCAGACGAGAAACACATTTTCTCAGATTCTATGTCGGAGCCAATTGTAAACATAAGCTGAGTATCATCAGCATATGAAATTATCTCAAACCCCAATGGTTCTACAACTTTAGCCAAAGGGGCCATATAAACATTAAACAATGTTGGACTAAGACAGGAGCCCTGGGGTACGCCCTTATCCAAGCGCGGTTTCTCAGAGTGATAGGGCCCTAGTATAATTGTTTGATATCTGTCAGACAAAAAGTTCTGCAGCCATTTTAGGGCTGTGCCTTGAATACCACAGGAATATAATCTCTCCACGAGCTTAGAGTGCGAGATGGTGTCAAATGCCGTGGAGAGATCTAGGAGGATCAGGATAACTGATCCTCTGGCTTCCATTACTTGACTCAGGGAGTCAGCCACTGCCAGGATAGCGGTCTCGGTACTAAAGCCTGGAGGAAACCCTGATTGTGATGGATCCAGGAGGTTGTTGGACTCAAGATAGAAACTTAACTGCCTGTTTATTGCCGTTTCCAATTGTTTACCCCAGAAGGGTAACAAGGATATAGGCCGATAATTACTAAGTTCCTGAGGGTCTGCAGTTGCTTTTTTTAATATAGGTCGTACATATGCTTCCTTCCATGGGGTGGGAATTATGCCTGATTGAATTGAGCAATCAAACATTTTT
Source organism: Triturus cristatus (assembly GCF_964204655.1). Lineage (NCBI taxonomy): Eukaryota > Metazoa > Chordata > Amphibia > Caudata > Salamandridae > Triturus > Triturus cristatus. The sequence goes on from NC_140579.1 coordinate 944,758,898, forward strand.
TGAAATTCCTTTTTGTGTTATCCCCATCGCAAGCAACTAAAACTTGCTCAAGTAACGCCCTTTGGTCCTTCCAACCCAAAACAGATGGATCATCAGTTGCCACGTACAGTTTACATGTAGTTTGCCTGTTTTTGAATGCACGAAGTCTATATCCTAACACATAAATTTTATCGCCTATAAAACTGTCTGGGTTCACATCAGTGGGCTTTAAATGAGAACGAATAATGTGTACAAATTTCTTCTTCCAACATGCAATAATAATAAACTGGGGATCCAGAATCTGCTGCAACGTTCAAGGAAACCCCACCAAATGACACCCAACAAAGTTTTTACTGCATTTACAACACCACTGTTTTTCTACCACCTACCTATTTAAGTGTGCCATCTTGCATTTTTTTGCTAGGCCATATTCTGTCAATTCTACCCACCTTTGTGATTTATAAAAAATATAAACTGCCTTGACCTTCCCGGGCCTTGCCAAGCATGACAATGAGGAAATGTTTTTTTTTATTTTTTAGGCTGATCATAGTTTTGTGCTGAGAGCACAGTCAATGGAAACCTGTATGAGCTGGGCTAAGCATCCATTACTGTCGTGACAGCATTAGGAGCACACTTGTAAGGTAGCCACTAACCTGACTAGAAGGCAGCAGGGACGGAGTCAGATGAAAGTTCCCTCCTTCCTGAAGGTGCGTCGTGCCCCAGAGAGGAGTACACTACTCAGTGGACAGACGTCCCCCCGGGGGAGAAGGGAAAACCACGGGATAGCTCTGTGTGGTGCTCCTTGATGATGGCTATGGAGAGTTTTCAGTATCCGCAGGCGTGACGGAGGGGTATCACACCAACTAGAAATGACAAAGGCAGATGATAAGTAGAATAAACAGAGTCTCTCCTGTGGAGCAGACACCCTTATTTGCATAGGAAGTCAATTCCCCCCTTCCTACCTTAACGGGAGTAGGTTACACTGTGAACTCCCCTTTCCGTCTGCGAGGTCGCCAAGAAAGGAAACACCTGCACAACTGGTGCAGAATTCACCTAGATCTGGCAGCACCAAAGTACGTAAGTCTCAGCAGTTTAAGACAGTATTCTTCTCACGTTGTTTTCAGCACAGCGTGAAACGCGCAGCCCATAAGCACTGCTGAATTTGTTCCCGTCGGGGAAGTTCCAGCAAATGAAGGGTGCGCGTTGGAAATGCACGCGCGACTTAGCCTAAGTACCTAGTGGAAATAAGGGGCCCTGTCGAGTCAGGGAAAGTACATAAAGAGGGTCTCGCACGAGCGAGGAGCCCTACCTGAGCCTTTCGGGTAGCTGCTGGGAAGTCTTTGTAGAAACGCCCGACCTCCGGCGGGGATATACCTTCCGCCTGGCGCTTACTTGTGACTGCCGTAATTCACTCCGGGAAGCATCGCAGTCCTCGGGGTCCTTGAAGGGTGAAGCACGCCCGACCTCCGGCGGGGAAACACCGTCCGTCTGGCGCTCGTGGGGGACTTGGTAAACGGGAACGATTGTCAAGCCCCGTTTCCTGGCACGGGCGGGGCTATATAGCCGCCCAATCAGGAAGCTCGCTGGTCCTGGCGCTCCGTGATGGAAGAGAAGGGTATTCTGGGATATGCAGTTTTCATGGCCAGGGTTTGGTAGCGGTGGGTAACGCAGGTCATGACAGAACCCCCTCTTGAGGACCGCCGTCTCGGCGGTTGTCCTGGTTTCCCTGGATGTTTTGTATGGAATTTCTTAATCAGCCGTGGGCAGTTCAAGTTAGATAAGGGCTCCCAGGTTCGGTCCTCTACCCCATACCCTTTCCAGTCCACCAGATACTGTACCCTTCCCCTCACTAATCTGGAGTCTAGGAGCTCTCGGACTTCATATTCTTCCTGTCCTTCTACTTCTACAGGTGGAGGAAGTACGGAAAGTCTCACATCTGGAGGACAGGGCTTTAATAAGGAAACATGGAATACAGGGTGGATGTTCCATGAAGGGGGAAGAGTCAGACGTATGGCTACAGGATTTATCACACGTTCAATGCTATACGGGCCTATGTATTTTGGGCCCAACTTACCCACCCCCTTTAGCCGTAGGTGTTTTGTAGCTAACCACACCCTGTCTCCAATCTGATAGCTAGGTTCTTGGCTTCTCTTTTTATCGGCATATTGTTTATGTGTGGATTGTGCTTCCTGAAGCTGGTGTTTTTGCTTCTTTAAGCACTTGTCGGAGATGAGTGTGGTGTTCTTGTATAGTGGGGTGCTTGGACTCTGCAGGCCAGTCGAAGGGAAGCATGTTAGGATGAAATCCATGTAAGCAAAAAAATGGGGAACATCCAATGGTGGCATGTTTTGCGTTATTGTAGGAGAACTCTGCCGTCCAGAGTAACGGGAACCAGTCCATGGCGTTTTGAAGAGAAAAACAACGCAGATACTGTTCAAGAGTTTGGTTAGGACGTTCCGTCTTACCGTCGGTTTGAGGGTGATAACTGGTTGAGAGTCTTGTGTCCACTCCCATGGTGGCGCATAATGCCTTCCAAAACCGAGAAGTAAATTGGGAGCCCCTGTCGGTGATAAGAACCCGTGGTAGTCCATGTGCCTTCACTACGTGTTGGAGAAAGGCAAGTGCTAGTTCCGCCGAAGTAGGTAATCTTTTCAAGGGGATAAAGTGTCCCATCTTGGTGAGATGATCGACTACTACTAAGATGGTGGTGTAGCCGTCGCATGGGGGCATCTCCACAGTTAAGTTCATCGACACTGTGTGCCATGGGAGTGCAGGTATAGGAATAGGACGAAGCAAATACGTAGGTTTTGTATGGCTGGTCTTGCTCTGGGCGCAAATTGAGCAGTTTCGGATATACTCCTTGATGTCGTTCTTCATGGTAGGCCACCAAAAGGAACGCTCTACATATGCAATAGTTTTGTTTTCTCCTAGGTGTCCTCCTAATGTCGTGTCGTGAGCCCAGGAAAGTATCTGTTCTTGAAGGGCCTTGTCTGGAAGGTATAACCTCTGGTCGTGGTAGAGAAAGCCATCTATTACGGTTCGATTCTCAGGACGTTCAGTGATCCAGCCTTGTTGGTCGAGATGTGTGAAGGATTCTTGCAGGTTTTCCAGGAAGGATTCCGAGAAGGTTGTGGCTAGAGACTCTGGTTGAAAGACTTCTACCGGGAGAATAGGTGGACTGTCAGTAATCTCTTCAGGTGTGTCTTCCGTTGGGAAGGGCATGCGTGACAGGGCATCAGCCTTTCCATTTTGAGCCCCTGGTCGGAATCGTATAACAAAGTCATAATCCGAGAAAAACAAGGACCATCGGAGTTGTCGGGGCGTGAGTGCTTTGGTGGACTTTAGGAACAGCAGGTTTCGATGATCAGTGTAGATTTCTACGGTATGACTGGCCCCCTGAAGGTAGTGTCGCCATTCTCCAAAGGCTCGTTTTATAAGAGTTCTTTGTCTGTAATGGAGTAATTGATCTCGCTGGGAGTAAGCTTTTTGGAGTAATAAGCCACTGGATGTATTTGTCCTGTTTCAGGGTGTCTTTGGGAGAGGACTCCTCCTAAGGCGAACTGTGATGCATCTGTCTCAAGAATATACGGCAAACTAGGATCGGGGTGTCGTAATATGGGAGCGTGGGTGAAACGGTTCTTCAGTTCCTGAAAGGCTCCTTCTGCTTCGGAATCCCAGACAAAGGAGGTGTTCTTTCGGAGTAGACGTGTGATGGGATGGATAATCTGTGAGATATCCTTAATAAAGCGTCTATAATAATTGGAAAAGCCAAGAAAGCTTTGGGCCGCTTTGATATTCTTAGGAGCCTTCCAGAGAGTGATGGCCTCCACTTTTCCTGCGTCCATCTGAAATCCTTGGGCATTAATGACATAACCCAAGAACGCTATTTCGGTCACGTGGAAAAGACACTTCTCCAATTTAGCATACAAGGAATGTAGTCTGAGTCTGTCCAGTACGGTTTTGACATGCTCCACATGATCCTGGACGGTTTCGGAGTAGATGAGGATATCATCTATATAGACTATGCAGATGGTTTCCAACAACCCCCGCAGCACTTCGTCCATGAAGTATTGGAATGCGGCGGGGGCATTGCATAAACCAAAAGGCATAACTTGGTACTCGTAGAGCCCGAATTTGGTCCTGAAAGCCGTCTTCCACTCGTCTCCTGCTTGGACTCTAACCAGGTGGTATGCCCCTCGCAGATCTAATTTTGTAAAAATACGCGCTCCTTTTCAATTGGTCCAGTAGGACGGGTATTAGGGGCAGGGGCTAGCGATTTTTTTTTATTGTAATCTTATTGAGCGCCCTGTAATCGATGCAAGTTCGTAATTCATCACAGTCCTTCTTCGAAATAAAAAAAAGGGGTGATGACGCAGGAGACGATGAATGCCGAATAAACCCAGAAGCAAGGTTCTCGTCCAGATAATTCTTCAGGTACCGGGTTTCAGGCTCGGTGAGGGCATACACCCGACTACATGGTATATTGGCTCCGGGTTGCAGGTCAATACGGCAATCGTACGACCGATGGGGGGGCAAACGTGTGGCTTTTTCTTTGTCAAAGACGGATTGGTACTCTTGGTATATTGCGGGCAGAGCGGTAGCGCAACAGTAGGTGACTTCCTCGCATCCTTCCGCCAACAACCCTGCCACTGGCCCGTTCTCCATCATAGTGGGTTCAGATTTCGCGAGGCAGTGTTCTCGGCAGTACTCTGAGGTAAGGGAGACGAATCTTTCCGCCCATCGGATAACGGGGTCATGCAGGGTGAGCCATGGCATACCCAGGATGAGTCGGAAGTGAGGAGCATCGATGAGATCGAATTGCAACGTTTCGTGGTGATTCTTTCCCACCTGCATGGGGAGAGGGACGGTGTGATATCGTACGGGCCCGGAGGTAAGGGGTTTCCCATGCACTGCTTTTACCACCTCTGGGGCCCCTTTTCTTACATACAAGACTCCTATGGCACGGGCATAGTGTTGATCTATGAAATTTCCGGTGGCACCTGAATCCAGGAGTGCCGCCACCTCCACGGTAGTGGTGGGTCCGGTCCATAACGTAACGCAGACGTTCAGATGTGCTACGGAAGGTTGGATGGTGTTAGCAAGAGAGGCTGAGACCTTTTCTATATCTTGACCCAAGGCAGTGGTCTCCTGCGGTCTTGGGCGCTCTAGTTTTCCGTCGACGGGAGGAGGGCTGCGGCTTGTTTAAGGGAAGGGTTTGGTCTCTCCGATGCGTTGGCTCTGGCCCGGCACTCTCGAATAAAATGTCCGCTCTTCCCGCAGTATAAGCAGAGTTTTTGCTGCCGACGTTTTTCTTTCTCTTCTAGCGTCAGCGGTCCTCGCAGTCCCCCAAGTTGCATAGGTTCTGTTCCGTCGGTCGGTCTGGCAGGAAGAGCCATCAAGGCCTTCATGCGTATCGGGGGAAAACGTACCTTGTTTCTTCCTTTCTCGCTTTTTCGTTCCAGCAAACGATGGTCCAACTGGACCATAAGCTCTATCAGTTCCTCACAGGTATTGGGCAACTGGACAACTTGAGACAGAACGTCTTTTAATTCGCCCCGTAGGCCTTGAAAGAACAACGTCGTTCTTTTTTCTGGAGGCCAATCTGTTTCTACAATGAGGCGATTAAAGGAAGTAATATACGTGAGCAAGTCCTGTGATCCCTGTCGGAGAGTCAGGAGTTCTCATCATGTGGGATTTTTGGTCGAATAACTTCCTCATTTCCTTGCAAAAGTCTTGAAAGTTATGGAGCACTGGATCGTTGCGTTCCATCAAAGGAATGGTCCAACTGGCTGCATTCCCTCCCATGTATGACATCATAAAGGAGGTTTTAGCCTCGTCGTCATGGAATACTGCTGGTTTGCATAAAAAATGAAGTCTACTCTGGTTCAGGAATATTTCGAATTTTTTGGGATCCCCGAAGAATCGCTCAGGAGGAGCAAGAGGAATGCATTGTGTTTGTAAGACATGGACGGTGGGAACTGAGCCGTCATGGGGAGCTGTTGTCGAGGGCATGGAAAAGGTCCCTGGTCCCTGTGCCCCTCCCCCAGATGCTGGTGAGGTGGTGGAGAGCGGAGGAGGAAGCGTCCACTCCTTGATATATGATCCTTTTCCTTTCTCCTGACGGGAAATGCATGCAACCTCCCTACGTAGCGTCCCCAGCTCCTTTTTGAATTCTTGGTTTTCTAAACGTGAGGTATGTACCTCTTGCTGTAGTGCCGCGAGGCTCTCGAGCAATGAGGTCAACACCATATTGGTATCCATCGCCCGGGCTGCCTAAACTACGTGGGCTTGACAATCTGTTGTGACAGCGTTAGGAGCACACTTGTAAGGTAGCCACTAACCTGACTAGAAGGCAGCAGGGATGGAGTCAGATGAAAGTTCCCTCCTTCCCGAAGGCACGTCGTGCCCCAGAGAGGAGTACACTACTCTGTGGACAGACGTCCCCCCGGGCGAGAAGGGAAAACCACGGGATAGCTCTGTGTGGTGCTCCTTGGTGACGGCTATGGAGAGTTTTCAGTATCCGCAGGCGTGACGGAGGGGTATCGCACCAACTAGAAATGAGAAAGGCAGATAAGTAGAATAAACAGAGTCTCTCCTGTGGAGCAGACACCCTTATTTGCATAGGAAGTCAATTCCCCCCTTCCTACCTTAACGGGAGTAGCTTACACTGTGAACTCCCCTTTCCGTCTGCGAAGTCGCTAAGAAAGGAAACACCTGCACAACTGGTGCAGAATTCACCTAGATCTGGCAGCACCAAAGTACGTAAGTCTCAGCAGTTTAAGACAGTATTCTTCTCACGTTGTTTTCAGCACAGCGTGAAACGCGCAGCCCATAAGCACTGCTGAATTTGTTCCCGTCGGGGAAGTTCCAGGAAATGAAGGGTGCGCGTTGGAAATGCACGCACGACTTAGCCTAAGTACCTAGTGGAAATAAGGGGCCCTGTCGAGTCAGGGAAAGTACATAAAGAGGGTCTCGCACGAGCGAGGAGCCCTACCTGAGCCTTTCGGGTAGCTGCTGGGAAGTCTTTGTAGAAACGCCCGACCTCCGGCGGGGATATACCTTCCGCCTGGCGCTTACTTGTGACTGCCGTAATTCACTCCGGGAAGCATCGCAGTCCTCTGGGTCCTTGAAGGGTGAAGCACGCCCGACCTACGGCGGGGAAACACCGTCCGTCTGGCGCTCGTGGGGGACTTGGTAAACGGGAACGATTGTCAAGCCCCGTTTCCTGGCACGGGCGGGGCTATATAGCCGCCCAATCAGGAAGCTCGCTGGTCCTGGCACTCCGTGATGGAAGAGAAGGGTATTCTGGGATATGCAGTTTTCGTGGGTAGGGTTTGGTAGCGGTGGGTAACGCAGGTCATGACAATTACTCCCACAGTACTGCTCTGTCTCTAAGACGGGATGCTTTTGTGCATCATGCAGTTTACTGCTCAGCCTTGTGGATTGGCTGCTGGAGTGATAACGTGCAATCTGGGACCTACTGCACTATTACATGAGATCTGCGTACTAGTGCTTTCCCTTGATCAAGAGGTCAGACACAATTGGAGCTGCTGAACCTTTTGTCTTTACTATTCCCCCAAAAGTTGAGCGCCCCACCAGCGAGTTCTTCATCCTGTGGAATGTATTAGATCCAGGCTTCCTCAGACAGTGGTGGTAGGTGGTTCAGTCACAGCATGCACTAGTGGTAGGGAGAATGGGTGACCAGAAATGCACAATCCGTTCAGCACAGATCCCATGGCTCTTTACATGGTCTCTTTTCTAGTTTTACTTAATTTTGTCAAGTCTGGTGGTTGGGGAACTTACAGGTGACATCAGACATCACAGCTTTCGTGCCTTAAACCTGATAGTACCAATCTAATGTTAGAATTAGGCTTACTCCAGTATTAGAACTTTCATAGATTCCCATTGCTTGTATCATTACCCGTCGTCAGAATGGGAGTCTAGGTAAACAAAATAACATAGCAGTAGGTATAAAAGAGAAAGAAAAAGGCCTAGGCCTCATTCCCTTTTACAGCATATCCACCTCTTTTTGTAAAAGAGACCAAAATAAAGCAACAGCTCAGAGACAGATCAGAGGGACTGGGTGCTGATAATTAATGCACCCTACGTTTGAAGTGTCAGCAGTCTTGGGTTTGCAGCCATTCAAAGCGTGGGGGACACCCTACTCTATGTCTTGAAGTCTCTCTCACATTCTCTACAAGCCGCTTATTGCCATTTCATATTCTTTGATTCTGCAGTTTATAGCCCTCACGCGGACTCCTTTTGTTTTAACTCGCGAGCCTTCTTTGCATCTCATGACTGCTCTGAATGCAGTGATAAGCTTATATGGGACAGCAGTCATTGGGTTCTCACCCTGTACCCTCCCAAACATGGGCGCCAGCCTAAAAAGAAAAGGTTGGGGATACTAGCAGGCCACGACATCGAAGGAGGTCATCCTTCATCATTAGTCAGAGCCACAGAAATATTAAAAATAATACGCCAATGTAAGAAGACTGCGCAAGTGCTTTTAGCCATACCTAAAGCAGCATTGGTTATTTGTTCAACGAACACCTTTTACAAATACGGATTACAATGAATTCTTTCAAACAACCAGCATTAAAAATGCAATAGGTCTCGCCTTTTATTAAGTTAAAGCCATTTGCTTTGCTATACAATACCATTAGCAAAGCAAATGGCTTTAACTTAACCAAAGGCGCGACCTGTTGCATTTTCAATGCTTGTTTAAGGTGTTGCCTATCTGGTGGCGAAAAGACTTCCTGGGGACATTACGAAAGTTTTTCTGGGAATGCATTCTGCCCATTGCAACTCATATTTGCTTGCTTTCTCTTTGCTGGCTTCCTTTGTTTTAGGCTGTCCAGCATGTCTTTGCCCCTCCCGTAAAACACAGCCTGTTTACCATCGGTGTTGTATTCTTCAGTGAGTGCTCACTTCCTGTAAACAGGTCTTCACATTTTTGTACTTATCTTGTCACATTAACTATGCATTCAAAACCGAGGTCAAATGTCAGGCTTTGTCTTCTGAGGGAGCTTGGGGTTTACTTTTCTTGCCCAGACTGCAAATTGAGAGGAATCATGTGATTATCTTGCTGGATAATGGGGTTTAGAAAATTACGTTTTTTTTTTTCTAGCACACAACAAACTTTAAATGTTAGTAAATGAACTGTACAAATATTTCAGAATATGTCAGAATTAAAGTACAAATGAAGCACAATTTTTTTGTATTCCTGAAGTGTGGAAACAAATCTTTTAATACGATAAAATAAAATTAATATACTAGGTAATGCCATTTGTACGATGTATAGGTTTATCAGTAAAATTGTATGAGCAAATGTAATGGTCATTTCAATTGAAAATGTAGCGTCTGTAATGGCAGTGCGCTACCACATCATGCATACTCCACTTAACAGCACTCCACTATATGCCATTCTTCAAAATACCACCCCACTATTTTGCACTCCACTCTATCCCACTCCATGACACTCAACTCTATAACTCGTTACTCTACACCAGAGTTCTTCAGTCTGTGGGGCGCCCCCTTCGAGGGGGGCGCGACACCATCTTCACACTAAGATCTTACCTTTGTTGGTATTTTACTGTCCCGCGTCGCAAGTCAAGTCACAGTAACAGAGGGTTGGAGGGGGGAGGGAGGGGAAATAGATAAGGCAGGACGTGCACTTTTGTCATGTAAAGAGCTAACAATTAACCTTCCCAGGAGGGGGTTAATTGGTAGAGCTGGAATGCCTCAGCTGCAGTGGGAGGCCGGGTCTCCTCTGCTACCGAAAGCAAACGAACAGACAGTCCTGTTTCTTTGCGTTCGATTTCATAGCAGAGGAGACTCCTTGCCTCCCACTGCAGCTGAAATGACTGCCTCGTTGTTGCAACCTCACACTGTACTTAAAGAGTGTCATTTTTAGGAGAACAAGGATTCGAAGGTGAAAATATATTTAGTGCCTAGAAGCCACGGTCCAAAGTAGAGTAAAGCAGCTGGTAACAAGGAGCGCGATTTGCAAATTACTTTTTAATCAGATCTGGTCGGAAGTTGTTCTTCAGCCCCCTCCACCAGATTAAAATAAACTATCACCTCCCATCCATGTGTGCTGAGAGGGGCACAGGTATCCGGTTGCACTACTAGGGTCTAAAGCGCCGTGCGGCACCACACTCTAAAAGGCGGCCTTGGTGCACTCTGTCTAACTCACCAACCTCTCCTGACCAGGCTGTGACTGTTAGAGATCAGGCTTTCAGCAGACAATCAGACAGTGAACCACAAACATGAGGCTTAGGCAGAGTGCAGTACTGTGCTGTAAAGCAGTCAGGACCCACAACAGTGGGCATTTCACATCCCCCCCCACCCCCCCCGCCCTCGAGCAGGACCGCCCACCCTCCCTCCCACAACCAGGCACTTCTGCTTTCTCGCGGTGCGAGAAGCAGAAACATAAATGGTATTTTTACCATGCGAGAAGCAGAAACATAGAATGGTAGTTTTACCATGCGAGAAGCAGAAACATAGAATGGTAGTTTTACCATTCGAGAAGCAGAAACATAAAATGGTAGTTTTACCATGCGAGGAGCAGAAACATAAAATGGTAGTTTTACCATGCGAGGAGCAGAAACATAAAATGGTAGTTTTACCATGCGAGGAGCAGAAACATAAAATGGTAGTTTTACCATTTTATGTTTCTGCTTCTCTCACTGCGAGAAAGCAGTGGGGCGACACCCCCACGCCCCAATGGAGGAGCCGCCACTGCTTTCACGCTCACCCTGCACTCACAGCGATCACAATGCCCTCACACTGGTCCCGATGCACTGACACCATTCACCCGCTCACCCTGAATTCACAGTGATCACTCTGCACTCACAATGCACTTGTGCTGTTCACCCAGTACCTCACCCTGCAGTCACACGAGCACACTACTCAACCTGCACTCATGTGACACTTCACTAACCTGTCCCTCTCACTGCTCAATCTGCAATCTCACTCAAATAAGCCCATCATTAACCATACATTAATTCGTCCCACTGTGCACTTACATCCGCACCGAAATTCATATGGTCACCTCACTCACCCTGCAGTCACTCCTCTTACCCTACTCTCACACTGTTGCATAGCTCACCGTGCCATCACATGGGCAATCCTGCCACCCACACAGTGCAGAGGTTTAATGTGTCTGCTACAAAGAACATGTACCAAGCAGATCACTGAACTGAGTGTGAGTAAACAATGAGTAGTGCTGTAAAAAAATGAAATGTTTGTCAGAAAGGTGCTATAGAGAGATAGGGTGCATTGTTGGTGAGTGGTAGTGAGGAAATTCATGGAGAAGGAGGAAATGGGGGAGGGGGCGCCAAAACAGATCGTTGCACTGTGTGCGACCAATGCTAGGGCCAGCCCCTGGATGGGAGTGTTAGCCCCCACCCAAAGTTCTGGTCCAGTTGCGCCCCCGTACAGTATGGACATGTCGTGCCCCATCACGGTTTTCGTCTTAAATTACAAAAAGACATATTTACATGCACTGCAATCCAGCCTTTCAGGGTGCCCCTTGATAGAGGCAGCTCTGTTTTTGCCCTATTGTCCTGGAATAATCCCTAACCAGATTCTTGTAAATACTGTTTTGCTTCATTTCTTTTTGATGTGAGAGAGTCTATTACTATTTGCCGAGAAATGTTTTTGTTTCATGCAAACAACCATAAAAAAAGTTTATTTTAGATCAAAACGGGTCCTCCCATATGAGAAATTGGAGGATATCCCAGATATTATTCGCTGTACAATTAGTGGGCTGCTGCTTTGTTACAACAGTGAAAACAGCAAAACACACAAGAAGATGGACGGAATGTTGCACATTGGCAAAACATTCACCCCCAGTCACAGATCTGGGTTTAATCCATCGTTCTTTTGCTCACCACGCCACCCCAGTTCAGACATGGCCATATGCAAATCAGTCTTGACCCTGTGCCTCATGGGAACAGTCCAGCCCGAACTGCCAAGCCATGTCTTCCCTGGACCGGAATCAAGTATCCTAGGAAAACACACATCACTATCACTGAATATTAGATGTATAAACTTTTAGAATTTCGACCCTAGCGCCTGTGCACCGTTAGTACCCCTGCTAAAGAGGGTATGGCAGAGCTGAAAGTGAATCATTTAATCTCAAAGCTGTTCTGAACAGGGGCCCCCAAAATAGTATTAGCCCAGGGCACCCAAAATCCTTAACATGTCCCTGCTACCACAAAGTCGGTCAGACAACATTGCTCTGAAGTAAAATAGGCAACGTCATTAATTTATTATCAGTTCTATTTTTTTTTAAACATAAGCCCGACGTGTCCTACACCCCCACTGCTTCAGGCAAGCAACTTATCGCACCACTAAGGAATTCTCAATTAGGTGTTCGTTCTGCGCCCTCTCTTTGGACTTTTACCTGTCTCTTCGGATCCATAACTGGTTGGTGGGCAATTATCCCATTATAATGCAGCCTAAAACATTTGTTAATGGTTTCTAGAGAAGAATTGTTTCTCGTGTACCAACTCTGCGCTAGGGAGTGCTTGAAAAATCTGCTAACACAATCTCCCTTACAGTCACTGTTTTGGCTGAAAATGTCTGCAGAATATTCAGCTTTGAGAGAAACTGCTATCAAAACTCTCTTGCCTTTCAGCTCATCCTATTTATGTGAGATCGGGTTCTCAGCACTTGCAGTATTAAAGACTAAGTACCGTTCAAGACTGGATGTGGAGCACAACCTGAGGATGGCAGTAGAAAAAATCCATCCACTGATTGACAGTGTGGCTAAAAACAGGCACACCCGTCACATTTATGTTGGTGGTGTTAGTATTAATCTATATCATGTGTAAAATAAAGCATCCAAGTAATAACAATTTGCACACATTGTATTTTGGAAAATTGTGTTTGAGCTGTGTAATAAGTCTGTCATTTCACCACACCCACTCACAAACCTGCAGTTTACTAAACACTCTTATTGTGTTGAACACTATTTGCTGGATATGGCCTGTGATATGCGCGTGGCGGTCGATTATGTACTGTACCAGATACCAGAAATTTCTGTCAGGTAGTGGGGGGGCCCAACATCTAAAAAAAAAAATCAGCTGGGGGGTGGCTCAACCTACAAAAGTTTGAAGACCTCTGCTCTACACCATTTTACTCTATGCCACTCCTGGAAGCGCTACTCTACGCCACTGTACTCCATTATGTGACACTCTACTTTGACATTTTACCTCACTCTACTCTACGACACTCTACTGCACTCTACGCTATGCCACTCTACAACGCTCCTCTCTTCGCACCTACAATCCATGCCACGACTACTCTACGGCACTTTACTCTACTCTATGCCCCTCTACTCTAAAAAACTCCATAACCCATTAACTCTGACACTCTACAACTCTATAATCCATTCTATGTCACTCTGCAAAACTTCCTCTTCGCCATTTTACTTCACTCTGTGCCCCTCCACTCTACGTCACTAACTTTTAGCCATGCTGAACAGCAGCCACACCGGTGTACAACATGGTTAAAACCATATTAGCAAAGCAAAAATGCTGTTGCATAGGTGAGAGTTCTTGGCTCTGCCAATGCTTGTTTGTTATTATCACTGATATGTTTGAGGTATTTTAATGTGTTTAAGGCTACCCAAAATGCTCAATTTTACCTAATGTGTGTCATTTTGAGGTCTAGCATAATAGGCAGCTCATGTGCTGTCTGTTGCGAGTCATATTGTTAGCTTATATTGGGCTTAGTGCCCGCCCATTGCTTACCACTGGTTTGGCTTGATTGTCATTCTCATTTGCTTGCTCTTTATTCGTTAGTGTGTGAGCTTTCCTTCCTCTTGTTTGTCTCTCCTCTGGAGCATAGACATATTATACTGATTACTTATTCGGGCACTACTTTTTAGGACTTGCCTGACCCAGCGCTTGCGCTGGTCTGGCGAGACTTTAAGTAAGGGCTTCAAAAGATGCTACCGCCGGCCACAGCTTGCAGTGCGTGTGCGCGGGCGCGCTTGAGCAGAGGCGCCATATGGCGTGATTACTGCTGCGCACAACTCGCGCACATGCACTGCAAGCTGTGGCCGGCGGTAGCATTTTTCCCCCGCAATTAACTTCCTTGTTTTTCTCCCCATAATGCGCGTGACTCTCATGCAAGCTGAACGACAAAAGAGGCAACATCACGGCGCGCACTCCCTGCCACTCCCCTTTGTTGTCCGTGTGGTTACAGGGGAGTCGTGCCTCAGGCAAGCTGTACGCCTCTTGAAGTACACCTGTTCTTTCATGTTTTGTTTTATTTTCTACATTGTTTTTTTTCTCGGGTGACGTGCTTTCGTTTTTGCTCATGTCTGTGCCACCGCTCTTAGTTCAGGCCGGGTTTAGATCTTTTTGAGGACACTTTTAGCATTTGTCCAGCTCCTTGCAGAGCTCCTGCCATCCCCAGTGTGTCTCGCTTCTCCTCAGAGCAAGGGGGCGAAACTCCAAGGCAAGCCTTGTGAAACATGCACTAAAAACCATAAACAAAGAAGTGAAATCACATGCAGGATCTGCGAGGGATACCCAGATCCTGCCTCCAGATCTCCTGTAATCCTTGTTGTCTGTAACCCCTCATGAAAGGCTTAGAAACGGTCTTCAGGCAGTATCAGTGCTGCATGAATACATTAACTATATTGAGGTTTCCCCCACTTAAAAAACGGATGCATTTATATTTAAATCTCTAGGATTCTGTGACTTAGTTTAATTTTCTGATCAGCCTTTCTTCCTCACTTTCTCTTCTCACCCGTCAAGCCTCTCCCAGTCCCTCCTACGAGGTCCTCTCCCTGTCTCAGTTGGTACTGCCTGCTGTCTTTCCTGACTCTCTCAAACCCTCCCCCACTTGTTCCTCAACTGCCTACTCAATCTGTCTTTAGTCGCCACTCCCCCCACCAAACACCAGGGATCAGCTTGCTGTAGGACTGTATGTCACTGAGCGATCTCACTACATCTCCTTGCATGTCTTTGCTGTCTCCCTATCCTCTTTCTGCTCTCTATCACCCAGCCCTCTCTCTCTTCTGCTGTCTCACCTAACCCTGCAGGGGCCAGGATGTGGATTGTGGCGGCACTTTCACAGTTTTGTTGTCTCTCCTTATCTTTATTTCAGTCTCTCCCTTCTTCTCGTCTCTCTCTATTACCTCACTCCTAGGGATTATCTTGGGTGTCACTGCCACAGATGTCTTACTGCAGCTCCAGACATGTGCAGTGTGTCTCCTGCACTCTCTTCCTCCTGGCTCTGTCTCTCCCTGGTTTTACGTTGTCTCTGCTCTCTCCACCCCCCATTACATTACACAAGGTCAGATCGTGGGTATCTTTTGTATGTATTTATTTACTTACACTAGAAAGTGCATTGCCAAACACTTATAAAGTCCTAAAGTCCACTGCACTGCGAACTAAAACACATAGGTAAAAACACATTTTCATTTACAATGCCAATAGCTCTAACTCGCTAACGTGAAA
The DNA here is from genome assembly GCF_964204655.1 of Triturus cristatus. Classification (NCBI taxonomy): domain Eukaryota; kingdom Metazoa; phylum Chordata; class Amphibia; order Caudata; family Salamandridae; genus Triturus; species Triturus cristatus. The sequence continues at coordinate 944,774,356 of NC_140579.1, forward strand.
ACTATTGCATTGCAAATGCTTGTTTATTTTGTTCCGAATGTGTAAATCAAGTTCCCCACTCTGTCTCTCTCATCTTTTGAGGATTCGGTGTCTGAGAGGTGAATTTACAGCTACTGGGGCAAGTCAGGATTGACTGTCTACGAACTAGAGTATTTTATTGAGCTTGACAAAGCTTTTTAGGCCTTGGATGTTCATGGAGAACACGGACAGACCACTGTTTGTCGTTGTCAAGGAGAGATTGCTTGACTGAGAGATGATGAGTGTACTGTGAGAAGATCGTAATGCTGTAATCTTCTATTGTCGAATTAAGGTTGAGTGATCCTGTTGTGGTACGTGAGCTATAGGTTATCTAGTAACTGCTGGCAATGTATGTGTGGGCTATTGTGGTTTTATGGGTCACCTCAATTGGGTTTCAGGGGATCTAGATGTATCCTTGTCATTGTAGGAATGTGCATGCTGTTTACACTGCTGGGTGGATGGCCAGCAAGAGGAATTGCGGTGCCCTCCATCTAGCCAGAGATTTTGGAATACTGGTGGGGTGCGGCCTTCTCTGTGATGATGAGCTGTAATATTCATTATCGGGTCACTAATCGAGTCCAGGAATTGTTCCAGTGCCGTCGGATCAGAACACTTTCAGGTAACGTGATAAACATGATACAAGGGTCTAAGAGGCCATTCCATATACTCTCTTGTTTCAGAATCAACCTCAACGTTAGAAATGTCCTCCTGATTAGGTTAATTTCAGATGCGTAGTGACTCGCTGCTTTGGTCCATTGACCAGTTTGGTGATATAGGCGGTGTTGTCAGAAAAATTGAGGAATGCATGCGTGTTCATGGCGCCGTAGGCATGCCATTATTGGCCTACAGTTTACTTAAGATGGTTCTTTTTACATTTTCAACCTGTGACACAGGCTTAAATTAAAATGGTGGAGTGGACGTAGTTTGCAAAAAAGTCGGTAGCCAAGCAGTCAGGAATTGTTTCATATTATTCCCTGCTTCTTACTCCAGTACCCCAAAGATGTGGATGTTGTCCAGGTGACTGTGGCGCTCTAGCTCAGACATTCTGTTTTGGATGTTCCATATTTCCAAACCTCAATCCAGGGCCCTGTCTAATCTTGTATCCAGTTCTGTGACTCTCCCGCCAGTAGGGCTAATTGTGTCTGGAAGGAAGTTAAATCCAAACGTAGACTTTTAAATTTCATAGCTGTGTCTGCTGTTGGTTGCTGCAATGAAGTAATAGACACATTTATGATCTTCTACTCTGCAATGATTCTTTTAGGGTGGCTACTTTCATTAGCCCGTCACTACTTCAGAAAAGAGAAGTTGATGCATGGCTTTCACATCCAGCTTGGGCATAACCCTCAGGTGTGTAAGGAAATTGGCCAGCGAAATAATGAGAATGGGGACGTTGCTGGCCCCTGACCTGCAGTTCAGAAAGTCTTGTGTTGAGGAGTTGGGCTTATTAATAACTTGCACCTACTGGACTTCTATCAGGAAGCCCACTGTGAATGGGTCTTCCCCTTGTGATTATGTGCTTGCGATGCTGCAGAGTCGCCCCTCGAGCTGACACCACTTTACCAAGATGATGGCATAGCGCAGAAGTGCCAATCCCAATCAAAAACGAGCATTGGCATAGCCAATAGGTCTCGCTTTTGGGACCTTTATAAGTATTTAGTTATGCAGCATTAAATCCTTGGTGCAACAACATCAACTGTTGCATGGCTAAACACTTATAAGGTCCCAAAGGCGAGACCTATTGGCTATGCCAATGCTTGTTTCTTTTTTTAAGCACTCTAGGAGAGTGCATGTGTTTCCAAGCTGTCTCTCGATTGTATACTAGGTGTGCAGATTTATAACTCATATGGCACTGTACAAGAAACAATTGGCACTGGTTTGCTCCCACAATCTCCTGATTCATATGTGTTTATGAAAAGGGATGCAGGTGGAAACGCTGCTATTGGATTAAATCTGGATGTGTAATCCATAGTGCAGCATGGATAGTAGACCGGGTGCGAGATATACGCTCCCCTGTGCAGCGACGAGTATGCGGGTACACTCAGACATGTCACTGGTAATCGTCCTGACTCTGCTTTGCTCTAGTAGTTCTAACTGAACTGATGTGTTGTACATCGCAGTGCTTTCATTAAGAATACTGGTGTGCAGAGCATTTTCGATAGTTATCAACTGTATGTCTCTGGTGTACCTGGCACTGAGGGCCCGGTCTGCTCTTGGCACTGCACAGCTCTTTTAAGTAACCATAAAACGTCTCACTGGGAGCATAAAGCATCTATGCCACATGCTGTGGCTCATTGTGCAGCACAGAGGGCATGTACAGGCAAACAGAGTGTCTTAATACACACCAACAGCACTTTGTAGAAACACGATATGTGTTTTAGGAACCCCAGAGGATTCATCTAGTGCTTTGTGTTAGGTGGTATGGTGCTGTGCACAGTAGAGTCGTTTTTATTTTTTTTACGTTTTTTAAACTTTTTTTAGTTTTGTGTATCGCGAACTAGACCAGAGACATCGGGTATCAGAGCGCTTTACATGAGCACCAGGTTCGTTAGGCACGGGGAGATTAAGTGATTTGTCCAGAATCACAGGATGTTGAGCGTTGTTGCCGGGACTTGAACCCGGCTTCGAGGTCGACCGCTTTAGCGGTAAGGCTACATCCTCTCCCCTATGTTTCAAGTGTATAGTGTGTGTAACACAGACTGTTCAGTGTTTTGTGAAAAATACGATGTGTTATACATCCTGAAGTTGTCCGTGGCCTGTGCGCTACAAAGAACTGTGCATACTGAGGGCAACTGCTGCGGCGAGTTGATTATACACAAAAAGTTTAGTTTTCATAAGAATGCACAAAAGCCACTTCCTGCAAATATACAACATGTTGTACATCCAGGGACCCCACACAGTACTCTATGCCACATGTGATGGTGCACAGCAGAAAACCAAGAACATGCACTGGCAGGGCATCAGAGCACGCACTAAGGGCTTGTAAAACACTGCAACAATAGCCGTTGTAGCACTCGCTAAAGCAGAGGCTTTTAAGTGCTGCATGTACAAAAGATGCATATTTTTGACACGTGTTGTTTTGAGGGTTTAATCTTATGTTTTGCTATTTTAATTTTGCTACAGATTATGTATGCAAACATAAGAGGAGCCAGCAGGGGGTTAGCAGCAGAGCATTTTGCCAAGGAAATTTTGGGAGCGTAGGGGTAAATAATACCAGGTGTGTGAATTCGGCCAACAATTATTCAAAAGTATTAAAATCGCTGACTTTAAAATCACTGTCCGGGGCATACTTGCACAGTGCGATGATTACCTGGAGGCTTCTGGCTCGAAGTGTTCAAAAAAATAACTGGGCCAAGTACAAGGAAAAGAAAATAACATTCATACTTTGAGAGGCTATTAGCAAAATAAAAATGTTATGCTTTGTAAACGGCCAAATGTGTGAGCGCCGGTCCCGGGCTCTCTCCAAATTAAAGTTCGGTTGCTTTCGCTACCCCTAGCCAAGACCTGGATCTAATCCACTCGTTCGCGATTTCCCAAACACACGGCTTACCGGACTGTCTGAACCTTGGAGCGTGTATTTGACACAGGGCACCGCCGTGTAGATGGCGCCTGCCACACGAGTGATCCGAGGTTAAATGTGCAGAGGAGCGACTATTTTGAAACGGAGGCACCGTCCTGGAAACTACTACACTCAAACAAGCACACTGCGGAACACGGACGAAAATGGTCAATATGATATTCGATCTTCAGACAGTCCGGTAAACTGTGTGTTTGGTAAATCACGAACTAGTGGATTAGATCCAGGTCTTGGCAAGGGGTAGCGAGAGCAACCGAATTTTAATTCTGAGAGAGCCTTGAGCTCACACTAAACGAGCAACTAACATGTTTAGTGAGACAGCGCGCAGAGACAGCCGTGTTTTGAAGCGCTGAGAATTAAAACAGGTTGCAAAACCTAACCCCCTGAGTGCTATTACTTTTTCCAGATGGGAGAGAGTTTTGGAATATATATATATATAATATATTGCACTGAAAAAACCATAGGTTTCAGGGACGTTATAGTTAGTTAAGCTAGCTATAACTCTGCCCCCGCAATGCACTGCTGATGACGTCACATATTACATCATTCATGACATGGTCAGTGACATCGTTGATGACATCTCAAATGACATCACTGATGACATCGTCCAGTGACTGTGTGTTTCTGTAAAGTTTAAATATGTTTTATATATGTATATATGCCAAGGTGTATTGAAGAATGAGTGGGTGTATGAGTGTCTGAATGGATGATTTAGTATGTGCGTGACTGACTGTATAAGTGAATGATTAAACGTCTCCCTGAATGCATGGGTTAGTGACTAAACTGTGTGAATGTCTATCAGTCTGTCAGTTGGTGTGTAAGCGGCTGCATTGGTTGGTGAGTGTTAGACCTGGCATTTCTTGGCCTGGTTACCCCTGACTTTTTTTGCCTCTACCTCCTCTATTTTTGATGCTGTGATGGATTTCGTTTTAATGGCTTAGATGCTTTACGCACTTTGCCACTGCTGATCAGTGTCAAAGTGCAAATGCGGCCTGTATAAAGTGTTATGGTAATTGGTTGTCCATAATTGGTATGTTTGCCTTACTAGTAAAGTCCCTAGTAAAGTGCACAATGGGTGCCAGGGCTGGTAATGCAAATGCTACTGTTGGGCCTTCAGCACTAATTGTGCCACTCACACAAGTAGCCCTAAAGAGAGAACTCAGGCCTGCCACGGCAGTGCCTGCGCGCAGTTTGCTAACTGCCATGTTGTCCTGACCAGTGCATCCACTTGCCAGGCCTTACCCTTCCCTTTCCATGCACCTCAGACACCCCTATGGTAGGTCCAAGGTACCCCTCTGGGCAGGGTGCAGTGTCTGTGAAAGTTAAGACATGTACTGAGGTGTGTACCATGTACAAAAATTGAAATACTCTCCATTTCATTTTCACTGTTGCAAGGCCATCTTGCCCATAGGACAGAATGGGGAAGCCTGTGTAATATGTTTCCAGCCTCTCTTCCTATATGCTTAAGATGGAGAGGTGAATTTTAGTGTGCCTGAACCCACAATTTGAGAACACATCTTTTTGTGAAGGTGGTTTTTGACTATTGTGTGTTGAAACCACACGTTTGGAAGTGACTGGTGTCTTTGAGAACACATCTTTTTGTGAAGGTGGTTTTTGACTATTGTGTGTTGAAACCACGCTTTTGGAAGTGACTGGTGTCTTTGTTCTAGCAATTCTGTGTCTCTCTGCCTGGTTGTGGATTGACTGTCTGGATTTGAATGTGATAGGATCTGGGAAATGTCTTGACCCAGGGGAGGAGTAGGAGACAGCAACAGGCTGACCTGCATCTGGAGTGTAGGGGGGAGGAGTAGCACATGGAGATGAAGATGCCTGGGCTGCTGCCATAAAAGAATGGCTCACCTCCTGCTGAGTGGGTGAGGAACCAGACCCCCACTAATCAAAGGAAGGTGTCACTGGCAGGGAGACACCCAGAACTGGTTTGTATAGGGGTCAGTACACCCCTGAACACAAAGACTTCAAATACATTTAGGGGTATAACTATGAGAGCTGAAACCCCTGAACATTGGACTGATCAAGACTGAAAAGAATTGAAAGTACTTTGTGATCAAGAGGAACCTCTGCCAAGGAAGAACAGCTTGAAGAGATTGAAGAGAAGGACTGACCCTTGCTGTGTGTTCTGGGGCTGGCCTGCAGTTTGCTGATTTAACTAAGGAGAGGATAAGGGACGTTGCTGTGTGCTGTGTCCCCCTGCTTGAAAGGACTTTGCTGTGTCCCAAAGTAACTTGTCCCCAAGGGCCCGAGGAGAGCTGACACCCTGTTGTGGAAACTCAGGAACATCAAAGTTTCCAAGTGTGTCTCAGCGGCACTGTGTGCATGTGCTTTTTGCAGCCTGAGACCTTTGTAAGCATTGCCCCGGGACTGTGTGGCCCGAAACCCAACCGAGTCTCAGCGACCCTTTGTGCGTGTGCAGCTTGAGACGTTGGGGTCCGTGGTGCTAGTTGGAAAGTGCCCCGTGACTGCAGTGCCCCCACAGCGTGAATCATCGTCCACGCTGCTGTGAAGTTGTTTGTGGCCCGAGCCGTCATCGTAACGGAGGCTGAGGATCAAGATCGCCACCGCTGGCCCGAACCACAACATGCTGAAGGATTTCGTAAAGCTAAGGAAGTCGTGAGGTAATTGTGATCGTTAATCGCAAGAGGAATCTGCCCAAGATCGTCAGCAACGGAGAAGGCAACGTCCTAACCTGTCCGGCTACAGCATCGCCTTGTATCAGAGCTGCGTCGTCATCGGTAGCACCCAGCAGGACGTCCAAGCGGGGGGGGGGGGGAAGAGAGAGAGAGGTAGCGCATCCCCCCAGGAAAGGCTTGGACTCCGGTCGGAAGCCGCACGCGTGTGTGGCCTGGGGAGGCGTGCAGGAGGAGTACAGGAGTACTCCCGTCTCTCTCCCGCTGCATCGCATTAGATGCGCTGAGTCCTCGAGCGGTCCGGACCTGCCCGGCAGTACCGGGGCCGCCCTCGGAAGTTCAGGACTGTTGTCTGTGTTGGGGCCTAGTGGTGCCCGTGCTAATCTCGTCGATTGGTCTGGTATTATTCCTGCATTACGAACTGCCTTATTACTTGCATTAGGAATTGTATTATTCCTGCATTACGAACTGCTTGATTACGTGCATTGAGGATTGCATTATTCCTGCATTAAGAACTGCCGTATTACGTGCATTGAGGATTGCATTATTCTTGCATTACGAACTGCATTAGTCTGAGAATACGAACTGCATTACGAACTGCATAGCATTGCATGAGGACTGCATTTGAACATCGTCAACTGCTCATTAATACAGCAAGAACCTACAAGTGTTTGTTGGCCTAATAACTGGCAAAGTGAAATATTACGAATATGCATATGTTGGATCTTTATCGTGTGGTCTTACCGTATTTTTAGGTCTCGCGCCTAGCGTTGCAGTGCAACACTAGGCGCGAGACCTGTAGTAGGTGAAAAACGGGGTTTTGAAGCTGCCCTAGGAATCGCACACGCTTGTGCGTGTGCTTTTCCTTTTGTGGGCTGCTATTGGCCTTTGCATGCGTCTTTTTCTAAAAGACTGCACGCAATTGGCCAAAGGCGGGCGCATTGCTCCGCCCATGGCCTATTGGTGTCTATTATGCGCTTGGTGCGCATATTAGACACCAATAGGCCATGTGGTTTAAATTATCGTGCCCAGACACGGGCGTGATAATTGAAATGACATGCTTGGCTGTGGCACGCGCACCGCTTGCGTGCGTTTTTATTTATTTTTTAACAAGAGGCCTGCGCACAGTAAGCACATTTCTGCACCAAAGCAAAGCTGGGCATTCCTGTCCCATTTTAACAAAGTAAAACCCACCACAGATTCTAATCAGGCGAGACAGACTCCCAACCACCGAGCACACGAGCAGCGAGGAGAGGGCCGCTGACAGCCTGTCTGTTTCCATGAGGTCACCGTGGACTGTACTAGAATCTTTGGGGCTGTCCTTATAGACTCAAAGTCGTATTTCTACCCTAAATCCATTCCCGAGGGGCCCAAAAGCTGTTGGGGCTGGCAAGCCTCGGTCAGTCCCCGAGTCGTGCCAAAGAGAGGGAGTGCTAGATTGTGCAAGGTCGCACACAGCGTAGAGGAAAGGGGCAGCGGAACGGTGGCCGATCGCATGCAGATTGCAGGTTGCGACACCACGAGATCATTCTTGGACAGAGAGGATGAAAGGCCGGGTCACCTATTAATTATTCAGCAATGTCCTCCCAGTTGCATCATCCCAGCAGCGAGCTATCTTATTGAGACTTGGTACACGGGTACTTGTGCTCATCTTTTTTTTTTCTACATACTTTTATAGGTAAGAGGGTACAGTGACATAAAGAAATATGCCCAGAATCACAGAATTGTGTGAAAGAGGTGTCTGTGTCTAGTATTTGCAAAGCCAGTAAGGTGACTGGCCATAATAACCCCAGCGTGTTGCGTTTGAACAGCAGCCGAGGCCCGTCTAGTCATAATGGACCAATGAGGGGAGAGTGTGTGCAGTGAAAGGGGCCGAGTCCTTTGCAGCTTGAACAGCTGATATCAAACCCCTCTGTAGGTGGTTATCAAACCTGTCCCGCGCTCTCAAATTTCCCAGGTCCATGCGCGAATACTACATCCAGACCAGGATGTTTCTTTGCGTCTGGGGCATTTAATACTGCTTTTTCTTATACTTTCTTTTTAGTGCATTTTAACCTCTTACACAGGCCTATTAGCTTTTCACAAAAACAAAAAGTGCCGAATTAAGTGTAGGCTTAACATATAGGGCGTCATCGCCTGTTACGTTCGCATTCACCTCATACATGCTCCACCACAGTAGGTCATTGGGTGCCTTCTACTGTGCATTCAGCCGGATGCACTACCTTCAAACTGCTTTAAGTTCATCACACAGGTCTCTCCAAGTACCCAAATCCTCAACCAATCTAGGGCCAGTTTGTACCATTTCAAGTCCTGACTTTCTAATGAGATTAGACCCCTCCGAGTATGCAAATCGAAAGCTGCACCAGACGAGTCACTCGCCCTGGGAAGTGGAGAACTTCCGAGCTCTGCGTGGTCCCATTCCTGCTTGAGTAAATAAACCAGTTATGCTTCTTTCTTTTGTTTTCTGTTCTTGAAGTTCTGCAATCATTGTGGAAAGAAAGGGAAACTACAATCTTTTATGCAAAAAAAAAAAAACAGACACGGGGCAGCGGAGCTAGTGTGTGTGTGTCTGTCTGTCAGGTTTTCACCCATGTGTATGGCAAGTGTTGGAAAATCATACTTGTCGACTCACTTGGAGTGACTCCCTCGGCGAGGCCTGGCTTTCTAGCCTACCTCACTCTGCATTATGACCATGGCCACTGGAATTATGCGGCAGGGAAGGGCATTATTATGCTGAAACACTGACTAAATTATGTAACAAGAAAAGGCAAAATATGCGGCATAATACACTATTACTTTATTTTGTCATTTTTACACATGCTAACACTGTCTCTGCATAGGTTGCACCTCATTAGTACCAATTAAAAACCCAAATATAGTAAAAAGCAACAGAAAGGCGACCAGTCAACCTTTGCCAAGGCTTTTTCACTACATAGCAACACATGTCGCTGTGCTTTAATAATCGTTGAACCGTTTGAGCTTGCATTTTTTTTTTGTTAGAATCTACATATTATGTAGCAGATGATGGATTATGTGGCAAATGCGGCAAATCCAAAATTACGCAAAACCCACAGTGGCCGGACAATCGCAAAATTCTAGTGGGCCTAATTATGCGACATGTAGTTTACCCTTCTCAGTTCAAAGTACGGGCTGAAGTCCCAGCATGCAAAGTGCGGTTAGCTAAAAAGCTAGGGCTGTCTGGGAGCGTGGTCCATAACATCGGCCTTCGGCTCAGCTGTGACGGTGATAACGCTTGTAACAAAACATGAGCAAGCCCGTGTTATTGTGCAGGGAATTCGACTCGCACAAAGCCAGGGATTGCAGTTCTTCCTGAAAACCGCAGGTCAAATCTGTCCTGGGTGAGTTTTCCTTTTGGTTGCAGCCACAGCCTTTGTGAATAGAGGGAGTGGCCTGTCAGCAGCTATGCACAGCATGTAAGGGAGTTCCTCTGTTTGCTTGAAGGGTTGGTTTATTACTGCCCACCCCTTTAACAGTTTCAATGCCTTGTTCTTATTGCTTAAGCACTCCATGTGGAGAGCATGTGTTTTCCAGCAGCCTCCCCCACGTTCCATGTTACTCTTACTCATCTGTGCTTCTCTGCACCTGCACTTCAGTTGCTGTCTCTCTTCCATGTGCTTCTTTCCCCGTGCTGCTACTCTCTCCCCCCACACGCTACATGTTGCTGTCTTCCTCGTGTGCTTCTTTCTCCCCTGTCCCTGTAAACAAACATAGATACAAATAGTGCAACACACCTCAAAGAAACAGCCAAACCCCTTCTGGTATTACCATACATTCATGCAGTCACAGAGGAAAATGAATCCTCGCCGACCTCGTATGGTATTTTTCATCAGTGGGTGTCGAGGTTAGCAAGAGAAGCTCTCGGACACTAAAAACAAGCACTGGCAAAGCCGATAGGTCTTGGCAAACCAAGAGCTGTTGGCGTTGTCAATGTGAATGTCTTTCAGCCATGTTGTATAGCAGAACATATGCTGTTCAGCATGGCTGAAAGTCACTGAAAAAAGTGCTATGATTTGGTCAGCGCCGCCCACGTCTCAGTGCTTTTTTGGGTTTCATAAGGAGTAGAACAGTGAACTCAACACCAGCACTGAAGTGACAGTGCATGTTCTGTCCAGCTGAGACCTAAAACTGAATGAGTCCTAGTGTAAAGTATTTATTTTTTTGCAGTTTTATAAAGCGTGAACTCAACCCAAAGCTACTGGAGTGCTTTCCCTGGGCACCAGTTACATTAGTTTTTGGTAGGCACGCAGCTATGAGGTGATTTGCCCAGAATCACACGCTATTGCTCCGACACCGAGTCTCAAACCCGGTTTACCAGCCCCAAAGTCGGTAGCTTTGGCTGCTACGCCACATCCTCTCTGCATTAATGCTATTGGGCTCAACAGGGGAAAGAAGCAACGGGGATGGGGGCGGGAGGAAGGGGGAAAGAGGCAACACTTTTGATTAGAACTCACCCTTCACAATCAACAATCATTCAATTATATAACAAATGTTTCTGCTGCTTCGCATCAGAACAATAGTGGTACAACTTCAAGGAACCCTCCACACCCAGCCAGCAGCAAACAATATAGGAAGGTGTCCTGAGGTCCTGAACGAATTACAAGCAGGCTTTTGGAGACAAATCAAACTTTCTTCTATGCTTAACGCAAAGCGAATGAAATTATATTAGATTTACTGCCTTGTAAGTTGTGCGGGAATATTTTGCTGGCACTGGCTCACCGAGGGCATTATATAACCTCCTAAAACCTCAGACGAGCAGTTCGGGCGCCCGCCCTGCAGTGCCGGCATTACTTATGCGGTTGTGTTCTATGATCCATTCTATTACAAGTATTATAGAATATCTGTGGGCTCTTGTTTATAAGGATAGGAAACGAAACAGGAAATGCTAACTAAACCCCACCTACCCCAGTAAGGAGTACCATAAATAGGTTAGCATCCCCTATCACTTCCTGTTTTCCAAAGCTCTGTCAAAGGCCTGGATCAGGGAGGGTGGACATGTCATAATGACTGAGATGAGAATGAATCTATAACAAGCATTTGCAATACAATAGGTCTTGCATTATTAAAGTTTGAGCTATTGGCATTGCTAAATAATGCAACACCAATAGTTCAAACTTTAATAATGCGAGACCTATTGCATTGCAAATGCTTGTTCTTCTAGATAAAGATACTGCTATTTTCATACATCAGTGTGGTGTCCATTAGAGAGAGCGGGAACCCTGACCTACGCCAACATGAAGGAGGCTTTATGCCCCCGGTATGGGCTCACTCCTGAACAATAAAGGCTGAAGTTCAGGAACTTCAAGAAACAGGAATCCAGTACTTGAGTTGAGTGTGTGAATGGGTACACGCTTGCACTGGATGGGTGGATGACGGGCAGCAAGGTAACTGATTTTAATGGCTTATGCAATTTAATTAGTTGCGAGCACTTTAGTAGTCTGTGTGCCCCTAAATGCCCCAAGAAACCACCTGCACTGACTGGTGGTCCAACACCGGGTTTAGTGAGTGTGACGTTGGCAGAGGAAGAGAGTCCTTGAAATGGGGAGGAGCAAGCAGTTATGACCCTGGTCTACTTAGGAGATCGAGAGATGGTCCAGGAAACCTCTCTGCCTGAGAATACTAAGAAGTACAGGCAGTGGGTGACCATCAATGGAAGGAGGGTGGGGGCTCTGAGAGACACAGGAGCCAGTTTGACATCTGTCAGTGGGTGTCTGAGGAGCAGGTAATTCCCAATGTACTTCACCCTGTAGTTGCAGCAGACCACTCAGTGCGCCTCTGCAAGGTGGCGCTAGTTCTCTTTGAGTGGGGGGGTCTCAGGTTCCTTGAAGGTCGTTGTAAGTCTGTCCATGCCTGTAGACTGTCTGCTAGGGAATGACCTTGAGAGTTCCCCCTGGAAGCAAGTGGAGCGCAAGGCACATTTGGAGATGTTGGGTCTGCCTGAGTGGGCTTGTGTGACCACTCGGTCTATGGCAGCCAGTAAATAGCCTCAAGAGGACCTGGGGCCTGAAATAGTAGCCCAGGTGCCTGCCTTAAAAAGAAGAGGCAGGGGGCGCGGGACCCAGCCCCCGAAGTTCCCATGGTCCAGGAGGAGGCAAACCTTGAGGGGGATGCCCTGGAGCCTACGGGGGAGCAAGCAGCTGAACTGGGGGACCTACCTGAGCTGACAGAATGGCAGCAGGAGGGAGGGCCCTCCAGGGAGGAATTCTGTGAGGAGCAGAAAAAGTGCCCTTCTCTTGTAGGTTTGCAGCAACAGGCTGCAAACCAGGCAGCAGGTGATCCGTCTAGCTCACACTTGATTTACTGGGAGAATGATCTCATATATAGTGAGCCTAAGGTTGCTGAGCCTGGGTCAGCCCGAGCGCTGGTGGTACCCCAGCTCTTCAGAGCCTTCCTACTGGGGTTGGCTCATGATGTACCTTTAGCAGGACATTTGGGGCAGGACAAGACCTTTGAAAGGAGTGTCACCCACTTCTACTGGCCTCAAATGCGCAAGAGTTCTGATACTCATTGCAGGACCTGTCGGACTTACCAGGCAAGTGGTAAGAGTGGGAGGAAGCACAAGGCTCCCCTCCAACCTTTTCCTGTAGTCAGCACCTCCTTTGAAAGGGTGGGCATTGACATCGTGGGGCCTCTGGATCCCAAGACAGCCATGGGCAACAGGTTCATCCTGGTCTTAGTGGACCATGCCACCCGGTACCTGGAAGCCATCCCTCTCCGGGCGCAGACAGACCCCGTGGTGGGTCGTGCACTGATGGGGATTTTCTCTCGCATGGGGTTCCCCAGAGAGGTGGTGTCTGGTAGGGCTACTAATTTCATATCTAGGTATATGAAATCTCTGTGGAAGGAGTGCGGTGTAACCTATGAGTTCACCACGCTTTACCACCCTCAGGGTAACGGTCTGGTTGAGAGATTTAACCAGACCCTGAAGGGCATGATTATGGGTCTTGAGGAACCCTTGAGGCGTAAGTTGGACGTCCTCTTACCATGCCTGCTGTTTGCTTTCAAAGAGGTGCCACAGAAGTCCCTAGGGTTCGGCCCCTTTGAGCTCCTGTATGGGCACCCTGTGAGAGGACCCTTGAGTTTGGTGAAGGAGGGCTGGGAGAAGGCTCCTAGTAAACCACCCCCTCTCCCCGGATGTATATAGCTACATGCTGGCCTTCAGGAACCAAACTAATTGTTTCTGGCAACTCGCTCAGGCGAATCTGGAAGCCAGCCAGGAAGAAATGAAACGGTGGTACGACCAGAATTCCACTGCAAAAAGTGTGGGTGATGGCGCGGTCCTGGAGCCTTGCGCGCTCCAGGACAAGTGGACTGGGCCTTATGAGGTGGTGGAGCGCAAGTGCGAAGTGACCTACCTGGTTGACTTACGGTCTCCTAGGAACCCTTTAAGGGTCCTCCATGTTAACCGCCTCAAACCACACTTTGAGCGGTCTGATGTGACCATGCTCTTGGCTACAGATGACGGGGCGGAAGAGGGGAATGAACCTCTTCCTGTCCTCCTGTCAGCCAAGGAGAAGGATGGGTCAGTGGATGGGGTGAACCTCTCGCCTACACTGACCCCGGACCAGCAGAGGGACTGTCACCAGATATTGGGTCACTACGCCTCCCTGTTCTCCTTGACCCCAGGAGTCCCCTATTGCTGCGTCCATGATGTGGACACTGGAGACAGCCTGCCTGTACATTTTTTTTTTTTTACAGAGTAGCTGATGAGGTCAGGGCCAGCATCAAGGAGGAGGTTTCCAAGATGCTGGCGATAGGGGTGATTTGAGCCATCCAGCAGCCCCTGGGCTAGCCCAGTGGTTCTGGTGCCAAAAGCAACTGCGACTGGTGCTACGCCAGAACTCCAATTCTGTGTGGATTACCGTGGGCTCAATGCGGTCACCAAGACTGACGCTCACCCCATCCCCAGAGCTGATGTGCTCGTGGATCGGCTGGAAGCTGCCCGGTACCTCAGTACATTTGAATTGACATCTGGGTACTGGCAGATTGCCTTGACCAAGGGGGCCAAAGAGAGGTCAGCGTACAGTGCCTGAGGGGCACTACCAATTCAGGGTTATGCCCTTTGGATTGAAGAACGCCTCTGCCAACTTCCAGAGATTGGTTAACCAGGTGCTATGTGGGCTGGAGGAATTCAGCGCCGCCTACCTGGATGACATTGCTGTGTTCAGCTCCAGTTAGGAGGAACATTAGCAACACATTCTGACTTGGGAACCCCCAGACCCAGGCAGGAGTGAGGGCCTTTTTAGGATTCTCTGGGTATTACGGGCGGTTTGTGAAGGGGTATGGCACCATTGTTGCCCCCTTGACAGAACTGACTTCAAAGAAACAGCCCAAGAAGGTGATCTGGACTGATGCCTGACAGACCGCTTTTGATGCCCTGAAAACTGTCATGTGCATGGTGCCTGTTTTCTCCAAAGAATTTGTGGTGCAGACAGATGCTTCAGAGCATGGTGTGGGAGTAGCACTCTCACAATTGAGCGACGAGGGCTTGGACCAACCCGTAGCTTTCATTAGCAGGAGGCTACTTCCCAGGGAACCGAGGTGGAGTGCAATTGAAAGGGAAGCTTTTGCTGTGGTCTGGGCGCTGAAGAAGCTGAGGCCCTACTTGTTTGGGACTCACTCCCTGGTTCAGACAGACCACAAGCCCCTCAGATGGTTGATGCAGATGAGGGGTGAGAACCCAAAATTTTTGAGGGGGTCCATCTCCCTACAGGGAATGGACTTCACGGTGGAACACTGATCTGGAACAGAACACGCCAATGCCGATGGTCTGTCCAGATTTGTCCGCTTCAGTGACGAGAACTCCCATGAGGGTGGGTAGTTCTCCCCACTTTTCAGCTGGAGGGGGACACGTGTTAGACCTGGCATTTCTTGGCGTGGTTAGCCCTGACTTTTTTACCTCTACCCTTCTATTTTTGATGCTGTGATGGATTTAGTTTTACTGGCTTAGATGCTTTGGGCACTTTGCCACTGCTGATCAGTGTCAAAGTGCGAGTGTTCCCCTTATAAAGTTTTATGGTAATTGGTTGTCCATTTTTTTTTTTTTTTTTTTATTTTTATTAATTTTCAACACACCCAAACCCCCACATATAGGGCACATTGTCAGTGGGAGACATTTCCCTTGGTACATTGGCAAATTATATATTATTGACCATTTGAGTATCATCCTCATCTCATGCCATGCTACAGATAACTATCCATCATCCTCATTTCCTGTTGACATAAACATCAGTATATACAATCGACTCCGTCTCAATAACTCAATGCTCTCAAACATGGTGCCCCCTACATGCTCCTACCCCTCCCTCCCCCTACCCCCTAACCCCATCCACCGGTGTGCTCCAAGTATTTTACCTAGAATAATCAGTCATCATCCTCGTGCTAGGGTGTGCGGACCTCTGAGCGTATGAAGGTCGCGCTCCCAGTTTCGTTAGCTCCGTTCCCGCTCCTTCTCCCCTGTAGCGCACCCAAATCTATCTATGCTCTGTGTACTCCTTCATTGTCCCCAGACGCCTCTAGGGAATCTGTATCCGAATCCGGCTCTGGGACCTTCAGCTGAGTAACCAATGCTTCCCATGCCCGTGCCGTTTCCATCGCCTTTTCATTATTCGCTCTCATGGCCTGTTGCAACCGAACCATACTCTCACTAGCCGCCCAGTTTATGAACTCCGCCCTCCAGCACGCTACTCTAGGGCCCTGCTTCGACTTCCACTGCCTTGTCAGCTCCCGTTTAGCCAATAGGAGCCCCAGGTCAATGAACTTACTCGTTAGCTTAGTTCGCGCCGTGTGCGGAAACCACTGCAGTATGCATGCCCCCATATCGGGCTCTATCTGCCTATCTGTCACCCCACCCAGGACCTCAACCAACTCCTCCCAGTGTTTGCCAAGCTGCGGGCAGCTCCACAGCATATGTTGTAAGTCCGCCGCCTTCCTATTGCACCTTGGACAACATGCTGAATCCACTTGAAAATATTTATTTATCTGCCCCGGGGTTAAATATGCCCTATGTATAATGTAAAAATGGATAAGTTGGAACCTGGCGTTGCGCGTGCCTTTCCATGCCCTTTCCACTATTTTAGCCCAGGTCATCTCAGGGATGTCCTTCCCCAGATCTGCCTCCCATTTCTCGCGCAACTGAGTCAGTGGCTGCAGTCCCTCCGTCACCATTCGCCTACCCAGACATGTTACTGCCTTTATCGTCCCCGTTGCCATTACCACATATTGACAAGTCAGAGATATCTGTGGCTCCGAGAGCCCTTCACTCCAGTGTTTCTGAATCGCAGAGATCAGTGCAGCATGCAGCAAAAAGGCACCCCTATGTAAACCATACCTATCCTGTAATGCTTGAAAAGGCAAGAGGGCCCCCTCCTCATATAGGTCCCCAACCATTTGCAGCCCCATCTCCTCCCATTCTGCTAGCGCCGACCAGTCTCCGCCATGCGGTAAGGCCGTGCACATGCCCAGGGGACTCTCCGCAGCGTATGGGCGAATATTGCCGCTCCTGCGCTTGCATCTATTCCAACACGCTCTTAATGTTTTCTCCTCGATCCTCAATGATTCCACTCGCAGTCGCTGTCCAAGAACTATAAACGATAACACATGCCTCGGAAGCCAGCGGTCCTCTGAGCCAACCGGACCCCTAAATTCCCGAGCCACCGCCTGCGTGAGCCACTGCAACTGGGCTGCTAAATAATACTGCCCACCCTCCTTCCGCTCTAGGCCTCATCATCGTAGCCAGTGCGACTCGCCGCCTGCCACCCCCCCACAGAAATCCACCTACCATGGCTCTGAGTGTCTTAAACACCCCACCCGGGATCCAAATCGGCAGCGTCCTGAAATAATATAAGAGTCTAGGCAATGCCACCATTTTCAGTAGTGCTACTCTACCCGCCACTGATAGCGGCAAGGTACTCCAAAATGCCATACTCCCTTTGACCCCTCGTACTGCTCTATACACATTGCCCTCCAATAGGTCCGCCTGCTCATGGTATATGTTAGTCCCCAAGTATTGCAGGCAACAGGGCTCCCACCTTATTCTCTCCAGCCTAGTAGGGGGGGTCCATCGCCGGGCTGCCGGAAACAAGCAAGTCTTCTCCCAATTCACGCACAGCCCCGATACCTCCCCAAATAACTGTAACAGTTCCGTCGCTCCCTTAAGCTCCTCGTCAGGACCGGCCAAAAACATCAGCAAGTCATCAGCGTAAAGCAAAATGTAATGTACTTCCCCACACATCTCCCGCCCAGCATAATGCCTCCCTGTTCTAGCTCGCATCGCCATTGGTTCAATCGCCAATGCGAACAGGAGCGGTGACAACGAGCAGCCCTGACGCGTCCCTCTTCCCACAGAGCAGGGCGGTGACACCATCCCCCCAGTTAGTACTCTGGCCGTCGCAGAGTCATACAGTAATCGGGCCCCTCTCACAAATGCCTCCCCCAAACCCATCTTGCGCATCACCTGAAATAGATACAGCCACTCCAGGCTGTCTAACACCTTTTCTATGTCCACTGATAGAATCACGGTAGTCGGAGCCTGATATTCCTCCAGTATTCGCAACAGTCGTCTCACATGAATAGCCGTGTTGCGTTTAGGTATAAAACCCGGTTGATCCCGATGCACCAACCTCGACATATGTGGGAGTAGACGGGATGCCAGGATCCTGCTCAGGATTTTGTAGTTGGTCGTCAACATTGAAAGCGGACGGTAAGCCTTCACATCCGTGGCCTCCCTCCCGGGTTTCAAGAGTGGGATGATAATAGCCTCCCTAGTCGTCTCAGGCAGCCTCCCTATTTTATGCGCTTCCTTATAAACCACCTGTAAACGCGGAGCCAGACATTCAACGTACTTGGCATAAAATTCTATGGGGATGCCATCCACCCCAGGCGTCTTGTTGTGGGCCATGTGCTTAATCGTGCTCTTGATCTCTCCCACCGTAATCTCACTGCCCAGCACGTCTCCCTCCTCCTTACTCCAGCTCGGCAGAGCCACCTCTTCGAGATACTCTCCTATACTATCAGCACCCCTAGTCAGTCGAGTACTGTAGAGCTCAGCATAATATTCCAGGAACAATCTGTTTATCCCCGCCTGCGTATACACCACCTCCCCCATGGGAGATGCCAAGCCCAATATCGTCGCTCCCCTGGGCACCGGGTTAGCCAACCATGCCAACAAAGCGCTCGCTTTGTCTCCCTCCACATGCATCCGTGCTCTATAATTCTTATGGTCGTAGGAGCGCAGTTTCTCCACCTGTACCGCCACTGCCTCTCTAGCCTCCAACACCTCAGTCTGCGCCCCAGGCCGCCCTGGTCGATCTCTCTCCGCTTCCCGCTATCGCCGTTCTGCTTTCTCCAGGTCTGCCAATAATGTTTTCCTTACTCCCACCACCTTACTAATGCAGATGCCCCTAACCACCACCTTAAACGCATCCCATTCAATTGATGCCGATGTCGCCGTCCCCTCGTTCTTTTCAAAGTATTGTGCGATACCCGCCCCCAACTCCTCGCTAAAAACCGGGTCCTCCAATGCCTCTGGTCTGAGCCGCCAAGTCGGTATAGGTGGCCTTTCTTGGTTCCATCGCATCCGCACTAATAGCGGGTTATGGTCCGAGATCGTTCTCGCTAAATACTCGCTCCCTATCACCTTGGCGTGAACATCAGGTGTACCTAATATTGCGTCCAATCGCACATGCAGGTCATGGAGGCCAGAATAATATGAGTAATCCCTCTCCTCCGCATGCTGGGCACGCCAAATGTCGACCAGTCCCCAATTAGCTTGCCATGCTCTCCTCGTCTTGGAGATCTTATGTACTGGGGCACTAGGAAGCGGAGGGTGGGATCTATCCCTAGCCACATCTTCTATGGAATTGAAATCTCCCCCCAGTATTACCGCACCAGTTAAATAAGGTGTCAGGCTCCCTGACAATCTCTCAAAAAAGGAGGGTTGGCCAACGTTGGGAGCAAACACACTACACAGAGCCACTTCCACTCCATTTAGCCTCCCCATCACCGCTACAAACCGTCCTTCTGGGTCAATCAAGTGCTGCGTTGGCTGAAAAGGGACACCTGCTCTGACTCACACCAGTGCGCCCCTGGCAAAGGCCGAGTAAGTTGTGTAAAATAATTGCCCCCTCCACCTCTTCTTCAATGCTGCCCCCTCAGAGCGACTGAGATGTTTCCTGTAAGAGCGCCACCTGCACCCCTCGTCTCACTAGGTAGGCATGCACTTTGTGTCGCCTGTGCATTGTGTGAAGCCCCCGCACATTCCATGTAAAACATTTCAAATCATGTATCGACCCCATTTGTCCGACAATCCCCCCCTGCACACACCCTCCTTCTAAGAGCACACGGAGTCCCTAACTCCCCCCAACCACCGCCTAACCCCTCCCCGACTCCCTCCCCCCCAGGAACAGGCACAACAACGTTAGAACGCATCCAAACTACTGCTCAACAGCTCCCTCAATACCCTTAGGGAGCTACAGCCACACAAACTTACGTGAGGTACGCCCTTAGCTTCAGAGATTCGGACACCTAATAGGCCTCCAACCTGCGTCCAACCCCCGTAATAACGAACCAGCCCCCACAGGAGTATCACATCAACACATCATCTTCCCCGAATTTTACACCACCCCCGCATTGCCACCGGGCCGGAGCAAGCAGGCCCCCGCCTGCTCAACACCCATCTAATCTCCTCCCAATCTTCCCCCAGTGATTGATTTACTGCCCTTTCCCATGTCCGGCCAGGGCCTACATCACCCATCCATTAGCTCATCCGCCGTCCCGGCGGTCACATGAGGCATTTGCAAGCTTCCGGCATCCGATTGTTCAGCATCCTCTTCCAAGGACCCCCCTTCCGTGTCCGTCTTCACTGGGGGTGACCCCCCTTCCACTTGAGAGATAGCCGAGACGGCCTGCAAAGCGGCTGCTCTTTCCCTGTCCGTTTGAGTCTCTGTCGGCTTCTGAGCCGCTGATTGACGTCGCCGGTTACGCCTCAGTCTGCCCGGGCGAGGCCCCTCCCCCGACTCCACTCCCCACTTCTCGTATACCCGCTTTATACCTCTTCAGCCAGTCCCAGGTCTCTTCTGGGCTGTCCTGGAAGGACATCTTGCCATCCACTGTGATCTTCAATCGGGCCGGATACACCAGAGAGTATTGGATACCCTCATCCCGGAGTGCTCTTTTCACTGCCACAAACGACACACTGCGGCGCTGTACCTCAAGCGTATAATCCGGGAATAATGACACCCTACTGTTGTCCACTGTATATGGGCCCGCCGACCTTGCCTTTTGCAACAGGAGATCCCTGTCCTTGTAATGAAGCAGCCTGGCCTTGGCTGCCTCCCGGGTGCCAAGGGCCTGGCATGTACTCTGTGAGCCCTTTCCAGCGTAAAGAATGACGACAATCCTTCCGGTGCGACAGTCCCTTTTAGCCACTCCTCCAGATAGTCCACCATGCTGGATCCTTCCACCCCTACAGGTAGCCCCACCACCCGGATGTTGTTCCTTCGATTTCTCCCTTCGGCATCCTCTGCCCGCCTCTCCAGAGTCCGCAGCCTACTTTGAAAATCTGTCATCGTCGCAGCCATCGACTTTTGAGCTGGTTCCAGGGCTCCTATGGCCGTCTCTGCTTGTTTCACCCTGTCGGCCAGTTTGGTGTGGTCTGCTCGGAGCAACCCCAAGCCCTGCGTCACATGTGCAATGTCCAGCTGCAGGGCCTCCCTGGTGTCTGTCATGGCCTTCAGTATTTGATCGACCTGTTGCTGGGGCAACCCCTCTGGCCGCTGCTGCTGACCCTCTCGCATTTCCCGAGAGGTGGTGTCCTCTTCCTGTTCCGCGGGCGCTCCCGCCTACTTCCCTCTTGGTTTCCCCATGCTCCCTCTGATCACTAGCTCCGCAAATCCTCCAGGTGGTCGGCTATGCGTCTCACCTCTCGGTGGGTCCCCACTAAGCGGCCCCCCCCTCAGGTGGGTAAGCCGTCCCTTCAATGCTCTTCGCACTCTTCCCCTTCTATCGTCCCCACCTTTCTAGATGCCTGCTGCTCCGAATTCCGGATCCAGTTCCGCTCCGCCTGGGCCCCTCACCTGGTTCCACGACCGCTGCCCCTATTTCCAGCCGTCTCCTCCGTACCGATCCCCCTCCAGCCAAGCACCTCTCCAGCCACCTGTGGCCGCTCTGTCGTTGTCTCCTCCCCAGAGCTTGGGGCTATCTTCCCAGTGCTCACCAGTACCTCCTCCTCCGGGGCCTCCACAGTCCAGCTAATCAATCAGCAGAAGCACGGCCCCTCCCACGTTGCTCACTGACCTCCGGGGGGCCCAAGCCGCCCCCAGCTGCGCCAGCCTGTTCCCGCCGGTTGCCTCCAGACCACCAGTGCCATCCTCAGGGATAGAGTGGTGACACGGAGGGGATGGGTGACGCCGCTCTCCTCACTCCGCTGACATCCGTGATTCCGCACCACCTGCCCTCTCACGTCGCTGTCTCTGCGGCCGCGGCGCTCTTCTCTGGCTCCGCTCACAGCAACGGCCCCCTCATCGGCTGGTATGCTTCGCAAGTCGCTCCCGCCTCCATCTTGCGTCCTCACAGCCTCATAGACCAGCCAATCGATCTAGAGGAGCGCCTCCCCCTCCTCGTTGCTCGCCATCCTCCGGGGGCCCAAAGCGCCCCAAATTGCCCCCAAATGCGCCGGCTTGATCTCACCGGCCGCCAGTATGCCACCAGTACCGTCCTCAGAACCAGTAAGATGGGGGGGCGGAAGGAGCGCCGTCGCCCCCCTCACTCCACTGCCAGCAGTGCTCCAGCTCCACCTACCCGCACACTGCACGATCTCCGAGGCCGCAATGCCCTCCTCAGATTCCACTCACAGCGGCAGTCTGACTGCATCATTAGTCGCTTCCGCCGCCATTTTGCGTCCCCGCCGCCTCCAATGTCTTTTGTGCCCCAGGCGCTCGGCCATCCGACATCCCCTATTTGCTTCAGCGAGGTCAGTCAGGGCTTCCACTGGGGGGTTCTTTCCTCGTTGGTGGCCCCTGCCCGTCCTCTCAGGCTGCGCCGGTCCCGCAACCCGTCCGATCTCGGGACCTTCATGCCGCCATCTTGGGTCTGCTTCCCCAACTCTATCTTCTCTCGGCGGCGCCCCCGGCTACTCTGCTTTCATACCTGCTGTTCCTGGGTGCGAGTGCTTCGGGTCCCGCTCAGTTATTATTCCCAATCAGGATAAAAGACGGAGTCGGGCGCGGAGCTCTGCTCTCACGCGTCCGTTCCCATCCGCCTCGTGGCCACGCCCCCATAATTGGTTGTCCATAATTAGTATGTTTGCCTTACCAGTAAAGTCCCTAGTAAAGTGCACTATGTGTGACAGGGCTGGCAATGCAAAAGCTACTAGTGGGCCTGCAGCACTAATTGTGCCACCCACACAAGTAGCCCTAAAGAGAGAACTCAGGCCTGCCACTGCAGTGCCTGCGCGCAGTTTGCTAACTGCCATGTTTTCCTGAAAAGTGCACCCACTTGCCAGGCCTTACTCGTCCCTTTCCATGCACATCAGACACCCCTATGGTAGGTCCAAGGTACCCCCCTGGGCAGGGTGCAGTGTCTGTGAAAGGTAGAACATGTACTGAGGTGTTTACCATGTCCTAACAGTGAAATACTTACCATTTCGTTTTTCACTGTTGCAAGGCCATCTTGCCCATAGGACAGAATGGGGAAGGCTGTGTAATATATTTCCAGCCTATCTTCCAATAGGCTTAAGATGGAGAGGTGAAGTTTTGTGTGCCTTAACTCACAATTTAATAACACATGTTTTTGTGAAGGTAGTTTTTGAATTTTGTGTGTGTAGAAACCACGCTTTTAGAAGTGGCTGGTTTCTTTGTTCTAACAATTCTGTCTCTCTCTACCTGGTTGTGGATTGACTGTCTGGATTTGAATGTGATAGGATCTGGGAAATGTCTTGACCCAGGGGAGCAGTAGGAGATAGCAACAGGCTGACCTGTATCTGGAGTGTAGGGGGGAGGAGTAGCCCCTGGAGGTGAAGAGGCCTGGGCTGCTGCCATAAAAGAATGGCTCTAACTTCTGCTGAGTGATTGAGGAAGCACACCCCCACTAATCAAAGGAAGAAGGTGTCACTGGCAGGGAAACACCCAGAACTGGTTTGGACAGGGGTCAGTGCCCCCCCGAACACAAAATTCAAACACATTTAGGGGTATAACTATGAGAGCTGAAACCCCTGAACGTTGGACTGATCAAGACTGAAAAGGTTTGAAATTACTTTGTGGTCAAGAGGAACCTCTGACCAGGAAGAACAGCTGAAGAGAAGGACTGACCCTTGCTGTGTGTTCTGGGGCGGGCCTGCAGTTTGCTGATTTAACTAAGCAGAGGCTAAGGGACGTTGCTGTGTGCTGTGTCCCCTGCTTGAAAAGACTTTGCTGTGTCCTGAAGTAACTTGTCCCCAAGGGCCCGAGGAGAGCTGGCACCCTGTGGAAACTCAGGAACATCAAAGTTTCCAAGTGTGTCTCAGCGGCGCTGTGTGCGTGTGCTTATTGCAGCCTGAGACCTTTGTAAGCATTGCCCCGGGACTGTGTGGCCCGAAACCCAACCGAGTCTCAGCGACGCTTTGTGCAGCCTGAGACTGCCATTGGGGTCCGTGGTGCTGGTTGGAAAGTGCCCCTTGACTGCAGTGCCCCTGCAGCGTGAATCATCGTCCATGCTGCTGTGAAGTTGTTTGTGGCCCGAGCCGTCATCGTAACAGAGGCTGCAGATCAAGATCGCCGGCCCGAGCCACAACGTGCTGAAGGATTTCGTAAAGCTAAGGAAGTCGTGAGGTAATCGTGATCGTTGTTCACTAGAGGAATCTGCCCAAGATTGTCAGCAACGGAGAAGGCAGCGTCGTAACCTGTCCGGCTACAGGGTCGCCTTGCATCGGAGCTGCGTCGTCATTGGGAGCGCCCAGCAGGGCGTCTGACGAGAGGGGGGGGAGAGAGATCAAGGCAGCGCATCCACCAGCTATGGCTTGGACTCCGGTCGGGAGCCGTAAGCGTGTGTGGCCTGGGGAGGTGTGCAGAAGGAGTACAGGAGTACTCCCGTCTTTCTCCTGCTGCATCGCGTTAGATGCGCTGAGACCTCGAGCGGCCCGGACCTGCCTGGCAGTACCGGGGCCGCCCTCGGAAGTTCAGGACTGTTGTCTGTGGTTGGGGCCTAGTGGTGCCCGTGCTAATTGCGCTGATTGGCCTGGTATTATTCCTGCATTACGAACTGCCTTATTACTTGCATTAGGGATTGTATTATTCCTACATTATGAACTGTCTGATTACTTGCATTAAGGATTGAATTATTTTCGCATTTCAAACTGCCTTATTACTTGCATTAAGGAGTGCGTTATTCTTGCATTACGAACTGCCGGACTACGTGCATTGAGGATTGAATTATTCTCGCATTACGAACTGCCTTATTGCTTGCATTAAGGAGTGTGTTATACTTGCATTACGAGCTGCCTGATTACGTGCATTGAGGATTGCATTATTCTTGCATTATGAACTGCCTGATTACTTACATTGAGGATTCCATTATTCTTGCATTACGAACTGCATTAGTCCGACAATACGAACTGCATAGCATTGCATTAGGACTGCATTTGAACATCAGGAACTGCTCGTTAATACTGCAAGAACCTACAAGTGTCTGTTGACCTAATAACCAGCAAGGTGAAATATTACGAATACGCATATGTTGGATTTTTATCGTGTGGTCTTGCCGTATTTTTCTAATTGATAAAGATACCGCTATTTTCATACATCAGTGTGGTGTCCATTTGTGGTGTTATCACTGTCACTGGGAGTGTGGTTGCAAATACTTTACACATTTCCTTGAAGATAAGCCTGGCTGCTTGTGCCAAGCTACCAGGGGGTGAGCAGGGGTTATCAAAGAGGGTGTCCCTCCTTTCCCTGACTAGAAGCAAGGGTCCCTATTTGGACTAAGGTAACTGCCTCCGCCAACTAGAGACCCCCAGTTCTAACAGTGAGTAGCTACATGAGTGTCTATATGGGTTATTGCTTGGTTGTCTGAGTATCTGTATGGGTGCCTGAGTGTCTCTGTGAGTGGGTGGGGGGGTGTGACTGTGCAAAGATGTGTGAGTAGGTGATTCACTGGGTGTATGTGTTCAAGAGTGCATCTGTGAAGGGCTGTATGGGTGGGCGCGTGTGTATGGGTATGTTGGTGAGTGAATGCATGTCTCAGTGGTACATGTGTGAGTAACTACATTTGTGAAAGGCAATATATGGGAGTGTTGGAGTATATAAATGACTATATGTGAGAGTGATTGTAAGAGTGGCTGTATGCATGAGTGTGTGCTTGTGTCAGTGATTGTAGAAGAGAGTAAGTATGTGTTAGTATCTGTATGAATAAGTGAAGTGGTGTGTGTATAACTGTATAGGTGAGTAAATGGGAGTGTGATTGATTCTTTGCATGACTGACTGACTAGGTGTGTGAGTGACTATGGGTGAGTGGTGGTGTGTGTTTCTGTATAGGTGTATGAGTGCATATGATAGTGATGAGTGACTGTTTGGGTGAATTAGTGGACGTGTGTGTGTGTGTGTAGACCTAGGAATCAGTGAGTGGGTATGTAGTAACTGGTATTTGTGTGTCTATCGTTTCGAAAATGGTAGTCTGCATTTTAGAGTGGGTGTATCAAAGGTTATATTAGGGTGTAAGGAGGTGTATCAGATTATCACGTGGATGATGTCATCAGTGATGTCATCAGCGATGTCATCATTGATATCACGGACCATGTCATGAATGATGTAATGTGTGAAGTCATCAGCAGTGCATTGCGGGGGCGCGAGTTATAGTTAGCTCAACTAACTAACCGCCAAATTTCTCTGTTTTTGTACGAGTGAAACGTCCCTGAAACCTATGGTTTTTTCAATGAATTTCAAAGGTTTTTAAAATAATTTCGAACTAGAACGTCCCTGAAACCTATCTTTTTTTTCTCAATGAATTTCCTTGTTTTTTTTTTAAATGATAATTTCTAACTAGAACATCCCTGAAAACTATGGGTTTTTTCAGAGAATTTCTAAGGTTTTTCAAATGCTAATTTCTAACTATGCCTACGGAGGTAGGACATGTGAAGAAAGAAGCAAGCAAGAGGCAACAGCAGTCCAGAAAGACAAAGAAAAGTGCAGAATGAAATAAGAGATGCAGAAAGAACCAACAGAGGTGCAGAAAGAGGCCTTGTTTCAAAGTCATCCTGTGCCCCCAACTTTTTACTGACTGGTACTGGTGGTAACTGACTGACAAACCAGGCCGGAGCCAGTGCTATGCTGATAGACATTTACAATACAGTGAAAACACCTACATACACTAGGGTACACTATGGGTTGGGGTATCCCTGTGATTGGCATGACCTCCCCTGTAAGGCCCTAGTACATAATAGGGCAGGGGGATTAAAAGTGCCTCTAACTCAAAGGTGCAGAAAGAGGCAAAAGTGGTGCATAAACAGGCAGGAAAGGTGCAGAAACCGGGAACGGGTGCAGAAAGAGGCAAGTGAGGTGCAGAAAGAAGTAAGAGCAGTACAGAAAGAACCAACAGAGGTGCACAAAGAGGCAAGAATGTTACAGAAAGAGGCAGGAGGGGTGCTGAAAGAAGGAAGAGAAGTGCAGAAAGAGGCAAGAGAATTGCTGAAAGAAGCAACCGGTGTAGAAAGAAGTAAGAGAAGTGCAGAAAGAGGCAAGTGAGGTGCAGCAAAAAGCAAGAGCAGTACAGAAAGAACCAACTGAGGGGCTGAAACAGGCATGAAGGGTGCAGAAAGAGCAAGCAAAGTACAGAAAGAGGCAACAGAGGTACAGAAACAGGCAGGAAAGGTACACAAACCGGGGTACAGAAACAGGCAAGAGGTGCAGAAAGAGAAGAGGCATGCAGAAAGAGGCAAGAGATCTGCAGAAAAAAGCAACAGGTGCTGAAAGAGACGTGAGGTGCAGAAAGAAGCAACAGGGGTGCTGAAAGAGGCAAGTGAGGTGCAGACACAGGCAGGAAAGCTGCAGAAACAGGGAACTGAGTTGCAGAAAAAGGCAAGAGGTGCAGAAAGAGAAAAGAGGGGTGCAGAAAGTGGCAAGAGATCTGCAGCAAAAAGCAGCAGAGGTGTAGAAAGAGGCAAGTGAGGTGCAGAAAGAAGCAACAGAGGTGCAGAAAGAGGCAAAAGGGGTGGAGAAAGAGGCAAGAGAAGTGCCGAAAGAAGCAAAAGAGGTGCTC
Source organism: Triturus cristatus (assembly GCF_964204655.1). Taxonomy (NCBI): domain Eukaryota; kingdom Metazoa; phylum Chordata; class Amphibia; order Caudata; family Salamandridae; genus Triturus; species Triturus cristatus. The sequence continues at coordinate 944,801,836 of NC_140579.1, forward strand.
AAAGAGACAGGATGCAGAAAGAGGCAAGAACAGTGCAGAAAGAACAAAGTAGTACAGAAAGAAGTAAGAGGTGCAAAAGGAGGCACAAGGGGTGCAGATAGAAGCAACAGAGGTACAGAAAGAAGCAACAGAGGTGCAAAAGGAGGCAAGAGGGATGCAGATAGAGGGAAGAGGGGTGTAGAAAGAGGCAAGAGTTGCACAAATAGGGTAGAGGGGTGCAGAAAGAGGCAGATGGGGTGCAGAAAGCAGCAACAGAGGTGCCGAAAGAGGCAAGAGAGGTGCAGAAAGAAACAAGTGAAGTGCAGAAAGAGGCAAGGGAGGTGCAGAAAGAAGCAAAAGCAGAGCAGAAAGAACCAACAAAGGTGCTGAAAGAGGCAACAGAGGTGCACAAGAGGTGCAGAAAGAAGGAAGAGGAGTGCAGAAAGAAGCAACAGGTGCTGAAAGAGTTACGAGGAGTTGCAGAAAGAAGGATGAGAAGTGCAGAAAAAAGGAACCAAGGTGCTGAAAGAGGCACAAAGGGTGCAGAAAGAGGCAAGAGGAGTGCAGAAAGAAGCAACAGAGGTACAGAAAGAGGCAAGAGTGGTGCAGAAAGAGGGAAGAGATGTGTAGAAAGAGGCAAGAGAGTTGCACAAATAGGGAAGAGGGCTGTAGAAAGAGGCAGGAGGGATGCAGAAAGAAGCAAGTGAAGTGCAGAAAGAGGCAACAGAGGTGGATAAAGACGGAAGAGAGGTGCATAAACAAGCAAGAGAAGTGCAGAAAGAGGCAAGAGAAATTCTGAAAAGCAACAGGTTTAGAAAGAAGCAAGAGAAATGCAGAAAGAGGCAAGTGAGTTGCAGAAAGAAGCAAGTGCAGACAGAACCAACAGATGTGCAAAAAGAGGCAAGAGGGGTGCAAAAAGAAGGAAGCGAAGTGCAGAAAAAGGCAAGAGCAGTGTAGAAAGAACCAACAGAGGTGTTCATGTTAATGAGACATGTTGAGCGCACGAATACCCAGGTGTGTCTTGGTGCTGTGACTACAGTATTCACCCCCAGGAAATCAGTTTTGGAAAAGTCATGTGCAAAAAGAGGCAAGAGCGGTTCAGAAAAAGGTAGAGGGGTGCACAAAGAAGCAAGAGAAGTGCAGAAAGTGGCAAGAGAATTGCTGAAAGAAACCGGTTTAGAAAGAAGCAAGAAAAGTGCAGAAAGAGGCAAGTGAGGTGCAGAAAGAAGCAAGAGCAGTGCAGAAAGAACCAACAGAGGTGCAAAGAGAGGCGAGAGGGGAGCACAAAGAGGTAGGATGGGTGCACAAAGAGGCAAGAGAGGTACAGAAAGAAGGAAGAAAAGTTCAGAAAGAGGAAATAAAATTGCTGAAAGAAGCAACTAAGGTGCAGAAAGAGGCAAGTGAGGTGCAGGAAGAGGCAAGTGAGGTGCAGGAAGAGGCAAGTGAGGTGCAGGAAGAGGCAAGTGAGGTGCAGGAAGAGGCAAGTGAGGTGCAGGAAGAAGCAAGAGCAGTGCAGGAAAAAGCAACAGAGGTGCTGAAAGAGGCAAGTGAGGTGCAGAAAGAAGTAAGCGGTGCAGAAAGAGGCAAAAAGGGTGCAGAAAGACGTAAGAGGGATACAGAAAAAGGCAAGAGGTGCAGAAAGAGGGAAGAAGGGTGCAGAAAGAAGCAAGAGGGGTAGCGAGAGAAGCAAATGAGGTGCAGAAAGAGGCAACAGACGTGCAGAAAGAGAGAAGAGGTGCAGAAAGTAGAGATTTACAGAGAGGCAAGAGAAGTGCAGAAAAAGAAAAATGTGCAGAAAGAAGCAACAGAATTGTGCAGAAAGGCAAGAGAGGCGCAGAAGGAAGCGAGAGTGGCTTGCACACCATTAGTACCAATTTAACACTCACATTTGGCAATAAGTAACAGGTGACCATTTTAGGTTTGCAAAGGGCCTTCCACCACACTGTAACACTTGTTGCTGCATTTTTGGTAGCGTTTGAGCTAGAAACAAGGCTTTTTTTTGTTCAAATCTGCAGATTAGGGAGCAGATGATGAATTATGTGGCTAATGCAGAAAATGTATAATTGTTAGAAAGTCGGTGCAGCCAAACAGTCGCATAATTTCAGTGGCCCTGCTCATAACTCTGACTAGGTCCACAAGTTCTCCTCAGTAATTCCTTCTTTTTTTGTCTCACTGAGTTCATAGTTGAGCTTCTATGGAAATGAGGAAGACTAAACCTGAGGTTACCACTCCACAACACAGACTACCATATCACATAATTACTCTCCATAACACATAATCCCACTCTACATAATTCCTATACATTAAATACCACATACTTTCTATCCACATAATTTCACTGACAACATACCACATAATTCCACTACACACAATGTACATCCACTCCAAAAAATATTAGTAAAAAACTTTTACAATGCCAATAGCTCAAACTCTTGCAAATGCGAAACCTATTACATTGCAAACACTTCTTTAACCCTTTGCGTGCTCATGACTGCTCCACACCGTCATGAGTCACGGCAGCCGTGTGCCCATGACGGCGTGGAGCTGTCATGCCTCCGCCGGCACTAATTCCCCGCCTGGGCAGGTGAAATACTGAGTGGGCGGAGTCATGACGGCACCACGCCGTCATAAGCACACGCCACCCTGGCCCATGACGGCGTGGTGCCGTCATGAGCACCGAAACGCTGCGCCCGCCCCTTAGCCCTCTGCGCCGCGGCGGAATTCGTGCCGCGGCGAAGGGGTTAACTTGCACAGTGGTGGACAAAGGGTGCTTGGCCTCCGACCAGCGCTCGGGAATTCCGCTGCATAGGATTTACAGGAGGTACCAGAAGGGCTTCTTGGCCCAAAATTCCCTCAGGAGTAAAGTGGACTTCATCCCCCATCCCGTAGTCTGCCAGGAGGCATGTTTGCAGAGTGGTGGCGAAAGGGGGCAGGGCCTCCGAAGACGTTTTAGCAATCCTACTGTGTGGGACTTACTGGAGGTAACAAGAGGAGTACTTGGCCCCCAAAGACATCCTTGGGGGCCAACTACCCCTCCTATCACCTCCAGTAAGTACCACACAGCAGGATTGCTAACTTCTTATAACAGGCCACGCCCCCTTTGCCCACCACTCTGCCCACCACTCTGCAAACACGTTCCCTGGCACGCTCTTGGATGGGGATTGAAGTCCCCTTCGCTGCTGGGTGTCCTCTAGGGGCCAACTAGCCTACCTCTTACCTCCAGTAAGCCCCACATAGTGGGATTGCTGAGAGGTGGACACAGGCCACACCCCCTTTCTCTGCCACTCTGCAAACGCGCCCCCTGGTGCGTTCTAAATTGGGGAATTAAGTCCCCTTGAATACTGAGGGTCCCTGGGGGCTAACTAGCCCACCAGGTACCTCCAGTAAGCGCCACACAGCTGAATTGCATAGAGGTGGTCTGGGGCCACTCCCCCTTTTTACACCACTCTGCAAACGCCACCCTTGGTGCACTGTCCTCAGGACCCCTTGTGCAAAAGCAATCTGCTTTGCTTTGGTTTTTGGAAGCGAAAGCAGGTTTCCTGCTCGCGCGTCCAAAAACCAAAGCAGAGTTTGCTATCACAAAAACCAAAGCAGAGTTTGCTATGACAGGGCGGGAGCCGTGCTTCCGCCCTGTCATGGCGGACATAACGAACCCCCGAATTTGAATATTTAGTGCCCCGGGGAGGTGGCGGTTCCCGGGCCTTGGGGGGTCCACGAGGCCCCCTACCCAATTTTAACAATGCCCCGGGGAGGTGGTCCCCGGGGCTTGGGGGGGCGCAAGGCCCCCCGCCCTTATTTGATTAAAGCCCTGGGGAGGTGGCAGTCCCTGGGGCTGCAGGGGGGCCGTGTGCCCCCTGCATAAATTATGAAGCCCCGGGGAGGTGGCGGTCCCTGGGGCTGTGGGGGCCCCCACCTTAATGTAGAATTGCCCCCGGGACCTGGCCCACCCAGGGGCATTTTAACAAAAGAACCATGGCAGACTGCTCTTCGTTTTTTTAAATAATTTCGTCCGGATTCGCGCACCCAGTGCGGATTCGGCCGAAATTATAAAAAAAAAACCATTCTTTCTTGGGCTTGGGGGTCCTTGTAAGACCCCCTGAGCAGGCCTAGGGGGGTCAGGGTGTTTCTACCCTGCCCCCTTTCTTGTTTTTTACCTTTTTCTTTTGACTCGGTTACCTTGTCACAAGATGTCTGCCAACACTTCCTGGTTTAGAGTGTTGGCAGCCAATCCGAGTGAAGCTCGTTCTCAGGAGGGGTCGCGACGACTAGTCGGTGCTCAGATATATACATTTTTTTCATTTTTTGAATTTCTCAGCAACTACTGAACAGATTTACACCATTTACAAAAAAAGGTTGCTTTCTGAACCAAGAGCTACTTTTTTGCCAAATTTTGTGTTTTTCCGTTCAGCAGTTCGGGCTGTAGCCGGTTCCAAAATTTCCTATGGAAATTAATATGGAGAAAATGCGTTTTGGGACCTCCCCTTTTTTCTCGTCCCCCGCTTGACTAATCACCCCAAAACTTTCAAGACAGAAGCTGACCGGAGCTCCCCATTAGTTTTGAAAATTTCGCAAAGATCCGTCAAACGGTGCTAAAGATATTGGCAAAAGGAAAAACGCTTTTTGAATAGTCCTAACTATAAACTACCTACTGGCGACCGGCAGTAGGTAATATATATATATTCTCCCAGCACCCATTATTTTCCCTCAACAGAAAGCGCTAAACTCACAATATAGATTTTAAAGGGTTAAAAAGGGTCCCTGAAATATAAAATATGGAAGGGGTTTGCATGTGTCCTGAAAGCATTTATTTGAGGATCTGAAACAAAATGCACGTTTTATTCAGTGCAGTTGAGGTGTTAAGCTCCCGTGCCAAGCAGTGAGCAGTTTGATCTCAAACCGCTATCCCTTATAGTTTTCCTGACGTGTTCGCATCCCACCGTTGTGTAGCAGAAGCATTTCGGTTATACGGTGGCGTTGTATTCACTAATCACGGGAAGTGCCTGGTACATTAATTTTATCTCCAGCCCCCCTTCGCACCCCCAGTACTAACTCTCTTTCCAAAGAACTGAGCTCAGTACATACCTGGTGGGCAAAAGCTGCCTCTGTTGACCACCCTGTGATGCAGGGCTGGGTTCACAAACCCTGAATGCATTCCACCACTAACCAGTGGCTTTGTGATTTGTAACTCACATTTGTTTGCTTTATTGGATTTAGGCTGTCCAGCTTGAGTTAATCCCTCTCGTGGAGAATAGCCTGTTCAATACAGCTCCTTGTATTATTCTAGGAGTGCTTGCTTTCTGTTAACAGGCCTTCTAATTTTGTTCTGATCTTGTCACATTTGCTGGACATTCAAAGACCGAGGTCAAATGTCAGGCTCTGTTTTACAAGGAGCTTGGTGTTTTCTTTTCTTTCTCTGACTTCAAAGTGAAAGGAGTTATGTTACAATCCTGCTGGCTACCCATGTGAGGGGAAAGGCTGTTGATTGTTATTTTTTCTAGCAACAACGAAATTGAAATGTCTGTAAATTAACTGCGCATATTTCAGAATATGTTAGAATTATGAAAGCACAAATGAAGCACATTTTTGTAATTCTAACGTGTGGAGGAAACAATTTAATATGATGAATACAATTAGTGATGCCACAACATCATTTATGAATGTATAGTTTATCAATAAAACTGTTCACATATGTTATGGTGATTTCAATCGAAAATGTGTTGTCTGTAATGGCAGTATGCTACTACACCATGCATACCCCACTCTACGCCAGCCCATTCTACAACACTACTCCACGACACACTACTCACCTCTATGCTATGCCACACCACTCTACGACACTGTATTCCACTCTACGATACTTTACTCCACTCCTTGATACTCCACTCTAAGACCCTCTACTCCATTTCACTTTACTCAACTACAACACTCTAGGGCACTCCATTCTTCGCCACTGTACTCTGACACATTAATCCATTCTACCCTACGCCACTCCACTCTACAGCTCCCCTTTCAACAACACCTTATTCCACTCTGTGCTATGCCACTCCTCGTCACTCCATTTGATGACAATCTACACCACTCTACGCTACTCTGTGTCACTCCACGACCCTCTGCTCCACTCTAGGCTACCCTACTCTACGACACTCCATACCACTCTACGCCACTCTACTCAATTCTATTCCACTATGCACTATGCCACTCCACTACACCATCAGCTCCAATCCTTGCTACGTAACAATACGCCCCTCTACTGTATGACACTCTACTCTACATCACTCCTGTATGTCACTCTCCTCCCTGTAATGCCACTCTCCTGTATGCCACAAACATTTAGCCATACTGAACTGCAGCAGTGCTGGTGTACAGCATGGCTAAAACACATTTGCAAAGCCAGTAGTACTTGCACAGGTGACCTTTTTGCCTTGCCAATGCTTGTGTGTCCTTCTTATGAAGCATAACATTATGTGTGTTCTTCCAATGCTTACTTTGTAGGCACTATTGCTTTTCTTTTTGGTTATTCTCTCCATGCATGCTTGCGTTTTTCAGCTGTTTGCCGGCCGTGTGTACTTATCTTCCTTGCTCTGCCTTACTCTGTTTCTCTTTCGCCTGTGTGTTTGTGCCCCCACATTGCTTTCTCACTTGTGTGTTTTCCGTCGATTGCTGCTCCCTCTTCCAACTCTCCTCCTCCCGTTGCTGAAGTTCCCACCCTCGCACCCCCTTGCTGCACCCTTGCGCCCCCCTTCTTTTTTTTCTTTAAAATATTTATTTTTTGCAGAGGACCAGGCTGCAAATTGTCTTCCGGTCCACATTTTTAAAAACAATTTCTGTTCAATCTAGAAACGTTAAATAAAAAAAATGGCACCCATATCATTTGGTAAAAATGTATGCATAATAGAGCCGGCGCGCCTACAAAATGACATGGTATAGCTTTTTGCCATGCTCCACAGCATCTTGCGAATGCTGTATAGCATAACTTAACCCCTTCCATGCGGCGCGGATTCCCCCGCGGTGCTGACCGTTGCTTGCGCGGGCGTGGTCATGACGGAACGGTTCCGTCATGAGCACAGCTCAACCGACGCTCATGACGGAACCGTTCCGTCATGAGCACCGAAGGGGTTAAAGGCATTGGGAAAGCCAGTAGGACGAAAGGCAAGACTTGTTGGTATTGCCAATGTTTGTTCGGTCTCACGTTGGCCAAGGCCTTCTGTTTTTCCTCAAAATCCTTTGAAGTACATATATATACATACATACCTGGACTTTTAAGCAGTTCTCTTTATCTGTTAGTCTGTTGCAGTGTCCTTCACGTTTTGTTTCCGACCCACAACATTTTACAGTATGGGATATTTGGCCATGCCACTTCAGCCATTGGTTCTGTTCTCTGTGAGTGACATTTTTCCCAAGCACCTTGTCGTCATCCACACAGATAATAGTCTTCCTCCATGCTAGGGATGATAATAGTGAATTAATTTCTCTTTCAAGTTTCTTTTTTATTTTGCGAGGGCCCGGCAGCTCCCCAGATACTCCTAGTGGACCCTCATCCACGCCGTCATGCACGTGGTGCCCATCTTTGAACAGGCTTTAAAACTATTCAAAGATGGATGACTTCTTTGAGTATTTTTCATTGTTGGCTCACTTCTTGCCTCCACTCTTAACTTGCTGCAATAAACCTGTTGTATATATTCAACCCTGGTTCTTTTTCTGCATGGCTTTTAGGTAATATCAAGAGCAGCACAACTATCTGAGCATTCACGACCATTGTTCGTACAACCCACTCTTTCATATTTTATTGGTAGACTGTCTCCAGCCCCCATGTCAGTTCTGTGCAGTTCTTGAACCTAGTAACCCCTAAAGCTGTTGTCTTTCTCTACCGCAGGCCATGGCGCTGGCTCCGGAGGACACAGAACCCTATCATATGTACTACATCACCTCCAATGAGATGAAGAGTGCCCTACACTGGTTCAGCTGTTGGTCCCACTCTCAGATGGAACGCTTTTTGCAAGACCTGGTGACTAAGGCGGTACCAGGAAAGATCTGCCTGCTTTGGGAGGGTCTTGGTCGTCTGGGCATGGATGACCAAGCGCCCAACATTTTCCAGTGGCAGCTACGGCTCTGGGACCAGTGGTTTGCCAACTGGACAGAAGATGAGCGTAACGAATTCCTGCAGATGCTGGAGGAATGTGATCCTAGCTTTGTTGCACGCTTCTATAAGGGGGTGGCAGGTACAGCTGGTAAGGACTGAACGGTTAAACTGCTATCTCCGTCAACAGAAGGGACAATTTACCAAACTCTGTGCTAGAGCACTTGACTGTTTGTACAAACCATGTGTGAAAATATTTGTGGAGTGTTCAGCAGTACGGAACCTCACTGTTTGAAGAGGCTACTCATGTAAAGATAGCCAAGGAACTCTTCAGTGATCGATGACAAAGACAAGCAATTACAATCTGTGGCACTTTGGCCGGAAGGAGCAGAGCACTGGCCATATGGTCTGTTCCATTCGCAGTTTTCCCCTCAGCATTTTTCAGGATGTATTCTTTTTTTTTTTTTAAGGTGATTTAATAAATAATCTCTGTTTGAAATTACTGTTTCATTGAGCGTTTTACTTCATACATACTGTTGTAACTTCCCCTTTAAGCATTGAGAATGTGATGACATGAATAAGAATGTACTGGAGAGAGGAGACGGTTATGTTCACGGAGCCAGCAGGAATAGATTTACAGCTGGTGGGTATTATAAATAAATCAACCTGAAAGTTACGAAGATTACGAGTCATAATACATACATTAATAAATAAGAGCCTTGGACAGAGAGGCTGCAGAATAAAAGCCTATGGAATAAGTTCATGTGTGTTGAGTATTTAGCATACAGTAGATTAGATAATGAGACTTTTAGATAGCCCACCACTTACACTTTAAAAACATGAAAATCAAAGCATTTTTTTGTGGTCGCCGGCCTTCTAAAAATATACATTTCCTCACCACTCAGACACACACACATTCTGGAAACCGCAAATGAAAATTTCCATTTTTATTTTTGCCATTTTCTGTATCACGGACAAAGTCTTTGTTGATATCATGGTACTTTACAAACTGGTGCAATCAAAAGAAAACAGCAGCTTGCCATTAACCATTTATGAGATGAACATAATGGTTTTTTTTTAGGCACTACAGGCATACAGGAAATATTCTAGTAAATGTTATGAGTAAGGACGCTATGGTGGTGATACACCTTACTAACTGAATTGTACTGCACATGCAGTGTCTTATGATTTTTTTTTTTGAAGACGTTTTTGGGCCTCCTTTCCTGTCTAGAAGGTTGGCGAGAATTCATTTCCTTTTTATTGTGGTCAATTATTGCACTAAAATGAAAGAAACATGAGAATAAAGTTAGCCAGAATATGAATTTTCATGGCCAAGCATTAATCCAAAAAGCTTTTTACTTTCAGCATCTCAACGTCTATAATATTAAGTGTGTTGTCTAGATATATCCGAAATCTTTACCATTCGGCTATGACAGGAATACACTGAGCTTCTTGGTTTTATGACTTTCCGTCTTCCGTAGGTGAGGTCTTCGGATTGGGTATTTTCTCTCCTTTCAGCTCAGACTTTACTTACCTGAGAGAGAGTGCCTGCATGGAATCTATTCAACCCACTCTGGCAAACTTAATCCTTTCAGTTCGAGGTCTTTGTCCTTTGCTCCCGCCACAGGATGGAGGATGAATGGTCAAGATTACGTGATATCCTTCTTGACCAGGAAAAAGCAGGATGAGGAACTCGAGTGGTAATGGTAAAACCCTTGTTTTTGCAGATTTAAAAGGTTCTTTAGTGATGGTTTGCACTCTAAAGTCTGAATAGCATCCAGACATACACACTCTGAACAACCTGGTGGTGTATTTCATAAGCTAAATGGAGCTGCCTTCCATTAGGATAAAAGCAAATGGAACCTCTCACTTGCCACCAAAGATTTAAAGAAACTGTTTTGATACCAAGGAGGGAAAGGTCTATTCCTTTAAGTCTAGTGACCAAATTTAGAGGCTTGTACAGAGATTATAGACCTTTGAAGTCATACTGGTTTGTTTTGTAACCATTCATTTGTAGGCACTTGGCACTGCACACTGACTTCCTAGTTGTATTTCAGAAGATGAAGTGCATTGTGACCACTTTTTTCCTAGTCTTTTTGCTTGTCTCCTCTGTGCAGGCTTGGCGCCAAAGGCAATTTTACAATTATCTATGCACTTCAATTAGCTGCTGTACATGTAGTTTTTAATGGGTCTCGAATCTAAATACAAACAGAAAGTGGGATGTCTGTCTTCTTGTCCGTGTTTGTGTGGCTGGAACAATATCTGCTCTTAATCTAAGAAACAAAAGGGCCAATGACCTTGCAGACTGCACACAAATGACCATTGCATCAGGCACCCAGGATCAGTCTGTGTAGATCAAGGAACTCCTGTGATAACATCAGGAGAACGCTAGGCATCCTGTATCTGTGCTGCTATCCTGTGCTTGCGATACATGATGAAACCTGTAATCAGGAGGAAGGTGAAAGCCTATCCCAAGCTTATTAGGATACAGGTGAGGTGACTCGGGTTGCCCGATGTGAGTGTAGGGGAGCAAGAGAGTAGCATCAACAAGTCTGGAAAAGAGAGAAATGAAAGGTTAGTAAATCAAACCCTGACATACAATTAAATCTTGTAACAAGTGGCAGAATTTCAGTGGGACAAATGGGTTACTTATCTGTATCTATGATCTTTGAGCATTTCTGTCTTGACAAGATTGCTATACATAATATGTAACAAACGTTGTATTCAATGTTTTAATAACATTTTAAATCTGTAGAGGACATTCCTGGCAGCTACCTCTTTGGTAAAGTCTCGCACTTCATGGTTCTAACCTAAACCTTAGTGTACTCATCCTTCCCCCCCCCTCCCCCCCCCCAACAAAGAGATGCCCTGGATAAACTTGTGTGAAGGTCATACACATTGTAAACCTTCTCACCCACCAAAATGTTTCTCTTTACAGGGGCCTCAATGGAATCACCGTCCAAAAACACTAGACTTCATCCACCTTGAAGATTTAGTACATTGAGATGCATCACAGGATGACAGTACACGACCTTCAAGGTATAATCTTCCTAAATCAGTACTTCAGTGCAACAAAAACATACATCCTTTTAACACCTGAAGGAAGTAACCCGATTAGGGCCACCCGGGTCACTCATGACCACCTCTCAGCCTTCCATACAAATGAAGAGTCAGTCAGACAGTAGAGAATACAAACCAAAGTGATTTCTTAGTCATACACTCTAGCCGAGTCCAGTCTGGCCAGCCTCCTTGCATTGCTGCAGAGGGGACTGACTTCTGACATGGTAAGTACATTTCCAGCACCCCTAAAGACACGCCCAGACTGGATTTTTCCAGTTGGGAGCTAATGAACAAAGGAGGTACAGAAAGATGAGTTACAATCCTGGAACCGGGCACACTTTATCTTGTATTCAAGGTTAATCTGCCTGCCCTCACCGCTCTGAGCAGTGGGAGCAAGCCTATCTAGTCAGAAGTCAGACAGGTATGCACCAATAAAACATTCTTTTCATTAGCACAGCAAACTCGGCCTTGGAGAAATACACAAGGACACACTGGCAGCTGCTTTTCAGTGAGGCAGACACAAAGTGAGACAGAAGTTAGTTTCGATCACGGCTCAAAATGGCAGCTAAATACAAAATGGTGCAGCGAATGCTAACTTAAATCATACAGTGCATGGGAAATTCGGGAAAAGCTACTTTATAATCCAACACACCCATTCTCACCCCACAACCTTATTTATCCTCTCTTTCACCAGCTGACTTCATATATTGACATGGGTTGTTTGACTTATGGCAAGAACTGCTCTTCACCGTACCAGTCAAAAATAGCTGTCCTTTCAAACTACGTCAAGCTTCCTGTCCTCTTGCTTTCAGATATGTAGATCTACCTATATTGAATATCAGTCTGTGTCCATACCTGTTCCTCGGCCAACCCCAGCCATGCTATTCCTTTTTCCTCCGACTTCTCTGCAATAATTTTCTACTCTGCTCAAGTGCCTATGGCACTTCAGCTGCCCAATATGTGCATTAGGAAGTTGCCAGTATATTTTCTGGCATGCCCCACTGCCTGCCTTCAGGTGCCAGCACAAGTTTGAGATACACTGAAGCGAGAGTGGCAAATTTGTATTTGTTTTAATTGCAATGTGTTGGACCTGCGATGGGCAAGCCCAGCACAAAGGGGGGTAGCTTGGCTCGAGTGACAAGGCGGTAGAAGGTTGTTGTGTTAAGCCGGCTATGACCAAATAATAACTCCCTGCACACCACATAAAAAGAAGGACACCACACCACTGTTATAGAAAAATAAGTTTTGTTTATGTAAAAGTTCTCTGGATTGGAAGAAGTTCAATTAGTTAATCACATTCACCTTTCTTACATGGGTTTGATTAGCTGTGTACTGGTTGCATAGGAATAAATGGTTGGACTCTAATAAATGAATATACTGGATAAATATCAGGATTCAATACATTTGGAATAAATATCAGCAATGACTGGAATAAATATCAGCAAAACATCACAGTTGCATAGCAAGTTAGATACCGATCGTTTCACATAAATATCTCAGGGTCATACTAGTATCGCTGCCACCAATTAATCACTTTCAGGGTAAACACATTTAGATTGCCATTTAATGCGGAATGCGCGCTCTTACAGTTTTTGAAGTGTTCACGGGTTCGGGCTCCCTGGGCACAAGATACTCGTGATAAACCTTTAGTTGCACTTAAAGCATATTGCGCGTGTATCTGGAAGATAAAGACATACAATGACTACGGCAATTACACTCCGCAGCCAGCCGGTTTAATACTACTGCGGCCGGAGGAGTCTGTGCGCTTCTGTCAACGCAGGCGGGGTCTCCGAAGGCGGCTTCAGTTCACGAGTCCTCAGACCGTCGAACGGGCTGCCGGAGGGGTCAAACTACCTGCGCGCACAGTTCAAAATTGGAGCCGCACCTCAGTCCCGGAACAATGCGGCAACTTCAGGGGAAGAGACGGTCCCACCTCACTTTAGCTGCGCCTGTAAGCGCTCCAGTCAGTATGGCCCTTCTCCCAAGGGCGAAGGGGGGTTCCAGGGGCTCCGCGATCCTCCCTCCGATCTCACTCACGGGGGGGCTCCCGCCCACAACAACAGTCACCAAGTCACTCGGGCAGGGCAGAGACGGTACTCTCGCCCAAATGAAGGCCAGCCTTTCCCCGCCCCAGCGCAGCACCTCACCTTCTGTCCACGATCAGCGCTTCGACGGCGGTGGGTTCGGAGACGTCCAAACGCCCGCCAGGAGGCACTTAAGTTGAAGGGGCCCTGTCAAGGGTCGCAGTCGCGATCTCACCACTGGGGGAGGCGGGGAGGCTCTAACTATGGCCAAAGTCTCTGAGGGGCAATTGGAGACTCGCTGGCCAGGCGCTGAAGGCGAGAGGTCACTGCTCGCGCTTCTGACTGGAACGCCAGTCAGGGTCCACGCCAACAACCTCGGCTGTACTTCTGCCTGCGCTATCAGCTGCCTCAGGGGGGGGGAACAGGGCAGGTGTCAATCTGGTGTCAAGTCCTCTTCTATGTTTCTTCTCTTCTCCACTTTTTCTCATCATGGCCGCCAGGGACTGGGCCTTTTATAGCCAGTGCCCTGGGGTGCCAGCACGAGCCAGAAGGTTCTAGAACCTTCCCTGGCTGTGTCAATGACATGGCCCTTCCAAGGTGTCTTTTTGGTCATTAGGAGCCACCATACTGGGCTTCCTAAGGCAGCCATTTTGTGTACTTGTAACTTCTGAGGGGATTCCTGTCAGGTTTGCAGGTTACACAGAGTGCGCCAAAACCTCCAAAGGGTCAGAGGTCAGAAGTACTCCAATGGGTGTCACTCTCATAGGGGACAATGGTGTCCACCATTTTAGGGTTGACAACCTCAGTGTGTAATGCCACCGGTTCCGTCAGGCGCCTTCTACATAGGTGCCAGGAACTTGGTGAGCAACTGAGCGTCAAGGAGCATCTAGCCCCATGGGACAACACACAAAAAGGTCCTGGTAGACAAAAAGCGACAAATTTTAGGAGGCACGGGGGAACAAAATAAATCATGATGTGAGGGGACTCTCAGAAGCAGACAGGTCTAACACGCGTCCCCCCCCAGCTGAAAGTGGGGAGAACTACCCAACCCCTTGGGAGTCCTCAACACTAAGGCGGAAATACCTGGAGAGACCATCTGCATTGGCGTGGTCAGCTCCGGGCCGATGTTCCACCCGAAAGTCCATTCCCTGTAGGGAGATAGACCACCTCAACAGTTTTGGGTTTTCCCCCTTCATCTGCATGAGCCAACAAAGGGGTCGGTGGTCTGTCTGAACCAGGAAGTGCGAACCAAACAGGTATGGTCGCAGCTTCTTCAGTGCCCAGACCACCGCAAAGGCTTCCCGCTCAATGGTACTCCATCTCTGTTCCCGGGGAAGTAGTCTCCGTGACAGGAAGATCACGGGCTGATCCAGACCCTCTTCATTGAGTTGCGATAGCACCACCCCAATGCCAATGTCGGATGCATCTGTCTAGACAATGAACTCCTTCGAGAAGTCTGGAGCCTTCAAAACTGGAGCGTTGCACAATGCCTGTTTCAGAGTGTCGAAGGCTCGTTGGCAAGCCTCGGTCCAGATGACTCTCCTGGGTTGCTTCTTGGCCGTGAGTTCAGTAAGGGGAGCCACGATAGTGCCATACTCCTTCACGAACCGTCTGTAGTAACCTGTGAGGCCCAGGAAGGCTCGGACCTCAGTCTGGGTCTTGGGGGGTTCCCAGGCCACGATTGCCTCAATCTTTGCCTGAAGGGGTTGCGCCGTTCCCCGGCCCACCAAGTGACCTAAGTACACCACCGACCCCTGCCCAATCTGACACTTGCTGGCCTTGATCGTCAGACCAGCTTGTTCCAGGGCCTGGAGAACGTCTTGCAGGTGCTGCAAGTGATCCTCCCAACTGCTACTGAAGACAGCAATGTCGTCAAGGTAAGCAGCAGAGAAGGATTCCTTCCCAGTGAGGATCATGTTCACCAGCCGCTGGAAGGTTGCAGGAGCGTTCTTGAGCCCAAAGGGCATCACACAAAACTGGTAGTGTCCATCAGGTGTGGAGAAGGCTGACCTTTCCCTCGCTCCACCAGTCATAGGAATCTGCCAGTACCCTGCTGTGAGGTCAATGGTACTCAGATATTGGGCAGCTCCCAACCGGTCAATTAGTTCCTCCACCCGAGGGATCGGATGAGCATCGGTCTTCGTGACCGAATTAAGTCCTCGATAGTCCACGCAGAATCGCAATTCTGGCGTGGTGCCAGGTGGTGCAGCTTTAGGAACTAAAACCACCAGGCTAGACCAAGGGCTATTTGAAGGTTCAATAACTCCAAGCTCCAGCATCTTAGCTACTTCACTTCGGATGCTGGCCTTCACCTTGTCCGACAGCCGGTAAGACTTAGACTTCACAGGTGGGCTGTCGCCGGTGTCCACGTCATGAACACACAGATGGGTCTTACCCGGGACAAGGGAGAACAGAGGAGAGAATGACCCCAGAACCTGGCGGCATTCCTCCTGCTGCTCCGGAGTTAGGGATGGTGAGAGTTTCACTCCCTCCAATGACCCATCCTTTTCTTGAGACGCCAACAGGTCGGGGAGAGGCTCAGTGTCCTCTTCCTCCGATCCATCAGTCACCAGGATCAACATGACTTCGGGCCTCTCATAGTGGGGCTTGAGGCGATTGGCTTGCAGCACCCGACGTGGATGCCGTGGGGTCTTGACGTCCACCAGGTAGGTAGACTTGCCCATCTTTTCCAATACCTCATATGGGCCTGTCCAACGGTCCTGAAGAGCGCTTAGCTCTCCCGGTTCCATCACCCACACCTTCTGTCCAGGCTCCAGCTCCACTGGGTGAGCGTTGTGGTCATACCACGCTTTCATCACTGCCTGGCTGGCTTCCAAGTTGTCAGAAGCTTGCTTCCACAACTTAGCCATTTGGCTCCGGAAGGCCAGCATATAGCTCACCACGTCCTGGGGATCTTTCCGGGGAGACTTTTCCCATGAGTCCCTCACCAGGCTGAGAGGTCCACGTACAGGGTGCCCATACAGAAGCTCAAAGGGGCTAAAGCCCACTCCCTTCTGTGGCACTTCCCTGTAGGAAAAAAGTAAGCAGGGTAGGAGGCTGTCCCATTTCCTCCGCAGGCTTTCGGGTAGACTTCTGATCATACCCTTCAACGTCTTGTTGAACCTTTCCACAAGGCCATTGGCCTGTGGGTGATAAGGAGTGGTGAACCGGTAGGTCACTCCACACTCCTTCCACATTGCCCGCATGTATGCTGACATGAAGTTGGTCCCCCTATCAGACACAACTTCCTTGGGGAAACCCACTCGGGTAAAGATCCCCATCAGGGCCTTTGCCACCACCGGTGCAGTGATGGTTCTCAGAGGAATTGCCTCTGGATACCTTGTGGCATGATCCACCAGTACCAGGATAAACCTGTGACCGGATGTTGTCGGTGGATCTAAGGGCCCAGCAATGTCGATGCCCACCCTTTCAAAGGGGGTGCCAACGACGGGAAGTGGTTCCAGGGGAGCCTTCAGCTTCGTCCCTGTTTTCCCACTGGCTTGGCATGACACACACGACCGACAATATGCGTCGGACGCCACCCTCATTCGAGGCCAATAGAAGTGGGGGACAAGCCTGGCAAAGGTCTTGTCCTGACCCAAGTGTCCTGCCAAGGGAATCTCATGAGCCAACTCTAACAGGAAGGCACGGTAACACTGTGGGACTACCAGGGCCCGTGACAATCCGTGCACTGGCGCCCTGGGTTCACTGTAGAGGAGGCCATCCTCCCAGTAAATACAATAGTTCCCAGACTCGTTACCCGCTGCTTGGGCTTCAGCCTGTTGCCTCAGACCCTTGAGGGTGGGACATTCCCTTTGTCCCCTGCTCAGTTCCTCCCTGGACGGACCTCCCTCCACTCGCCAATCAGCGGGGATAGGTAAGTTCTCTAACAGAACCATGTCCTCCTCCGTGGACTCCGGGTCCACCTCCGTAGGTGGCCTATCCGTCTCACGGGGCACGGACGTCGAGGCAGGCTCCTCCTGTCCTCGGCATGCTCCCTCATCAGCAGCTACGGGGTGGGCCATTGTTCCAGACTCCGACCCCTGCGACTTCTCCTCCCGAGCAGTTGCCGACCTGGTACTCACACAGGCCCAATCAGGTGTACCCAGCATCTCCGAATGGGTCCGGTATTCCACCTCCTTCCAAGCATTGTGCTCCATATCATTGCCCAGCAAACAATCGACTGGCACGGCGGGGCTTACGGCGACTCGAAGTGGACCTGCAACCCCTCCCCACTCAAAGGGAACCTCGGCCACAGGATAGTGGCCCATTCTGCCGTCAGCCAGTGCGGCTGGATGAATTACGCCCGG
The DNA here is from genome assembly GCF_964204655.1 of Triturus cristatus. Lineage (NCBI taxonomy): Eukaryota > Metazoa > Chordata > Amphibia > Caudata > Salamandridae > Triturus > Triturus cristatus. The sequence goes on from NC_140579.1 coordinate 944,819,286, forward strand.
AACCACCTGCTCCGAGGACACCAGTTGACTCCTTACCATAGTCATACTGGCTCCTGTATCTCTCAGAGCTTCCCCTCTATGGCCATTGATGGTGACCCACTGCCCATACTTGGTAGTATTCGAGGGCACCTGGATCTTTGGAACCATCTCCCGATCACCCAGGGACACTAAGGTGACTCCCGCCCACTCCCTTCCCTCACTTAAGGGCATCTCCTCCCCGAGCGCTACACTAGCGACTCCCGGGGCCTTTCCTCCAGTGGGAGGGGGTGGTCTCTTTGGGCATTTCGGGTCTCCTTTGTAATGTCCAATACCACCGCACTCAAAGCAATGGACAACCCTTGGCTGCTGACTCTGGCCAGGGTTAGGGTTCTTCTGCGGGTTAGCCTTAGAGTTGGAAAAGGTGTTTTTCCCCTTAAAGTTATTTTGGGGGCCTTTGGAGAACTCCTGTTTCTTGTTATCTCCCCCCTCTTTTCTTAGGGGAGCGCCCTGTCCGGACTTCTGAGAATCTCCTCCAGTCCCCTTCGTGGACACTCGGGTACTTGCCCAAATGTCCGCCTCCTCAGCAAGCTTACGGGGGCAAGTAAGTTTGCGGTCTACCAGGTGTTGCCTCAGCTCGGGAAGGCATTTCTCGAGTAGATGCTCCTTGAGGATTAAGTCATACAACCCTTGATAGTCCTCCACCTCACTACCTTGGACCCACCCTTCCAGGGCTTTCTTGGCAAAATCCAGGAAGTCAACCCAATTTTGTGAGCTCAGCTTGTGGCTACCCCTAAACCTTTGCCGGTATTTCTCCGGGGTCAACCCAAACTTCCTAATGAGCGCCACCTTCATGGCGGGGTAGTCTACCTGTTCCTCCCGGTCTAGGGCCAATAGGGCATCCCTTCCTGTCGGAGGCATGTGCCGGTATAATCCACCACCCCAGTGCTTCTCATGGATCCCATGGGCTCTTAAGGAGACCTCATAGGCTGCCAGCCACTTGGCTATGTCGTCCCCAGCAGAATAACTGGCGACTACGTCCTTTGGTAAATGGGGCCTGGGCTCCCTGGCAATTTCCTTGGACTCGACACCCCCCGGAGTATTGTTAATGGTCTTGAGGTCGAGTTCTCGTAACTTGAACTCATGTTCCATCCTCCTCCCTTCCATCTCCAGCTTGGCCAACTCCCACCTTAACTGTCTTTCCTCTCTCCTGTCGGCTAACTCGGTTTCTGATAACCCTCTTGATGACACACTACTGCCCTCCCGTGAGGCTACCTTGGGGCTGATAGACATCGCACCCACCCCCAGGGGACATTCTGTAATCATCTCCCTGACAGTTTCCCTGTCTGATTCCTCCTCCTCTACCGTTCCCTCCGTGTGTGCTTCCACCCAGGCTCGCAGACTAGTACGGAGCTCCTCTCTCTTGGCTCCTCGCCTAACGAACACTCCCCTTTCCTGACAGAACTCCCTGAGCTGTGCCACAGTATAGGTCTCCAGCTCTGACATTTTGAATTCCATTTTTGTCAGTTGAAAGGGTGGACCACCACCCCGAAGTAGGTTATGAAGATAGGAACTTCCTCTGAGGATCACCTCCACCCACCTCCAGGAAAGAATTTAAAAAAACAAAATCACAGAATTAGAAGGCCGCTGGGAGAATACTCCGGGTGTGTACCTGTGATGCACACTGAATTATTATGAGGTTCACAACAGCACGGCTCGTAATCCCAACCGCTGCCACCAATTTTATGTTGGACCTGCGATGGGCAAGCCCAGCACAAAAGGGGGTAGCTTGGCTCGAGTGACAAGGCGGTAGAAGGCTGTTGTGTTAAGCCGGCTATGACCAAATAATAACTCCCTGCACACCACATAAAAAGAAGGACACCACACCACTGTTATAGAAAAATACGTTTCGTTTATGTAAAAGTTCTCTGGATTGGAAGAAGTTCAATTAGTTAATCACATTCACCTTTCTTACATGGGTTTGATTAGCTGTGTACTGGTTGCATAGGAATAAATGGTTGGACTCTAATAAATAAATATACTGGATAAATATCAGGATTCAATACATTTGGAATAAATATCAGCAATGACTGGAATAAATATCAGCAAAACATCACAGTTGCATAGCCAGTTAGATACCGATCGTTTCACATAAATATCTCAGGGTCATACTGGTATCGCTGCCACCAATTAATCCCTTTCAGGGTAAACACATTTAGATTGCCATTTAATGCGGAATGCGCGCTCTTACAGTTTTTGAAGTGTTCACAGGTTCGGGCTCTCTGGGCACAAGATACTCGTGATAATCCTTTAGTTGCACTTAAAGCATATTGCGCGTGTATCTGGAAGATAAAGACATACAATGACTACGGTAATTACACTCCGCGGCCAGCCGGTTTAATACTACTGCGGCCGGAGGAGTCTGTGCGCTTCTGTAAACGCAGGCGGGGTCTCCGAAGGCGGCTTCAGTTCACGAGTCCTCAGACCGTCGAACGGGCTGCCGGAGGGGTCAAACTACCTGCGCGCACAGTTCAAAATTGGAGCCGCACCTCAGTCCCGGAACAACGCGGCAACTTCAGGGGAAGAGACGGTCCCACCTCACTTTAGCTGCGCCAGTAAGCGCTCCAGTCAGTATGGCCCTTCTCCCAAGGGCGAAGGGGGGTTCCAGGGGCTCCGCGATCCTCCCTCCGATCTCACTCACGGGGGGGGCTCCCGCCCACAACAACAGTCCCCAAGTCACTCGGGCAGGGCAGAGACGGTACTCTCGCCCAAATGAAGGCCAGCCTTTCCCCGCCCCAGTGCAGCACCTCACCTTCTGTCCACGATCAGCGCTTCGACGGCGGTGGGTTCGGAGACGTCCGAACGCCCGCCAGGAGGCACTTAAGTTGAAGGGGCCCTGTCAAGGTTCGCAGTCGCGATCTCACCACTGGGGGAGGCGGGGAGGCTCTAACTATGGCCAAAGTCTCTGAGGGGCAATTGGGCACTCGCTGGCCAGGCGCTGAAGGCGAGAGGTCACTGCTCGCGCTTCTGACTGGAACGCCAGTCAGGGTCCACGCCAACAACCTCGGCTGTACTTCTGCCTGCGCTATCAGCTGCCTCAGGGGGGGGGGAACAGGGCAGGTGTCAATCTGGTGTCAAGTCCTCTTCTATGTTTCTTCTCTTCTCCACTTTTTCTCATCATGGCCGCCAGGGACTGGGCCTTTTATAGCCAGTGCCCTGGGGTGCCAGCACGAGCCAGAAGGTTCTAGAACCTTTCCTGGCTGTGTCAATGACATGGCCCTTCCAAGGTGTCTTTTTGGTCATTAGGAGCCACCATACTAGGCTTCCTAAGGCAGTCATTTTGTGTACTTGTAACTTCTGAGGGGATTCCTGTCAGGTTTGCAGGTTACACAGAGTGCGCCAAAACCTCCAAAGGGTCAGAGGTCAGAAGGACTCCAATGGGAGTCACTCTCATAGGGGACAATGGTGTCCACCATTTTAGGGTTGACAACCTCAGTGTGTAATGCCACCGGTTCCGTCAGGCGCCTTGTACATAGGTGCCAGGAACTTGGTGAGCAACTGAGCGTCAAGGAGCATCTAGCCCCATGGGACAACACACAAAAAGGTCCTGGTAGACAAATAAAAAGCGACAAATTTTAGGAGGCACGGGGGAACAAAATAAATCATGATGTGAGGGGACTCTCAGAAGCAGACAGGTCTAACACAATGTATGACACATTGACCTAAACCATAGCAGTGACACCGTCCACTTAAACCAGATCACAGCAGATCTTTTGAATGTTCAATCACTACCAAAGCATGCAGTGGACATTTTTGATCTTATAACAGACTCTAGAGGCTGGATTTACTGTTACTCTTAGAAACTTGACTTGATGAGTCAGCAAACCCAGACACTGCGCCCCCTTCCTCCCTGTTGGGTATCCAATAGTTCATCAAGCCTGACTTGACACGAAAAAGGGGGGGAAGGTCTAAGGCCTTGGATTCTGCATCACACTTTAACCCCAACTATTCCTTTTCAGGCACCATGATTTATCGGCCACCAGGATATGCTAGGAACTTTGTCGACTCAATAGGGGAAGCTATTGCCCTCTACTGTGTTCACTTTTTTCTGGTCTGTGTGCTGGGAGACATTGGCTGCACTTAGCCTTGACAAACACAAGTAGATGATGGACGGAGTGCTGAAACTTTTCAGACACTCATCCCCAGTCACTGATCTGGGTTGAATCCATCATCATTCTTTAGCTCACTTTGCCCCTCCAGTTCAGACCCAGCCATATGCAAATCAGTCTTAACCCTGTTCCTCATGGGAACAGTCCAGCCCGAAATGCCAAGCCAGGTCTTCCCTGGACTGGAAATAAGCATCCTGGGACCGGTTCTGGGTTACGCCCCTTATCAGCCAGGCTAGCTTGAATCCAGTGGCAAAGTGAGCAAGGGACCCATGTCTGGGCATACCCTGCCAACTTAGGGCAAACACAAGGAGATGATGGATGGAGCGCTGAAACGTTTCAGACACAGCCTTGAAACAACAAGCTCCTCTTCAAAATGTCCAAACACTGACACAGCGGCCATGTGCCCCTTGGTTCTTTCAGACCTTGGCGGCAGAAAAAAGGAAATGAAAATCCCCTGAAAGAAAATAGCGTAGAGGCTTTGTTGCAAATAACAAAGACACATACAAAGCTGTGCTTAAATTCTACCGCAAACTTATTAAAGCAGCCCAAGCGAATTTCTTTGCTCAGAAAATCAATGCTGCTAAAAATGAGTCTCAAGGTAAGCATTTTAGCCACTAAGCTCTCACATGTCATTTGTCATTGACCCCGTCAAGGTGGGATTAATTCCCCAGAGAAAAACTAGCGATAACACGACTAAGCGTATACTATATATAATAGAGAAGGCTTCGCGATGGATGGGAGAGCTTCTGCTCTTAGCGATCGACCCTGAAAAGGCCTTCAACAGAGTTCATTGGCCTTTTCTAGAGCAGGTCCTAGCCCAGTTTGGAATTGGAGAAAGATTTAGGACATGGGTGTTGAACTGCTATCACCACCCGACGGCGACTGTTAGAGGAAATGGCCATGTATCCACTCCCTTCACTATTAGCAGGGGCACACGACGGGGGTACCCATTGTTGCCTCTGCTATTTGCTCCTGTTATGGAGCCCTTGGCCCAAAGAGTTTGTGACAACCCCAAGATCACCGGGGCTGAACAACATACTATTAGTTTATATGCAGACGATGTGTTGGTGACCTTGGATAAGCCCGCCACGGCGATCCTGGGCTTTCTGACTGAACTGGAAACCTTTGGCCTGGCCTCAGGGTTTACAGTTAATATGGGTAAGTCCCAGGCTCGATTCCGCCCTGGTGGCACAGCTTGTGGCTCAATACCCTATCCAGTGGGCGAAGGTAGCGAGCCCTTCCCTGGGAATCTGACTGTCCTCTTCCACACAGATAACCGCCACAATTAACTGCCACACTTTACACCGACAAACCAAAACTGATTTATCCTGCTGGAAACCCCACCAGATTTCATGTCTTGGGAGAATAGCTTCTCTTAAAATGGCTAATTTACCTACGATTCTTTCTTTTTCAAATGCTTCCACTGACACCCCCGAGAGGGATGATACCGAAATTACAAACAATTTCACCAGTTTGTTGGTTAGAGAAGAGACCGTGTATGAGGAAAGAACTTAGCTATCTTCCGCCCCATGCTGGAGGCTTGGGTATCACAAACCTCCAATTATATTACCAAGCAATGGAATAGGGAGGAATACGAAAGACATTGGTTATTTCAGGACAGAGCGGTGGCTGACACTTCCATATAGAAAATTCCCTTTTTGAAGAAACTGCAACAACCACCAAAAACTCTATCTCCTGTCACAAAGGCGGATATAGAGGTCTGTGATTAAACCAGTGTCGGGCACTGCCTCACGTCCTTTCCCCCTCCTCTAACGAGACACAGACTTCTCCCCAGTGCTGGGCTCAGGTATATTTGCTAAGTGGCGTCTGACCACCTGTTGCAGCAGGTCATATGATTGACAAGGAGGGAGTGATCTTCTTTACGCGACTACGCTCAGATTTTGCCCTTCCAGAGACCGAACTCTTACTTTGCGTCCAGCTTCGTCATTGGCTCTTGCACCCAGACAATAGAACCAATACTCGGAGACATCTCACTCCCTATGAGAGATGGCTGATCACCAAGACTTCCGAAAAACGGCTTATTTATGAATTATATGCCCTCTTGAATCAGCCCACTATGTACATGTTATGGCTAGCCAAAACCAATGGGAAACAGAGCTCAATAGGCAGCTGACCGCCAAGGATTAGGGAGAGCTATTTTACAGAGCCAGATACACTGCTTGTAATACAGCTCCTACTGAAGCATTTACTAAGGTGGTTACATATTGGTACTTTTCTCTAGTTCACTGGGGATCAATACACACGCCTACACATCTGGGATGGCTCCACTGTCTGTGGTATATTCTACACTATCCCTTACCAATCAGGACGCATCTTTTGGGGAATTACCTGCCTCTCCTCTCTCAAGACTTCCCGGAATTGACGTTTCCTAAATATCTTCGCATATTGCACCTGTCTGAGCTTGTCCCTACTACCCAATTATGGAATGACTCTCGGTGATATGAGTTGTGCTGTTGACTATTCGTCCTTACAGGAGTAAGCTGAGCGAGTTTGGGGAGGGAGGTACGAGGGAATTCGGGGTGGGACTGGTTTTGTTTGTTATAATCCAAAGCCAAGGATCGCATAACTCTGTATTGTGCTGTGTAGTATGAGGCACCTGTATTTCATTACTTGGCATACTTGAATAAAAACATTTGAACCATAAAAATAAGCTGTGCAACATCTTTCAGATTGCTAAATCTTTCTCCTACTCGGCTCATGCAGTCCTGTGTTTCTGCCTTCTTGGAAACTGTGCAGTTTTTGGATTTGTTTGAATACAAAATTGTGAAAATCGGGAGGTATTTACGGACTTTCAACAGTTGACTTATAAGCAGGATTTGTGCTTTACGTCTTCGGACAGATTTAATCATATGCCCTCTGAATTCAGATGCCTTACTGTAGAGTCTAAGCAAGCTATCCTTAGCTGCAATTCAGGATCTCCTTCTGACCCTTGCCTGCCCTGGATTTTAGCTGACGCTATTGATCTGATTAATCCAGTGCTGCACACCATATTTAAGACATCCCTTAACTTCGCTGTGGTCATCATGTGCATGGAAGCAAGATATGGTTGTACCATTGATTACCAAAAAAAACCCAAAAAACTTGTGTGGATTCAGCTATTCTGATCTATTTCATTTGTACCTGCCGCCACGAAAATGTTGGGGAAACTGATCATCCAGTTACTGGAATACCTGGAACAGCATAGTTTTCTCCAACCAACGTAATCGGATTTTTGCCCCAGACCCATCCCTGAAACTGCTCTGCTAGAAGTAAATACATCAATTGGAATTATACTAAACCAGAGTCAGAATGCTACCCTGATTCCTTTGAACTTGTTGACGGTGTTCAACACTGTAACAAATCCCATACTGATCCAATGGCTGGCCGATATGAGTGTTGGTGGATTAGCACTTACATGGTTACCTTTTCTTGAGGAGAGAGAGTAGTCCCGGCTGGTTTCCATCAGGCTGTAAGCACCTTAATGTGGGGTTCTCGCAGGGCTCCTCACTTAGCCCCACATTATTTAATGTGCATAAGGCCTCTATGGTAGTACCTATTCAATCCTTCGGTGTCATTTGTTTGATACGCCGTTGATATGTAGCTGGGTTTGCCGAATTGGAAAGATACATTTTTTCCTCACAAGCAACATTCTAAACTCGTCTCAAGAGTGTCTTTGACTGGATTAAGCAAAATAGCCTCAAATGTGACGCTGAAAAAACCGAGGTGTTTTCCAGCAAGACTCATGCGGTTTGGTCCAACGATTAGTCACGGTCTGACTTTAACCCCACGCTACTATCCCCCCAATGCCTTCTGTTTTAAGGAATCTGAGTGTCAAATTTGTTTATGATTTACCCTCTGATCCTCACAGTTGCTGGCTTATGCTTTGCACTACTTTGTTCGCTCAAAAATTTCTAGAACTTTTTTCGGTTGCTTAACGAAAATTCATAGAGCATGCTCTAATTACACCCAGGTTGGACTGTGTGAATAGTCTCTACCTAAGCCTGGTTATTGCTTAAGTGTGAGAAGTTGGCCTGGTATATGCTGTTCACTAGTTCTAGTGACCACCTTGTACCATGCCAAGCAACCCTTATGGTGTGGTTGTAAGTCAACCTTTTCGGACTAGCTGCCCTAGTGGTAGCGTAGGCTAAGCAGTCTTTGAGGCTAAACTCGTGAAGCGTGTTAAGCAAGCTGTTTTACCAATAGTAACCCCCTTTTATACCAATGAAAGGACACCACACAGATATATATTCAAAATATATATGTATTTATTTCTCAAAGTAACCCCTAGTCTCTTTATGAGCACAGGAGCACAAATCGTCAAACAAGATTATCACAGAATACACAGAAGTTGCACTTTATATGGATAGGCCCTGGTGGCCACTCGAACCATATACTAAAATAGTGGTATAAGTACCACGAACAGAAAAGGGAAAAGGCCTAGGGCCTCTAGAATCGCTGGGCCTACAAGGAGCTAACGTCAGTTAGTGACCAGGAGGTCCACGGGTGGCGTGTGCAGAGCAAATAGTCACACGCGTGCTCCCATAGGTTTCAATGGGTGCGTAAAAAGTACAAAGTTACTGCAAAAGGAATCTTCCGGATGACCTAGGAACTTAAGATTTGGAACACAGGCACTAGAGATGTATTACTACACATGGGCACCGGAGTACCAGCTTTACCTCACCCACAGGAAGCGGGTGCATAGGCCTCAAAGTGCGTCGGGTTTCTTCTATCTGTTCCGTTGAGCCTGGGACAAAGATGCTGCAGGCGGTCGGTCGGGAAGGGATGCAGTGGATCCAAGAGTGGATCGGAGATGTTGAAGACCTGTAAGCAGAGGGGACAGTGTTCACAGTCACTAGCCAGTGACCAGCGTGGCACCAGGTGGGTACCAGGCGATGTCGGGTGCAAACAGGTGATGAGGGGTAGCTTGTCTCCGCAGCCACGTGGTCCCTGAAGGTCGACGACGTCCAGGAGTCGGCTCACGAGCTGTCCCACGCAGGCTCTCGCTGTCGGCGGTGTCGGCGACTTGATCGAAGCAAACAAGCCTTGGCAAAAGCAATTGCAGGAGGATTCGGAAATCAGCTGTTGGTTCTGACCAGCAAGGTCAGAGGGATTGCTCCTTTGGAGGGGAGCAAGGGCCAGTCTGGAGCAACCAGACCAGCGGTGTTTGTCGTAGATTTCGTCGCCAAGATGGCCACTAGCCAGCGGGCCAGCAACCGGTTAGGCGCGTCGAGTGGCAAAATGCAGAAGGGCCCCACGCAGATCGTGGAGATGCTGGAGGGCTCACCTTTGGTGCAGATGCTGCTCGAGGGTTGGGCTTCTCAGGACCCAAAGCACAACTTGGAGGGAGCCTCGGTTGTTGCACTGGTCAGCTTGTCGTAGTCGTTCCAAGATGGCTGGCTCCACGTGTCTCGGTGCCTCCACGGGTCTCCTCTTTGCAGGGACTGTGGATCGGGCGGTGAGAGGTCTGGAGGTCCAGGTCTTGTCAGTCTCTGGGCTCGGGCTCCGGCGGGAGGCGGCGGCAAAGCAGACGGTGATTCGCTGGATGGTGCTTGCGTTAGCAAGGTGGTCACTCCCTGACCACAGGGGAGATTTTCTTCAGTCTTCTGTGCAGCAGAATGTCGAAGTTCCCGTCTTCTTCTTAGTTTCAAGTTGATTCCAGGATGTCTGAAGTCTTAGGACACAGCTCCTACCTTTAAGCGGATTCTAGGGGCCGGACTACCTGCTAGGTCCCTCCCTAAGGGTGGGACCAGGAAGGGGGGTGGTTACACCCCCAATCCTTTGTCCAGCTCGCCCCAGGCCCGGGACTGGTGTGCCCCAGGACCGGTTTGAACTGGCATATGCACCGAGGCTCCTTGTGAGCCACAGGCATGTCTGGTTTCTTTCAAGCCCTACCTGACCAATACACAAAATCCTGTCTGGGGTGGTGCACGCACCTCCCCTGGCAGGAAACCCTTTGTCCACACCTCCCAAGCTGGAAGGACTCCCAGCAGCAGGAGGGCAGACTTGTGTCTGTGGTGGCAGCATCCATTTTGTGGAGCTGAGGCTATGTCTGATTTTACCCGGGTTTCAGGTACTGTACATGTCGTGTCCCTCTAGAAGGGTGGAATGCTAACCCCGTCGCCAGAATTGGCGAGGGGTTAGTATTCCAATTCGTATGACACCTTACTCGACATGTTTTGATAAAGCCAAACCAAAGATAGCATTTAACCGCGAGGTTCATAATGCACTTAAGAGTATATGGTATGACGATATCTGGAAACAGTAGAAGGAAGTTGTTCCGACCACTGCAGACAGGCTCAGCTCATGCCAGAGCACCATCTCACATGGAACCAAGCACTCTGCCTTCAGGATTGTTAAGGCCTGCCATAGGAGTGACTTATAGGTTACCAGGTGTCCCATTTAAGTTTAGGTATAGGTATACTACACCTAAGTAAGAGGTGATTACACCAACTTACCCCAGCTGAGTGATCAGCCAGTTGTGTCAGATTGTTAGGCCAAGCCTGGGGTGGCATAATACATGCTTCAGCCCCTGGCAGGCCTTGGATACACCAATGCCCTGGGTACCTAGTGTACACTGGTACAGGGGCTGACAGGGTGATCCAACCAATTGGGTATGTACCTAGGGTACATGGAGTCCATTTTACAGAGAGAGCAGATAGCCTGAGAGCCTGAATGGCAGGATCTCAGGCCAACTAAGTCGAAAAACCAGCTAGACACTAGGCAAAAATTTGGGGGTAACCATAGTCAGATATCCACCTTCCTACACAACCCCCCCCCAAACGAAGGGAGATAAGGCTGACCTTGACCAGGTAAGCCTATATTGCCCAAGTGGCCATATAAGGAGGAACCAGCACTGGCATGGTTACCCCCTGTCTCATGGTCCACTAAGCAATCCCTCACCCTAAGGGTATCAGAGGGTCTCCACCATAGGGAATCTCTACCTGTGGTGTGTCTTGGCAAAGTAAAAGGCTGGTGTTGAGATGGAGTACTGAAGTGAGTGTCCTCAAAGTGAGGCCTCAGCTTCCTCCAATCATCCTCCACCATGGATGCCTTTCTTCCTTTAACTGAGTTGCACTGTGCTCTCAGGGTCAGCCTCTGGCTACCTAAAGCTGGAGGCTGGGTCCCTTTTGTGGGCTTACTGGAGGGACAGGTCAGGTTTGGGGCCCTAAGGTCCCATGTTTGCCTGTGCCCAACAGAATCCCCCTGGGGGAGGTCCCTAACTACCTGTAAAGGAGATCCCTCAGGAATGTTTTTACCCATCACCTGACTAGGGCTACTAGCCAGGCAATCCTCATTCTTTTGATGGGGGGGTTCTTGTGGACAGGGGCCCTCTGGGGGTCCACTGGCCTCCCTGACCTCTGCAGCCCTGGGCTGACTGAGGCAGGGTAGAGAGAGGCAGGCTACCTGCACCAGACTGGATCCCACCTTGGAAGGGGCCACTGACATCAGAGGCTCTGCCAGGCCAGGCCTGGCTACCTCTGGGGCAGTTCCTTCACAAGGGGTGAGGTCAGATCCCTGAGGAGGCTGACCTTTTCCTAATGTCTGGGGAGAGGGAGACTTTTCTTCCTCCCCACTACTCTCAGTTTGTGTGGAGTGATCCATTGTTTCAGGCTTCACTACACCTATGTCAGTCTGAGTATAGGCTGAGACCATTACAGCCTTGCCAACCTTTTCAGGGGGGCACTCAGTTTGTGTTTGAGCTGTGACTGTCACAGCTCTGCCAGTCCCTACAGGGAAGTCTGTCTGTGCCTGGGCTGTGGCTACCACTGCCCTTCCAACCTTTTCAGGGAGGAAATCTATTTGGACAGGGGTTGTGAATGGCACAACCCCCCTACCCTTTTGTGAAAGGCCTACCATTTTAAAATGGGTGTCTTGTTCAACTCCAGCCCAAGCTGAGAGTTCTAAGTCATTCCCCAGTAAGCAGTCTACAGGCAAGGTTGGGGACACTGCTACCCTTTTAGGGCCAGTGACCCCTCCCCAGCTGAGACATACCTCTGCCATGGGATGACTGTTCTGTTTGCCATCAATGTTAGTCACCTGGTAGGAGAAACCGGGCAAAAGCTGCTCAGAGGGAACTAGCCAATGGGCCACCATTGTGATGCTAGCCCCAGTGTCTCTGTAGGCCTCAGCTTTTGTACCATTGATGTAGGGCTCCTGTCTGTACCTACCCAAAGTGTTGGGACAGGCAGTGAAGTTGGCAAATCCCATGCCACCATCACAGACAAGAGTGGTTGCTGTAGGGGAATTGGCTAAGCCAGGGTCCCCCTGTGTTCCCCAAGTAAACCCACCCAGATTTCTGGGGGCACTCCCACCACCTGGGGGATTACTGCTGACAGTAATAGGTGGTGTGACAGGAGTAATTGGAGGAACAGTTTTGTTTTTAGCCCTTGGGCAACCGCTGTCAGTTTTCCAATGCCCAGGAGTTTTACACTCATGGCAGTAGGGCTTTTTAGCTGTGGTAGAGGAGGGAGCTTGGGACCCACCACCCTGTGTGGAGTTTTGGGGCCCTGAGGAAGGTTTCTCTTTTTCTTTATCCCCACCCTTCTCTTGAGGCTTGGTGGTATCTTTCTTTTGGTCACCACCCTGGTTTTTAGGCCTGATCCTGGTCCTGACCCATTTATCTGCCCTCTTTCCCAATTCTTGGGGAGAGGTCAAATCTGAGTCTACCAGGTGTTGATGGAGAAGCTGGTTTTGACAATTACTTAAAATCTGCTCTCTCATCATCAAATTGTACAATCCTGTATAATCAGACACCTTACTTCCCAGCAACCAACCCTCCAAAGCCTTAGTGGCACATTCCACATATTCAGACCAGTCCTGAGTCTGTGTCTTCTGGGTGTCTCTGAACATTAACCTGTACTGTTCAGTGGTTAAGCCTAACCCATCAACTAGGACACTCTTCAGGACTCTGTAATTTCTGACATCCTCTTCTCTAACAGTGAGGAGTCTATCTCTGCCTCTCCCCTCAAAGGAGAGCCATAAGATTGCTGCCCACTGGTCTTCAGGAACCTGCTGCACTTTGCAGGCTCTCTCAAGAGCAGTCATCCATTTGTGGATGTCATCCCCACTTTTGTAGGGGGGCACAATCTTGGACAGGTTCCTATTGTCAAAGACCCTATCTTTGTCCCTAGGGACATTGCTGCCACCAGTGGGTATAGACCCACTCTCTCTATGCTGCCTAGCCTTGCTCAGTTTTTCTTCCATCAGGGCTACTTCTAGCTCCTGCTTCCTGATCCTCAGCTGGGCTTCCTGCATTCTGGCCTCATGTTCCCTCCTCTGAGGGGTGGTCAGTCTCCTTCTGGAGTGACCTTGAGAGCCTCTAGAGCCATGGGAAGCATTGGAGTCACCTGAGCGATTCCTTTGCCTTCCAAGCCCTGTGTTAAGTCCACTGGGGAGATCCAATGGGGTGAACCCACTGTCAGTCCCCAATAGCCTTAGTTTAGCTGGGCCAAGTATAACACTTGGCACTGGGCTAGTTCTCCCTTCATCCCCACTCACATCTGTATCCCCATCACTTTCTTCCTCTGTGGTAGGCATCCCATCTAAGGGGTGACTATTGGGAAGGGGTACTTCAGTGGCATCTTCAGAAGGGGGGCCTCCTGTTCCTGTCCCTAAGGGGGCTAACTGGGAAGCTTTCTTGAGTGCTCTCTGATTCTCATCATTCTGTAAGAGCTCTCTGAGCTCAGCAGAGTTTGGGTTCTTGGGCTGTTTAAGGCCTCTAAGAGTTGCCAAATGCCTGAGCTCATTCTGATTAAGGGTAGCAAAGCTGGATGGTGCCCTCTGGGGGTCACTCTCAACAGAGATGGGTACAGTGGACCCCTCTGCCCCGGCCATTGCTCTTAAGTGTGGGTGGATGTGTTGCAATCTACCTACACTTGGGTTTACCTACTAAACCTATCTAGTAGTTGTAGTCAGGGTGTGCTACTCCCTTTGCTCTACAACAACTAAGTTCAGTAGAACTTATGTATATCTAATCTTGTTTTATATGTACCTACAGGTACCTATGTGATCTTTCAATTGGTAACCAAGAGATTACAATGGTAAAACACAGCAAGCTCAAATCCAACCGCTGCTCACCAATGTGAGAAGTTGGCCTGGTATATGCTGTTCACTAGTTCTAGTGACCACCTTGTACCATGCCAAGCAACCCTTATGGTGTGGTTGTAAGTCAACCTTTTCGGACTAGCTGCCCTAGTGGTAGCGTAGGCTAAGCAGTCTTTGAGGCTAAACTCGTGAAGCGTGTTAAGCAAGCTGTTTTACCAATAGTAACCCCCTTTTATACCAATGAAAGGACACCACACAGATATATATTCAAAATATATATGTATTTATTTCTCAAAGTAACCCCTAGTCTCTTTATGAGCACAGGAGCACAAATCGTCAAACAAGATTATCACAGAATACACAGAAGTTGCACTTTATATGGATAGGCCCTGGTGGCCACTCGAACCATATACTAAAATAGTGGTATAAGTACCACGAACAGAAAAGGGAAAAGGCCTAGGGCCTCTAGAATCGCTGGGCCTACAAGGAGCTAACGTCAGTTAGTGACCAGGAGGTCCACGGGTGGCGTGTGCAGAGCAAATAGTCACACGCGTGCTCCCATAGGTTTCAATGGGTGCGTAAAAAGTACAAAGTTACTGCAAAAGGAATCTTCCGGATGACCTAGGAACTTAAGATTTGGAACACAGGCACTAGAGATGTATTACTACACATGGGCACCGGAGTACCAGCTTTACCTCACCCACAGGAAGCGGGTGCATAGGCCTCAAAGTGCGTCGGGTTTCTTCTATCTGTTCCGTTGAGCCTGGGACAAAGATGCTGCAGGCGGTCGGTCGGGAAGGGATGCAGTGGATCCAAGAGTGGATCGGAGATGTTGAAGACCTGTAAGCAGAGGGGACAGTGTTCACAGTCACTAGCCAGTGACCAGCGTGGCACCAGGTGGGTACCAGGCGATGTCGGGTGCAAACAGGTGATGAGGGGTAGCTTGTCTCCGCAGCCACGTGGTCCCTGAAGGTCGACGACGTCCAGGAGTCGGCTCACGAGCTGTCCCACGCAGGCTCTCGCTGTCGGCGGTGTCGGCGACTTGATCGAAGCAAACAAGCCTTGGCAAAAGCAATTGCAGGAGGATTCGGAAATCAGCTGTTGGTTCTGACCAGCAAGGTCAGAGGGATTGCTCCTTTGGAGGGGAGCAAGGGCCAGTCTGGAGCAACCAGACCAGCGGTGTTTGTCGTAGATTTCGTCGCCAAGATGGCCACTAGCCAGCGGGCCAGCAACCGGTTAGGCGCGTCGAGTGGCAAAATGCAGAAGGGCCCCACGCAGATCGTGGAGATGCTGGAGGGCTCACCTTTGGTGCAGATGCTGCTCGAGGGTTGGGCTTCTCAGGACCCAAAGCACAACTTGGAGGGAGCCTCGGTTGTTGCACTGGTCAGCTTGTCGTAGTCGTTCCAAGATGGCTGGCTCCACGTGTCTCGGTGCCTCCACGGGTCTCCTCTTTGCAGGGACTGTGGATCGGGCGGTGAGAGGTCTGGAGGTCCAGGTCTTGTCAGTCTCTGGGCTCGGGCTCCGGCGGGAGGCGGCGGCAAAGCAGACGGTGATTCGCTGGATGGTGCTTGCGTTAGCAAGGTGGTCACTCCCTGACCACAGGGGAGATTTTCTTCAGTCTTCTGTGCAGCAGAATGTCGAAGTTCCCGTCTTCTTCTTAGTTTCAAGTTGATTCCAGGATGTCTGAAGTCTTAGGACACAGCTCCTACCTTTAAGCGGATTCTAGGGGCCGGACTACCTGCTAGGTCCCTCCCTAAGGGTGGGACCAGGAAGGGGGGTGGTTACACCCCCAATCCTTTGTCCAGCTCGCCCCAGGCCCGGGACTGGTGTGCCCCAGGACCGGTTTGAACTGGCATATGCACCGAGGCTCCTTGTGAGCCACAGGCATGTCTGGTTTCTTTCAAGCCCTACCTGACCAATACACAAAATCCTGTCTGGGGTGGTGCACGCACCTCCCCTGGCAGGAAACCCTTTGTCCACACCTCCCAAGCTGGAAGGACTCCCAGCAGCAGGAGGGCAGACTTGTGTCTGTGGTGGCAGCATCCATTTTGTGGAGCTGAGGCTATGTCTGATTTTACCCGGGTTTCAGGTACTGTACATGTCGTGTCCCTCTAGAAGGGTGGAATGCTAACCCCGTCGCCAGAATTGGCGAGGGGTTAGTATTCCAATTCGTATGACACCTTACTCGACATGTTTTGATAAAGCCAAACCAAAGATAGCATTTAACCGCGAGGTTCATAATGCACTTAAGAGTATATGGTATGACGATATCTGGAAACAGTAGAAGGAAGTTGTTCCGACCACTGCAGACAGGCTCAGCTCATGCCAGAGCACCATCTCACATGGAACCAAGCACTCTGCCTTCAGGATTGTTAAGGCCTGCCATAGGAGTGACTTATAGGTTACCAGGTGTCCCATTTAAGTTTAGGTATAGGTATACTACACCTAAGTAAGAGGTGATTACACCAACTTACCCCAGCTGAGTGATCAGCCAGTTGTGTCAGATTGTTAGGCCAAGCCTGGGGTGGCATAATACATGCTTCAGCCCCTGGCAGGCCTTGGATACACCAATGCCCTGGGTACCTAGTGTACACTGGTACAGGGGCTGACAGGGTGATCC
The DNA here is from genome assembly GCF_964204655.1 of Triturus cristatus. Classification (NCBI taxonomy): domain Eukaryota; kingdom Metazoa; phylum Chordata; class Amphibia; order Caudata; family Salamandridae; genus Triturus; species Triturus cristatus. The sequence continues at coordinate 944,836,095 of NC_140579.1, forward strand.
AACCAATTGGGTATGTACCTAGGGTACATGGAGTCCATTTTACAGAGAGAGCAGATAGCCTGAGAGCCTGAATGGCAGGATCTCAGGCCAACTAAGTCGAAAAACCAGCTAGACACTAGGCAAAAATTTGGGGGTAACCATAGTCAGATATCCACCTTCCTACATTAAGTGACTGCAAATCATGCAGAATGTGACAGCTTGACTCATTCTGAAGTTTCCGCCCCGTGTGTCTGTTTACACTCTGCTAAAACAATTGCACTGGCTGCTGGAACCAAAGCGTATTTTGCTCAAATCTCTAGTCCTGGCACATGGTGCTGCCTATGAGATTGGCCCTATCTATCTTGGAAAGGCTTCAGGTATATAGCCCTTCTAGAAAGCTGAGGTCCCCTGAGATGCTCTTGCTTTAGATCCCGGAGTAAAACCATCAAGGAGAGGGGGGGGGGTGCTCTTTTACCCTCCTGGAATCTAGAGCGTAGAACAGCCTTCCTTTTTCTCTCCATCATACTGCTAATGTGATGCACTTTAGAGGAGCAGCATCAAATATGGTTGTTGACATTCAATTAACGCTGGCAGCTTCTGTTGTGGTTCCTCTACGACTTAGCGCTGGGAGGCCCTTCTGGGCAGTCATTTGCGCCGTATAAGTACCATCATTCATTTGTTATGTTGACCTTGTTTGTAACTTGACTAACATCTTCCACGAAGTCTCATACGTAGGACATACATGCACATGTGCACATTAAACATTTGAAAGATTTCCTTCTATACCGTGTCCACTTCAATCACAAGCCAGAGTCACGTGCCAATGTTGTTGAGCCTTTCTGTTTAATACCACCATCAGAAAAGTCAATAGTGTTTACCCTCCTTGTTTTGTGTGAGTATTTCTAATCTGACTTGTTTATGGCTGTTATTTGACAACCATTGCCCTACATAGCTTTTTCTCAAATCTTCAAGTGGGTCCTACTCTTTTGATTATATTCATACTTATGTGTTTTATGAGGCACTGCCTAACACACTTCCTCTGCATCTAAGTCCTGTAAATAAAAGATACTGTCGTTAGCCAAGTTGATGGCACTCGATTTATAGTCCTCCCAAGGAAGGAAGGTATAGTTGGTCTTGCTAGGAATACAGCTTTTTCCTTGCAAACCACAGTTGAGCATTTACGTCACTAAGCCATCCTACAGCAAGTAAAATCTTGTGGCCTGATCTAAAATGGCTTAGAGTTGTTCTGAAAAACCATGAGTAATTTTGATGTGAACTTTTACATTTGAATATAGTTTAAAGAATAGAAACGCAGGATTATGCAAAGAAACAATACGAACATCAAAGCTACCATCCAGAAAGCAAAGAGGCTGCATTACCTGCCATACATTTGCAAAGCTACCTGTCTGTCTACAGAACTAGCTCCGTACCTGAGATGCATGTAGGAAGCTAGCAGCTTGTCTACAGAACTATTCAAATCACTAAATTCTAGAAATCAGAATACTTTCCTTAGCATCATTCATTCTCAAGCCCTCTGTGACGTTCTGCCAACTCGTTTCATCGCCAAAGCTAGAGCCCTCTACAGACCCACGTCTATCTAACAACGTCTATCCCAGCCTCCACTATTCCAGACTTCCAGCCCCAGTACTACCTTTAGGTTTCTATTCTTTAGCCTGTTCCCCTTGTTCGCCTCGCAGACATTTTCAGTGAACAAATATTATGGGGTATTTTCCTTGACCCTTCTATAGCACTGCTGATCAAAGCCGTTGTTAACCATTTCCTCACCACTGGAAACTTCCATAGTGCCATTACTCCCCTCTTCAAACTAATAATTAAGAAACTAGCTACTAATACTGCAGACTTCTCAAACCTTATGTTGATCTACAGTGGACCTGTATAAGGAACACTCACTTAAAGATTAGTTCTTTTAAGGAAATCACTCATTTTCGGACTACTAAACAATGGCATGTAATAAATCTTAAACACCACTTGGGACAGGAATCACTGCCATCCTATTACTTACTGGACCTCTCTGCCTTTGAAACAGTGCATCACCCAACCTTACAACAGAGACTGAGCGATCCCAGAATCAAGCTAATGCTTAGGACTGGATCTCATATTCTCTTTAAAAAATATCTCCTATGTCTTCCCGTGCGTCTATCGTGTCTCTCGGATATTTCCATTCTCAATATTCCACTGAATCACTTCTTTAAAACACTTACTTCTACGCCCGCCAGGACTTTAACAAATCAGTCGACACTCATGACGCCAAAATCATCCTCCAACTCAAAAATTCTTCCGAAATGTAGAAACAGAAATCCCTTTTTGGGCATTTGATGGTGCTGAAGTGGCCTTCACACAAGACAAACTACACCCCTACCAACCAAGAAGGAATCTTTGGATGTAGACTGTTCATGCTCTGTCCATCTGCTGGTTCAGAAAGACCCGTACATCAGAGTCCTACATAATGTCAAACGTGGGTGTAGCTACTTTACACACAGCTACATCAATGATATACCTATAACAATCACCATTGAGAATGCGAAAATGCAATGAAAACAGAGTAACTCAAGCAATGCTTTGTAGTGATGATACCGGAAAGTGAAGTGTTTGTTGGCATTTTTATAGATAACCATTTCACAACAGTTATGCAATCATTTCAAGTTTCTGTGTGCCTCTGGATTAATATCTCCATCAGTAGTGCCCTCTCAATTTTTGTCTTTAGGTAGTCTGAAGGGAAAAAGGATTGAAAAGGGAAAATCTCCTCACCTTACAAGAACCAGTGAGAAGTTTGTGCCATTGAAAGCAAAAGTGAATGGCATGTTGTAGATGGCTTCCTGCAGTCTTTGTGAGAGTGTCTCCTCATTGGAGTCTAAACAGGTCAAAGATTGACACAACTCCATTGAGAATGCCAAACTAGGATCCAGCTTCCGCCCCTCAAAGTGGCACCTAAGGGGGGAAAAATAGTTCATGAGACCTAGAAGGGCACGAGAACCATCCTGATTTAATACTATAAGTCCCTATGTTTATCCAGTCCTAGGCTTTTCCCCTCTCTTACACACAATGCTCCACCAATTGGGCTTAGGCCTGGAGGGACCTCATTCATCTGGAATGAGGGATGGGAGTCTGTTTCCATGTTGATTTAGACCTGGGTATATGCCGACTACGATGACCACAACTCCCAACATTGCAGCCAACTCTTGTAGAAGCCATCTTTCTTGTATGTCTGTCCACCATAATTAGGGGCACTCCTAATAATAAAGAGATTAATTCAATCTCTATGTATATGTCATGAGACCTCGCTCTGCCCTTTGCTGCCCAAACACATACCCAAAACTCCAAAAAATGAGGTTTAGTTCTTGTGTGTCCTCTTGAAGCTGTCTTTGGAACACCAGTAGGCATCACTGTGAAAGAGAAACTAATTTTGTCAACACTCACCTGGTGATTCCAGAAACGTTTGCCAGAGATTGGACTGCCAGGTTTGCCAACAAAGGTAGTGTTTTCTCTGAAATCTGCATGTGGCCTTCTCCCTGGTCTAGATGACCCTGCAGGATGAGGACTTTCTCTTTTTCCTGGCAGCCTCGGTTGGATAGCTTGAAGAATCAGCTGCATCTTTAAAGATGTTGGTCACCCCCTGGCCAGGCTGGAAATTTTCGGTACGGGTTACATTCTGACAAAACAGACCATTTGGGCAGAGCATCAACCCTCCGTATCCTGGCACCTGCAGAAAACACCAGGGTGATGACATTAATACATATGCTTGAGATTTAACAAATGTTACGTGCTAGAGTTGTAGCCCAACCAACCTACAACATAAAATGTTTTCAAATCTGGTTGAGTGGGAGGCCTTTTGCACATCATTAGAGAGCGAGCGTTTTTGTAATGTAGAGAGAGAGAGAGAGAGAGAGATTATTTGCACATAATCGGAGTAATTTTCCCAAGTGCAGGTGTGTGCTGTAGAAGCGAATTATTGGTTCATGTACTTTTTAAAACTGTAGAAAATTGTTACAAGATGTCTTTGCTGCCTTACATCACATGCAGAATGGCTGTCTGTGTGCCTTTATCCTTCTGTGCCTTCTCTACTCTTAGCAAAACAGTCTGGTTCTCTCTGTGCATGCACCTCATTTGCTACTTCACATCAAGAGCCGATTATGGGAACACCACAACCTCTTTGCCACATATAGTCCACTGCCTTCTAACAGGAAGACGAGCTGTGGTAGATCTAGGTGGTGATGGAAGGTGGTAATAGGAAGGAAGAAGAATGGGTCATGGTCAGCCTGGAGACTGAAGCTGTAGAATTTCAGCCTCAGATTCTGGGTTCTTCATACTTGCAACAAAAACACACTATCTGAGGAAAACCCTGTCAAGTGTAAACGATACTAGCAGAACAATTTATATTGACTTCGGTTAGTGCTGACAGCCATGAGGCAGCTTAGCTACAGTATTGGTCCTGTTGGAAAGTGGTTACAGTGAAGAGGCTAAGAATCGTGTTGTGTTCCACGAGAGTAGGAGAGGGATATTTCATATTGAGCAGCTTCCAGCTGTAGTACTGCCATCCATCAGGTGGTTGCGGTCATTTTGTTGTGAAATTAGTTTTACCACGCCCACATAGGAATGGCGAGGTTCCAGCCGGCATCTTTTTTTAACAATGGCTGGAGAAGTGGGGGAGGAGTGGTTGCTGGTCTACTAGACAATATTTAATGTTTTAATACTCCCTCACTATCTGGAACAGCTAAATCAATTCACAGCCAATTCAGAGTAGTCTTGAAAGTAATACTGTATAATGCAGAATGGCAATAAGACCAGATACTCATCAGGTTTCTAGGTGTTCTTATGTAATGGAGAGGAGCACAAGCGGTTCCAAACAACATGAGGACCAGAACGTCTAAGAGATTGCGGGCAGCCACATGTCTGGTATACCCTTTAAAGATTAGTGAGCAACTAGGCCAGGTTGCCAGAAGGCTGATCTGCTCCAGTGCTACTGGCCTTTCATCAAACTTCCTTATCTTCCTCCATATAAATAGATATGCCAAACATGAACATGTTTTCTGCAGGTGTGCAGCTGTACATCAGGGTGTAGGATGGACTGGAGATACATTATTACACTAGTAATGTCTGCCACTATCGGCTAAAGGTGAAGGTACCAACAACACCTCAATCGGATAAGAAAGACTGACCTAGATGGATTTTCCTGCGGGACACCTAAGCCATGGTGACCCAGCCACTTTCACTTGATACTCCTCTTGTGCAATGCAACGGTGAAGGTAACAGCATCTATGGAGCCTCTCACTTGCAGAAGGGGGACCCTAAGGAAAATGCACACAAAAATGAACATTGGCACATGTGTACTTTCTGCAAATAAAGTTTTTGGTTTGGAAAGGATACCTCTAGCGAGAGGGACAAGGTAGAGTGTAGATTGTTCCTCTTGGTGCACAAGGTAGGTAATATCTTTTAGCCTTAGAGTAAAAGTACTAGATCCAGTTGTCAAATGAGTTTGGTACATACCTCCAATGGTGGCACTTTGATGAGCGTGGAGAAAAAGCAGCGGCTGTTAGCATGATAGATTTCCCCGAAATTGTTTGTGGAGTCCACCTGCACCTGGTTGCCTTCTAACCAGCACTCACTCTGCGTGCACATGGGGGCATTGAGGAAGAGATAATTGGAAGAACAGGTTAATGATGGCCTTCACTGGTGGATGGGGCATATGATTAGGGAATTCAAGCACACTTTTAAGAGAAGTAACGCACAGCTTAGGGTTAGAGGACATGTCTGTGTTCAGGTACACTGATGAACGTTATGGAGAAATGGCAAAGGAGAACATGCATTGGCAATACAAGAACATTATGGGAAATCATGTGAGTTATAGAAAGGATCAATTCAAGGTTGAGCACACCCGAGGGTACAGCCTAGAAACGGGACTCGTGGATTTTCTTGAGATAAAGGTGTCATTGGGGGGGTTTCTGCACATTTTTGGACCACAAGAACAGGAAAGGGAGGGAGCAGAATATGTGAAAGGCATTCGGACATACTGAGGGACATTACAAATAAAAGAAATGAGAGGGAGGGATCACAAGCGGTCAGGCACACTTCTGTGAAGCAGCGCACAGGAAGAGGCCAAATCCAGTGCAACAAGCATGCTGGGGGTGTTATAAACATGGGGAGATACGTTTGGAACACTAGAACACACTGCCCACAGTCCCATCACATCAGCACTATCTTGTTTTGGAGCAGGACCAAGGCTGTTTGGCATATAGCTAGTTCCTTTCTGAGGTGGCATGGTGTGCAGAATAACGATGAACTGGATTGCGGCCCAGAGTAATTACCAGTGGTTGAGATTAATTCAAGCATTCCATCCATCACTTTTTTGTTTTCCTGTTACACCATCCGCATGCTTTTTCCCACTCTGCCAATCTGATCACACCAGCAATCTTAACGCATCACAAGCCTGATAATATCAGCACTTTTGCCCCACTGGTAGTCTCATTACATCAACTCTCTATAAACACATTGGCAATCTTATCCCATGGCAGTCTCATCACATCTTACCCCATTAGCGAGTGGTTTGTACATCCTACAGCCATCCAGGAAGGGATCTGTGCTACAGCGCCCCTTGTAGAGGTGCATATAATGGCAGCTGGAGCCACTAAAGATAGAGAGAATAGCAAAGGTAGCTAGATGGGCGACAAGGAGAGAAAAACCCCAAACTATGTTCATTTTTTGGTACTAGTGCTCCTTAACAACCTTCCTTCTAGGCTCCTCCAAACTCTCCCTACATCATCCCGCTGTCTAGACTCTACTTTTCCAAAATCTCTGCTCGCCCTCAATCTCCCATCTATTCCTTACAAACCTCCCCTCTGCTTCTCCAGAACCTACCCCACTTCTCATTGTTTCCCCTCTGCTCTGGAACATTCTCATCTCCCTAGCAACATCTCACTACCTCCTCTCTGCTCGTCTACAGTTCCCACCCATCGCCCCTCTACAATATTTATTTTGTTCTTCAGCATCCTTTCCTCTTTCGCAACCTTCTCCAAATCTTCAACTGTGTTCCCGACTGCTCATCTTCATCCACTACTTTTCTTTACAACATCCCCATTGCTCTTCCAGTACCTTCTCTTTGCTCAGCCACAGTTTCATTCTTCTCTCTCCACTGAGTACTGTTTCCCTACTCTCTGCCCTTCCCACACTCACCTTTCGGTGCAGCAGTATTTTGACGTGTTCTTCCCGCAGGTGGCCGTGAGTCCGAAATCAGCTCCCGCCCCTGAGATCTGTCTGTGTAAATGTCTTTTTATTGAGTACCATCCTCAGCCTGTCCTCTGCTCCAGCCCCTTTCCTCCTTCAACTAGTCTGCATTCCCACATTCTTCCAGACTCAACCTTCTCTCTACTCTTCACAATGTACTTCAGCTCCTCCGCCCAGTATCCTCTTCTGCTCATCCACATTGTACCCTTCTCTGCACCCCTTTCCTTTCCATACCCCTTCTGCTCAGCCGTAAGCTGCCCTCCTTCAGCCCCCCCTCTGCTTAGCCACACCTTCTCCTGCTCCTCCACATTGCATTCACCACCACAGTCCCTCTCCTGCTTCTCCACATTGTATTCTCCACCACAGTCCCTCTTCAGCTCCTCCACATTGCATTCTCCACCACAGTCCCTCTCCAGCTCCTCCACATTGCATTCTCCACCACAGTCCTTCTCCTGCTCCTCCACATTGTATTCTCCACCCCAGCCCCTCTCCTGCTCCTCCACATTGCATTCTCCACCAAAGTCCCTCTCCTCCACATTGTGTTCTCCACCACAGTCACTCTCCTGCTCCTCCACATTGTATTCTCCGCCACAGTCCTTCTCCTGCTCCTTAACATTGTATTCTCCACCACAGCCCCTCTGCTGCTCCTCCACATTGTATTCTCCACCACAGTCCCTCTCCTGCTCCTCCACACTGTATGCGCTCCTGCATATTGATACAGTCTCATCTGCTCCTCAGCACCCCGTCTCCATCCACCCCCAGACTTCTGCAGCTTATAGTCGGCGATTCCAGCACTTGCCTTGTTTCTTCACTGCGTCCCATCGGCTCACCAAGCACTCTTCCCCTTTTGTCTCTTAATCTGATCCTCTACAAACACTCCCTGCATCCTCCAGTCCCTGCCCCTCTGCTCCTCCAACCACATCCACTCTCTTCCTTCATAAGTGCAGATCTGCCCCGCCTTATCCAATTGTACGGCACTAGACTCTCCATTCTCTGCTCCTGTACATTCAGCCATCTGCATCCGTCTCTACCCCTTATAGAAAGTCTCCTCTGGCCCCCATAGGCTTTCCTCTGGCCTCCTGAGTTCCTCATTCACAATCTAGGCAACTGTCTAGAGCACTAGATTACAATACTGCGCAGAACTGGTGTTATGTACATTATAACGCGTCATCTTAGAGGTGCATGTCCGAATACTGACGACAAACCTATCAAAATATTGTGGCAAAAATATCGACAACCAGGATATTGTAACTGTAAATATATATAGCTAAGTAATGAGTTACTGTTCTTAACTACACATCTACGTACCATGACGATACACAGATCCTCGGGTACACCGATGTGTAGTGACGTACAATATACCTATACTTACCAATATAAAATCACCTTTATGATATTCTGGTAGCCTATATTATGGCCACAATACTTTGGCAGGATGTCAGTTCAATGATGATATTCTTTTAATAACCACTCTTTGGGCCAGTCCATATTGGTATTGCGTAGATAAGGCCCCCGGCTGCCCCCATGCAAAACATGTTGGACCCCCTGTGATACCACCTCAGTGAGCGTTTCTGCTCAACAGTGTCTGCCACCCCATACAAATCTCAGCTTGAATGACAGCGTAGCTCTTGCTGGATGCCAGTACCAGTTGCCTCAGTCGGAATACCATGTGTGGGCTTCTCACCTCATGGGCTCCGGGGGTTTACATTGCCCAACTAATGATGCCTCTTGAAGACTATAGGGCTCACAGCCAAATAGAGCTTTGTTTATAAATTGGAAAATTATGCAGTGGCATGCAATATCCAATAGGTTCTTGTTCGCTTGTAAATTGACCCTGGGCGTAGTTCGCGAAGTAGTGCCACGTGTAGCTACGCAAATTGCACTTCACGAGCTACGCGTAGCACTTCGCGAACTGCGTAGTACCCTGTTCGCACTGTGCAAGATGCCGTTTTCAATGATTGCTCAGTGTGGACAAGCATCCGGCACTGTGCAATCATTGAAAACGGCATCTTGCACAGTGCAAGCTGTAGTTTTCTGCCGCTCGAGTAGATTTTTACTCGAGCGGCAGCTTTCTCAACGCGGACTGGTAGTTTCTCATCGCGAGCGATCACGAGCATACGCGACCACTCGCAATGAGAAACCTGACCTCCCCGCGTTGAGAATCTCGCCGGGAGGTTTATTTTCCACGCTCTCGATCGGCAACTTGATGTTGCTGATCGCAAACGAGGAAAAAGTCTCGCCGGGATGTCATTTTGCTTGCTCACGGTCGCCAACTTGACGTTGAGGACTGCGAGCAAGCAAAAAATTACCGCTGCACTACGCTACGTGTGTTTGCACTGTGCTACGTGCAATTCGCGTAGTGCGAGGTAGCATAAACTACACGAGCGTAGCATAGTGCTTTGCCCAGCTTGAACCTGTAGACCGAGGGCAAACAGTATCTCTCTTCTTACAAACAATTCCTCCAAATGTAATCAATCTCCTTTATCGGTGAAAGGGCACTTTGGGAAAGAGGACTTCGTTATTCTTATATGCAGGCCTTGATAAGAGCTCAGAAGGTCCAGGGGTTGATGGGGACGCAGTTTCTAATATTGCCACCTTGCAAAAAACAAGAGTTGTCGGACCTGCCCATCGCCTCTTCTGTATATAAATGATTGGAAACGTTGGCACTGCCTGCACTCATCATATATCTTACTTGATGAATTATTCTTTTAGTTTGCCTTGGTCATTTTCCCCAGGCACAGCTTGCCCAGGCTGGTCATATGGTTTAACTGTAACAGACAACAAAGTGGTAGAAGTAATATCTGAATTAATCTCAGCAACTGGTGATCGCTCGGGCCACATTGTACTCCATCGTTTTCTCTCATTGTAACACTAAAGACAAGACTAGCCAAATGCAAATCAGTCTTGGGCCTACCCTTATTGGAACAGTGCTGCCTAAACTGCAAGCCAGGTCCCCTTCAAGTAGGAAAACCAGTAACTCCAGACCAGTTTCCACCAGCTTGGTGCATCGTCAGTGTGAGTCCGGTACAGTAAGCACAGGACCCATGTCTAAGCACACTTAGTACATGTATTACAGCAAATTAATTGATGGACTGATTTCAGCCAAAAAGGATTGTGTGGTCTGCATTCAGCTCTATTGTTTCTCTCACTGTGACACTTTTGAGTGAGAGCAGCCATACGCAAATCCGTGGTAGCCCTGCCCCTTAACCACTACTCCAGCTAATCTGTGGGCTGAGAGGTGGCGAGTGACAGAGATTAAGTCGAGCATTACACCCGTCAATTTGATAACTGTTACATATGTTTTCCACTACTGTACTACAAATATGAGGGAGAATAGAGGGGGCTTATCCTCCTCAGGCTATACACAAATTAGAGATCCCTACTCTACCATATGGACTGAGTAAGCATTTTTTTTTTTCTTAAACAAGCACAAAATGCTTATTTATGTATTTCGAGCCCTCGCCCACCAGGGCCCCTCTGTGGCATGCTTCATAATTGGGTTTCATTCCGTGCCACTGCGTAATGGGGCAAGCAACCAATGATTTACACGGGAGCACTGAATAATAAATGATTTGTAAGAATAGGAGTAGCGGATTATTTTGCGTTATTTTAAAGATGCATGCATGGATGACAGATTGCAGGTTAATGGGCCAGACCTGGAGAATAGGGTGACTACAGGCTCGCCTGGCATCTATGGACCCATGAAGCACTATTAAGTGTTACTACATTTACACTGGAATAAAAACACCAAATAGGTGAGAAACATCTTTGGCATGTATGGTGCGTGACTGGAATGCACCGTGCACAATTCATATACGGTGTTTCCAGGGAGTGAGATTTTCGGTTCTGACGAAAGCCGCAGGGTAGTGTGGCAGAACATGTTGACAAGATCATGAACCCATGAACTTTCCACTTTCTCTTTCCAATTTTTAATCATATCGACTGGAGCATTTATTAAGGTAACAGTTGTTATCCGCCAGTTTTTTTTTTAAAAGACAAAATAACCGTCCTACAAATAATTTGATATTATTCATTGCTCCCATGTAACTCATTGGTTGCAGCACGCCCCGTTCCGCAACGGAACGGGAAGAAACCCAATTATGAAGTATACCGCCAAGGGGTATGTATCCCTGGTGGGTGAGGGTTCTACATATAAAAATGAGCATTTTTTGCTTGTTTATAAAATAAAGCCTGCACAGTCCATATCGTAGGGCTCTCCAATTTGTGTATAGCTTATGTTTTCTACTAGTCAGTCTCTTACAAATAGCCACAGACTATTTGTGATTAAAATGGCAGAACTACGATCTTAATATGGACTTTTTAGCTGACTGTGGAAGGATGCAGTCAGGCCTGCAGGCAGCAGCATCAATCTGTGGCTAGTGAAAAAGTATTTTCTGTATGTTAACGTGCAACAACAACTTTTGTTATTCAAAAACGGAATCAATTTTTTTAGTTCAAATAGCGTCCTGTGATGTAACTAATAGTTCATAGTTCAAATAAATCACTCGGGCTCTAAATCAATAATTTTACACTTCCAATTTTTTTTTGGGGGGGGGGGGGAGTGGAGGGATTTTTAAAGGGAATTAAAATGCCCCAGATCAAAAGCCTTATTAAGATTCCTAAAGAATAAAGTTTCAAAACAGAAGAGAACTGGCATATCGATAAATCCCAATCATAAACATCTTTTGCAGAAGCTATGCAATGGCCTCCGTCACAGTTCTTGCAGCAATTCATAGGCAATTCTGTTAAAGAGTCAAGAGATTTCCCACTAGGTCAAGCTGTGGCAACAGGACTTCGTGCCTGACCACTAGGAGTAGGGAGTACATACCTTGGCCTCAGACTAGCTTCTCCACTGGGTTGTATGATGTTACAACGTATTCCGTTGAAACGCATGCCTTTACCACGCATGCGTTACAACGAGAATGCCATTACCGCGCATAACCTTTACCATGCATACATTTACAACGATTTTCGTTGTAAATTCATGCATGGTAAGGGCATATTCTTGCTAAAGGTTATCTCAGACCCCTTGTCCATTTGAATCGTGAACATGGAGTGCCCACACAAGCTCAGCGTTGTGACCGGTTACCAACTGTCCATGTTGAAGCTTTATTGTAACACGCTCGAAGTGACGTGGTTGGCATTTTTGCAGCACACTACTCTAAAACGCCTCCAGTCACAAGACTGCGGCACGTAGGGACTGCCGCGCCGGGTGGCTTGCAGGCAAGACGAGCTGCGTAACGTTGCAGAGCAGCATGCGAGAATGGAAAACGTCACAGGAGAACACAGAGCTATTGCAGACATGTTCAACACGCGGGGAATCCGAGATGGCCGTAAGAAACTGCACGCGACGATCACAGAGAACAAAGGTAGGCGCGTGCGTTCCATGGCTCGAGACACTTCTAATTTTAAATTTGACACGGCGGTTGAACAGCCAAAAGTGGAGGGGACGGCTGGGGCCCAAAATATGAATAAAAGTAAACTTACCCCAGAAGTCCACAAATGCAACCGTAACAAGAATGGTTGAAAGACAATAATACACCAAACGGTCACCACACCAGATTTGCTTCACTTGAAGAGCAGGGCCGTGTGTATAAATCTCTGTGCCTGAAGTAGACATGTATCACCTTGTAGATGAGAAGAAGCAGACAGAGACAATATGCAGGCACTTTCCACGTTGTGCCCACATCTGGAAATAAAACCATGCGCATTTAAAATATGGTGCACTTTTTTTTTTGCCTTTACCACACATGCCTTTACTACGTATCTCGTAGTAAAGGTATGCGTGATAAAGACTATTCGTATTAACCACGCATGCGTTGTGATGCATGCGTGGTTAAGGTTATGCGTGGAAACGGCCGCGTTGTAGTGGCAGTTTCCCCTCCACTGCACTGCTATTCACCCGGTACCACCCAGTGTCTGCAAAGGCTGCCAGGGTGATCTCATCCAGCTGTATTAAGCGTGCATCAGGAAGAGAGGCCGTCATGATGGATCCCTGCAGTACCCGTGCCTCCTAGTGAGAAGATGGGAGGCCATCTGTGTACTGAGGAGCAAAGAAGAATTGAAGGGTTACTGTTGGAGTGGCTCCAGTACCTTTTGGAGGCTGGCCTATGTGAGCTTGCTTACAGCATGTTCTCATTCTCAGATCCAGAAGTGTTCAATATTCCCCGCTTTAGGAACTGAGGAACTCGTAAGTCGGTGGCAATATTCAAAGCTTCTGGATTCGAAATGTGTACCCTTTTTGGAGCAGTACCGACAGAAGTAACCAATGAAATGCTACTTCCTTCTAAAGGTGATGGCCTGTGATGTTATCACCGGACATGCCTAGTTCCCCCCTAGTCATGAAAACAACAAAGCAGAATCGGAGCTGCACCGCAAACATGTATAGAATGTGAAAATGTTACAGTCAAATATAACACTACTATATAAATGACAATCTAAATGAGATCCATATGTTGATTTCTTCTTTTATAAGAGTATGTTCGAGGCATATGAGCTGCAGATTACACACTTTTACATAGATCGCCATCTGGTGTTGGGCCCGGATGTTTGCAGTTTGTTTTTCCTCTTGGAAAGTCTTTGGAAGTCACGAGGTCGGTGACTCCTCCTTTGGATGGTATTGCGCATGGGCTTCGGCTCCATCCTCAGATTGTTTTTTTCCGCCATCGGGCTCGGATGTAATCTTCGCGCTCCGGTTCCGAACAGCTTCCAGTTCGACGATCGACGTGCAATCCTCACCCCAATTCTCTGTATTGTTTCGATCGTGATCTCTTCAATCAACGCGCCTTCTCATCGGCACAAACCTTTGGTTCCAGTCGTCGATGGCGGCCTTCGGGCCTACCCAGAGACACTGCTTCACACACCCCACCTTCGGGCCCGGTGAAGAAGCCAAGTAAGCCTTCCGGCGGCTCGGGCTTGAGCCAGCATACCAGCGGTGCCGAGAAACACACTTCAGCACTGAAAAAGAAACCTGCCTCCACCTCGACACCGAGCTCCGCACCAAAGCCCTCGGGGTCGAAACCCAGCTCTTCGGTACCGACGCCATCTTCGGTACCGACCAAACCACACAAGGCCACCGGCACCGACACTTCCAAGCCGAAGCCCATCTGGGCGCCGACCAAGAGACCAGAGGGTCCCAAGCCGGGTTCTAAGCAAAAAACCGGCACAGAAAAACCTAAAAAGACATCGGCCCCGACGCCTTCGGCGCCGACGGACCAAATAACCTCACCAGAGCTATTTACACCGGATCCCTTGCAAAAAACTCTCACCAAGGATCCAAAAACTGGACATTTGACACTCTCTACCAAAAAGAGACATTTGGAAAAGCCTGCTCCGCCTCCACCTCCAAAGAGGAAGGACTCTGCTACCTCTCCGTTCAGAATGCCTTCCCCGCTACCTCCACCTCCTCCACCCCCTCCATCCTCTCCACCCCCACCTCATCGTTCTCCGACCCCGTCTCCAGACGATGATGATCAGGAGACCCATATCATGATATAGGGGATACGCCACAGGACCCCACCTCTACAGGATCCCCAGATCCATGGGACGATTACAATATTCCAGATATCCCCAACGTCCCACAAGACGATCTTTACCCTTCTAGACCATCTCCACCAGAAGATTCATTAGGGTTCAACCATCTTCTGCAAAGGGCGGCACATTATCACGGGGTGGACTTGCATACCGACCCCGTGGAGGAAGATTTCCTCCTAGACACATTTGATACCTCACATAGGTCCACCTCCATACTGCCCATGCTCAAAGGGGTGGTAAAGCATGCGGCAGAAGTTTTTAAGGACCCAGTTAGAGCCAGGGTCATTAACCCACGTATTGAAAAAAAATACAAACCTGCTCCCTCAGATCCCTCCTACATCAGACGACCAGCGCCACTAGATTCTTTAGTAGTATCTACGGCATGTAAAAGGGCAAATTCACAAGCGTCAGGTGATGCACCACCACCTGACAAGGAATCAAAACTACTAGATGCATCAGGCAAACGCACAGCATCCCAGGCGGCCAACATATGGCGTATAGCAAACACTCAGGCACTACTGGCCAGATATGACAGGGCTCATTATGACGAATTAGAAAGCATAATGCACCATCTCCCTGAAAAATATAAAGCTAGGGTAAAACAATCACGAATACCTCCATACGTTGTGCCCTAGATGCATCAGACACAGCCTCCAGGGCCATCAACACCAGTGTCCTCCGTCGCCATGCTTGGTTAAGGGTATCTGGTTTTAAACCAGAAGTACAAGCCTCCATCCTTAACCATCCCTTTGACCAGGAACATCTATTTGGGCCAAAGGTGGATGAGGCCTTAGAAAAAATGAAAAAAGACACGGATACCGCAAAATCCATGGGGGCCTTACAGTCTCACCCACCCAGACGCTCCTTTCGCCGCTCCTCCTTTCGGAGTACATTCAGAGGCTACTCCTCAGACACAGCGTCCACATCATACAAATCCCCTACTCAGACCACCTTTACAAAAGGTTACCAAAGAGGCGGCTACAGGGGTAACAACAACAAGGGCAGAGGCAAAACAAACAACGCCCGTTCTGCCACACCTCCTACCCAATGACTTCACCCACTCCCCCCAGACCATTCCACTCCGGTCGGGGGCAGACTCCAAAATTTCCTTCATGTGTGGGAGACCATCACCTCAGACAAATGGGTGACCCAAATAATTCGGTCAGGCTACTGCCTAGAACTAACATCTACCCCCTCCAAACATTCCACCCAGGCAACGCCCAATGTCACAAGAACATTCAAAATTACTAAAGCAGGAGGTAATCTCCCTCCTACAAAAACAGGCAATAAAACACGTTCCTGTCAATCAACAAAATATGGGGGTCTACTCCCTATATTTTCTCATACCAAAAAGGGACGAGACTCTACGACCTATTCTAGATCTCCGGCCCCTAAACACATACATACACTCAGACCATTTTCATATGGTGAAGCTTCAGCAGGTACTTCCGCTCCTCTCCCAAAACGACTTCCTCATCACTCTGGACTTGAAAGACGAATACTTCCACATTCCAGTGCACCATGCTCACAGAAAGTACATCAGATTTGTAGTGGACGGACAACACTACCAATTCAAAGTGCTCCCGTTCGGAGTCACAACAGCACCACGGGTATTCACCAAGTGTCTGGCACACTTGAGAAGACAGCACATTCACGTCTTCCCATACCTAAACGATTGTCTGATTAAAGCCACTTCATACAATCAGTGTGTACAACACACCTCCACCACAATCGAACTACTTCACCAACTAGGCTTCACGGTGAACCACCAAAAGTCACAGCTACAACCATCCCACATAAAACAATACCTCGGTGCCACCATAGATACCTCAAAAGCGATAGCCTACCCCAATCCAGACAGGATTGCAAGCATTCAGGCTTTGCGACAAAAATTCATGCCTCAACACTCCCTTCCAGCACGAGTGCTCATGCAACTAATAGGGATGATGGCCTCTTGCATTTTCATAGTGCCCCACGCAAGACTCCAGATGCGTCCCCTCCAAGAGTGCTTAGCGCACCAGTGGAACCAGGCCCAAGGTCAACTGACAGACCTGGTGTTGGTAGACGGTCGCACCCATCGCTCTCTGCAGTGGTGGAACACCACAAACCTTTCCAAAGGTCGACCGTTCCTGGACCCGGTTCCCCAGATAATACTAACAACGGACGCATCGCTCTCCGGCTGGGGAGCTCACCTATTACATCTCACCGTGCAGGGCACATGGACGCCTCAACAAAAGTTACTCCATATCAACCATCTGGAGTTACTAGCAATCTTTTTAGCCCTGACATCTTTTCAAATACAGATTTCAGGTAAGGCAGTCCTCATTCGCACAGACAACATGACGGCCATGTATTATATACAAAAACAAGGCGGCACACACTCTCCACAGCTCTCTCAATTAGCACAGAGAATATGGAGATGGGCAATTCCCCACAAAATCTTTCTCCTAGCTCAACATGTCCCAGGAGTCCAAAACACCGTGGCAGATCTGCTCAGCAGACAGACACAACAAATACACGAGTGGGAACTTCACCCACAGGTTCTTCTTCCGTTCTTTCAAATGAGGGGGCATCCACAGATAGCCTCTTTGCCACCCACGAAAACACAAAATGCCCAAGCTTCGCCGCCAGATACCCACACCCATTGTCCAAAGAAAATGCGATATGGATGAACTGGTCAGGCAAATTTGCGTACGCTTTTCCGCCTCTCCCACTCATTCCATTAGTGGTGCGCAAACTACAACAACACTCCCTCACACTAATCCTAGTAGCTCCAACGTCAGCCAGACAACCGTGGTACACCACGCTGCTGGAACTCTCTGTAGTACCACACCAAAAACTACACCTCTCACCATGCCTCCTAACCCAGAACCATGGAGAGATCAGACACCCGGACCCAGCTCAGCTCAACCTTGCGATCCGGCTCCTGAAATCCTAGAATTTGGGTACCTAGATCTTCCTCCTGACTGTATGAACGTCATCAGAGAAGCTAGACGACCTACCACTAGAGCGTGCTACGCTGCCAAGAGGAAACGATTTGTTGTTTATTGCCATAACAACACCATCAATCCCCTGGACGTGTCCATTTAACACATCATAGGCTACTTACTCCACCTACAAAGGTGTAATCTAGCCTATACGTCCATTCGACTACACCTTGCAGCAATTGCAGCTTACTTACAAAACAGGCAACATCTTTCACTCTTTAGAGTACCTGCCATTAAAGCCTTCATGGAAGGCCTAAAAAGAATAATTCCCCCCAGAGTACCACCCTCACCTGTGTGGAACTTAAATATTGTTCTCACAAGTCTAACGGGGCCTCCCTTCGAACCGTTACACAAATGCGAACTACAATTCCTAACATGGAAAACAGCTTTCCTTGTAGCCATCACTTCCCTTAGAAGGGTCAGTGAGATACAAGCACTTACCATACAAGAACCTTTTCTTCAAATGCACCATAACAAGGTTGTTCTCCGTACCAACCCAAAATTCCTACCTAAAGTCATTTTCCCTTTTCACCTAAACCAATCTGTAGAACTACCAGTATTTTTCTCGCAACCACAGACCGTTGCAGAAAGGGCTCTGCACACACTAGATGTCAAACGAGCCTTACTCTACTACATTGAGAGAACACAATCTTTCCGCAAGACCAAACAACTGTCTCTTTCTCTCCACCACACAAGGGCAACCCCATCTCAAAATCAGGGATAGCTAGGTGGATTGTAAAATGCATTCAGATGTGCTACCACAAAGCAAAACGAACGCTATCCGTTCCCCCTAAAGCCCATTCTACACGAAAGATAGGGGCTTCCATGGCATTTTTAGGGAACATCCCATTAGATGATATCTGCAAAGCAGCTACATGGTCAACACCGCACACTTTCACTAAACACTATTGTGTAGATGTGCAAACTAAGCAACAAGCTAGTGTGGGCCAGGCTGTACTCAAAACATTATTTCAAACCACTGCAACAGATACCGGTGGTCGCCGCTAAGGTTGGGAACTGCTATATAGTCTATGCAAAAGTGTGTAATCTGCAGCTCATATGCTTCGAACGGAATATGCTACTTACCAGTATGCATCTGTTCTTGGCATGTAGAGCTAGGGTGACCAGACGTCCCGGTTTTGCCCGGACGGTCCCCGTTTTTTGTGAAATGTCCCCGTGTCCCGACACTGTACTGCAATGGAGTCAAATGTCCCCGTTTTAGAACAGTGTCCGGGTTGAACAAAGAAATGTCCCGGTTTTTCACTGTTCCGGTTGCGCACATGCTCTGTTTGCACAGCTTGGTGACGTCACTGAGGTGAGCGCTGTAGCAGGAAGGGAAATCCTTTGAAGAGAGACATGTTCTCTCGGGATTTCCCTTCTCTTTGTCTACACAGCGCCACCTACGTCATCATGCAGCTGGTTAGAACCACCTGTGACCGGCATGACCCTGATTTTACAGCCTGCAGCAATCCACCGTGACCCTGCTCTGCCTTAAAGCGAGCGAGGGTCGGACAGTCTCAAACTACAGCAGAATCCAGCAGCAGCTTCGTGACGCCTCCCCAGCCCTACCAGCACCGTTGGGACACTGCCTTGCATCAGAGCTGCATCATCCAGGAATCCTTGCCCTCCCAGCCTGCAAGCCCGCAACGTGTATTTTAACCCTGAGAGTTTTATCCGCACCAGTGCTGGCTTCCTGGGGGCGCCGTGTAGCGTTTCTTTCCCCCAGCAATTACCAGGCCTCACATAAATGTCAAGAGTGTGATTAATTATCTTCCTGGAGAGAGATCAGCATTTTGTATAGTTGAGGTTTTGACTTGGCTGAAGTTAGTGCAGAGGGTTAATATGCCTGCTGCAAAGAACGTGTACCAAGTAGATTACAGAGTGCGTATGATGTAAACAGATCAGCAGGGTTACTGCTTTCAAAAGAGACATTTTTTTGCTACTTGCAATTTATAACTTAAAGTCCTAATATAGAATAGTGAGCTATTAACTTTCATCCTAGAACTGCATACACACTGCAAAGTATACATTATTAGAACATTGATTAATGTTTCAAAAAGGGTTAATCTGGCTAGAAATCGATTCTTAATATTAAAGAAAACTCCCAACTATGCTGTTTCTTTTTCGACTCTGCGTTTGTGCTTCTCCACACCAAGCACTCTTAAACTATACTGCCTACCAGTATGGATGACATGTGACTCCTACACTTTCAGTCCTTTGGCTTATGTAACATTTCCTATACACTGATTTACACACGTATGATTGATTGTCTCTGTGTAATGTGTGTGTGATGCAAAGTGCTTGGACACCCTACACTGGTATGAGTGGCGCTATATATAATGCATCTGATAGTGTGGTTATGGTGACTTGGTCACTGTTAAAGGGTGCTAGTGAGAGAATCCGTGGTGGAGGTGGTCATTGGGGGGGGCGCCAACAAACATTGTCGCACAGGGCGCCACCAGCACTAAAGCCAGCCCTGTCTTATATGTTCTAAACTATTTACTATGCTAATGTGCGTAAATGTTTCCACGTAAATAAAGCAAACATTATTTATATTTCAGTCAACTGCGCTGAACGTAGGGGGAGTGCTTTATGGGAAGGAGTATTCTACAAACAGCAGTATCTGATTTTGACGATGACAGAATGTGTGTGTGTGTATATGTGTGTATATATATATCTATCAAACTCGCTAGCGATGCACTCGTTCACTTCCTCGTGGCAAAAACAAGAGCACAAACTCCTCTTCGATTGTGCAATTTTCTTTATTGTTCAGTTAACAATCCCAATATATATACTTATCTAATAAGAAAACAAACTTGGACTAAAGCAAATGTTGAGGCAAAGTCTGTTTAAATGGAATTAATGCTTACTGCCGATAAAAGACCTCTGATTTGTCATCTGTAATGCTTCATCTCGGTCTTGGAGGGAGCTGTCGTAGTCCTTTTTCTATGTTTCTCACAGCTGTCAAATAGTCCTACTTTTATGTCGGTGGTTACTGCAAATCGTAGTCCTACTTCTATGTCTATGACCTGTCCCCGTTTTTTGTTTTGAGAATCTGGTCACCCTATGTAGAGCTGCAGATCTACACACGCCCACCCGCCTCCCCGGCTACCTGTATCTGTTCCAGTTTATCTTATTTAGATACACACATGGGTTTCTTCACTGTTATTACTACGCTCCATCTTTCTTTGCTGGCGAAAAACAATCTGAGGATGGAGCCGAAGCCCATGCGCAATACCATCCAAAGGAGGAGTCACCGACCTCGTGACTTCCAAAGACTTTCCAAGAGGAAAAACAAACTGCAAACATCCGGGCCCAACACCAGATGGCGATCTATGCAAAAGTGTGTAGATCTGCAGCTCTACATGCCAAGAACAGATGCATTCTGGTAAGTGGCATATTCCTTTCCATTCATAAAAAACATCAGCCACCGCAGTTCATAGGTTTAGACATCAGACTTCTTGAGGGCAGTAAAGTGTAAGGGCCTGTGCCAATCACAAAGGTACACCTTGGTTAAGGGCACTTCCCAAACACATATGCCAATTTATGGGATCTGAATGGAACTGACAGAACAGTCCAACCAAAGAAGCAAATGGAATCAAATGTCCAACAGGCAGTGAAATAACACTGGTCACAAAGGTGATGCCATGACCAACAATCGAAGACAGACGTACAAGTCAAATCAGATTAGCACTCAGTGGTGGAGAATATCCACCAAGTAATAAGCACTAAATGTAAAGTCCGTCCTGTAAGAAAATTACTCAAAGTTACATATATGAAAGGATAATACTCTTATAAAAGAAGAAATCAACAAATGGATCGCATTTATATTGTCATTTAAAGTAGTAGTTGTATTTGACTAACATTTTCTCATTCTATACATATGTTTGCTTGTTTGTGGCGCAGCTCCGATTCTGCTTTGTTGTTTTCATATCTCCTTGTGAAGGGGACACTTTTGGACAGGAGGTGCATACGGAGAAGTGCACACACAGATGTCCAATATAATCCGATATAAAATGCTTTGATGATTAACAGTACTGGTGCTGCATATGTGGTCCACTGTCCATGCTGTAAGTTTTCCTCCCTAGTCATGATCACCACAAGCCATTTCAGGCTAAATAAATACATATACGTGTTAAAAAGTTTTCCTGCATAAAGTATCCATATTCCCAAAGAAAACTACAGAGAACAAAGCAGAACATCATTATCATAGTAACATAGCCCTATTAAGGTTTCACAAATTGGAGTTATTTAGGGGCAAATGTTCAAAACCTTTTTGCAGTCACAAACGTTGCAATTTGCAAAATGACAGGGTATGCAAACACAAACGTGTATTTTCTTTTATGCACACGATCCTTTTTACGAGTTGGATTCTTTTTTTTACTCGTAAACGTTTTTTGTTGTTGTGATCATTTCCAAATTGCATATTAGGAGGGATCATGGGAGGGACATCCTCCTCCGATTTCTGAATTGCAAAGAAATGTATCAATGATTTGTGGCAGCAATTCTAGTTGCAGACCATTGAGGAGTTTCCGACCTCCGAGTCAGGGTGGCAACTGATTTGGTACGGGGACTTTGTAAATTATGTTGGTGACGTTGGGGGTAAGCCCCTAACATGGTTATTTTCCCCCTCCCCCACTGTCTGCCCAAGCAGGATACATATAAAAAGCCTTTCTCCGCCACCCCCCTTCTGCCCAAGCAGGAAACATTAAAAAAACTAGCATGTGCAATGCAATAGGTCTTGCATTTGTAAAAGCTAGAGCTCTTGGTGGTGAAAACGATAATGTTTTTTACTTTTGTTTTTTGTATGTGGTGGAGTCATGATATTTGCATAGTGCTATTGTAGTGAAGGTGTTGTGGTAATAAAGACCTTCGACATGTTCTGAGTTAAACGTGTTTATTTCAATCCCGAGCGCCGGGAATGCGTCTGCTCGATAACTTTCCCCAGCGGCATCTGAAATGGCTACTCGCATTCCCGGCAGCCTCTGCGTGCTCAGAACAACTAGCGCGCATCACCACAGCTATTGCCATTCGTATGACCTTGCGGCGCTGGAGAACCAGAGAATGAGAAATAGTTCAGAGATGGAAGACAAAAGTAACATGCTGGCTGGAAAAACAAGCATTTGCAATGCAATAGGTCTCGCAGCTGTTAAGAGTTTGAGCTATTGGCACTGTAAATGGCAATGCCTTTTATTTATGTGTGGGTTTTTAAAACATAAATAAAAGGCATAAATAGTTCAGAGATGGAAGACAAAAGTAACATGCTGGCTGGAAAAACAAGCATTTGCAATGCAATAGGTCTCGCAGCTGTTAAGAGTTTGAGCTATTGGCACTGTAAATGGCAATGCCTTTTATTTATGTGTGGGTTTTTAAAACATAAATAAAAGGCATTGTCATTTACAATGCCAATAGCTCAAACTCGTATAAATGCGAGACCTATTGCATTGCAAATGCTTGTTTTTTCTGTTATTTCTGTTGCAGTGATTTTTTTGTTGTTGTTAGTTTTGTGCATGAGGATGTTGTTTTTGAAGCAATGGTGTTGGTACAATTTCTTGGGAGGAGGAGAAGGGACGATGTTTGTTTCCCTGACAGGGGGTCCTTTACCCGACCAAGGAAGTCATCTTAGAATATGTAATGAGATTTAAACAGTAATCCGTTGGTGGGGTCCTGCGGGGATGGGATGGGGGTGTGAGGTAGGGGCTCTGTGGAGGGGAGGCGCACAGATGCTTTCAGAGGGCTTATTTGAAACTCAAAAAACAATTATTGTAGAATTGTGGACAGGAGTAACTTTATTTTCGGTAAAGCGGATGTTGGAGGCTGATGTTGAAAAATACCAATTATAGCGACACGTAAATTTGCATGTAATCTGCCGGGAGCCATACAGCCACCAGGGAGAATAGCAAGAAACGCTATTTATTTAGACAGTCGAAAGACAAGCTAATCTGCATGTGAAAGAGACCGCGCCGCTATTCACAGCCTGTTATTCACGCCTGTGTGCAAAAACTCCAGGAGGATGTGAAAACCACGTGACTGCCATCAAGCCTGGGCGAAACGCAAATATGGCATTTGTGTTAATTCTGTTAGCGAAATCTTCACTGATGTCTTTTAAACTATTTCGTTTTGTTTTCTTGTTATAATTCGCACTTTTTTTAAGGCACCGTGGTTCGCCACTAGCTGGTTGCAGATCTGTTAAGTGCATTTTATTAACTTGTTTTAAGAAGAACTTTAAGAATATTCTGTTTGTCCTGTGGCGCCTCCGCCCATGTTAAAAACAGATCAATGAAACTTTACAAAAACTTTTAAAACCAAGCAATCAGGGCAGTTGTCTCACGAGGTAATGTATATCCTTAAAACAAAGGGGCTGTTGTCGATTTTTCAAAATGTGCTCACTATCGCCAGGTAGTTCTCCACTTAGTAAAATGTTTTCGCAAAAGTTGACGAGGAGGGAGTGGGAGGGGGAGTGGGGGCGGAAAGACAAGCGCGCACTGAAGTTGACGAGGAGGGAGTGGGAGGGGGAGTGGGGGCGGGCACAGTGGTGCGGGACATCAAAGGGGCCCCGAAAGTGAAAGAAAACGAGTGCTTTCAGGCTGCCAAATGGTGCGCGCGCCCGGGGCACATGCACTGTAGTTGGAGGCCTGAAAGCACTCGTTTGCACTTCCAAAACGCGCTTACTATAAGTCTCGCCAGAGCAGCGCTAAAGCGCTGTCTCAGGCGAGACCTAAAAAGGTAACAACGTTTTAGAAATAGCAAACACTGATAGGGAATGCAAGATTGAGTAAAGCATGTGAAATGTAAGCAGAAACAATATAGATACCTTAACACTGGTTGTGAATTAAACCAATGTGGCCACTTTGCAACCACTTTATCTTGCTATATTTAGGTTTTTTTTGTTGTAGTTTTATTTATTTTTTCTCAAAGCTCCGAGGATGCACTTTTGAATTGAAAAATGTTTGAAAAAGATGACATTTGCAGCCAAAGGTTTTGGATCCATTTCATAGGGCAACAAAGCAAGGAAAGGAAAGAGAGGGTAAAAGCCGTTTGTTAAAGTAATGGTTTTCAGCAAGTGAGGAGGAGCGAGACAGAGATGAAGAGAAAGAAAGAGAGAGGGGGAGGGGCAGCGGTAGAACAGGAGAGGTGAACACTGACTGTTGTTAAAAGAAAAAAGAGAAAACGAAAGATAGGGATGCCATGTTAACCCAATGAAGTTCACAGCCCTCGGTTACAATACA
Organism: Triturus cristatus; assembly: GCF_964204655.1. NCBI lineage: Eukaryota > Metazoa > Chordata > Amphibia > Caudata > Salamandridae > Triturus > Triturus cristatus. The sequence continues at coordinate 944,861,062 of NC_140579.1, forward strand.
CTTTGTTATTTTGGAGGGCAGATTTTGACAATAGGCCACGAAGATTGGCCTTTGCCAAAGCCTGCTTGATATTTTAAGAGCAAAGTTAATCGTAAACTCATACAATGTTCATTATGTGAATCCAGTAAATATAATCCGCAGTGCCACAGTATACAAAGCAGCGTCAATGTGGTTTTAATCGTAAACAGAAACAAGCACGCCTTTGATCGTATTTATCGTCGTGTATTTAGAATTACAAATTCGTGCAGAAAGCATTTTAAAATCTACAGAAGGAAACTACTGTCTCTCGTGGTCTCTCTATAGAGAAGCCTCAAAAAGATCAACATTTCCAGTGTTGTATATTAACGTTAACGCAACACGGCTGTCCGATATTATTTCACACATAAAGGTTAGTTAACCAGTTAAATAAAAAAAAGTGGAGGTCGGAAACAAATTGGCATAAAATCGTAATATCGTTGTGAAAGACACAGTAACCCATATTGAACATCGCAAACGCATCGCAATGAAAGTCCCTCTGTCTCCACAAAGCGGGGGGAGACACGCACTGACTGCTTGTGGCACGCGCACAGGCGATATTGCGCAATAAACAGACCACGCTGATGTCTTAAGCGTAAAAGGCCATTTATTAGGACCAGGCTGCACAACAATAAACAATAACCCAATAACATCAATAACAAACCCCCACATCAACTCTTCATCCCTTCACTCTTTTCACCCACTCTGAACTCACATCTCCTACCACTCCATGCCCATTCCGTTCCTCATCCATTTCCACAAATCTCCAAGCATCCTCCCCAGTATCACCTGGCATTCCACTCATGCCTCCAGTTCCCCACATCATTCACTCTTCCCACCTGAGGTATGGGTGCGCCCGCTATTGACTCCCCCCCCCCCACCCCTCCGAAGTATCGCCAACCAGGGAACCTGCCCCCCCCCCCCCCGGGGCGCAGACAATGTATCTTTCGTCCCCCACCTATTCAAGCATCCCTGCGACACCAAATCGCCTCATTCCATAGCTTGCTAACCACATCCCTCATCTCCATCATATAATAAGCATTCCCCAATCTCAAAAGATGCACTCCGTCGTCCCTAAACAGTAGCGGTTCCTCCAGTCGCAGTCCAGCGTGAGCAATAACCTGAATGTACTTCTCCCCACAGAAAACCCGCATCGCTCTGTTGAGCTTCCGTCGTGCTTTTTCCACAGCCCCGTGTTTGATGGCACCCCTCCATACTTTCCTAGGAACAAACTCAGTCCAGGCAATGCAAGTCCCTGCCAGCCTGTGTTTCAAAACCTCCAAGTCTCTCTGCATCAGCTGTGAAAGCGCCAAACCCAACAGCCGAACCAAATCCTTCTCTCCCAAATGTATGAACGACAGATCAGGGCATCCCTTCTGGGGAACCATCTTCGCGAGCCAGGGCAATAGTGCCCCCCATCGCATCCCCCCTTTTCCCCACCAATGCACCTCATGATGTTGTCCTTTGAGTCCCAGGTTACGGCCGTACACCTGTTGCACTGCATACTTGGAAGCCCAATGAATGAAGGAATGACCCACGATCCAAGTGACCGTCTTGGTCCCCGGTCCACCCACGCAACCTACGGGAGAAAAATATGTTAGAAACACAGTTTAAAACCAGGCACCCATTCCCCCAACACCTAGCACCTGGCCCCCAGGCTCCTCACTTACGAACATACCGCTCACAGCACCGAGACTTCCACCTCCCAATCTGCCGAATCCTGTCCCAGGACCAACCCAGCCAGGCCGCCGCTGTCGCCGCCCCAATACGGAAAGAGTGGGTCCCAAAACCTGCCAGCTCCAAGCCCAAGCGCCTCAAAGCCATACGCAGCACCGCCAATAACTGTCCCGCAGACACCCTCGCCCCAGACACGTGACAAAATATCTCACCACTCGCAACCCGCGTGGAAAGCACAAACGTCCTCCATTCAGCCACCGGGCACACACCCCCACAACCATTCTCACACAACCAAACCCACTTACCCCGCCCCAACTGATCCGTTTTGGACTGACCCAACCAAATCCCCAGTTGCCCCGCATCCAACCTGATCTCCTCATACCGTCTGCCACACACTGCCCGCGTACCCAGCCAGAGACCCGAAAAGCCCCAGAAAAAAATCCAGATCATGCACAAACGGAAAATTAGAACCTTAAAATTATCATAACAATAAAGCGGCAAAACCTCAACCAACCTGACCAACAGTTCAAACGTGATCGCCTCCCGCAATACCCTTCCCCCCCTACTCTCCCTGCCCCAACCTCTGATTACCCTACTTATAATCACATCTTTCGTAGGGTCAAAACCAAAAAACAAGCAACAATAGAGCAACACTCCTGCCAATTTTCCTGATATAGTCGCAGACGTCAGCCCTTTGTCAATGCAATGCAATACAAACTGCAACACTCCTTGCTCCACTGCTGAGCGATCTCCAAAAGCAGAATACCCGCGCCATCCCATAAAGGATCCAAACTCAGCCAACGCCAGTCTGTAGGTCCGTCTTGTGGTATCAGCAATAGAGTTCTCAGCCAGGCCTATCACCCTCACTCCCCCAAGGCCCAGATGCCGTCCGGCAGCTCGGTCTTGCACAGATCCGCTCCTGGTGCCAATCGCCGGAACCGCTGCCACTGCGAACGAGACAAAGCATCCGCAATGTTGTTATTTGCTCCAGGGACATGCTTGGCTCGAAAGACCACATTCAATCTTAAACATTTCAACATGAAACTCCTCAGCAAGCACAGCACTCTCAGGTCCCTTGCCCTCTGTCGGTTGACCAACTTGAACACAGTCATGTTGTCCACATGGAACAGCACTGATCTGTTCTGAAACTCAGGTCCCCACACTTCCAGTGCCACCTACAAGGGAAATAATTCAAGAAACGCAATGCTCCTCCCCTGCTTCACCCAGTGAGCCGGCCAGTCTTCAGCGCACCACCTGCCTTCCCAGAAAATCCCAAAACCAGCTGTCCCGGCTGCATCAGAGTAAATCTGAACTTGCCAAACCATCCTTTCGTCCTCAAAGACCAGGGACACCCCATTGAAATCAGTCAAGAAAGTCAGCCATGTCCTCAAATCTGCCCGTACCCCCATGGAGATCCGGGCCCTGTGGTGTGGTAGAACTGCCCCCGACATGGCCATGCAGAGCCGCCTGCAGAACGTCTGTCCAGCCCTGACCACCCTGCACACGAAGTTCAAGAAACCCAGCAGTTGTTGCACCGGCCTCAACTCGATCCTCTTCTCTCCGATCGCCCACAAGAGGCTCGCCTGTATCTCCGTCACTTTCGCGGCAGGGAGCCAAGCTATCCACTGAATGGAATCCAGCTCAATGCCCAAGAATGTCAGACTGCAGCACGGCCCACTTGTCTTTTCGGGGGCCAAAGGGACTCCAAATTGCTGCGACATCTCCTGGAACCATGACAGGGCCCTGCCACAATCCCCAGAGTGTACCTTCCCTAGAAAAAGGAAGTTGTTTAGATAGTGAGTGATGTCCCGATGCCCCGATGCCCACTAATCTGCATAAAAGCCCACTGCAAGAATGTGCTAAACAGCTCAAACAGCGCGCAGGAAATCAGGTATCCCCTGGGCAAAACTTTGTCCACGTAGATGGCCCCTCCGAACTGCATCCCCAGCAGAGAGAAATCCGCAGGGTGTATAGGCAGCAGGCGGAAAGCAGACTTCACATCACATTTCGCCAGTTCCGCCCCTGGCCCACACACCCTTGCTAGAGCAGAGTTTTCAGTTTGAAAATAACTGGGTTTTGAAGCTCTGATATGTCTATTTGTTATATTAATTTACTAATTATTAATTATTAATTATTGGTCTTGTGTAAGTGTTTATACTTACTAATCAACTCGTTTGTTTTAACAAGAGAGAATTACACGTGGGAATGCATAAGTGTGCTATTTAACAATAATGTGCATGTTTTCATGTTTAAACGTTGCTGAGTGCTGTTTATTTTTAAGCACAAAACGCTTTTCGAATTAATGCTTTTCTATGTTGCAAGAGCTAGATAATTGCATACACATAAGGGTATTAGTGGGGTTAACACTGTTCAATCACTATGCTGTGGTAACGTTGTTTTTGTCTCTTTTAATTAAGATGGTCTATTGTGGCCTATTGTGGCCTAAACAAAGATGGCCGATACGTAAAGCCTGGCCTCGAGTAGAATTTGTGACGAGAGAGAGCCTTGCTGAATATGGTCCTGAAGTCAGCTGACCACAGTCCTTGCTTTGCCTGATTGAAATTTTCCGTGAGGACAGCAGCAGTTTTGGGCGATCTCCAAATGAAATGAAGTGTCCTTGGCAGCTTTGGGAAACAAAGGAGCTTTAAAGAAAGACTCTGAACTGTGATCTCATTGCCGAGGAAACGTGGAAGTTATAAGATATAAATGTATTTTTTGGTTCCTGTTCCGTTATGTTTATTTTGTGATTTTTCCTGAGCGGAGATTTTCAAATGTAGCGATGCTACATCCTTTCCTTCTCGCTTTGCTCAGAGGTTTGACGGAAAAAGTTAATACAAATTATGTTTTTCTTTGTTCGACTTGCTATAAGAATTGTTAGCCTAGAGAGGGCTTTGCCACTTGCCATTTGCTTTTGCCGCGTTCCGAATCTGCGTTGGTGAGGATCGTTGCTGAGAGGACTTCGTCTTGAGAGACTTTACCGAGAGACTTGTCCTGACCCGTTCTGACATTTAGCTAGAATAGGTAACTATGAGAAAAATGATTTATTCTGATTGATTTCCTTTGACTAATTTTAGATAAAGCAATATAACTTTGAATATGGTGTTGGTTATTATTTCTTGTCAATTATTGAGTATCCTATTTTGATTATTATTGTATGGATTGTTTAGATTATGTTTAAGGGCAGTCTCAATAACCAGATCTTATCGACCCCGATATAGATGCAGGGTGTTTAGGAGTTTTTCTTTCCAAAGGTTATTGCTGGTAGAGTATTTGAGTGTATGTTAGTGAAATGGGCCCTAGTGTATGAAGAATGTATGTGCGTGTAACTGTGAGATTACTCTATCTGTGGAAGTAGGGATATTATATACACCCTGATCTCTATCAATTTCCTGGTAGCAGAGTAGGATGGTTATTGATGATTGTCTTGATCTGATTAGATTACATATTGATTATTGATTATTGATGTTGGTATATGTACTAATACTATATGTTGGAGTTGTCATGTGGAGTTATATGTAGTGCTTCTGGAATTTGGAAGCTGATAGCAGTTCCGTAGTAGGGCAGAGGGAAGTATATGCTGCTCTCGGGAAAGACGGGATTGTTGGTCCTGTATGTATGCAGGAAAATTCACATTGTCTGAGTTCGGAATCAGTGACATTATTGTATGTTACTATTAGAATATATTTCTGGTATATAAGGAGTGTGTATGGTAGGGAAGGTTATCTGTGAAACTCTGGTCTTAAGTCCCAGGGATCCGTAAGGTTTACCGTTAAAGCTTATCGCGGGAGGAGTAATAGGTACTCTCTGAGCTTGTTTGAGGAACTGGGCAGGGTAAACTGCTTGGTTAATGTGTGTTATAATTCTGTAGTGGAGCAGATTGTTTGCTGTTCTCGGGAAGCAGGATTCTGTGTGTATGTACTATATTTTCTTGTATGAATGTGCGTGAATGCATATACATTTAGTTGATTGTAAGACTCTTTGGATAAGTCCTAGAGGAAACAGTTAATGAATGTATGTTAGAAGGGCAGAGTAGAGGGAAGTGCTACTGTGTCAACGAGAGGTTCTTGTGAAATAGATTTCTTTTACTATTCTGTGGTTAGCGAAGCAGACAATGGAGATGTTTATATGTTGTAACTAATAGATTTTGTAGAAATTTTGACACGAAGTCTACTGAAAAGATTTTGTAAAGGAGGGGTAGACGAGTGACAGGAGACAGGAGACAAGCGACTGCAGCGACTGCTGACGTCAGGAAGACCGCGCTCTGATTGGATAATAGATCAGAATAGTGTTCGCGCTGGGATTGGTGCGTTGGTGTGAGCCGCGCAAGGATTGGAAGAGCTATTCTAGTGACGTAGACGCTCCAGGATTGGTGCGTTAGTGTGAGTCGCGCTATTATTGGTTGAAAATCTGTATTGTATATTTATAATACGGAAAAGAGTAGAGAGCTTTGGTAAAAACTAAAATGTATTACCAAGAAGAGAAAAAGAAGAAAACATTCTTTGGAAAAATTAAAAAGTGGTTTAACAAGGATAAAGATGTTAAGACGAGAGAGGGTGAATTGTTACCTCCACCGAAAACACCTGCATCCTACATGGCTGCAAGATATGGGTATCATACCTGTATATGGTTGGAGAATTGGGTTAGGTATACTAAAGAGGATGGTGTTCTAGCATTTCCAGAACATGGTTCATTTAATTTGGCCGTGTTGAGAAATTTACGGTAAAAGATGTTATGTCTTGACCCGAAACCAAGACCTACACAGTTTGAGGCTTTAGTGGAATGGGAAGAGGAAGTACATGAGCGAGAAAAACAGAGATCTGGAGGACAGTACAGGTACATGTTTGGGAGGAGACATGATCGTGAGACTCATCATGATCGAATGAAAAGGTGGCGAGATGCTAGTATGTCAGAGGGATTATATCCAATGAGAACAGTTGAAGAAGGAGCAGAGAGGGTTCCAGAGTCAGAAATGAGAAGATATGGAGTTAATGAATATGAGGATGAAGTCTTGAATGACATGATTTACAAAAGACCACCTCCATATAGACCAGAACCAGAAGAGAGTACACCAGTTGTTTCTCCAATAAGAGATACAGTTTGTATCATTGAGACAGAAAATGTGACACCTGAATCAAGAAATGGTAATTCTTTCAGGGAGAAAGTAAATCGAAGTGGTGACGAAAATGCAAGAGAGTTAGCTAGAACTACAACAGAGCTGACTGAAAAGATTAGGGAGTTAACGAAAAATCTAGAAGCTGTTACGGTGCCTGTAACAATAGGTCCGGTTATGCCTGTGTTTGACAAGCAGAAAATAGGTGAAAATGGTTTGGTGATTCCATATGTTGGGAATAATTTGATAAGTTCAGTTGGTCCTTCAGGAGATTCAGGAAAAAGGACAGAAAGTAGTGATCTGAGACAGTCCAGACATGATACATGTAGTGAAATATTAGATGCTAGTGAAGCTAGTTGTTCAGGGATGCCAATTTTAGAACCGCAAAAGAGAGTGGTTCCAGTGAGGAAAAATACTGCAATAACAGCTGAAGATTTGAATGATTGGATGAAAGTTCTTCAGAAAAAGGATAAAGATTCACAAGCAATTGATGTGGCTAGGTTACGGGTAGAATTAGAAGAGCTTGTTACAGGGACAGTTCCAACAGAAATTCTTAAAAGTCATCATGATGGTGAACTAATGTTTATGTGTAAAAATATTACCTGGAGAGCGAGAAATACACATGACAGGTTAAGAGCAATAGCGAATGAGCAGGGAGTTGACATTGATAAGGTTAAAGCTTTGCAAAAAACCTACAGGATGGATTTTTCAGAAAAGGACATTGAAAATTTGAATGCAACTGGTAGAACAGGACAGATTAAAGAAATGGTTGCATTATTGCGAAGATGGGGAGATGTAGAAAAATGGAAGGATAGGTGGTATAAGAAAAGAGAGGAATCTGAAGATAGAACAACTTATTCAGCTTTTCCAGTGAGAGAAAAAGAGAAATCAGTGGATAATTATCCTATGAGAGAAATACCCGGAGGAGGATATGTACATGTTCCATGGACCAGACAGGATATTTTATCATTTACGAATGATTTCCCTCGATTGAGAGAAAAGCCCGTCGAGTGGTATAGGCAGGTAGATAGGTTTGTGAAATTGTCAAAAGTGCTGTGGATTGACCTGAATAGTCTGTTTGATATAATTGTTCCAGCAGATTTGTGGACTGAGTGTAAAATAGTTGTGAGTTGGCCTACTGAGGAATATCCAAGAGATCCAAGAACAGGAGCACCAGATCCAGAGGTAATGAGAAAGTATGATCAGGTGATGGTATACCTGAAGAGTAAAGTACCTGCAAAAGAGACAGATTGGGTAAAAATAGATAGAACACAACAGGAAGCAAAAGAATCAGTTCATGCTTTTTACGAGAGGCTGATACTGGCGTTTAAACAATTCAGTGGAGATGAACACCTGGGTGACAAAGATTTGAGTCATTTTGTATACAGATTTGTATATGGCCTGAGACCTGAAATTGGTGAGAGAATTCGTGAGCATACAGTGGATTGGCAGAGTAAGAAAATAGATGAAATTCTGAGACATGCTAAATACTTCAGTGATGAAATTGAAGCAAAACAAAGAAAGCTGAAAGAGAAAGCAATGTGGGCACAAGTGAAAGTTGCAGAAAGACAGGAAGCACAGTTGATGGAACAGGCGAATAATCCAGGAAATAATGCAGGGAATAGACCTAGATATGCAGGGAAAGGAAAGGGGAATCTTGAGGAAGCGAAAAAAAAATTTCCTTGTCTCAACTGTGGCCAATTGGGACATTGGAGGAATGATTGTACGAATCCACCATTAGTGAATAATGAGGGTAAAACCTTAAATCAACAGGTGCAGAACGAGGGGAATAATCAACAGCAGCAACAGCAGAAAGTTGTGAGACAGCAGAGTCAAGAGCCAAAACCGCCCTTGCCGCAGAATAGAGGAGCACAAAAGTATAATCAGGATTCGGGATTCTACAATGATGAGCAGGTAAACAAACCAAGGCGTTCTAATCAGGTACAACAGTACTTGTTAAAGAATGAAGGGAGTGAATCTGAGGGTGATTATTGACGGTGCCGAAGAGAGGAGGAAGAGTGCATACTTGGTGCAACTCTAGAAATAGACCAGGCAGGACCATTTGTGGATGGGAAAATAAATGAAGAAGGTGTTACTTTTTTAGTAGACACAGGTGCGACAAGATCAACTGTCAGGTCAACAGATGTTAGAAATCTTCCTCTCTCGGATGAAGCAATCCAAGTAGTTGGTGTAGCCAATACACAAATCAGAACACGTCTTACGGAACCAGTAAGAGTACAGATAGGGAAATTTTCAGACATGCACAGATTTATTGTCTGTGACACGAGTCCAGTGAACCTGTTAGGTAGGGATCTGTTATGCAAGATGAATTGCACAATTTTCTGTACACCGGATGGAATAGCTTTTGAAACACCAGATGAGGATGTTTTGTACCGAGTGACTCTAGAAAACAGGGAAAGTGAGTTAATTGGTGCATTTGCTGTGTTTCATCCAGAGGATTTGCCTCGAGAGCTGAGGGACACAGTGAAAAGGACAGTTTGGGATTTTACTGGAGAGGATGTAGGATTGATGAATAATGTAGATCCAGTGAAAATTGCAGTGAAAGAGGGAATTACATATCCTAACATTCCTCAGTACAAAATGACACCAGAAATAATTGAGGGAATAACTCCTATAATTGAGAAAATGATTCAGCAGGGAGTCCTGAGAGAACTACTGAGTAGTCCGTGTAATTCACCGATAATGGGGCTAAAGAAGCCTAATGGGAAATTTAGGATCGTACAGGATCTGAGGAAAGTTAATCAAATTGTGGTGGCATGTTGTCCTATTGTGCCAAATCCATCAGTGATCCTGTATCAGATTCCACATGATGCTGAGTGGTATACAGTGATTGATTTGTGTCATGCGTTCTTTTCAATTCCATTGCATCATGACAGCCAGCCGATTTTTGCATTTAGGTTTGGCCAGCGTATTTTAGCATGGTGTCGAATCCCACAGGGGTATACAGAGAGTCCTTCAATATTTAATCAGTTGTTGAAAAAATCGTTGGAGAGTTTGATCATGCCTGAAAGTTCAGTACTAGTGCAATATATTGATGATCTACTTGTGGCATCAAAGACACGAGAAGCTTGTGAAGTAGATACCATAGCTTTACTGAATCATTTGGCAGATGGAGGGTTAAAGGTATCTCCAGCCAAATTGCAATTTTGCAAGAAAGAGGTGCATTATCTTGGACATAATATTGAAAAAGGTCTGAGAAAAGTGACTGATGACAGAATCAGAATCATCAGGGAAATGAAAGCTCCAAAGACCCAGAGAGAAGTGAGGATGTTTCTGGGGATGGTGGGTTATTGTCGTCAGTGGATAATTAATTTTTCGCTGATAGCAAAGCCACTGATTAAACTGACAAAAAGTGAGATGACAGACCCATTGGAACTAGATGGGGAACAAATGGCAGCATTTGAAGAGCTTAAAAATAAAATGTGTGAGGCTCCAGCTTTGGATATGCCTGATTACGAAAAGGAGTTTGAATTGTACTGCAGTGAGAGAAATGGATGTGCACTTTCAGTGTTAATTCAGAAGCATGGATTACTGAGAAGGCCTATTGCGTACTTCTCATCGACACTTGACCCTGTAGCTGTGGGTTTACCAGGTTGTCTAAAATCTGTGGCTGCAACATGCAGGAGTCTGGAACAAAGTGAGGGAATCATAATGGGATATCCTGTAAGGGTATTCGTACCTCACAATGTGGCAATTCTTTTGACAAGAAGCAGAACTCAGTATATGTCACATAGTCGGTTGACTAAATATGAGAAAGTGATTCTAGGAGCATCAAATGTGACTCTTGAGAGATGTGTAAATGTGAATCCAGTGACACTTTTGCCGGATATTGAAAATGTGGGTGTGAAAACAGAAGATGATCATGATTGCTTGGATGTGCTTGAGTACTGTACAAAACCGAGACCAGACATAAGGGATCTTCCCTTACATGAAAGTGATCATGTGTTGTTTGTGGATGGTTCATGTCTGAGAAATGATGATGGTGTGCTATGTGCAGCATATGCGGTGTGCAAAGTTTCAGAGGTTATGGAAGCATCACCATTGAAAGGAGTGAAATCTGCACAGGTTGCTGAATTGGTGGCATTGACAAGAGCTTGTGAAATTGGGAAAGATTTGAGGACGACTGTGATGACTGATAGTCAGTATGGATTTGGAGTGGTGCATGATTTTGGCCAGCTTTGGCTACAAAGAGGTTTCTTGACATCGAGTGGAACTCCAATAAAGAATGCTGAAGCAATTGGGAAATTACTTGAGGCGATACAGCTGCCTAAGGAGTTAGCAGTTGTAAAGTGTGCTGCCCATGGACAAGGGGAGGATTTTATCACGGTTGGAAACCGGTATGCAAATGACATTGCTCAATACTGTGCAAAATCGAATCAGTCAATTAATAGGGAACGAGAGGGGGAAATGTCTTTTTGCTCTGTGATGTTTACTAATGCCTTAGAGACATGGGATGAAGTGAAGCAGTTGCAGGATGAGGCAGGAGAGGAAGAGAAAAAAGATTGGATTAAGGCAGGATGTGCCCCAAGAGAAAAATACCATGTTTGGGTCTATAGGGATGGCAGACCAGTAATGCCCAACTCCATTTTGTCGTCAATGGTAAGGATGTATCATGGCCAGGGACATTTGGGGAGGGATGCGATGATAAGGTCGTTCAAGCAGACCTGGTACAATGCAAAGTTCAGGACAATTGCAGAGAGCATCTGTCAAAGGTGTTTGATTTGTCAGCAATTTAACACTGGGAAAAAGACAGTGGTGAGTCTGGGAACAATAGGCAGAGAAGGAGGTCCTTTTACAAGAATGCAGATTGATTTCATTGAAATGCCCCAAGTGAACAGACTGAGATATGTACTAGTTGTAGTCTGTTTGTTTTCAAGATGGGTTGAGGCCTATCCGACTAGGAGAAATGATGGAGTGACAGTGGCAAAATTACTGTTAAGGGAGTTGATTCCTAGGTACGGGTTTCCAGTGACGATTGAGTCTGATAGAGGTGGACACTTCTATAATGAACTCATGAGTTTGATTTGTGAAGCATTAAGCATACAGCAGAAGTTACATTGTGCATACAGACCAGAGGCTTCTGGTGTGGTTGAGCAGATAAACGGCACAATCAAGAACAGGATTGGTAAAATGTGCTTAGCCACTGGCATGAAATGGCCGGACGTCTTGCCTCTAGTGCTAATGACTATTAGATCTACTCCAGATAGAACTACTGGTTTAAGTCCGCACGAGATAATCATGGGACGTGCAATGCGCCATGCATTTGTACCTGTCAATAAGTTGATGACAATAACTGATGACATGACTTTGGATTACTGTAAAGGCCTGGCTGACGCAGTTCATTCTGTGTTTCACCAGGTTGGAGAAGAAGCTACCACACTTGAGAAGAAGCAAGCTCATGATTTGAGTCCAGGAGACTGGGTGAGGATTAAGGTGCACAGAAGAAGAAATTGCTTAGTTCCAAGGTGGGGAAGACCGAGACAAGTCATTCTAACAACGACAACTGCAGTGAAGTGTGCTGGTGTGAAAAATTGGGTGCATGCGAGTCATACTCTGAGAGTTCCAAACCCAAAAGAGGGAACTGGTAAAGAGTATTTTGAAGAATCAGATTCCAGAGATGATGAAGACCCAGAACCAGTGAGAAAAGAAGCAGAAAAAACTCCAAGAGAACCATTGGGAGTCTCAGAAAGGAGATCAGATTCTGTAAGAGAGCCGGAAATTTCAAAAAGCAGTGAAGAAAAAAGAAAAGAAAAGAGCAATTCCACAGAGATTACTCCTGAATCAGAAGAGGAGGAGACTGAAGAACCACTTGAGATTATACTTGAAGAAGCAGGGTCAGAAGAAGATAGAGAGGGACAGATTGCGGAAGACCCCCGAGGAGGTGTAGGGAACTCTTCTAATAAGCTAGGTGAAGGGACAAGTAGACAGCAAGAAGATTGCGTGTCGGAGACCCGAGGAGGGACAGGAGTAGGGAAGTCTCAAATAGTGGTGAAAGAAACTGTGGAGGAAAAGAAAACTGCTAGAAAACGAAAACAGAAGGCACTTGAAACAGAATTGGATGAGAATGAGAATGAACAAACAGTGGGTCGAGTTCTGAGAAAGAGAACTTGGATTGGAGAAAGAAACAATAAAGAAATTAGGCCGAAGAAGGTGATAAAAGGAGATCGTTGGCCTAACAACAGAGTAAAGAGATTGAGATACAGAGTAATAAGAACAAATACATCAAATGCTGAACAAGTGAATGAAGTATCGAGTCAAAATGAAGTAAAAAGAAAGGAGCAAGAAGAATCAGGAGAACCTGAGGAAATAAAAAGAATAAGAAGACCCAACCAAAAGTACAGATCACCGGAATGGTCTTATGTGGCACTGTCTGAAGAAGGAGAAGAAGAAACAGTGACTCGAGATAATCCGGAGGGGATCTTGAGAAAAGTGGTTGAGGAAAAAGAAGGAATCTTAAAAGTTATTCTGACTGACATTGGAGAAGAGTCAGATGCACAAGATGTTGTTGATGATCTGATACAATTTGATGTTGCTGAAGAAGAAGGAGTGAAAACTGATGAATATCCAAATTGAGTGAACTGAAAAATCACTTGGAGGAAAAGTGAAAAGAGAAAGTCTGAAATTCAGTTGTCTGAAGTAATCCAAAGCATAATAGTAGTGGAGTAGTAGAGGCTAAGTCAAAAGACAAGGTCAAAGTAATAAAATGGCTAACATAGAGGATAATCAAAGTAGATGTGCCTTCTTTAAAAGATGGTGTAGAATGTGCTGCTGCTGTACTGGATTATTAATGCTACTATGGGGAGTTTTAGTTTTATTAGTTACTTTTAAAGTTACATTTGAGATGCATACAGAAAATATGACAGATATAGAGAAGAATTTGCAAAAAGTAGTTTTAAATAGAATTAGTAATACTTACATACACAAAGATAGGTCAATAAATAATTTTTCTAGTAATGTTTTTTCGAAGTTGTTGTACGAATATGTGAAAACAATGGAAGTAAGGGATTGCTACGTTTGTATGCAATTACCTGCATCTGTTTCAGAGGGTGTTACTTATCATCATTTGCCAGCTACATATGGTATTTCATGTAGTATATTAAGTAGTGTTTTTTATTTGTTAGGGAAAGTAGATTATAAGATGTCTAACAGAGATAGTATTTTTGGGCATTTGCCAATGAACAAAGGGCTGAATCCAGCTAAAGAAGCTAACACTTTTGGTGAAATTTTTATTGAAGAAAAAGGATTAACATTAGATTACATTTTTAAGAATAATTTAACTTGCAGTCTGAAAGAAGAGGAGAAAGCTTTCCTGGATATGGTAGAGGAAAGGAGATTGAACATGCATGAGAAAGCAGGGAAATATGAAGTGAGTGAAACAATTTGGGACATTGAGATGGGAAAAGAATTGAGAAATGGGGCTAGTCCAACTTTAGCTCTAGATGTACCACAAAAGGGTAAACTATGCATTACAAGAAGGAAATCCCAATATGATACATATTTTGTTGGGACTAGTGAGTGCCATGATACATACTTCATTGCAACAGGTTGGGGTTTCAGAGGTGGAGAAGATACAGTTTTCCCAGGAGTGTATTATGTTTGTGGGAACAAGGCTTATTACAAGTTGCCTGACCATTGGTATGGCACGTGTTATGTGGGTTTGGTCTTTCCAAAGATTTTTCATATAGATAAAATAACAGATGTAGAACATATTAATTTACTAATGCGTTTCAAGAGAGAAACCTGGTCTGAAATTGTGGGTGATATTTTTGGGGTTTTAATTCCAGCAGTGGGAATTTCTTTAAATGCTTATGGAATTCGGAGACTGTCAACAGTGGTGGATCGCTTATCGACAAATACCGCTGGGGGGTTTCTTTTAGTGAATACGGAATTAAGTGCCGTACGTGCCATGTCAATGCAAAATCGACTTGCCCTTGATATTTTATTGGCCAAGGAGGGTGGAGTTTGCGGAATGCTGAAAGTTCAACATTGTTGCACTTACATTCCAGATGAAAGCAAAGACCTGAAGGTCTATATCAAAAATATTACTGATTTGCATGAAGAATTAGTACCACTTGAAGCTGAGAGTTTATGGACTAAAATAGCTAATAAAGTGATAGCTGTTAAAGATTTTATTGCAAAAATAGGTAGTACTATTATAGGTAGAATATTGCTTCCTTTAACTTGCATAATTATTGCTTTACTGATACTGAGATTAGTGTGTGTGTGTTGTAAAAACAGGGGAGGGAAGAAATTGGATAAAGAGAAGAAAAACAAAAGGTTGAAAAGAGAACCACAAGAAATTGAATTAGAAGAATTGAGGGAGAGTGTTTATTTGGAAACAAAGAGGGATGATGAAAGAGTGACTGGTGTGTAGTGTTGTGTGATGAGAAAAAGACATTTCCGATTTCTCCTAAAATGGGACTAAATTTTCACTAATTTTGTTTTTTTTGGGTTTATTTGGTGATAAAATCACCAAAGGGGGGATTGCTAGAGCAGAGTTTTCAGTTTGAAAATAACTGGGTTTTGAAGCTCTGGTATGTCTATTTGTTATATTAATTTACTAATTATTAATTATTGATTATTGGTCTTGTGTAAGTGTTTATACTTACTAATCAACTCGTTTGTTTTAACAAGAGAGAATTACACGTGGGAATGCATAAGTGTGCTATTTAACAATAATGTGCATGTTTTCATGTTTAAACGTTGCTGAGTGCTGTTTATTTTTAAGCACAAAACGCTTTTCGAATTAATGCTTTTCTATGTTGCAAGAGCTAGATAATTGCATACACATAAGGGTATTAGTGGGGTTAACACTGTTCAATCACTATGCTGTGGTAACGTTGTTTTTGTCTCTTTTAATTAAGATGGTCTATTGTGGCCTATTGTGGCCTAAACAAAGATGGCCGATACGTAAAGCCTGGCCTCGAGTAGAATTTGTGACGAGAGAGAGCCTTGCTGAATATGGTCCTGAAGTCAGCTGACCACAGTCCTTGCTTTGCCTGATTGAAATTTTCCGTGAGGACAGCAGCAGTTTTGGGCGATCTCCAAATGAAATGAAGTGTCCTTGGCAGCTTTGGGAAACAAAGGAGCTTTAAAGAAAGACTCTGAACTGTGATCTCATTGCCGAGGAAACGTGGAAGTTATAAGATACAAATGTATTTTTTGGTTCCTGTTCCGTTATGTTTATTTTGTGATTTTTCCTGAGCGGAGATTTTCAAATGTAGCGATGCTACATCCTTTCCTTCTCGCTTTGCTCAGAGGTTTGACGGAAAAAGTTAATACAAATTATGTTTTTCTTTGTTCGACTTGCTATAAGAATTGTTAGCCTAGAGAGGGCTTTGCCACTTGCCATTTGCTTTTGCCGCGTTCCGAATCTGCGTTGGTGAGGATCGTTGCTGAGAGGACTTCGTCTTGAGAGACTTTACCGAGAGACTTGTCCTGACCCGTTCTGACATT
This sequence comes from Triturus cristatus, assembly GCF_964204655.1. Lineage (NCBI taxonomy): Eukaryota > Metazoa > Chordata > Amphibia > Caudata > Salamandridae > Triturus > Triturus cristatus. The sequence goes on from NC_140579.1 coordinate 944,877,341, forward strand.
TAGCTAGAATAGGTAACTATGAGAAAAATGATTTATTCTGATTGATTTCCTTTGACTAATTTTAGATAAAGCAATATAACTTTGAATATGGTGTTGGTTATTATTTCTTGTCAATTATTGAGTATCCTATTTTGATTATTATTGTATGGATTGTTTAGATTATGTTTAAGGGCAGTCTCAATAACCAGATCTTATCGACCCCGATATAGATGCAGGGTGTTTAGGAGTTTTTCTTTCCACAGGTTATTGCTGGTAGAGTATTTGAGTGTATGTTAGTGAAATGGGCCCTAGTGTATGAAGAATGTATGTGCGTGTAACTGTGAGATTACTCTATCTGTGGAAGTAGGGATATTATATACACCCTGCTCTCTATCACCCTCACTGGGTGGATCGCATCATCCACCGACGCGTAAAGCACCCTTGAGTCCGCCTCTGCGATGAAATCGTTCACAGACTGTCTTTCTGGCCATGAGAGGTGATGTATCATGTGAAACTCACCCTCCTTCTTCTTAGGCACCACCCCCAGCGGGGAGATGATCAAGTCATCTGCTGGCCAGTCGTGAAATGGGCCCGCTATCCTCCCTTCATCCACCTCCTTCTGCAGTTTGGCCACTACCACTCCCGGCAATTCTTTGGCTGATTTCAGATTGTCCACCCATCTCCTCACCCTGGGACCCTGATAGCCTACCCGAAAGCCCTCTGTGAAACCCCACTGAATCTTCAAAGCCGCTTCCCTGTCCGGGTAACACGAGAGTCACGGGGCCATCGCCTCCACCTTAACCGGTGTAGGCGCCCTTCTGTCCAGCCTGTCCCCTACCTTTCGCGTTTCGCCACTGCTCAGAGGGGGTGACCAGGGTAAGACATTGGGTAAGGGCGTGCTTCCCCCTACACTTGGAGCATTCATGTTTGAACTTGCACGGGTACCATGAGCAATAGCCCAGGTTATAGCTCCAACATGCCCCGGTATTGTAACTACCTGGCTTGGCGGTCTGAGCTGTGCTACCTGTACTGGCGGTATTCCCTCCTGCCCCGCTGTGGGCGGGACGTGGCTGAAAAGACCGATAAGTGACCGGCGAACCGCTAGCCGCGTGGGTAGACGCCGATGAGTGCGTTGATGCCATCCACTGCATCCATAATTCTTCATCCACCTCCCCCCCAATGCTTGTCCGGATTCGCACTAACTCTGGCCCTGAACTCCTCGCCGTAACTCAGCCAGGCGAACCCCCCGGATTGCATTTGGGCCTTCCTGATGATGTCCATGTACTTCAGCAACGCTATGGCCCTATCCAGATGTTTATCACAGTAAATACTAGCGTAAATGAGAAACGCCGAAGTCCAATTTTCCATGTTCACCAGGACCCTGGGCCGTCTAGTCAACTCCCATTCCTCCTCCTTGGAACCCTCCTTCGCCTGTACCTCCCTGTGTAATAACTTAAACACGTCCACATACTCGTGTTTCCAGATTCTACTCTTAATTTTGTCCGACAAATGCGATCACAGGGGCATGGCCAAACTCATGTAGGGCAACCTTTTCTGGTGTTTGTCCTCTGACTTGTCCCCTTTGTCGTCCTTCCCCTCCACCTTGTTGGTCTGAACCCCCGCCGTAGCTACAGACTTAGCATCCACCTGCTTGTCAACCAGTGTAGGCCTGCCCTTTGGCAACCCACCAATCTCCCGCACCGACCCCTCCCCCACACCTATTGACCTACATGCCTTCTTCCTACCCCCTTTTGGCCCACCATCCCAAGCTGTCCACCAAGACCCCTCACCTGCCAGTGATGAGTGCCTGTCTCCGGGCCGTCCTCTGGAGGTGGAAACCTTGGGTGTCTCCGCCTTCTCCTTGCCTGTCGGTTGATGAGGGACCTGCAAACACCAAGTCCACTGTTGCTCTTCCCCTACACCGGTCTGTCATCGTCATCCCTCACCTCCCCGTCCTAAAGCTCCTCACTCTCTTCATCATACTCCAACTCCACCTCAGGCTCCAGCTCAACAAGCGCCCACAACACCTCTCTCACCGCTCTCTTCACACCTTTACTCCTCACAGCACTCGTTCCCCGCCCACCCGACACACACGGCGCCGTTGCCCGCTCCTGCGCCGGAGGGATGGCCGCCGCGGACTGCCCTGCTGCTTCTAGCCGGCGACCAGGGGCCGTCTTGCGCCCTGCCAGGCCATCCCGCACTCTACCGACCTCCGCCGGCTTGAATCCCCCCCTACCCCCAGGTCGCTCCAACCCAGGTGGGCTCCGGCACCATCGGGCCTCAAAGCCGTCCTGGCCGTCCCTACCTGCATCTGCGGCCCCTTGAGGCTCTCCACCCCACCCTTCGTGCCCCTCACAGCTCTGTCTAGCTCCTTCTGCTCTGCCCTCCTTCTCCGAGGTGGGAGTAGGGGGCCCTTCAATCTCATCTTCCCAGACCGCTCCCACCCTGGATGCATTCTGTTCCGCCCGCCTCGCCTCATTCAGCTGCACCAAGAGGCGCTGCTCCCTAATCCTGTCCTCCCACGCCAGTGCCTCCCAGTTTGGGAGGGAAGGGGGGGCAGTAGCCCTGAAACCCCCATCCAGGCTGCAAAAACCCAGGCAGAGGGGCCGCCTCCAGGCCGGGAACCCCACTGCTGCCCCCCACCAGAACTGAAACCACTTGGGCCCCCCTCCCACTCCCAACCGGAACTGGGGTAGCCACCCTGGACCCCCTGGAGAGGTCAATGGGAGTGTCCTCCCACTGCCCCAAGTCTTCTACTACATCCCCTGCGCCCAAACCAGTCACCAGATCCCCAGAACAGGGGCCCCCGCCCCGCCTCCACCCCTGCGCGCTCCAAGACTGCAGCTGCTGCCTCACGCTCTGGCCTAGACCCGTCAGTCCCCATCCCCCTCCCGCCTCCACCCATGCGCACTCACCGGGCTAGATTAGCAGCTCCCCAGTGGTTGCCTGCATAGACGCGGCCCTCCCGCCCCCTGCCCACGGAACTCCAATTGCGGGAATACTGTGCGCGGAGGCAGGCTCTTCCGCCGGCCTCCGCGAACAGGCTCCTTCTTAACAGCGCCCCTCCCCCTCCCAGGTGCACTCTTCCCGGGCGGCAGCGGCTCCTCCTGACACGCCAGAATCACCACTGCCATCCCCGCCGAAGCCGCCCGCGGGGCCCTCGTAAACCCCACCCACGCCTCTCCAAGCATGCCTGAGGAGATCCTCCCGCCCCGCGCGCCCGAGCAACCTCAAGGCCTCTCTCACCTCGTCCGCTGAGACGCCCGACATGCCTGCACCGTCGCAACCTCACTCCGAGCTCCCAGAACCACCGACCAGTGGCTCCCAGCACAAACACCGTCGAACCGCTCCAACGACCGGAAACACGATCCCCTGCCTCAAACTACCTAAAACTCCTTACTGACTACTCCTTTCCCTTTCAACTGAACCCTCCCAAATGATGCCGAGTGCAGGAAGAGGAAGTTGCCTTCCTCCCCTGTGCTCTTATACCCACCCCCTAACTTCACCCCCTTGACCCTACCTGGTTCTTTCCTGCACGAAAGACCCCGGGGGAAGACTAGTCTGTGACTTTGCTTCCCCCGGGGCCCAGCAATGGGAGCTCTGCAATGACAGCCGCCACCGGTTGCCCAATGTAGCTGGGGGTCCCGTGCGGTTTTGAAGTCCAGCAAAGGGGGCCAGAGACTGCTTCACCTCCTCATCCCTGTCTGTGTGTGGGGCCTTTGTGTGGGTAGCTGTATCCTTGCGCCCAGAAGTCCCTGCCCGGAGAGCAGATAGATCTAGGTAGCTGTCAGGCTGGTAGACAGCCTGCTGGTTTCTGCCGGGATGCTGCCTCCCACTCCGTAAATCCTTGCATAGTGCACACCGCGAACCAAGGCAAACAAAATAGACCAGCATACATGAGAATGATGAGAGGGCTGACAGGTAGGCCCACTGACCCAGTTATCGATGTCGGCAGCCAGGGAGGGCTTGGAAGTAGTAGAGCACTGCAGTGTCCCGTGCCCAAGGGAACTGTTCTATGTGGCTTCTGATGGTGACTCCGCCTCCTCCAGTGTTCACCTGTTGTGATATTAAGTAGACTGCATACATTCTTTTCCAAAGTAGTCAAAATTCTCTTTGTGGGCCTGCCGTCCTTTGCGTCTCATTCCAAGTATGCACAACATGTTAGACTTATTCGAAAATGGTTTTCCTGAAAATGTCCTGCAAGATGTTTTTCACAACCTGTTTACTGAAGTATATGTGCTGAAATAGTGAGTATTCTGTACCTGAGTAACGCGTATATGTTTACATGTTGGTGTAAAAGAAATAGTACCTGTATTAACGCGGACGGCCACTTATCAACGAGAATAAATCTGTAGTTAAGCGGTGCTCCTCGGGTAGAAAAGGAAGTGATCTATCAGGTGTGTTATCCAATTAGGAGGCAGGAAAGATGAGGGACGTTGCAGTCAGCGTATGGTTAAGCACCAGGCGGGATTACACTCAGTATTAGTGATTACAGCAGGTCTTGCAGACAGCGCATGCGCACTAATGCGCGACCTAAAAAAGTAGCATCTGTGCTTCACTGGACATGGGCTACTGGAGAAGAAAATAATGTTTCCAGTTTTGGGAAGCAAATGCAGATACTGAGGTCTGTTGTACCTTGCAGGCCTCCATCTCTGCATTGGCAACCAATCCAGGGGGAGGGGGTGCAAATTGTGACCATCCTAATTAATAGTCATTCAGGAGGTAATTTTGTGACTGGCTGTGATTGGGCACTTTCGTATACAGGTTGCATCGCAAATTTAATTCCCATTCGCAAACTAGTTGGTTTTCAAATTGTACACCCCTGATTTGCAAATGGGAATTATACACCTGGCTGTATGTCCCTGTGTGCCACTGCTGTCTTGGATGCTTCTGCATGGAGATTTTCATGGCTGAGTGCAGTGTGTTGACAGGCCAATTTCTAAGTGAAGAGGCATGAGGTACTGAATTAGAAAGTGATCTGCAAGTTTGTTTTAATCGATATAAGATGCTGCATGCTAGCACCTGCACACTTGGAACAGAAATATTATTTTTTCCTTCTACTCTGGAGTAGTCTGCAAACTTTGCTAGCACGCTTGCCCAATGGAGTATCACCTATGATTCTGTAGAACCAGTGACAGTACCTGTGGTAGGACAATAGCAGACGTTTGACTCAGAATCAGACTTCACACTGGGTGGCTACTGGTTGCTTATCTGAAGGTGCCACTACCCTTACCTGCGAGACTCCTTTGCAGAAGCATCTTTTGCATTTGTGAGGAATTATGCATCTAGGTTTTACTACCTTTAGAGGCAAATAATTCTGAATCTGACTGGTGTTACCTTATGTTTACTTATTTATTTCTTGTAAATAACCCATTAAAAAGTCAGCCGATGCTATGCCATGCAGCAGATGCCAATATGGTTAGGCTGGGAACTAAAAACAAGAGTCTAATGTGTTTTGATTCAGAAGACAACAAAGATAAGAGGGGGACTAATATACCCTGTCTGGTAAGTGTGTTGAAAGGGAGTATGAGAACACATATGCAAAGATATTAAGAAAGATCAAATTGGTGTCAAAAATATCTTGCCAGACTTAGGTGATCATGACAGCGGTGTGCCTTCTCTAGTCAAGCTAGGTGAATAAAGCGGTATAGTATGAATCAATCCTTGTAGGGTAAGGGTAAGGATAGCCTATATTTCAGTTCACTTAGGGCAATCAAAAAGATGACATGCTCTGTGGTATAAAATATTGGTGTTCCAACTGGAACATATAATTTATGAGGGGGCAGTCATTTATGCATTTATGGGTACATTTCTTATTGGTATGCAATTTATTATATGTTAATTGCTCCATAGCTAGTTTTTGCCATAGTCTATGAGCTTGGAGGGGGATCCTGTTTCTCCTAGAAGAAGGGAGTAAGCGGTTTGGCCGCTCCTGTCATATGTTGGATAAGAGTCCACTCAGAGCTGGTATTCCTTCCATGTCTGTCGGTCTCAATCCAAGAATCCGAATGCCAGGATCCACCGAGTTTAATGTGTTTCAATATTGCAGCGACTGAGACGGACCAGCTTGAAATTAATTTTGTGGGAGCCTACTCAAGATTTTTTTTTTTTTTTTAATAATGGCTTGGAATTATACATTTTACAGCATGGTTTTGAAATACATTGCTAAAAAGAAGTAGCTTGAACATTCAACTTTGAAGAGGTAATGAGATACTTAAATACTTCAGTTCTAGTACAGTACTAAGGAATGTTATTCCTCCACCACAGTAAATCACATAAACACCTATAAAAACTGTGTGCTAGTCCGTGTGGGGAAACAGTGGGCAGATGATCCCTGAGCCCACCATGCCCTAAAAACAGATTAAATCTCTGAGCATACCAATACTTTTGTTGGGTGCCTTGGGGGCTGCAATCCAGCCTAGGATGACAACAAACCATAGCACAGCGTGCACCGTGGACTCTACAAATATAATATTTCTAGTGGCTCACTGCTGATGGAGCACTCCACAGCACAACAGAGTGAACAGCAATCTTCTCAGTTTGCAGTAACTTCATAACAGCAGGAGCATGACATACTAGAAGGTGAAGGACATTTCTTGCTTCCACTTGTTATTTTTGTGGAGATAAATCACTATATGACCACTTACCCGTAACCCAGTTTTACTGTACCACACATCAATTATTGTGTGGTACCATTACCCTCGACTCCTAATACCTAGCTGCATCATTACAATTTTATAATTTTATCATTTGCAGTGTTGGTGTTTTCAAGTTTATTCATGTGGGATTAATGTATCTCGAGGTAACTGACCTGAAAATGACTGTTACATATTTTCTATTTATGGAGCCAAGATGGAAACACATAAATTTCTATGCACAGGCACAACATTAGATGCTGGGGTGATAGTTTCATGAGTTCACATTCTTCAAAATACAAGGCCCTTTACCACTGATAACTTTAAACTGAAGTTTGAAAAGGCTTCTGTGCGATCTCATAAAGATATTACAACATGGAAACAATAGCTTCCACAGCTATGCATGTTGCTCATTTGACTAACCTTAACATTGTACCTGAACCTCCTGAGGCGGAAGCCGGGAGCACGACTTCAAAGCTAATTTTAGAATTTGAGTGTCACTTTTCTCATTGTAATTTTAAATTGTACCTGACATCCTCCCAGCGCTCTGTTTCTGGGCACCTCTTACGCTCCTGACATACCCGTGCAGCGGATCTTAGCGCTACCACGGGATAAAGTATTAACTCCATTGCGGCCATTTTGCCAAGCCAACAGGCCACGCCCCTTTTTGAGACGACACGCCCCCTGCCGTTAACATTTCCGTATAAATTATGTGCATCTTCCGGAAGCGCAGCGGACGAACGCAGCGGGCGCGCCGTCTGCGCGCCGTCTGCGCGCCAAAGGAAAGCCCGTCTGCGCCCGGCCGCGGCCGGCCGGGCCTAGGGGCTCCCCACCATGCCCAAATTGTACAATACTCTTCTGTGCAGCTCCGCAACCTCCAAGGCCCGTGGCTTTCGGCTGATTCTGCGATTTTGCACATCGCTAGACTGGGATTGAAAGCTCCTTGTCCACTCCCTTATCTCCCCCCCTTCCTTCTCCCCCCCCGGTTCATCTTCCGATGTCCCTGCTCCTCCCTTGCCAGCTACCCTATCAGTTTACTATCTTAATACTAGGTCAGCAGTAAAGCACTGTCACAAACTTTTCATCTTATTGGACTCGCACAAGCCGGATCTCCTATTTCTCACGGAGACCTGGTTTTGTGACAACTCCCTTCCTTCTCTGTTAGATGCCCTTCCTGCCTCATATTATGCTCTGCGCGCCGACCGACCCTCCGGCAAGTCTGGGTGCGGCGTCGCTCTGATTGCCCGTACAGAATTCTCCTTTCAGCCTCTAACTTTTTCCCCTATTGGTTCAACAGACTTTTTAGTTGTCCGTTCACCGTCTTTCAGAGTCCCACTCACCTGCTTGCTTATGTATCGGCCCCCTCAACCTTCTCAACATTTTCTCTCCGATTTCCAAGATCTGGTGGCCACTTTAGCGGTCAACAACTCCTCCATCTTGGTATTAGGAGATTTTAATTTTTGGCCCTCAGACCCCGCAGAATGCTCGACTTCTAAAGAATTCTCGGATACTCTTCGTTCCCTCAATTTTGACTCCCACGTTCATTCCCCCACTCACATTCAGGGTCACATCCTTGATCAGATTTGGTCCCTTAATTGTCCAATAGCCTCCTTGTCCATCTCCCCCTGCACTTGGTCCGATCACTTCTTGATTTCCTTTTCCCTTCACCTTAGTCCAGTCACCAAGCCCCCCCTTCTCAAAAACATCTGGGCGCGCTCTTGGAACCAGGTGGATGTGGCCTCTCTGTCTGCCACACTCTCTGCATCTAGTCCTGATCTACACGGTCTGTCGTCCTCTGCACAAGCTGATTCTATTAATTCCTGGCTCCTGACAGGCTGCGATTCGGTCGCTCCCCTCAGGCGGGTGTCCTCCAGGCGTGTGAACGACGGGAACCGTTGGTTCAATGAGGAATTGAAGGCCATAAAACTAACTGTGCGCCACGCTGAGCGGGCCTGGAGGCGAGATTACTGCCCCAACCTTAAAACCCAGTATGTCATCCTCCTTTCCCAGTACAAAAAATCTATTTTGGCTGCTAAGACTGCTTATTTCTCCTCAAAAATCCTGGCTGCCTAAAATCAGCCTAGAGAAATCTTTTCCATTGTACACAATCTCGCCTTCTCCGATCGAGCTACCCTCAAACCCTCCCCTTCCCAGGACCTATGCGACTCCCTCAACACTTATTTTCTGGACAAAATTTCTAACATTAAAGCCAATATCCCTCCCCCCCTCTTTCCTTTGTTGACCCCCAGTGTCCGTCAGTCGGGGCACGTCTTGATTCGTTCCCCCTCTTGACAGAAGAGTCTTTCCTCTCCCTCCTTTCTATGGTTAAATCAGGATCCCCTTTAGACCTCTGTCCTGCCCACATCCTCAAGTACATCTACTCGGTTTGTGTGCAGCCCCCTCTCAAATTTCTCAACAGTTCACTGTCCCAGGGCATTGTTATTCAACCACTTAAATCGGCCATCATCGTCCCTATCCTCAAAAAACCTGGCGCGGACCCCTCCGCTCTTGTCAACTACCGCCCCATTTCATTGTTGCCCTTTCTGGGGAAGGTATTGGAGCGCCATGTGACCAGAGCGCTCAGTACCTTTGTGGAGGAGAACGGCGTTTTAGCCCCCCGTCAGGCTGGTTTTCGCCCCGCACACTCTACGGAGTCCGTGGTGCTATCGGTCCTCGACAACCTCAGGGAGGGCATGGACACTAACCATCCCCAGGCCCTGGTCCTCCTCGACCTCTCCGCCGCCTTCGACACGGTTGACTATTCCATCTTACTTTCCCGTGTCAGGGCGGCGGGGGTTGGAGGCTCGGCCTTGGTCTGGCTGTCCTCCTTCTTGAGGAACCGCACCCAGGCAGTGCGCCTGGGTGACGTTTCGGCGGACTTCCGGAAGGTACAATGCGGGGTTTCTCAGGGCTCCTCCCTTTCCGATCTTTTATTTAACTTGTACATTGCCCCTCTTATTTTTGCCCTTCAGCAAATGGAGGTCTCCGTCTACAATTATGCGGACGACCTTCAGCTTATTTTTAATTTGTCCCCATCCCCTGAGTCCATGGTTAAGTTCCAGTCTGTTATGATTTTTATCCGGGACTGGATGAATTACAACCACCTGAAGTTAAACCCAGACAAAACTGAGCTGGTTTTGACAGGTGGTTGCTCCAGTCCCTGGACTTCTCTTTTTTGCCCCCCCCCCTTCTCCATCTTCCTCTGTGAAAACTCTTGGGATTAAGTTGAACGACCACCTCACTCTGCACTCCCAGGTTAGTTTAGCGGTGTCCTCTTCCTTTCTTTCACTCCGCACCATTCGTAAAGATTCCCGTTTTTTTTCTTTTTCTGCCTTAAAACTCATAGTCCTGGCGATGGTTATCTCTCGCCTCGATTATGGCAACGCACTATATTGTGGCATGCCCGCTTACAGTCTGCGGTGATTACAGCTGGTTCAAAACCAGGCTGCCCATGTCACCTCTCTCCTCAAGTCCTTGCACTGGCTCCCTATCCGAGAACGAGCTCAGTTCAAGATGGGCTGTATTACTTTTCAGGCTTGGATTGGCGCAGCCCCTGCTTTCATTTCTTCGGAAATTAAAGTCTACGCCCCCGTTAGGGAGCTGCGCTCATCCTCCCAACATTTGTTGGCAGTTCCCCGCTTTAGGCGTAAAAAGTGGGGGGGCACGAAATTTTCCACACTTGCCCCCGCTTTTTGGAATTCTCTCCCCGCCCACCTCAGATCTTCTACTCAATACTCACTCTTCCGAAAGGCACTAAAAACTTTTCTCTTCGCACAAGCCTTCCCACTGTAACTGTCTTGTTCTGCCTCCCCCCTGATCTTCTTGTTCTCTGGGTTCTGTACACTACAGCGCCATAAAACCGCCAGGTGAACGTGCGCTCTATAAATGCTTTAAACTCAACTCAAACTCAATCTCATGTATGTGCGGATTCTGGCCCGATTGCTCCTCCAGGTAAAGGTACACTTTCTTATTCTTCCAATCAAAACGCAAGACCTTTAATGGAGGCCCTCACCTTCGTCAGAGAATGGATGTCTTGGTCATTGATTTCTGTTTTAGATTGGGTACTTTTGTGCTGGTTTATTGATTGGTGTATTTGTTTCTTTTTGATTTTCAGCATCTGGAGCAAGGTCTTACTAATTTCACCCAATGATGAAGGATATCCAGGCCTAAATGCACCAGGGATTCATAATTCAATGAATATTGTTCTGATAAATGTAATCAAGATGGATACATGATTTATAATTTGAAATCATTTTGGCTCAATAATATGAATAGGAGTGTGAACGTGATGGAGCACGGACTTGTAGAAAGAGACTTGCTCGTAAGTAATCTGCTCGTTTAACTCACTAACATGTTATCAATTGCGTTTTGTGTAAAACTAATGCGCACCACATAAACACACGGGTTAGTGAAACTTGCTTATGTGTTTGCTAACGTTAACAACTTGAGCGAATTACTAAAACCACTTTAACGGGGAAATCTTTACTGCGCATGCGTCAGTTGCATCTATGCAATATGACGAAGTAACGCTTGGATGGAAATTCTTGCGCATGAGCAGAAGGCACTAAAAAGGAGTCTTAAAGACTCGCATGCATGGCAGCTGCTTAGCTGCAGCGAAAACGAGCTATTTTACTAATGCTAATGCGGGGAAAGTATTAATAAGTAAAGGGGAATAGAGTAGAGATGGGTGGGATACAGCGAAACCATTTATTTTTGAAGTAACATTTGTCTTTCTGACTTTATTATTAGTGCGCATTTGGGCCTCTCGTGTGTAACTGAAGCAAGCTGAGCCATGTGACTGAACTGTACAACTGTGCATGCCTACTGAAAGAGGGCCCGGAACGATGACACTGATCTGAACCAGAGCCAAGGTCGCAAGATGACTTTGTGTGAGAACGGACGGTGAAAAGTTCAGCAGAATGAATCTACATGTTGAAGTTTTAACAAATGTTACAAATGTAATGTGAATGCGGGTGGGAAATAACATTTCTGAATAAAAATTAAGGGGATGGATCTGTGAACAATGATTAGTCTGAATAAAGTGACATGTAATGACATGACATGTGTGATGATCTCCCCCCCCCTTGGCTGACCAATTAGATTTTGAATTTTTATGTTATTGAAACTTTGGTGGGTGGAACATCCAGAACGAAAGGTATATTTGAGATAACTTTAGTTAGTTAGTTAGCACAAGAGCGCAATTTGCTGAATGCTGCAGAGGGGAGATGCTGTTGGTGTAGCGGGTGATGCTGATGCGAGAGAGACGCTGTGAGATGCTGATGAAGAAGCCAAATGCAGTACTTTCTATCCTAATTTAATTGGGGTTAGATAAGAAGATCGCGGAAGAATTTCGAGGAGGAAGAGAGTGTCAGAGAGGGGTGCGGCGCAATCGTCGGTATTAGAGAGGTCAACTATCCTGTCCTGATTCCTGTCCTGAAGTCTTTGTCGCCTGAACTATCCTGGGGGACCCTTACAGCCCTTTGGCCAGGGGGTTGGTCTTCACACCATTCCTGGTAATTATTATTTTGTGTATCTGCAGATGTTATTTCCTCTCTGTCCTCTCCCTTTCTGAGCATACGTCATTGCAAATGTTTGAAGTATATGGTTGATGATTAATTGATTGAATTTTCTCTCCTAATGAGTGAAGGTGACTATACTGTATTTTTGAAGTGGTTCACATGCTCTAAAATTTAGATAAAGTTTTAAAATCTTAAAGGAGTCTGTGGTTATTTCATTTCATTAAAGTTTAAGTAAGTTAGTTTTATGTCATTATCACCATCGATTAGTTCAACTAATGGTCCATCGACCAGAGGAAAGAACTTTTTGATCTGTGAAAGGTTAGTTAAGGATAATGAATAACTAAACCTGATATTGTGATCACACACATAAACTTTGACTCCAGCGGTTTACTCAATTGTAGTGTGTTGTTTATGGGCCCAGGTGAATATATGGTAGTAAAGTATCTGACGTTGGAACGCCGCTGGATCAGTTTTATGGTAGCAGAGGATGGTTATTATTGACTAGTTTGGTGATGAATATTGATTATTGAATACTGATTTATGTTTAACAAAAGAGTTAGTGTCTTGTTTTCATGTTGTCTAGAAAATTCCCGGGAAATGAATAGCGGGTGGTGACAGAAGCCACACTGCAGTGAGGTTACTCGTCTGTTGGAATAATACTGAGTAGCTACGCAGGGCTGGCAGTGTTAATTTAGGGACTATTTCGTATATAAGTTGAGTGTGAGTGATAGCAGAGAGTTCGCTGGTGAAACTTTGGTCTTATTTCCTAGTAAGGGTAACCTTGAAGGAGTAACAGGTTCTTCCGAGTTTGAATGAAGGGTAAAAAGAGGTTTTTACTCGTATTAGACGAGTAGCAATTCTGAGACTCCAGAATACGTCAAAATCTATCCTTTGTTTAGTGGAACAGGCAGAGTAGCGAATTTTTGTTGTTGTTGTTATTAACTAATATTTAATGGAAAGTATCAAGAAATACGTTTTCGTATTACCTTGTGAAGGGAAGGTCAGTCGCCAGAGTTGCACTGACGTCACAGAGAGCCTCGCTGGGATTGGTTGAAACAGCGGGTGTGTGACAGAAGCAGATTTTAAAGGAGGGGTCAGTAGTGAGGAGTAATACTGACGTCATAAAAGGCCGCGCTGGCATTGGTCAGACCACGAGCGTGAGCCTGAGTTTGATTGGATGATTAGTTAGAAGCCACGCTAGGATTGGACGAAAGAGAAATTATATGCAGGGTTCTCATTTGACTGCTAGTTTGAGTCGCGCAGATAAAAGATTTCAAGAGTTTGCAGAATATAATTTTATATATCGTTCATCTAGAATGTATGGCGAAAAGAGAAAAATGTCATTAATAAAGAAAATTAAGAATTTCTTTAAGAAAGATAAGCCTGTATTGACTAAAGAGGGAATTCCTATTCCGCCACCGAAAACACCTGCTTCTTTTATGATGATGGAGAGAGGATATCACACTTGTGTATGGTTGGAAAATTGGATAGAATATACGAAAGGTGATTGAGTGCTAGCTTTCCCTGATAATGGTACGTTTAATGGGAGAATTCTTCAGAATTTGAGGATGAGAATGAATGATTTGGAACCAAGACCTAGATTAACTTAGTATCAGGCTTTGGAAGAAAGGGAGACTGAATCATATGAACGAGAGAAATGCCGAGGTGGGAGATATAAGGGATTTTTCCCCTGATACTTGCGTGAGTCAGAGGGTTTATATCCAGTGTTAATGGCAGAGGAACAGTCTGGAGGCAAGTGTAAGGAGAAAACGAAACACCTGAATGTGACAGGATATGGTGAGTCAGCTGATGAATTGATAGAGGATATTTTAACTAAAAATCCTCCACCGTACCAAGAAGTACCCAGTAGAGTCATCCCAAGTGCACCGGTAATGGGAACACACTTAATACCTCAAGTTTTACATGATACATCAGTCAATAGGGTGCTTGAAGACAAAGAAAGAGAAGCATTCAATAGAAATAGGGAAGAATTAATACAGAAAATAAGTCAATTGAATATAAGCCCTGAAGCATTGACAGTACCAAGGACCGTAGGTCCTGTTATCCCATTATACGGAGATAAAGTGAATTGCCCAAAACCCCGAGCTGTAACAACTCCTTTGAGTAATCCAAGAAAATAGATAGTAATAGCTGAGGATCAGGTCTGTGAGTGTGATTCAATAATTTAATTAGTGGATCTTCCAATAAGGGAAAATTTAACAGAGACCCCTAAAATAATTACACCCGGAAATTCAAGAGAAAGAAGGACCATGGTACCTTTAGGAACTAGAAGTTCGACAGCGGTCACTCCAGAAGGTTTAGGGAGAGGGGCACAGGAAATAGAAAAACAAAGCTCAGCACCAAAGATTTTAGATATTTACAAATTGAAAGTGGAGTTGGAAGAAATGATTGCTGGAAATGTGGGAATAGATAGGTTGAATCTTTACAATGAAGAGTTGTTGTTGATATGTAGGAGCATAACCAGAAATGCGAAATTGTTTCATGAGAGATTGACAGAGCTTGCTTCAGAAATTGGAGTGGAAATAGGGAGATCAAAATTGTTACAGAAACCATACAGAGTGGAGTTTACTGATAAAGATTTGGAGAATATGAATGTTTCTGGAAGAAAATTACAAGTAAAAGAATTAATGAACATTTTGCAGAAGTAGGAAGACATTGACAAGTGGAGAACTAGGTAGACAAGAATGAATGAGGAAGCACAGGCAAAGGAAGCGTCATCTGCATTCTTGTTAAAGGAATCAGAAAAGGCAGAAAGATTGTGTCCCTTGAGAGAAGTTCCTGGTGGTGGATATGTCCATGTTCCATGGAACAGACAGGATATTTTGTCATTTACAAACGATTTCCCTAGGTTGAGAGAGAAACCATTTGAATGGTATAAACAGGTTGAAAGATTTGTGAAAGTTTCGAAAGTCCTGCTGTAGGATCTAGATGGATTGTTTGCTTTAGTGGTACCTGCTGATTTATGGACAGAGTGTAAGATTACAGTTGATTGGCCAAGTGAGGAGTATCCAAGAGATTTGAAAACAGGAGCACCCTCAGATGATGTGATGAAGAAATATCACCAAGTAATTACTTTTCTGAAAGGGAAAATCCCTCCTAAAGAAACAGATTGGTTAAAGATAGATAGAACAACTCAAGAGCTAAATGAATCTGTACATGCATATTACGAGCGGTTGTTACAGGTGTTTAAGCAGTATAGTGGTTTTGAGAACATTGTTGATAAGGATATGGGACATTTGGTGTATCGGTTTGTGTATGGTTTGAAACCGGAGATTAGTCAGATGATTCAACAGCACATGTTGTGCTGGCAGAGCAAGTCGATCGACGACATTTTGAAATATGCAAAGTATAGCGGAGACAACATTGAGGCACGGCGTAGAAAGTTAAAAGAGAAAATTATGTGGGCACAAGTGAATTTGGCAGAACAGCAAGAAAATAAATAGAACACTCAGACTGATAGTCAGGTTAAAGAGCAGAATCAGAATGATGAAGTGGCGAATGGTGGTAAATTAACAGGACGAATGAATAGAGAGGAAGCGATGAAGAAGTTTCCTTGTCATGCGTGCGGAAAGCTTGGACATTGGAAGAACGAGTGTAAGATTATACAGAATAATAATGGGCCAAATCAAAATTTAAATCCACAGACGCAGAATGAAGTGATTATGAATCAGCCGCAGCAGGTAGTTACTTCACAGTATCAGGTTCCACCAGCTCCTATGCCAAACTTTGTGAACCCACAAAAGTACAGTACCAACGCCGGATTTTAAGGAGAAAGTGGTAATAAAAACTCTGTAGTTTCACAATATCTTTTACAGAATAATAATGACGAAGAGGAATACTTGCAGTGACGGTGCCTGAGGGGGAAGGAAGAGGAGTGCGTACTTGGCACATCCTGCCGGTAGACCAGTCAGGTCCATTTATTGATGGGAAAGTGGAAGGAAATGATATCACTTTTCTATTGGATACTGGTGCTACCCAGTCTACTGTGAGAACAGCAGACATCCCAAACCTACCCCTCTCGGGAGAAAGCATCCAAGTAGTTGGAGTGTCAAATCAACAGATTAGAACCCCAATCACAAAGCCAATGGAAGTACATATTGGAAATTTTAAAGACATGCATCGATTTGTAGTGTGTGATTCTTGTCCAGTAAATCTGTTAGGATGAGACCTACTGTGCAAAATGAATTGCACAATCTATTGTACACCGGATGGTGTCGCATTCCAAACCCCTGATGAGGACGTTGTATAAAAGATGTTGTTAGCCAAGCAAGGTACAGAGGTAGATGGAACGTTTTCATTGATGACTGAAAGTGAATTACCAGAAGAATTAAGAACCACAGTGAATCCTGGTGTATGGGATTTTATAGGAAAAGATATTGGGCTCATGGCAAATGTAGATCCAGTGAAAGTAACGGTGAAAGAAGGAGCAGTTTACCTAAATACTCGACCGTACAAAATGAGTCCAGAAGTAAAAGCAGGAGTTGCTCCAGAAATTGACCGAATGATTAAACAAGGCATTTTGAAAGAAATAATAAGTAGCCCTTGTAATTCGCCAATAATAGGACTTAAAAAGCCCAGTGGGAAGTACAAAATAGTGCAGAATTTATGAAAAATAAACAAAATTGTTGTGCCTTGTTGACCCATAGTGCCAAATCCAGCAGTGATCCTTTATCAGATACCCTGGAATGCAGGCTGGTTTACAATAATTGATTTGTGCCAAGCCTTTTTCTCTATTCCTTTGCACCCAGACAGCCAGTATTTATTCGCATTTAAGTTAGAAGACCGTATCTTGGCATGGTGCCGAGTTCCTCAAGGGTATACAGACAGTCCCTCGATTTTTAATCAAATTCTGAAAAAGTGTCTGGAGAAATTGGTCATGCCCAGAAACTCAGTCCTGGTTCAGTACATTGATAACCTACTGGTGGCATCAAAATCACGAGAAGATTGTGTCACTGACACAATTGCATTACTGAACCATGTGGCCGAAGGAGGACCCAAGGTGTCTCCAGAGAAATTGCAGTTTTGCCAGCAAGAAGTAAAATATTTAGACCACAAAATAGAAAGAGGAGTGCGAAAAGTTACCCCAGAAAGAATAAGAATAATAAAGCAAATGCAGTTACCAAAGACACAAAGGGAGATGAGAATGTTTCTCGGAGTAGTTGGGTACTGTAGGCAGTGGATTATAGGATTTTCCCTGCTAACAAAACTATAGATTCAGTTGACCCGAAAGAGAGCAAAAAATCCAATTGTCTGGAATGATGAGTACGTGGAAGCGTTTGTGAAGTTGCGAAATAGTCTGTGTGAGGCCCCTGCCTTAGGCATGCCTGATTATATGAAAGAGTTCGCATTGTTCTGTTGTGAGAGAGAAAATTGTGCACTTTCAGTGCTGACTCAAAGACATGGATTAAGCCGACGTCCAGTAGCATATTTTTCTGCTACTTTGGATCCTGTGGCTTCAGCTTTACCTGGCTGCTTAATAGCAGTAGCTGATACTTGTATAAGTCTGGAACAAAGTGAGTCGATTGTGATGGGACATTCAGTCAAAGTTTATGTTCCACATTCAGTTGAGATTCTCTTAACAAGAACTCGAACACAGCACCTTACCCCTAGTCGGATGACTCAGTATGAAAGAGTGATTCTGGAAGCAGAAAATGTGACAGTAATCAGATGTACAATAATGAACCCTGCTTCCCTATTAGCAGACCCATGCTGTGAGGAAGTGAAAGACAAAGTAGATCATGATTGCCTGGATGTGACTGAAAAGTGTACCAAGCCCCGTCCCGACATAAAAGAAACGCCCCTGAAAGAGCCAGATCATGAACTATTTGTAGATGGCTCTTGCCTGAGAACAGAGGAAGGAGGACTTACGCTGTGTGTAAAGTAAGAGGTGAACAGATACATTCAAAGACCTGAGGAGGGACAGACAGGAGAAGAAGAACACGTTCAGGCAACAGAAGAACAAATTGTAGTAAGACCTGAACAGGAACAGTTAGGCGAAGAAGAACAAGTTTGGGCAGAAGAAAAAAATCACTTGAACTAAGACCCGAACAGGACCAGATAGAGGAAGAAGAAAAGGTTCAAGTGGATGACAACAGGTCTGAACAGGAACAGGTAGAGAGTGATTCTGAAGAAGGGGAACTGATTGTGCCTAGCCACCCTGAAAATAAAAGAACTTTAGAGAATGACTAAGAGGGTGAAAATGCAGTTCAGATTAAAATGGTCAGAAAAGGTGACAACTGGCCAGGTGGAGTGAAAAGATTGAGATACTATCTGAGAAAAACAAGAGAAAGACCAGAGCAAGTGAATGAGGTTACTAGTCACACTCAGTCTAAACAGTCGATTGTGAGAAACACTCGAAGAAGACCAAGACTGAGAAATTTGAATAACAAATACAAGGGTCCTGAGTGGACCTATGTAATATTGAAATTTAGACTTAAGTGAAGGGTCTGAAAAAGTAGATGCTGCATTTTGTTAGTGATTTCAGTAGGGCTATTGCTAACAGTAGCAATTCCTTAATTTATGATAACAAATAAGAAGAATGATACAGATACTAATGGAAAGGCAGATACAGTAAAAGGAGATAGAGTTGAATTAGAAGCACCAGATGAGACAGATTTTCATCACACAGTATTAGATAATGATACATCTTTAAATGCTTTCACAAAATTGTTATTTCAGTATGTAGATACAATGGAGATTAGTGATTGTTATGTTTGTATGAAATTACCAGCGTCAGTGTCAGAAGGTGTCACATATCACCATTTACCTTTAGTTTATGGTATTTCATGTAGTGTACTAGCAAGTCTGTTCTATAGAACAGGAAAACGTCAGTATTATTATTCAAACTTAGATGTAGTATTCTCAGAACTTCCTATTCGAAGATCATGAATCCAGTGCTTAGTAGTCAGGATGCAAAGTTTATGGGTGAATTTTTTCTAACTATTAAATCCATAGATATAGTAAAGGCACACAAGCTTAACCTAAATTGTATATTACGTGAAGAAGTGAAAGTGTTTTTGAATGTATTTGAAGAAAGGAGACAAGATTACCAAAAGAAAGCTGCTGAACAGAAAACTCATGTACCACCATGGGCTGAGAAAGAGGGAATTTATACAGCTGGCAAGGCTCATGCTGCGATGTCCCTAGACTTTGTGAAGAAAGGGAAAACCTGCCTCCATAGATTAAAGACAGACTATAATAACGTATTTATTGGTTCCAGTGAATGTGAACATAATTTCCTAATTTTGGGAGGTTGGGGACTAAAAGGGGGAACTGATCCAGTATTTCCTGGGGTTTACTACGTGTGTAGGAATAATGCATACTATAAGTTGTCTGCATTGTGGTATGGAAGTTGTTATTTTGGGATTGTATTTCCGAAAATTTACCACGTAAAAAGAATCATTGGAAACAATGAAAACACTAATGGACTAACACGAAGAAAGAGAGATAGTTTTTCAGAATAGTAGGAGACATATTTGGTGCATTGATACCTTCAGCGGGAGTCATTCTAAATTCACATAGAACTTGTAAATTGTCGACAGTAGTTGATCGTCTTTCGACGGATACTGCTGTGGGTTTCTTGATGATTAATAAAGAAATGGTTGTGATTAGGTCTATGGTTTTACAAAACCGACTTGCGCTGGATATCTTATTGGCAAAATAGGCCGGAGTCTGTGGAATGCTGAAAGTTAAACATTGTTGCAGTTACATTCCTGACAAAAGTAAGGAAATTAGGAGATATATTAAGAATATTACGAAACTTCATGAACACTTGAAACCACTGGAGGTTGACAATGTATGGGAAAGACTAACAAAAAGTATTTCTTCAATAGGGACCTGGTTTTCTGATTTAGGGAAAAGTATTGTAGGTCAAATAATTCTTCCAGTAGTTGGAAGAACAATAATAGTTTTGACAATAATGATTTGGTGCAAATGTTGCAGAAACAAAGGAAGAGTAAGAAATATTAAGTGAATGGGAAAGGAAGGAAAAGAAAGAGAATATGATGAGATTGAAATGGAGAAAATGAAAGGAAGGATCTATAAAAAGATGAGAGATTTAGAAAATAAAGATGAAGATGAGAAAGCAAAAGAGGAGAATGAAAACGAGAAATACTGAAAGTTGGCATCTGGTTAGGGATGGGTAATTTTGTGATGGCTCAAAAATGCCATCAGAGAGAGGATTGCTGGAGCAAGGACTCGTAGAAAAGAGACTTGCTCGTAAGCAATCCGCTCGTTTAACTCACTAACATGTTATTAATTGCGTTTTGTGTAAAACTAATGCGCACCACATAAACAAACGGGTTAGTGAAGCTTGCTTATGTGTTTGCTAACGTTAACAACTCAAACGAATTACTAAAACAGCTTTAATGGGGATATCTTTACTGCGCATGTGTCAGTTGCATCTATGCAATATGACGAAGTAACGCTTGGAGGGAAATTCTTGCGCAGAAGACACTAAAATGGAGTCTTAAAGACTTGTGTGCATGGCACCTGCTTAGCTGCAGCGAAAACGAGCTACTTTACTAATGCTAATGCGGGGAAAGTATTAATAAGTAAAGGGGAATAGAGTAGAGATGGGTGGTATACAGTGAAATAAACAAATGAAGGAGTATACCCTGAAGAAAAAGATCAATGAGATATGTAAAGGAGGAAAAAAGGAAAACATTATCCCCTCACTCACCAACCTAGTTGGTGACATGCTTCATCACTGAAGTCCCACCCGAGTAGCCGAATGCCACCCGGGTGTGCTTCAATGCCTGATTACAGCGGAGCAGGTTTTAATCGCAACGGTAGTGATAGTGAGTGAGAAAGTGAATTAAAAATGTCTTTATTGTACTCCTTAAAGTTTAATATGGAGCAATAAGACAAGATTAAAAACAAGGTGTGATACCTAAACAGGTTAAATTGACCTATGGTATCTATAGAAAGTGATGGTCGTGGTGGTCTACATGTTTCAACCTTTCATGGATACTACTAGGTTTTCATCAGGTCCTATGCAACGACCCGGGCGGTATACACACACTAAGGTGCACCCGTCCCTGGATCATACATGAATCATTCCGGATACTCATGGATGACTCCTTTCAGCCTTCTGTGAAAGGAAAAAATCTGGAAGACAAATAGACAATCACACACAGTCCTAGTTATTACTGTGTACTGGCCAGTTCATTCCTCTCATTCATATCTCCAGCATGTAGTGTAGCCTCTACCGTGGTAAGTATATTGGTGCACACACACCATGCACATTGTGCAATTTGTGCGTTTGTGAGTTCACATCGCAATAGTGAATGTTATTCATAGATGAACTGGAGTGCAAGTCCACCCCTATTCGTAGTGTCGTACCCACAAAAAATTCCCAAGTGGGTGTCACAACGCTCACCTGAAAGTGAGCATATTATCATGTCGAGCCATTAAAATACACATGTGCACATATCGTACAAATGTACTTGTGTCGATGTGAACGGACAGACAATACAAACATATAGGAGGAAACCGAGAAACAAGCTTACTAGAGACTAGCTTCTGTCTCGCCCCATGGGAACCGTGTGGGGGCGCTGGTTATAGTCACATACTGTGGGCGTAAAACAAAGTAACATTGTAGTTTGCATCACATACCTTTTCTCTGTGACTGCGCCCAAGCGGAGCCCACCCGCATTTCGTTCATACTCACGTCTTCAATCCATACCGCCCACCTTCTAACCTAAGGAGACGACCTACACAGAGCTCCGAGGATCATCCAGTGTTTAGCTCGGCGGTTTTTATGCCGGTTTGAAACACTTCCTGGACCGTGACGTTGTCACGTGATCATGTCATGACGTCAAAGGGGCGTGGTCAGGAGCCGGTCAACCTTTGACATGTTTGATCACCAACTACTAATCAAGGCCCTACAAGAAAGGGTAGGTGCCGATGAGGTGTTCCTACGCTGGTTCTCCTCCTTCTTACACAACCGTTTGCAAAGGATAAAAATCAAAAACTTTACCTCCGACCTTCACCCCGTCAGCAGGGGTGTACCCCAAGGTTCAGTGCTCTCACCACAACTGTTCAACATATACATGGAACCCCTCACCACCATACTTAAAAATGCTAACATCCCCTTCCACCTATATGCTGATGACACCCAGATATATCTAGAAACCTCCTCCCTAGACGACATCCTCAGACTAAATGACACTCTGAAAGAAATCCAACACTGGCTGTCCAAAATCACCTAAAACTCAATCAAGACAAAACGGAGATCCTCCTCATCTCCAACAAAGAAGTGAACCCTCAAATTGCAGAATGGCTGAAAGCTATGGATGCTCTCAACGGTAATCTCACTCTTGCGAACTCCGTAAAATCTCTAGGAATCACCCTAGACCCAAAACTTGACATGACCAACCACATAAAAAACTCTGCAAATGGTGCCTTCCTCAACCTGAAGCTTCTCAACAAAATTAAACCATTCATCCCTACCAAGGACCTCAAACAAGCCACCCAATCACTGGTGCTATCCAGACTCGACTATGGTAATGCAACCTTATTGGCTCCACAAAATCCCACCTAGCTCCCCTCAAAACAACCTACAACGCAGCAGCCAGAATGGTCACTGGAATCAGGAAATACGATCACATCTCACCAGCACTAAGAGAACTAAAATGCCTCCCAGTTGAACAGCGTGCTAATTTCAGAACTGCTTGCCTCACGCACCAAGCCCTACACACAGGAAAACCGGACTATCTGGCCGCCAAACTCAAGAGGGCCGGTCAGACAAGAAACCTCAGGAGCTGCAACACCCTTCTTCTCATCCCTATGAAAACACACAAACAAAAAAACGCTGCTACGTCCTTAGCAGGAGACGCACCCAAAATCTGGAACTCCATCCCAGCAGATACCAGAACTATCTCGTCCTTCACAAAATTAAAAAAACACCTAAAAGGACTCCTCCTCAACCTCTCCCTGCCAAATGGATAGCCGCCGCCTTTACGCTAACCCTGACTCCGTCACTCTTTGACTTTGTATCACAAAGATCCACCTCAGCTCACTCCAAGACAATTGTGCATAAAATGAGGTTGCCTCAGGACTCACGTACTACCTCAACAATGCATACAATGAGGTTGCCTCAGAACTCACGTACTAACTCAAGAATGCACTGCACTCTTGGACTTCCGAACCTTTATGCATAAGACTGCTCTACTATATAACTCCTACGAAATACTGTTGTAAAGCGCTCCGATACTCCCGGGTCCGGCCAGCGCTATATAAAACTCCTTAAATAAAATAATTTCACCACATAGCACCGAGGAAACAGGATGAGACCTCCCGTGCAATGTACGTGTACACCACGGGTACTCATAGTACGGCCCGCGGGCCGGCGGCGGCCCGGCAAGCCTTCCGTGGCGGCCCGCGGACCTTACAGACATCATACCTGTGTGTTTTTTACATCGCCGGTTGCAGCAGCGTGGAGCTTCTGGGGCCAGGGCGATTTCTTTTAAAGACCATTAACTTGTAAATGAGGCTTTGTTGAATTTCACCTCTTCTTAGCGCCCCTGATGCAGGGGCGCTAAGAAGAGGTGAAATACAATAAAGCCTCATTAACAAGTGAATGGTTTTTAAAACACCTGTTAAGTACTTGGGTGCGGCGGGGGCTGTGTGTGTTCTCGGAAGCTGTCTCAGCGCGGGTGAGGTGTCAAAGGGTGAGGAGGACAGCAGGGTGAGGTGACGGAGGGCAGCAGGGAGTGAGAGCAGCAGGTGAGGTGACAGGGGGAGGAAGACAAAGTGCGCAGAGGGAGGAAGACAGAGGGAGAGGGAGAGGGGGAAGACAGAGGGAGACAGATAGGGAGACAGACAGGGAGACAGAGGGAGAGGGAGGGAGACAGAGGGGGAGGGAGGGAGAGCGAAAGGGAGACAAACAGCGATTCAGAGAGAGAGAGAGGGAGGGAGACGGAGAGAGAGAGGGAGACAGAGGGAGGGAGACAGAGAGAGGGAGGGAGACAGAGAGGGAGAGGGAGGGAGACAGAGGGAGGGAGACAGACGGAGGGAGAAAGATGGAGAGAGGGAGGGAGACAGACGGAGAGAGAGAGAGAAGGAGACAGGGAGACAGAGAGGGAGACAGAGAAAGGGAGACAAACAGAGTGAGTGAGACAGAGGGGGAGAGAGAGAGTGATAGAGAGAGGGAGGGAGACGGAGAGAGAGTGGGAGGGAGACAGAGATAGAGAGGGAGGGAGACGGAGAGAGAGAGGGAGACAGAGAGAAAGGGAGACAGAGTGAGTGAGACAGATGGAGGGAGACGGAGAGAGGGAGACAGAGGGAGGGAGACAGAGGGAGGGAGTGAGACAGAGGGAGGGAGATGGAGAGAGGGAGGGAGACAGACGGTGAGAGAGATAGAGAAGGAGACAGGGACACATAGGGAGGGAGACATAGGGAGACGGAGACAGAGGGAGACAGGGAGGGATAGGGAGGGAGGGAGGCAGAGAGAGAGAGAGGGAGAGAGAGGGAGAGAGAAAGAGAGAGAGAGAGAGGGAGGGAGAGAGAGAGAGGGAGGGAGGGAGACAGACAGAGAGAGAGAGGGAGGGAGGGAGACAGAGAAAGGGAGACAAACACAGAGAGGGAGACAGAGGGAGGGAGAGAGAGAGAGAGATAGAGGGAGGGAGGGAGAGAGGGAGGGAGGGAGGGAGGGAGAGGTAGGGAGACAGACTGAGACAGACAAGAGGGAGACAGAGGGAGGGAGACAGACAGAGGGAGGGAGAGGGAGGGAGACAGAGAGAGGGAGAGGGAGGGAGACAGAGAGAGGGAGGGTGACAGGGAGGGAGACGGAGAGCGAGGGAGGGAGACAGAGAGAGGGAGACACAGTGAGGGAGACAGAGGGAGAGAGAGAGAGGGAGGGAGACGGAGCGAGAGATAGATAGATAGATAGATAGATAGATAGATAGATAGATAGATAGATAGATAGATAGATAGATAAAGATGTGTGAATGCCGGGTCTGGTGGCTCAGTGGACGAAGGCGTCCGCTGCAGGGGCCTGTGTTCAACCTCATGGTCATAGGTTTTTTTTTGCTCTAGCCCCGCCTCCTCCCCCACTGCCCCCGCCCCCACCGGTGCGGCCCTCAGCCACAAACCACACTGTAAATGTGGCCCCCGAGAGAAAGTTTGTGAGTACCCATGGTGTACACCAACAAAAATGTAAAAAGAAAGAAAGGGGATGTTTTTAAAAAAATAGTAAGAATACCACCATGTACTGGTCTAAATACATAATTAAGGGGAAATGTCAGAGATGAGTCGGTCATATTTACTCAGACCTCTGGTCAAGATTACGGTCTCATTGTTAGTGAAGTATAAAATTCGATAAGTGAGCAGGCATTATTTGGTAAACCAACAGTGTTAAAACACAGTGGTAAAAAACAGGCAAAAAACAGGAAAAAGAGCATCCATTAAAACAGAGGTAGGCCATATTCTCATTTTAACCCTGCTTTACTAAGTTCCACGAGACGTTGTCATTTAACCCGTTCTTATGAGTAGACAATCTATAAACCCAGCATTGTTCTTTCTCAAAAAGACGCTGCTGAGTGTGTTCTCTGGTTCTGACTAGTTCAATTATTGTCAATCTCATATCATTTGTGGTTTGCGTGGAGGAAATGTTCAGTGAGTTTTGTTGTCACTTTCTTGCACCTGATTGTGCTGCGGTGCTCACATATCCTTTGTTTTACTTTCCTTCCAGTCATGCCTACATATTGTAGGCTAAATGGGCATGTTATGAGGTAGATGACGTTAATGCTGTTGCAATTAGTGTGTGCCTTTTGTGTCCAAACCTTTCCAGCTTCCAGGTTTAAGGTTTTGGTGGCGGTTGTTATATAGCACACACTACAATTGCCACAGGGAAAGTGGCCTGTGACATTGGGTAGGCCCCATGCGTTCAGTACAGTGGTTGTATTTTCTTGTTCCGTTTTTCTAGGGCGTGTGGTTACAAGTGTGTCTTTTAAGCTTCTCGCCCTCTTGAAGGAGAATAAAGGTTTCTCCCAGTGTAAATTTCCTGTCTGGAGAATACCCCAGTGTTTGTTGATAAAACGTGTCACCTGATTGGAGATCGTACTATATGTGGTTACACATGTTAGTGGTGTGTCTTTTTCTGTTGTTGGTTTTTCTTCTAGAAGGGCTTCCCAAGGTTGGTTCCTTGCACGTTTTTGACAAGTGTTCAATATTTGTTCTGGGTATCCCCTTTCCGATAGCTTCATGGAAAGGTCGGCTGCCTGGGGTCGGTAGTCAGAGGTTTTACTACAGTTACGTCTAAATCTGAGGTACTGTCTGTAGGGGAGATTCTCCCTCAGTGCCCTGGGATCAAAACTCTCAAACCTAAGGAGATTGTTCTTGGCAGTAGGTTTATGATACGTTACTGTCTTCATCATAGTACACACAATATCACAAACCACAGATTGGGACAAGCTAACAGAAATGAAAAAGAATAGGATTCGGGCAATACTTCATGGCACCATACTAACTGAGTACCTTAGGAACAACACTGCACCTAAGGGCTTACTTGTCACTAACGCACCACGCATCTTTCTTGAAGACTCTGTGTTTAGGAAAGATTGGGCACAGATCACGTGGCTT
Source organism: Triturus cristatus (assembly GCF_964204655.1). Taxonomy (NCBI): domain Eukaryota; kingdom Metazoa; phylum Chordata; class Amphibia; order Caudata; family Salamandridae; genus Triturus; species Triturus cristatus. Next base: position 944,904,078 of record NC_140579.1, read on the forward strand.
TGCACCCGTGACTAGATGGTATTAATAATAAAGACAGCTTTGAGACTATTCGAGACAATGCTGGTAGAGATACAACTAACAGAAAATCATATCAAGACAACCATCACAGGATATAGAAGGAAACTGGACGAGTTGAACCGAGAAATGAATGAATACAGAGTAAACTTAACCCAACAGAAAGTCCAAAAATTCCAAAAAGACCTCAAACGTTTCTCTTATGTAAAAACATACCCCTATTCTGACCCAGATTTCACACCCCCTGCTAAGACAGCAAGGAATTCAGATATTTCAAGTAATGACTCTTCGGTCAGTAGTGGCTCCAGCACAGGGAGTGGGAGATTCAGACAGAGGGGGAAAAATAGACCCCAGAACACATGGCCCAATGTCAGCGCCCCAATGATGGGTGGGTTCCCAGGCCCCTATAACCCACACCGGCAGTACCCCATGTATGGGTGGCAACCACCATTTCCTCAACCCCTATTCCCATAGAACGCTTACAGGCCCCCTTTTTTAGACAGGGGCAGAAGGGGAAGAGGCAAAAGAAAGGGGCAGAACTAGGTACACTGGGAGGAAGAGAACCCAGTGGGGAACAACAAGAGGAGCAAAACACGGGACCCCCAGGCAGGGACAAGCAACAGCAGGGCTTAGTCACCAATTTGTCTTCCAGACCCCTCATGACAACAGAAGAAAAGGTTTTAAACAAAGGGCTAGGGTTTGTCCCAACGATTAAACTGGACAAATTCAATCTTCATTGTGAACTGGCTGGTTTCTTTCTGAGGCTAAAAGCTTTTTTTTGAAAAACAAGGCGATAGGGTACACACCCAGGACCAATGTGAGACGGGCTTGCGTGTTAAATCCACGTTCATACCACCGCCCCACACTATTCCTGCGGAGGTGTTAACATTTGAACAAGCCGTCTGTATTGACATTGAAAAAATGGAGGCAAAACAACCATTCTTCAATATGAGCAAGGAAGAAAATTTGGCTCTGGGAAATTTGATGAACGGTGACAGCATTGTCTTAAAACAGGCAGATAAAGGGGGAGGGGTTGTAGTGCTGGACAAGGTAGCCTACCAAACAGAATGCCGTCATCTACTAACCGACAAGAAAAATTACGCACCCCTGACAACCAATCCCACACAGGAGCTGAAACAAGAAATAAAATCCCTTGTGGACTCCGTGCAGGCTAATGGCCATATATCAAAACAGGAAGCTGACTTTCTCACGAATTGTGAAGAAAAAGTACCTTATTTCTATACACTGCCCAAAATGCACAAAAACAAGAATCCTCTAACTGGCAGACCAATCGTTTCTGGAATAGTGTCTTTTCTTGAACCCCTATCACTATTTTGTGATTTGTTTCTGAAAACCATGGTACAGAACACTGAAACATACTTGAAAGACTCCAAGAGCTTACTCAATCTCCTTAAGGACATCACTGTGGATGAAACTACAATTCTGGTTAACTTTGACATCGAAAGCCTTTATACTAGTCTTACTTAGGATGACACTCTGGAAGTTCTTAGGAAAGCTCTTAATGAGACAGATATGACCTATAAAACATTTCATTCTTGAGTGCGCCGCTCTAGCGCTAAAAAGGAACTACTTTGAGTTTGAGGGGGAACTGTACCTCCAAACTGGCGGGACTTCCATGGGAAGCACCTTCGCCCCTTGTGTGGCAGGGCTTTATGTCATTGACTTTGAGAGAAAGTATATACTAGGTGATGCCAACCCTTTCTCTTCACACATTGTGTTTTGGGAGAGATACATTGATGATGTCCTTGCCATCTGGCAAGGACCTAGTAACATCTTATTGGATTTTATCTCATGGATTAATACTTGTGAAAGAAACCTGAAGTTCACCCACTCAATGGATACCAATACCATGGTTTTCCTAGACATCGTAATTATCAAGGAAGAGGGAAGGCAGGAGACAAGAACGTATCATAAACCTACGGCTCACGGAGCTTATGGTTGTTTAACTGAGCTGAATTGAGGCCGTCCTCTCCGATGATTGCTGTTGTCTGACCTTTGACGATCCACCTCCCGCCCACCACTATCAGTGTTACCTACTACCTGACGGTTGCCTTTTCTGAAGGCTACTGCTCAAGCTGACTACCGCCACATCTCCGCCACGCTGTTTTTCGGCGGTTGGCTTGCGGTTGGGCGGCTTGAGCGGGTTCTCTGCGGAGCAGACAGGCTTGGAGGCAAGCCAACGTGAGTGGTTTGTTGAGTTTGTTGGTGTGGTGGTGAGGGGGGGACAAGGTCGTCCCTGTAAGGTACAGGGCACAGGGGGAAAGGAGCTATAACTGAGCAATAACTGTAAAGCATTGAGTAACTGAGTAATTGCCGAGCGGGAAAAGAAGCTCTATTACCGACAACTCAGGGGAGACGCTAACAAATTGCAGGAAAGTGTGAGCCAAAAACTATGAAAATGGTCAAACCTTCAAACTAATTGGGCATTTAAACAATCAAAAACAATCTCAGGAGCGCTAGAGAAGCGTTCAGAAAGCTGAGGGGGCGGCACGATTGTGGGAGCATTTTTAGATCGTGTCATAAACCATCAAGCCTTAATTTATTGCCTGTGTGCAGTAGAACGGAAAGACAGGGAAAAAAAGGAAAAAAATAAAAATAAACAAAAATAAAAAGAAGGGGGCGCTATGAGGTCAGGTCGCACTCGTGGCAATATAACAGCCAAACAAGAGTCAAAAAAATGCAAAAGAAAAACGAATATGTTGGAGGATGCAAGGGATGAAACATCACAAGAAATTGGCCAAGTAAACTCGAAAAATAGTACTCTCGTTGAAATAGAAAAACCAGCAGACAGAAACTCCTCTGCATTAGACAAGAGTGGGCACTCACTTAAACTGGAAACTAGCAACAAAACCAAAATAAGGCAATTCTCACATCAAGCGAAAATTTTTACAAAATTTAGCTTCATAAAAAATGTGGGGGACGCCCTACTATCAAATACGAAAGAGGTACCAGGACTCCAATCACCTCTTCAACCTCTTCAAATAAATCAATCATCATTAACCACAAAAGAGCGGACCTCAACTCATAAAGGTGAAAGTCCAGACCAAAAAAGAGACAAAAGAGACAATAGTAGAATAGTTAATAGCCCTCTACAAAAAACTTCAACCCCGCAATCCAACAAAACATGGATGACCTTTGAAACCACAAATAATATACAAAAAGGAGAAATCGAGGTCGTCCAAATTCATAGACATTGTGAAGCAAACAAAATGGCTGACGACGCTCAAAAAAGAAACCAGGATAAATTCGAAACTAGCTTGGACTGGACTAGTGTTAACGGACCAGGAAAAAATAAGAACCGACTTGGCAACTGTGCAATAGCTATGACATCGAAAATTCACAGCCAAAAAAGCCCGCGTGAAAATCCCTTGCTGAGGTGCATCAACCCCAATCAGGAATGGAAGGGGGAAACACAGGAAAAAACAATAACCCCAATTCTAACTGACGTAATATCAAACTCCCAGCTAGAGCCACCTATTGGAGAAGGAGGAACCAAAGATCGAACCCTGGGTTCAACCCTGGATCCAAATACAGCTAAGAAATTAGAAGGAATAGAATTGGCTTCAGAGCGTGGAATGGAGGGACTTAACCCAGCTGGGAAAGTAGAAGAAATAGAAACCGTTTCAGACCTTGGTACGGAGGACTGGGAAGGTCTCTTGGTTGCTTACACGGAAGAGAAAAGCGGGAGCGGGTCCAACTCTAAAATAAATGACAAAATGTGTGAATACAAACAGGACCCATACGAGGGAGGAAAGTCAATTGAAATTCGTGATGAAACAATAAATACAGACAGTAAGGAGGAAAAACAAAAAAATGCTACTCAGGACACAGCATGGCAGAGTCTGCTAAAAAGAGTCCTACTATTGGTAGAAGCACTGCACTACCAGTCAGATAAGATGGACACCCAACTGACCCTCTTAGACACACTGGCGGTCTTTTTGGTCGCGATTGATGGGAAACTGGGCACATTAAATACATTATTACAAAATAAACAGGATCAAGCTCAAAGCAAGTCCCAGGGCTGTGGATGCGGCCCGATAATTGACAAACTGGCCACACTTCCATCGATGTTGAGCGATTTATTTACATTAATAAAACCATTATCGCAAGGAAAAGAGAGCCACTGGCACAACGGACAAATAGTCGGGGAAATAGATAAGCGTCCCCAAGAATGCCTCACCATCAACAAAAGAGACAAATTAAAAATCACAGCACCTCTCGTAATTACTGAAAATGTCCATACTGTGGTATCGGAGAAACAGATCCACAAGAATCAGAAAGGAGAGGCCAAAGAGACAAGAATAGCGGATAATGAACTGCCTGAAGATCTACCTACTGAGAGGGCTGACAATCATCTAAATGCAAAGCAAAGGAGGGCAAACAAACGCAAAGGCAGGAATCAAAAAATAAAACTGGATAGAGCGGGACTCAGCCACCTCTTTGGGTCATCGCTCAACCAAGATGGACTAAATAATATCCAAACCGACAACGAAGACGCAGAGACTATCAAGGAGACTGACAAGAGGGAAGGAAGAGAAGTTCCTCACCAAGAAGAAACAAATAGACCCTCTCCACCAAGTCTGGAACAAAGAAAAAAACAACAAAATCCAGTTCAAAGAAAGCAAGGCGGTCTGATCGCCAATTCTATAAGGAATCCTAATGAAAACAGTGGAGTAATGCCTGGGAGCGAAAGTGCCCAGCACCCTCCAATCAAAATAAAGGGGAGAGTTATGGAAGAGTTAGATGTGAACATATCGGCACAAAGTAGACAAACATCAATATCTACACAAACAAGAGCGATTCCAAGATTAGACATGAATGAACCACCAGTCCTCACACAAAGGGACTGGAACCAAACAACAAACATAGGTGGACAACAGAAATAACATGACGAAGGGAGTATTGGAGTGGAATCTTCCTTATATCAAGCTCTACCTAAAGAAATGCAAGGAACCGGATTAGGACATGGAGGAACTGCCGAAAACATAAACAAAAGGAAGTCGGAAGATATTAGAAACACAACAGCAAATATTGTATGGTTCACCCCGGACTACATTTCGAAAGGAAGTCATGACATACTGAACAGAGGGAACATCTTACGGCTCTTATCTCATATTCCATCTCTGGCTAGCGTGACTACCTTGGATCTAGTCTCCATCGAATTTACTGTAGTAGTAGGCTCGAAGGCGGATAAAACAAAGGCAACATGGACTACTTCTTCAGTTGCACAGAACATACTGGCCGAGAGCCAAACCTTCCAAAACTGGGGAATCTCAATTGCCCCTTATATAAAACCAAAATACCCTGATTTATTAATCCCTGCAGGAAGAGATGGAGTACAGAACTGCGGCAATAGATCTGGAACGTCAGTACTCCGAGGTGCAATAGGGAACACTGGAGGAAGAACCAGGGAGGACCTGGAATCCACAGGACATGCCTGAGATGGCACGTCAACAGGTCCACCTGATCTGAGATGGATTGCCAGAACAATTAATAATCGAGCAAAATGACCAACTATGGACCTTCCTACATCGAATGGATACAAAGCTACAGAATTTGCTCATGGAATGTCAATGGTCTTGCATCTAAAATGAGCAATCAAGAATTTGTCAGCTATATAAGATCTTTTGACATCATGACCTTTCAAGAGACCTGGCAAGAAGAACCTCCGCATCTGCTTGGCTATTTATGTTTCTACATAAGCGCGGTGAGAGATGCAAAATATGGCCACCTCCAAGGGGGCCTTGTGACCTATGTTTCAGCGGCAAGTGTCCATGAGATCAAGGAACTTGGACTGCCCAGTCCCAACCTGTTGATATTAAATCTTCTCACATCGGAACATGGCAAGAGGGGCGCAAATCTAATTCTAATCAACGCCTAAAGGAAAGCAAAGGTAATAAAAGAACTATGTAGTTACCTAGAGGAAACTACACTCAAAACATCGAATATGGATGTCGTGCTCACTGGTGATTTTAATCTTAACCTGATGGAGAACACAACAGATGATGAAAAGCATCTTCAAGATATAGACAGGAATATACCATACCAAGCGCCTTCAGAAACATCAAAATACACTAAATTAGATAAGCAAGAATTAGAGAACCTTGAGCCCTACAACATTAGAGTACTCAATTGGAAGACTCATTGAAGATACTCCACCAGCATGCACGTTTCACTCATCAAGGGTTAGCAAAATCTTGGATTACACGTTTATGTCACTATCTCTCTTTCACCATGTGACCTCCTTCAAAATAGGGCAAAAAACTGATAGTGATCATTGCCCCCAGGAAATCACATTGAATATCTGCAAGCCCAAATTTGAGCAGTCTTTGGTCCCTATTGACTCAATTTATACCGTCAATTACAAAAGGATTAAATATTCGGCAGCAAATGAGGGAAGCTTGCATGATATGGCGATACTGCATTTTGAGGGAAGAATCGGGGCAAGCGAAGTTGAGAAATGGGAGTGTTTTACAAAAATAATGCCAGGCTACTCCACAACACCGAAACTTGAATCAAGACGGCCAGACAAAAATATGGCCTCGCTTACAAAGGAACATCAAGCGAAGATAACACGTATAAAGAAAAGTATCTATCAAATAATGCGTCAACTTAGGTACTCTCCAAGTGACATGGTGAAACAAGATCGCTTACAGAAATTGAAGGCTTCCTTAAAAAAAACAAAGTGGAAAGCAGATAAAGAAATGGAGGACAGCTTATGGGCAAAACTACAGGCTGACATAAAACAGAACGATGGGGCGAAATTCTGGAAATCAATCAATTATTTTTTAAATCCTGTGCATGATGGAGTATCCTCTAATATTAGTGAAGCTGCATGGTCAAAGTATCTTCAAGATCATTTTACACAACAAAAGGCCTCTGACTTTGAGTTAGGAAACGAGGGCAATAAACTAACAATAATGCGTGAAAACTCACATAAACAAGCATGTGGCAATACAACCATGAATACAAGAGAAACAAATCTACAAAAGATTATCACGCAACAAATTAAAAAGGGAAGAAGGGAAGGGGCACCAGGCCCGAACGGTATACCTCCCATCCTTTACAAACAGAGCGATAGGGAATGGGCTGGAGCACTAGAGCCACTATTTAATGAAATAATACAGTTAAATATATTACCTGCTTCCTAGAAGGGCTCAATTATCTCTCCTATACTCAAATCAGGGGATAAATCACAACCAAGCAACTACAGACTGATTGCCCTCATGGATAACGAGGCCAAGTACTTTTCCGGGATCCTCTTGGAAGAATTACAATCCTGGGCAATAGAAAACTCCTTAATCCATGTAAATCAAACAGGTTTTGCTAAAAATGTTGGGACAACAACGAACATCTTGACAATGGGCCTGTTAATCGATAAAGCCAAAACTCCCAAAATGCCACTCCATCTGTGCTTTATTGATTATAAGGCAGCCTTTGATTACATCAGTCGGAATCTTCTGTGGTCCAAATTGAACAAATGGGGGATCTCGAGGCCCTTGTTAGATCTACTTATCAACCTGCATAGTGATACCTGGATACAGGTCAAGTTGGGTGATGGATCTCATCTGTCCAGATGCATCCCAACTAACAAGGGCTTAAAACAGGGATGTGTCTTGGCCCCAACCCTTTTTAATCTGTTCTTAGGTGATCTAACTCCGATTTTAAATAACTGTAATTCCCACGCACCGAAACTAGGAGGCCAAATATTACCATCATTACTATATGCGGATGACATAGTGCTAATCAGTCAAACAAAAATAGGGTTACAAAACCTTGTAGATGCAACTCGGTTGTATTCGGATGATAATCAACTTATGATAAATCTACAGAAGACACAAACTATGTCAATTAACAAAAAAGGGAAAACCAACTATGGCTGGTTCTGGAATAATAACCGTATTGAAAACACAACAGTGTATAAGTATCTGGGAGTCAAAATCGACAATAGTGGCCAATTTACCATTCAGAAAGCAAGCATTAGAGGAAAAGGCATTGCGATTTCTATTTCATTAAAAAAAATAAATGGTAAGCTCACCAGTCCCTCTCTCTTGCCCCTGGCACAAGTTATAAGAGCTAAACTGCTGCCCACAATTACCTATGGGAGCGAAGTACAGAGAGGTAGGGATGCGGCGACCCTAGATAGAACTGTGGCATTAGCATACAGAACCATATTCAGCCTGCCAAAACAAACCTCTCCGGCCCAACTCAGGCTGGAATTTGGAGTACAGAAGCAGTCTTTGGCAAGACAAGGCGCATACATAATGACTTGGGACAAGGTCCGAAAGGCAAATAAAGGAACCCTAAACAGCTACTTATGGTCAGAACTAGAACGGTATCCGGCATCGCCAGCCGCCAAATACTTGAAAAACAGCCTAGTGAATCTAGGGTTACAGGAGCTGTGGAATACCCCTACCAATCATACTACGATCAAAAGAATAATAAAAAGAACAATAAAACATCTCTCATGGATTGAAGATAAAGCGTGTGTTGCAAAGAGGTCACATGGGTGGATCATCCTAAACTCGTACTCCAAACAAGGCCACCAGAGTTATCTTGACCTCGGGTACTCACGTTATATAAAATTGAAGTTTCTCAGATATAGACTGGGCGTGTTACCATGCACACGCCATTTTCCGCAGTGGCTTAGGGTTAATGGGGGTCCCCTCTGTCACCTATGTGGCAAGGTGTCTGAAGACATGGAACATTTGCTGTGCTCCTGCGAGAAGCTGTTGGCGGAAAGGAAACGGTTACTGAAATGCCACTTCAACCAGCGTGGAATACGCTCACGAAGACAGGCAGTTCTTGCCTGCTTTACACCTAGTGACCCGCAGTTGAACTGTAGCCTGGTGAAGTTCTTGAAGGAGGTAGAAACAAAGATGCAGAAGATTGTCATGTTTTTAGAGGCTCTGAAATTAAGCAGAATCCTATCTATAAAGTATCAATTATGGAAGGTGGAAGAAGAGTGAATACTGGAACTTGTCCCCTTGCCCTAAATTACAGAGGACATTCAGAACAATATGTTTATTATTTTAATCTTATCAACATATTAAATCTTATGAATTTTTGAAAGGAATTATAAATATAGATTTTATGTGAATGTAATTTTACTTAAGTGATGAATAATGTATTGTGTACACATTAGTGTTTTATTCTTCTAAGGATGAATTGCAATGGTTTTAATTAACTATGCTAATAAACTATTACTTACTTACTTACTTACTGCCAAGAACAATCTCCTTAGGTTTGAGAGGTTTCATCCCAGGGCACTGAGGGAGAATCTCCCCTACGATGAGTACCTCAGATTGAGACATAACTGTAGTAAAACCTCCGACTACCGACCCCAGGCAGCCGATCTTTCTATGAAGCTATCGGAAAGGGGATACCCAGAACGAATATTGAACACTTGTCAAAACGTGCAAGGAACCGACCTCGGGAAGCCCTTCTAGAAGAAATACCAACTACAGAAAAAGACGCACCACTAACATGTGTAACCGCATATAGTACAATCTCCAATCAGGTGACACGGTTTATCAACAAACACTGGGGTATTCTCCAGACAGGAAATTTACACTGGGAGAAACCTCTATTCTCCTTCAAGAGGGCGAGAAGCTTAAAAGACACACTTGTAACCACACGCCCTAGAAAAACGGAACAAGAAAATACTACCACTGTACTGAACGCATGGGGCTTACCCAATGTCACACGCCACTTTCCCTGTGGCAATTGTAGTGTGTGCCATCTATCAACCGCCACCAAAACCTTAAACCTGGAAGCTGGAAAGGTTTGGACACAAAGGGCACACACTAATTGCAACATCCACCACATAACAATCCAATGTGGCCTACAATATGTAGGTATGACTGTAAGGAAAGTAAAACAAGGGATATGTGAGCACCGCAGCACAATCAGGTGCAAGAAAGTGACAACAAAACTCACTGAACATTTCCTCCACGCAATTCACACCACAAATGATATGAGATAGACAATAATTGAACTAGTCAGAACCAGAGAACACATCCAACAGCGTCTTTTTGAGAAAGAACAACGCTGGGTTTATAGATTGTCTACACATAAAAACGGGTTAAATGATAACATCCCGTGGCACTCAGTAAAGCAGAGTTAAAATGAGAATATGGCCTACCTCTGTTTTAATGGATGCTCTTTTGCCTGTTTTTTACCACTGTGTTTTAACACTGTTGCTTTACCAAATAATGCCTGATCACTTATCGAATTTTATACTTCACTAACAATGAGACCGTAATCCTGACCAGAGGTTTGAGTAAATATGACTGACTCATCTCTGACATTTCCCCTTAATTATGTATTTAGACCAGTACATGGTGGTATTCTTACTATTTTTTTTAAAACATCCCCTTTCTTTCTTTTTACATTTCTGTTAGTGTACACATACATTGCACGGGAGGTCTCATCCTGTTTGCTTCGTGGAAGGTGGTGAAATTGACCGGCTCCTGATCACGCGTCACGGTCCAGGAAGTGTTTCAAACCGGCATAAAAACTGCTGAGCTAAACACCGGAGGATCCTCGGCGCTCCCTGTAGGTCGTCTGCTTAGGTTGGAAGGCAGGTGGTATGGTTTGAAGACGTGAGTATGAACGAAATGCGGGTGGGCTCCACTTGGGCGCAATCACAGAGAAAAGGTATGTGATGCAAACTACAAATTTAATTCATGTTTTACGCCCACAGTGTGTGACTATAACCAGCGCCCCCACATGGTTCCCATGGGGCGCGATAGAAGCTAGTCTCTAGTAAGCTTGTTTCTCGGTTCCCTCCTATATGTTTGTTTTGTCTGTCCGCTCACATCGGCACAACTACATTTGTACGATATGTGCACATGTGTATTTAAATGGCTCCACGTGATAATATGCTCGCTTTCAGGTGAGCGTTGTGACACCCACTTGGGAATTTTTTGTGGGTATGAAACCACGAATAGGGGTGGACTCCAGCTCGTCTATGAATAACATTCACTATTGCAATGTGAACTCACAAACGCACAAATTGAACAATGTGCATGGTGTGTGTGCACCAATATACTTACCACGGTAGAGGCTACACTACATGCTGGAGATATGAATGAGAGGAATGAACTGGCCAGTATATAGGAATAACTAGGACTGTGTGCGATTGTCTATTTGTCTTCCAGATTTTTTCCTTTCACAGAAGGCTGAAAGGAGTCATCCGTGATTATACGGAATGATTCATGTTTGACCCAGGAACGGGTTCACCTTAGCGTGTGTATACCGCCTGGGTCGTTGCATAGGTCCTGATGAAAACCTAGTAGTATCCATGAAAGGTTGAAACATGTAGACCACCATCACCATCACTTTATATAGATACCATAGGTCAATTTCACCTGTTTAGGTATCACACCTTGTTTTTAATCTTGTCTTATTGCTCCATATTAAACTTTAGGGAGTACAATAAAGACATTTTTTATTCACTTTCTCACTCACTTACACTACTGTTGTGATTAAAACCTGCTCTGCTGTAATCAGGCATTGAAGCACACCCGGGTGGCATTCGGCTACTCGGGTGGGACCCCAATGATGAAGCATGTCACCAACTAGGTTGGTGAGTGAGGTATCTTTTTAAGAAAGGATCATTTTTTCCTTTTTTCCTCCTTTACATATCTCGTTGATCTTTTTCTTCGGGGTATACTCCTTCATTTGTTCATTGTCATTATCTAAAGGGAACTGGGAGTATTCCCTCTGAATAAAACCCTTTCGCTCTAATTTGTTGAATACAATGGTATACAGTGAAACCATTTATTTTTGAAGTAACATTTGTCTTTCTGACTTTATTATTAGTGCGCATTTGGGCCTCTCGTGTGTAACTGAAGCAAGCTGAGCCATGTGACTGAACTGTACAACTGTGCATGCCTACTGAAAGAGGGCCCGGAACGATGACACTGATCTGTACCGGAGCCAAGGTCGCAAGATGACTTTGCGTGAGAATGGACGGTGAAAAGTTCAGCAGAATGAATCTACATGTTGAAGTTTTAACAAGTGTTACAAATGTAATGTGAATGCGGGTGGGAAATAAAATTTCTGAATAAAAATTAAGGGCCTGGATCTGTGAACAATGATTAGTCTGAATAAAGTGACATGTAAGCATGGTGTGATGATCTTCTCCCCTTGCCTGACCAATTAGATTTCGCATTTTTACGATATTGAAACTTTGGTGGGTGGAACATCCATAACGAAAGGTATAATTGAGGTAACTTTAGTTAGTTAGCATAAGAGCGCGATTTGCTGAATGCTGCAGAGGGATGATGCTGTCGGTGTAGCAGGTGATGCTGATGCTGAGAGAGACGCTGTGAGATGCTGATGAAGAAGCAGAATGCAGAATTTTCTATCCTAATTTAATTGGGGATAGATAAGATCACGGAAGAATCTCGAGGAGGAAGAGAGTGTAAGAGAGGGGTGCGGCGCAATCGTCGGTATTAGAGAGGTCAACTATCCTGTCCTGAAGTCTTTGTCTCCTGAAATATCCCGGGGGACCCTTACCAGCCCTTTGGCCAAGGGGTAGGTCTTCACACCATTCTTGGTCATTATTATTTCGTGTATTTGCAGATGTTCTTTCCTCTCTGTTCTCTCCCTTTCAGAGCATAAGTCATTGCAAGTGTTTGAAGTGATGATTAATTAATTGAATTTTTTCTCCTAATGAGTGAAGGTGGCTGTACTGTATTTTTGAAGTGGTTTACATGCTCTAAAATTTAGATAAAGTTTTAAAATCTTAAAGGAGTCTGTGGTCATTTCATTTAATTAAAGTTTAAGTAAGTTAGTTGTATGTCATTATCACCATCAATTAGTTCAACTAATGGTCCATCGACCAGAGGAAAGAACTTTTTGATCTGTGAAAGGTTAGTTAAGGATAATGAATAACTAAACCCGATATTGTGATCACACACAAACTTTGACACCAGCGGTTTACTCAATTGCAGTGTGTTGTTTATGTGCCCAGGTGAGTATATGGTAGTAAAGTATCTGATGTTGGTACGTCGCTGGATCAAACGTATACCAATAATAACAAAAGGAGTATTTTGAAAGAAAAATACATACTTTGAATTAATTTTTGAAGCATTACAACAGCACCACGCAGTAGTGCATCGGATGGACTATTTGTTGTATAACACATAGCATGGTAGTTGATGCTAGCTTGAACTATCCTCCACTTGTCGAATTCTTTTCCTGTGAGGGGTAGGTTAGGAATCTCAATTGTTCTAACCGTTTAACAAGTGGCTCCAGTATCTATCAGGAACGATATGGGGGATGTCTGTTGACCTCTCCATCCACTTATGGGTCTCTCTGATCCACCTCTATAACTGGGACAACCACGCACTCCTCCTCCTCCCTCAGGCACCGTCATTGGTCCTGGTTGGAATCTATATAAGTCTCAAACATCGTGGGGACAGGAACTCCTCAGAACCTCATTATATTTTGGGGTAGCCTGCAGCCTACCTGTGTCTGCATCGGATTACATGAGTTTGACACCACTCCAGATTTAGGGATCTTCAGGGTACCCATAGGGGTCTAGGTATTAGAGGAAGCTCTCCCTGATTTACTGGGCTGATACATTAGGGAATTCATCACCATTAATGTCTGGATTGTAATGACACCACTGTATCCAGTGCCCCACCCTGCTGCAAATGTGACATGGGGTAACCTTCTTTAGGACACTTATGCTGGTACCCAACACATTACCTCAGCCTCTCACCATCCTGTGTTGCTCCCACTGTAGTTCATGGAGATTGCTTGCATTATCATTCCGGTACAAGAGTCTAACTCAGGTCCTTGGAGTGGAACCTCGAGTCCCTTGGCCGCTCCACCTTGTGCCAGCTGAGTTTGGGCTATCATATACTTCTCCTTAGGTGTCTTTCATTTTGCCTCCAACATGTCACTGCAGTATTTTGTATACTGTAAGATCTTGTCAACTGATTTGCTCTGCCAACAAAAGACACCTTAGGTGATTTGGTTGCTAATCTCTGGCTTCAGTCCAATAAATAAGGATGAAAGAAACCCTCCCATGTTATCTCATAGCGTGTTGTTCATTCTACTATTCTCTTTATACACCTGTGCCAATCTCTCAAAATATGCATGTTCTGACTCTTTTGGTTCTTGAGAGGTTGGGAAAATCTTGGGCCAATTCATTTTTTAAATTCTTTTTATTAACATAGCTCAAGAGAAATTCAAGTACAGTATGCATAGTCAAAGTTACACAATTAGGCGGACACAATATTATAAGAATAATACATTCACTTGAGGATATGTGGTATGGAAAACCCTCTGTGCGAGTCAGCTTCTCAAGTTCATCCCTCTGTATTTTCACCAGGGCGCCCATATTCTTTCCCATTTCTTATCGCACCTCCTACTTTTGTAGACCATTTCTTCAGTGCGCTGGAACCAATCGAGTCTCATCTCCACTCCTCCAGCATCGGAGGTAAAGGTGCCCCCCACTTTCTAGCAATGTTCCGCTTTGCAATCCCTGCCGCAAAAGCCAGCCATTATCTCTCATACCTAGACCAGTCAGAGTCAATTTTAATCATTAATAGTAGCCACTTTGCATCCAGGGGAACTGTCACTCCCATTACCCTGGTCATAGTATCTGTGACCTCGCGCCAGTACTGCGCAATCTCTGGACATTCCCATAATATATGTAGGAAAGCTCCCTCCCCCTGACATCCCCTAACACACGTCGCTGTAGGGATCCCGCCCAATGTGTGAAGGTGAGTGCGTGGGTAATAGGTTCGGTGTAGTATATTAAGTTGTACCAATCTAAATCTGGAGCGGATCGCGATTTCTCTGGGGCTCTGGATTGTCTCCTGCCACTCCTCATCGTCGATCGGCCCCAAATCTTTAACCCATGACTCTCGGAGTGTCGTCAGGGGGTCTGGTACATTATTTATCAACTTGCGATAGATCGTGGATGTGGGTTTCTCAACAATTGGGTCTAATAGCACTCAGTCCTCCAATGGGGACTATTATGGGACAGAAGTGCCACTGCGAATGTGGGTGTGCAACGCTTTCACCAGCCTCAGGTATGGCCAATTCATCTCTTTCTGGGGAACCTTTATCTCGATCCGGGTAGCTCTCAGCAAAATGTATCACTCACTTGGTCTTTACTAGCAAATAGTCTATTACATATTTTTGCATACAATCCAACTGGCAGACGGTGTCCTTATCAAAGACCCAAAGCCCACAACTTGTGACTCACTCAGGAAATCAGAGAACTAAAGAAAAAACTAAATAAGGAGGCTAAACAAGCTGGGGTTCGTCCCCGGAACCCGACTAATAGAAGGCTACAAACATTACGTTAACAATATAAGCAGTAGATATGGAAGGCAAAGAGAGTCTATAATGAACCTCAGTGGGCAAATGTTGTGGAAATTAGTAAATCAGGCTCAATAAAGACTTTTGAGCATTTATAAACAAACTAGGTACATAACATCTTGTATAGCAGGCCAACTCCAGCCTTGAGCCAGTTTGGTCATCTCTTATAAAGCAATATATGCTGATCAGAGTCAGGAGTGGTCCCATCCATTTACACCAGTATACGCCCCGCTTGTAAAGGCTAAAGTGATGAGGCTGATAATCAAGGGTCCAAATCAGATGCTGCCCGGGAACCGAACTGTCTCCCTAACAGTCTTTTCAAATCTAATTTGGCATATTGGACCCTGCTTCCAACTAACTCAGCTTCTTATGCATTTGAAACTCAGTGTGTCCCCCACAACATGACAGTCTATCCTGTGTTTGACATTGCTATACAGTGTATCAATTGAATTTCTTGAGTGAGAACGATCAAACTTTAATGCCTTATTACCATGAGAGAATCTTTAAGTGTATTCTGGTGAAAAATTCCTTCCCTTGCTCGTTCCCCATTGGTGCATATTCTGAGAATCATGTACTCGTGTAGAATGTATGATTGTCTTTGTCTACGGTGCAATAAAAGGACATGTGAATTTCTGTATGGAGAATACCCTTTTCCCCACCTTCAGATAGCAAATCGATGCTGGATTTCACTTAGAACTGTACTGAGTTCTCCGCACTTATGATTTTTAGGTTTTGCAGCTGAATCTTCTTATGTTATGTTCTATGTAAACTGCCTCCTAATTCTTTATATAAAGCTTTGAAACGACAACCCTTTCTCTGTCATCCTTACAGGAATGTTTATCATCCACGGATGCACAATGCCCACTGATGTGAGAAGGTTCAGAAGTGAAGACGGTGACCTTGTCACTGCAGCTGTTAGGACCAGATGATGCAGTGCACAGGGGTTTGGTCCCGGCGGCTCCTACAAGGGATAATGTCCTCAAAATTGCAGAGAAGACAGGTCAGGCCTCGAGGAAGCTGCAGAACCACCACCTGTGTTGCTGGGCTTCGGGAAGTCTGTAGGATGACAGGAGCAGCAGACCAGTCAGCTTTGTTGTGGTGCCTGCAGATGCTGAGGAGGGGAAACAGTCAACATCGCCGGCTAAACCATGAGTGTTCCAACTCCGGAAGCTAAACCACGCTTGCCTTAACCACGCTTAAGGCCTTACCACACATATGCTTGATTAAGGCAATGATCGGTCTAGATGCTGGCTGCTGCAGACGGAAGCAGGAAGACCTTGCAGGAAGCGGTGAGGTAAGTTGGGCTGAGTGTAGTTCTGGACAGGACGGTGAGTTGGGGGTTGTTTTGTCTTAATTTAGTACGTTGGGGGGTCGGGTAGTTTTATGGGCTAGGGGTGGGCCGGTTTGTTTTGTTGGCTGGGGGTGGGGCCGGTTGTTTTGTGGGCTGGGGCTCGGCGGGGGTTGTTTTGTGGGTTGGGGGTGGGAAGGGGGCTGTTTCGGGGGGTGGGTCGGGGGCTGTTTTGTGGGCTGGGGGTGGATCAGGGGTTTTGTGAGCTGGGCAGGGGTTGTTTTGTGGGCTATGGGTGGATCAGGGGTAGTTTTGTGGGCTGACGGTGGGACGGGGTAGTTTTGTGGGCTATGGGGTGGGTCGGGATAGTTTTGTGGGCTGGGGGTGGGTCAGAATCGTTTTCTGGTCTGGAGGTGAGTCGGGGATAGTTTTCTGGTCTGGGGGGGTCGGGGTTGTTTTGTGGGCTGGTTCAGGGGTTGTTTTGTGGGCTGTGGTGGGTCGGGGTCATTTTGTGGGCTGAGGGTGGGTCGAGGATAGTTTTCAGGGCTGGGGTGGGTCGGGTAGCTTTCAGGGCTGGAAGGTTAGAAGTAATTTTCAGGGCTGGGGGGTTCAGGCTAGTTTTCAGGGCTGTGGGTGGGGTTTTTTCCAGGGCTGGGGGGGGGGTCAGGAGTAGTTTTCAGGGCTGGGCAGGTCGGGGGAGTTTTTAGGGCTGGGTGGTTGGGTAGTTTTTTATTAGGGGTTAAGGTATTATGCCTCTGAGCGGGAGGAGGGGAATGGGTAGTCGGGCATTTTTTAGGGCTTAGGTAGGGAAGGACAGGATAGTTTTTAGGGTTAAGGAGAGGGTTGGGCTGGTTCCGGTTAAGGGACAGGGTTTTAGGCCTCAGGGGAGGGTAATGGGTAGTCATGTAGTTTTTAGAGCTTAGGAGAGGGCGGGGTAGTTTTTAGGGTGGGGGTCGGGTAGTTTTTTAAAAAATAGGAGTTTGCCTAAGCAAAGTCAAAGGGGTTGGGGTAGTTGTAGGGACAGCGCAAGGGGGTGGGAGGAGGTCAAGGTAGTGTTTAAGGGTTAGGGACGGTGTGGGGTTTGGAAGGGGGTAGGGGTATTTGGACCTCAGGGCGGGGAGGGAGGGAGTTTGTAGCTTAGGACAGGGGGGGGGATGTCGCAACCGTAGCCACACATACCCCTTAACCATTCATGCCTTTACCATGAAATTACGTGGTAAAGGCATGCATGGTAAAGGAATGCATGGTTAAGACACATTCATTGTTTAGGTTGCATGGTAGAGGCACACATGGTTCTATCATACAACCGCATGGGAATGACTCCTTCACTCCAGGGAGAATACGTCGGATGTCCTTGATGCGCACAGGTCTTCTGAAGAACCAGGAAGAAGCACAAGCATAGACGAGGCGGAAGACTTGAAGAACAGTAAGACCAGGAGCAGCAGCAGACTTCCTTGATGCATTCTGCCAGGAAGAAGAGCTGTGTTGCTACAGGATGGACTGAAACTTTGCTGTGCTGGCCTGCTGCTTCTGTCCTGGGAGTGAAAGGACTGGACATTGCTTTCTACATCCTGCTTTCTGAGGTTCTCCAAGGGCTTGAATTGAGCTTGCCTCCTGTTAAGAAGTCTCAGGGCCATCAAAGATTTCACCTACAGCACCTAGGCTCTCTTGCTGAGAGTTCTTCCTGGCCAAGTGGTCAAGTGGTGCTAACTACAGTTCCTGGGCCCTTGGAAATGAGTTCTGATCCAACAAGAAGAAAAATCAACCCATCGAATCCCAGCTACATTCCGAACCAGTGCATATGTGTAAAATTCAACGCATCGCCACTGCCTGCACCACAACAAAATGATTGCGGTTTCCAACACAGGAACCAGCTTTCTGTCGCAACGCATCAGAATTCCGCCACTGCGTGAGTTTCGAGCACACCTTCACCGAAGTCTGTGATGCACCACTCTGACTTCGACGCAGTGCCTGCTTCATCGCTGTGGAATCGATGCAGTGCAACTTGACTTTCTACGCATCCTCCCTGGGTGCTGATTTCTTTAATGACACCACAGTAAGGAACAGAGGCCTTGTGCCGAAATTGATGCGTCAACTCCCCTGCAACTGTATGGAACCAAATCATCACCTGCTCTGCCAGCAGTAAGGAACCGACGCATCACCTGCTTTTTTGATGCCTCACCTCGTCTTTGATTTTTGATGCATCTAAGGTAATTTGTCCTGATTAAGGGCAACCATTGATTTTTAAGAACTGAACTTTTTGAAAATTCATATCTTCACTTGTGTATGCTGGATTTTTGTCATTTTGGTCTTGTTTCATTCAGATGAATATTACCTATTTTTCTAAACTAGTGTGGAATTCTTTTGTGGGTGGTTGTGTGTACACAAATACTTTGCACATTGCCTCTGGGATAAGCCTACCTGCTCTATGCCAAGCTACTAAGGAGTTGAGCTGGAGTTATCTTAGGTAACTCACCCTGACTAGTGTAAGGCTCCCTACTTGGGCAGGGTGCAAACCACTGCCAACGAGAGACTCAATTTCTAACAATGGTGGCGGGATAGGACTTTTATTTTTACATTGCATACAGTGATTGGTGTACACTACTTCCACATCACAGACCATTACACCCCTGCATACTATTTTTGCTTTTCTCTCTTTTTGCAGCTCTTACGTTTTTGCTATAATCATGTCTCAGTCTGGTGAGCCATCACCTGTAGCTGCAGATTTAGTGTTTGAGCAGGATAGGTTGGAGTCCTATATGGTGCTTCAGCTCAAATGTCTTTTTAAAGGCCTCACTAGAAATGAGGAGCTGTAAAAGGTGCTGAGGGCCTGGTTGGCAGCGACGGAGGCTGGTGAGCCCACAGAGCATGGGAATGATAATATGTATATGGAGGAACAGAGCCTGCATAGTGATTTTGTGAATCAGCATGTGCCTGGGGAGAGCACCCACCAGGGCAAGCAGCTGGGTCTTCTCTAAAGGCCTGTCCCCAGAGGAGTTGGAGGAAGCTAGAAAGCACAAGCTGGAAAAGCTCAAGATGGAGTATGAGAGGGAGCACCAGTTGGAACCAGCTAGACTCAAAAGTGAGACAGAAAAGGATAGCTTGGCCACAGAGAAGATAAGGTGGCAATGAAGGAGAAAAATATGATTTAAGCTCAAGAGCTGAGCTCGAAGGAACTGGATTTGAAGACCAAGTCCAGCAAAGATGATGGCAGCAATTTGTTGGTGCACTCAGAAGGAAAGGTACAAATGCTCAAGATTTGGTGAAGGATTATAAGGTGGGGGATGATAGTGATCAGTGGTTGAAGGTCTTTGAAGTAGCTTTAAAGGTGCACAGGGTTCCAGAAAGAGATTGGGGGCAGGACTGTGGAAGCACTTCACAGTAGAAGGGAGGGAGACCTTGTTGGCACTGGCACCTGAAGACCAAATGAGGTACCCTGCCATAAAGGAAGCCCTAGTTAGGAGGTATGGTCTCATACCAGAGTTACAAGGTAAAGAGTACTAAACTTGGTTCTTAAACCTGGGTTGAATATTTTGATTCCTACTGCAGAGCACTGGATGGTTCGGTGAAGGGCAGTGAGGTAACAGACTATCAGGGGCTGCACAATTTTAGAGCATGGAAGCACTTGTCTAGTCGTCGTTTTCCGGGCCTGTGCCAGCACTTGATTGACAGTAAGCTTACTAACCCCAGGAAGCTTACTCAGGAGGCGGAACGCTGGCTCAGCACCAGGGACCAAAAAAAGCTGTATGTGGGAGACTCAGCCGAGTGTGGGCAGGGTTCCCAACAGAAGAACGGGGGCAAAGATAAAAGCAAGGAGTTCTCTAAAGGGGCCCAAAATAGTTCCTAGGGTAAGGATTCCCAGCCTCCTGATGAGAAGAGTTGGTTCCCGTCAGGAGAGCCTAGAGGGAAGGGGCACCTGAAGTGTTTTGACAGTAGCCAAGAAGGACCCTTTAGAGTCAGTCCCAAGAGCCCCAAGTGGGCACAGGCCCCTACCAATGGGCAGTCACAGGTGATGGTCAGTGTAGCGCTTGGGGAGGAGTTGGTCCCAGTTAGTGCTGGGGAGCCGACTGAGATGACCCTAGTCTCCCTGGGTGAAGGTGAAATGATCCAAAGAAACCTCATGCCTGATAATACTAAGAAGTACATGCAGTAGGTGGTGGATGACTATCAATAGGAGGCGGGTGGAGGCTCTGAGAGACACAGGAGCCAGTATGACAAATGTCCGTTGTCATCCGATGTCTGAAAAGCAGGTAGTCCCTAATGTGGGCCATCAAGTTGTTGCTGTAGACAACAGTGAGCACCTATGTTTGGTGGCTCAGGTTCCCTTTGAGTGGGGGGAAGTGAGGTCTCTGGTTCTTTGCGAGTAGCTGGGAGTCTATCCATGCCTGTTGACTGTCTACTGGGCGCCAACCTGAAGCATACCGCCTGGATGGAGGTGGAGCTCAGGTCGCACTTGGAGATGTTGGGATTGCCAGAAAGTGTGTGTCTGACCACTCGGTCCATGGAGCCAGAGAGGGTGATCAGAAGGACCTGGAGCCTGAAAAAGAGTCCCAGGTGCCTACCGGGAAGAGAAGGGGCAGGGGCATGGGAAACATGCTGCTGAAATCCCATGGTCTGGGAAAAGGCGGAACCGGAGGGTGATGCCCCCGAACCTAGAGGGAAAGATGTGGGTGAACTGGGGGACCGGTCTGAGCTGACCCATTGGCAGCACAAATGAGGCCCCACCAGGGAGGAATTCTGTTCAGTGCAGAAAGAGTGCCCCTCTCTTGTGGGTCTTCGGAAGCAGGCAGAGGACCAGGCAGCTGGTAACACCTCAGAATCTCACCCGATCTATTGGGAGAATGATCTCCTGTATAGCAAACCTAAGGTTGCTGAGCCTGGGGCAGCCTGTGTGCTGGTGGTACCCCAGAGCTTCAGAGCCTTACTACTGGGTTTGGCTCATGATGTGCCTCTGGCAGGTCACTTAGGGCAGGGCTAGACCCTTGACAAGGTTGTCACACACTTTTATTGCCCCCCCCCAATGAGGAAGCCCTCAGATGTGTTCAGAAGGTCCTTTCACACCTGCCAGGCTAGTGGCAATTCTAGGAAGAGGTGCAAGGCTCCTCTCCTTCCGTTTCCTGTCGTGAGCACCCCTTTTGAGCAGTTGGGCATTGACATTGAGGGGCCTCTGTATTTCAAGACGACCATGGGCAACAGGTTCATCCTGGTCTTGGTAGACCATGCCACCCGTTACCCAGAGGTGCCCACCATGGCCAGGGCACTGATGGGGATCTTTACCCATGTGTGTTTCCCCAAGGAAGTGGTATCTGCCCGGAGTACCAACTTCATGTCTCTGTACATGAAGGCCAAGTGGAAGGCATGTGATGTTACCTACAAGTTCAGCACCACTTACCACCCCAGAGCAATGGGTTGGTTGAAAGGTTCAACGGAACCCTGAAGGGCATGATTAAGAGTCTCTCAAAACTCATGAGGTATGTGATGGGGGACATCCTCTTACCATGCCTTCTGTTCACCTACAGGGTGGTACCGCAGAAAGGGGTTGGCTTCAGCCCTTTTAAACTTCTGTATGGGCAAGCTGTGAGAGGACCTCTCAGTCTGGTAAAGGAGGGCTAGGAGCAAGATCCTAGGAAGCCCCCCCAGTATGTATTCAGTTAAATGCTGGCCTTCCGGAACCAGACAGCCCGCTTCAGGAAACTCACCCAGGAGAATTTGAAAGCTAGTCAAGACATGAAATGCTGGTATGAACAGAATACCACTCTGGTTGAGTTTCAGCCTGGCCAGAATGTGTGGCACCGGTAGCGCCCAGTGCTGTGCAAGACCACTGGTCTGGGCCATTTGAGATGAAGAAGCGCAAGAGTGATGCCACCTACATGGTGGACATGCAGACTCCTAGGAACCCTTTGAAGGTCCTACACGTGAACTGCCTCAAACCACGTTTTGAGAGGTCTGAGTTGACCATGCTCTTGGTCATAGATCATGGAATGGAAGAGGAGAGGGAACCTCTTCCTAACCTTCTAGCCTCCAAAGAGCAGGATGGGTCAGTAGAGAGTGTGATCCTCTTCCCTACTCTGACCTTTGAACAGCAAGAGAGACTGTAGCCAGTTGCTGGAACAGTTTGGCTCTCTGTCCTCACTCATCCCTGGAGTCACCCAACGGTGCACCTGGTGCAGATCGGAGCTTCCGAATCTCCTCTACTTCCACGGACGGAGTGATCTCACAGTCACACACGCACACACACATCACACGCTGGTGGGGCCCATTACACCAACACTCATCCTACCACTCTATCCGTGCCCTGTATAAGGAGAAACACTTGCGATACCTAACCAATCTGCATGTACCCTGAGGTCAATGGCATCTACTAGTTGCTATAGATCTGGCGAAAACATTTCAAATAATATGCAAATAAATTCAATAAACATGACAATAAAATAACCACCCGACACAGAGATTCAAACTGAATTTTTGTTTATCTAAAATTGCATGAAAAGCCAATTAAATGCAAATTCATTTCTCTCATATTTACCTATTCTGGCTAAAAGTCAGATCTTAAGTCAGAACCGGTCCTCAGTAATTCAATCAGAGTTTCTAGCCGTCATGTAGAGTCACCGTCCTCTACGTCAGCATCGGGACCTCGGATCATCAGTTCGGGAAGAAGTGGCGCTAGACCTCTCTAGTCTACTAATATTTATACTGAAATTACATTCTGAAATGTTACAATCATTGTTCAAAACGGATGAATGGCGGAAATAAAGTCATCTTGGTACATTTGAGATACTGTGCGAGATTTTCTCACTCTTAGATCGTTCCAAATAATGAATAGAAAAATAAGGGGTCCATAACTAATTAGTTACTTCTACGGATGTCTCTTTTGGATAATTTGTATCCCAGTCGTGGGATCATTTCAAGTTCATAAGTTCAGTATTCGGTTTTGCAACAAATATCATGTTCAGGGGCTCTTGGCATCCGTCCTGGGTTTGTCATCATGATCATGGCTTTTCAGTTTGTTGAGAGGGCAAGGTCACAAGCAGCGCGAAGCCTCCTTGCAAAATTTTCCATCAACTCGAATGCAGGCTGCGGGTGGTAGCCATTTTCTGGTAGGCCACATTGGTCAACTTAAGTGAAATAAGACATAAAACAGAATTACTGCACGGAAATGATTATACAGTGTTATTTCCCTGCTAATACCCTTATGTGTATGTATTTATCTAGCCATTTGCGTCATCAAAAGCCATTAATGCATATTAATTATAAGCGCAAAACACAATAACATCATATAAGCAACACCTATTTCGTCAATTTGCTCACCAACTTAGTTCACTTATTAATTTAGCCATGCAATAGCGTTCCCACGTGTAATTCTTCTGTTAATAAGATTGATTAAACCAGACTCGACAAACTTTTAGAAGTTACTAATTAATCAGTAGTACTTTTAATTAAAACATGCGAAAATGAAACAGGTATTCGGTTTTAAAGAAAAAACCCTGCTCCATCAATCCCCCCTTTGGTGATATCTTATCACCACAAAAATCAAAAACCCAAAAATCAATTTAATTCCCCTTTTTGAAGAATTCAAAATATCTTCTTGTTCATTCTTTTCAAACTCTTGTTTCCATCTCATCTTCTTTCTTAGTTTCTATATACATGCTTTCTCTTAGCTCTTCTAATTCTATTTCTTGTGGATCTCTTTCTGGTTTCTTTTGTCTCCTTTTAACATTTTCTTTTGTAATTTTCTTTTTATTTCTTCTATATCTACAACACATACACCCTAATCTAAGAATCAATAATGCAACAATTACACAGGTTAATGGAAATAATATCTTACCAAAAATGGTACTACCTATTTTAGCTATAAAATTCTTAATAGCAATCATCTTATTAGCCATTCTAGTCCAGATACTTTCAGCTTCCAGTGGTACTAATTCTTCATGTAAATCAGTAATATTTTTGATATAAACTTTTAGATCTTTGCTTTCATCAGGAATGTAAGTGCAACAATGTTGAACTTTCAGCATTCCACAGACTCCACCCTCCTTTGCCAAAAGAATGTCAAGGGCAAGTCGATTTTGCATCGCCATAGCACGCAAAGCAACCATTTCTGTATTAACCAAAAGAAAGCCTCCAGTGGTGCTTATTGACAAGCGATCCACCACTTTTGACAGCTTCCGAATGCCAAATGCATTCAAAGAAATTCCCACTGCTGGAATTAAAGCTCCAAAAATATCTCCTACAATTTCTGTCCATGTTTCTCTTCTATAGCGTGTTAATGGATTAGTATGTTCAGCATCATCTACTCTATCCATGTGAAAAATCTTTGGAAAGACCAGGCCAACATAACATGTGCCAAACCAATGGTCAGGCAAACGGTAATAAGCCTTGTTCCCACAAATATGATACACTCCCGGGAAAACTGGATCTTCTCCTCCTCTAAATCCCCATCCGGTTGCAATAAAGTATGTATTATGGCACTCACCAGTCCCTATGAAATAATAATCATACTGGGATCTCTTCCTAGTAATGCACAGTTTGCCTTTCTGTGGGGCATCTATAGCCATAGTTGGACTGGCTCCATTTTTCAACTCCTTTTCTTTCTCAATATCCCACATTGTTTCACTCATTTTATGCCCTTCTGCTTTCCTGTGCATGTTCAACCTTCTTCTCTCAACCATGTCTAGAAAATTCTTCTCTTCTCCCTTCAAACTGCAAGTTAAATTGTTTCTAAAAACATATTCTAAGGTTAATTCTTTAGTTTCTAAAAAAAATCTCACCTAAAGTGTTAGCTTCTTTTGCAGGATTCAGTGTTTTATTCATAGGCAATTGCCCAAGAATATTATCTATATTAGACATATTATAATTGTGAGAAGTTGGCCTGGTATATGCTGTTCACTAGTTCTAGTGACCACCTTGTACCATGCCAAGCAACCCTTATGGTGTGGTTGTAAGTCAACCTTTTCGGACTAGCTGCCCTAGTGGTAGCGTAGGCTAAGCAGTCGTTGAGGCTAAACTCGTGAAGCGTGTTAAGCAAGCTGTTTTACCAATAGTAACCCCCTTTTATACCAATGAAAGGACACCACACAGATATATATTCAAAATATATATGTATTTATTTCTCAAAGTAACCCCTAGTCTCTTTATGAGCACAGGAGCACAAATCGTCAAACAAGATTATCACAGAATACACAGAAGTTGCACTTTATATGGATAGGCCCTGGTGGCCACTCGAACCATATACTAAAATAGTGGTATAAGTACCACGAACAGAAAAGGGAAAAGGCCTAGGGCCTCTAGAATCGCTGGGCCTACAAGGAGCTAACGTCAGTTAGTGACCAGGAGGTCCACGGGTGGCGTGTGCAGAGCAAATAGTCACACGCGGGCTCCCATAGGTTTCAATGGGTGCGTAAAAAGTACAAAGTTACTGCAAAAGGAATCTTCCGGATGACCTAGGAACTTAAGATTTGGAACACAGGCACTAGAGATGTATTACTACACATGGGCACCGGAGTACCAGCTTTACCTCACCCACAGGAAGCGGGTGCATAGGCCTCAAAGTGCGTCGGGTTTCTTCTATCTGTTCCGTTGAGCCTGGGACAAAGATGCTGCAGGCGGTCGGTCGGGAAGAGATGCAGTGGATCCAAGAGTGGATCGGAGATGTTGAAGACCTGTAAGCAGAGGGGACAGTGTTCACAGTCACTAGCCAGTGACCAGCGTGGCACCAGGTGGGTACCAGGCGATGTCGGGTGCAAACAGGTGATGAGGGGTAGCTTGTCTCCGCAGCCACGTGGTCCCTGAAGGTCGACGACGTCCAGGAGTCGGCTCACGAGCTGTCCCACGCAGGCTCTCGCTGTCGGCGGTGTCGGCGACTTGATCGAAGCAAACAAGCCTTGGCAAAAGCAATTGCAGGAGGATTCGGAAATCAGCTGTTGGTTCTGACCAGCAAGGTCAGAGGGATTGCTCCTTTGGAGGTGAGCAAGGGCCAGTCTGGAGCAACCAGACCAGCGGTGTTTGTCGTAGATTTCGTCGCCAAGATGGCCACTAGCCAGCGGGCCAGCAAACGGTTAGGCGCGTCGAGTGGCAAAATGCAGAAGGGCCCCACGCAGATCGTGGAGATGCTGGAGGGCTCACCTTTGGTGCAGATGCTGCTCGAGGGTTGGGCTTCTCAGGACCCAAAGCACAACTTGGAGGGAGCCTCGGTTGTTGCACTGGTCAGCTTGTCGTAGTCGTTCCAAGATGGCTGGCTCCACGTGTCTCGGTGCCTCCACGGGTCTCCTCTTTTCAGGGACTGTGGATCGGGCGGTGAGAGGTCTGGAGGTCCAGGTCTTGTCAGTCTCTGGGCTCGGGCTCCGGCGGGAGGCGGCGGCAAAGCAGACGGTGATTCGCTGGATGGTGCTTGCGTTAGCAAGGTGGTCACTCCCTGACCACAGGGGAGATTTTCTTCAGTCTTCTGTGCAGCAGAATGTCGAAGTTCCCGTCTTCTTCTTAGTTTCAAGTTGATTCCAGGATGTCTGAAGTCTTAGGACACAGCTCCTACCTTTAAGCGGATTCTAGGGGCCGGACTACCTGCTAGGTCCCTCCCTAAGGGTGGGACCAGGAAGGGGGGTGGTTACACCCCCAATCCTTTGTCCAGCTCGCCCCAGGCCCGGGACTGGTGTGCCCCAGGACCGGTTTGAACTGGCATATGCACCGAGGCTCCTTGTGAGCCACAGGCATGTCTGGTTTCTTTCAAGCCCTACCTGACCAATACACAAAATCCTGTCTGGGGTGGTGCACGCACCTCCCCTGGCAGGAAACCCTTTGTCCACACCTCCCAAGCTGGAAGGACTCCCAGCAGCAGGAGGGCAGACTTGTGTCTGTGGTGGCAGCATCCATTTCGTGGAGCTGAGGCTATGTCTGATTTTACCCGGGTTTCAGGTACTGTACATGTCGTGTCCCTCTAGAAGGGTGGAATGCTAACCCCGTCGCCAGAATTGGCGAGGGGTTAGTATTCCAATTCGTATGACACCTTACTCGACATGTTTTGATAAAGCCAAACCAAAGATAGCATTTAACCGCGAGGTTCATAATGCACTTAAGAGTATATGGTATGACGATATCTGGAAACAGTAGAAGGAAGTTGTTCCGACCACTGCAGACAGGCTCAGCTCATGCCAGAGCACCATCTCACATGGAACCAAGCACTCTGCCTTCAGGATTGTTAAGGCCTGCCATAGGAGTGACTCATAGGTTACCAGGTGTCCCATTTAAGGTTAGGTATAGGTATACTACACCTAAGTAAGAGGTGATTACACCAACTTACCCCAGCTGAGTGATCAGCCAGTTGTGTCAGATTGTTAGGCCAAGCCTGGGGTGGCATAATACATGCTGCAGCCCCTGGCAGGCCTTGGGTACACCAATGCCCTGGGTACCTAGTGTACACTGGTACAGGGGCTGACAGGGTGATCCACTTCCAATTGGTTATGCACCTAGGGTGCATAGTTGTAATTTAGTAGAGAGAACAGCAGGCTGGGGGTCTGATTGGCAGGCCCACAGCCTCAATATGTCAAAAACCAGTGAAGCAAAAAGCAAAAATTTGGGGTGACCATAGGATAGCAGACCCTACTCTCCTACACAACCCCCCCCCAAACGCTGGGACATTAAACTAGCCTTGACCAGTCTCGTCTTCATGTCCTAAGTGGAAGTACCTGGAGAGACCATCTGCATTCCCATGGTCAGTACCTGGCCGGTGCTCCACTGTAAAGTCCATCCCCTGTAGGGAAATGGACCACCTAAGCAGTTTGGGGTTTTCACCCTTCATCTGATTTAGCCACAAGAGGGGCTTATGGTCGGTCTGAATCTTGAAGTGAGTGCCAAACAAGTATGGCCTCAGCTTCTTCAGGGCCCACACCACAGCAAAGGCCTCCCTCTCAATAGCTGACCAATTCTTCTCTCTGGGGGTCAACCTTCTGCTAATAAAAGCAATGGGTTGGTCTTGACCATCTACATTAAGTTGTGACAGCACAGCTCCCACACCCAACTCAGAAGCATCTGTTTGGACAATAAACTCTTTGGAGTAGTCAGGACTTTTCAGGATAGGTGCAGAGCACATGGCCTCCTTCAGGTCATCAAATGCCTTTTGACAGCTTACTGTCCACTGAACCTTTTTGGGCATCTTCTTGGATGTCAGATCATTAAGAGGAGTTACAATGGACCCATAGTTCTTAACAAACTTCCTGTAATACCCAGTCAAGCCCAAGAAAGCTCGAACTTGAGTCTGGGTGGTTGGAGGGGACCAGTCCTTGATGGATTGTATCTTACTCTCCAGTGGTTGAACTTGGCCCCCACCTACAAGGTGGCCCAAATATACAACCTTACTCTGCCCTATCTGGCACTTAGTAGCCTTGATAGTGAGGCCTGCCCTTTGCAGAGCCTCAAGAGCCTTCTTCAGGTGGATCAGGTGATCCTCCCAGGTGGAACTAAAGACAGCAATGTCATCAAGATATGCTGCGCAAAAGTCATCCAACCCAGTAAGGACTTGGTTCACCAGCCTTTGGAAGGTGGCAGGTGCATTCTTCAGACCAAAGGGCATCACCACAAACTGATAATGCCCACCTGGGGTTGAGAATGCTGTTTTGGCCTTAGACTCCTCAGCTAATCTGATTTGCCAATAGCCAGCTGTCAAGTCAAATGTGCTCAAAAACTTTGCAGAAGCTAGTTTGTCTATGAGCTCATCTGCCCTTGGAATAGGGTGTGCATCTGTCCTGGTGACAGCATTGAGTCCTCTGTAGTCCACACAGAACCTCATCTCTCTCTTGCCATCTTTGGTGTGAGGTTTGGGGACCAGAACCACTGGGC
This sequence comes from Triturus cristatus, assembly GCF_964204655.1. Taxonomy (NCBI): domain Eukaryota; kingdom Metazoa; phylum Chordata; class Amphibia; order Caudata; family Salamandridae; genus Triturus; species Triturus cristatus. Next base: position 944,933,578 of record NC_140579.1, read on the forward strand.
TAGCCCAGGGGCTCTCTGAGGGTTCAATGACACCTAATTCCAGCATTTTATGTACCTCAGCCTTTATACAGTCCCTGACGTGGTCAGGTTGTCTGTAAAGTTTGTTCTTTACAGGCAGACTGTCACCAGTGTCCACAACATGGGTACACCAGTCAGTTTGACTAGGTATCAAGGAAAACATATGTGAAAATGATTGTAGAACCTGTCTACATTCAGTCTGCTGATGGGCAGTGAGGTTGCCTCCAAGGGTCACTCCTTCAACTGAGCCATCTTCAGGGTTCTGAGACAACAGGTCTGGGAGAGGGTCACTCTCTTCCTCCTGTCCCTCATCTGTAGCCATGAGCAAGCCCATGTCTGCCCTGTCAACATATGCTTTAAGCCTGTTAACATGGAGTACCCTGTGGGGACTCCTGGGAGTTCCTAGGTCCACCAAGTAGGTGACCTCTCCCTTCTTTTCCAGGATTGTATGGGGTCCAGACCATTTGTCTTGGAGTGCTGCTGGGGCCACTGGCTCCAACACCCATACCTTCTGTCCTGGCTGATACTCAACCAAGACAGCCTTTTGGTCATGCCAAGCTTTCTGTAAGGCCTGGCTTGCCTCAAGGTTTTTAGATGCCTTCTCCATATACTCAGCCATCCTGGAGCGGAGACCAAGTACATAGTCCACTATGTCTAGCTTAGGCTTTTTGAGAGGTAACTCCCATCCTTCCTTCACCAAACACAGTGGGCCTCTCACAGGGTGCCCAAACAACAATTCAAAGGGGCTGTAGCCAACTCCTTTTTGTGGGACCTCTCTGTAAGCAAACAGAAGGCAGGGTAGAAGGATATCCCATCTTCGCCTGAGCTTTTCAGGTAATCCTTTGATCATACCCTTTAGGGTCTTGTTGAATCTCTCAACAAGCCCATTGCATTGTGGGTGATAAGGGGTGGTGAACTTGTAGTTGACACCACATTCCTTCCACATAGCTGTCAAGTATCCTGACATAAAGTTGGTACCTCTGTCAGATACTACCTCCTTAGGAAACCCCACTCTGGAGAATACTCCCAGCAGGGCCCTGGCCACAACAGGAGCTGTAGTGGTCCTAAGGGGAATTGCCTCTGGATACCTGGTGGCATGATCCACTACCACCAGTATAAATCTGTGCCCAGATGCAGTGGGAGGATCCATGGGACCCACTATGTCTATTCCCACTCTTTCAAAGGGGACCCCCACCACAGGTAGTGGTATTAGGGGGGCCTTTGTTGTGCCACCTGATTTGCCACTGGCTTGGCAGGTAACACAGGAGCGACAAAACTCCTTTGTATCTTCATTCATATGAGGCCAGTGAAAGTGAGGGACAAGTCTGTCCCAGGTCTTATTCTGGCCTAGGTGTCCTGCTAAAGGAATGTCATGGGCCAAGGTAAGAAGGAAGCCCCTAAATTGCAGAGGTATGACCAACCTCCTGGTAGCACCAGGCTTGGGGTCTCTAGCCTCTGAATAAAGGAGCCCTTCATCCCAATACACTTTATGGGTACCTTGAGCATTCCCAGCAGCCTCAGCAGCAGCCAGCTGTCTGAGGGGTTCAAGAGAGGGACAGGATAACTGAGCCTGCCTCAAGTCAGCCCTTGAAGGTCCCCCTGTCCCCAGAAACTCAACCTGATCAGGTTCAAGCTCTTCAGGGACAGTTCCTTCAGGGTCCTCTAGATCAGCTTCCTGGGAAGGCTGATCATCACTCTGAGGCAGGGGGGAAGGCACAGCCTTGACCCTCCTGTTCTTCTTCTTGGTAGGTGCTTGGTCCATTGTTCCAGGATCCAAGACCTGAGGTTCAGTGAGGCACTTTTTGGCCTGTGACCTGGTCACAGCAAGGACATGTGATGATATACCTAACATCTCTGCATGAGTCCTGTACTCCACTTCTGACCATAGAGAACTCTCTAGGTCATTGCCCAACAAACATTCTACTGGGAGGTCTGCACTAACCACAACCCTTTTGAGGCCAGTTACCCCTCCCCATGAGAAGTTAACAACTGCCACACTATGTGAAGTAGTGGCATTGCTGGCATTGGTCACCAGGTAGTTCTCACCTGGTATGTACTGTCCAGGATCCACAAAGCCTGGTGTCACCATAGTGACACTGGCACATGTGTCCCTGTAGGCTTGAGCCACTTTGTCATTAATTAAAGGAGTCTGTCTGTACTTGCCCAGGTTACTGGGGCTCACAGTCAGGGACAAATCAATGTCCCCATCACAGATCAAGACTGCCTGTGTCAGGGTTCTGTCTAAGTCAGAATCTCCTTCAGTTCCCATAGTGATTCCCACTACACCCTTTGTCTGGGGACCAACACTGCTAACAGTAGTACTGGGAGCAGGTGCCTTAGGGGCAACAGTGTTGGGGGCTCCACCCTTTTTGCAATCACTAGTCCAGTGAGTTGTATTTTTACAATGATTGCACCAGGGTTTCTTCTGACCTTCTTTCTTCTTCTTGGACTGTTGGGACCCACCCTCCTTAGCAGTAGTTTGGGGCCCTGTTGAAGACTTCTGGTCTTTAGGTTTCTGATCTCCACCCTTTTGGTCTGTTTTCTTCTGATCACCCCCTTGGCCCTGGTTCTGGTTCTTTTGCTTAACCCTGGTTCTGACCCATTTGTCTGCCTTCTTTCCCAATTCTTGGGGAGAGGTCAGATCAGAGTCAACCAAGTGTTGATGCAGTTGCTGGTTTTGACAGTTATTTAAAATCTGTTCTCTCATCATCAAATTATACAATCCTGTAAAATCAGATACCTTACTTCCCAGCAACCAACCCTCCAAAGCCTTAGTGGCACATTCAATGTATTCAGACCAGTCCTGAGTCTGTGTCTTTTGGGTGTCTCTGAACATTAACCTGTACTGCTCAGTGGTTAAGCCTAACCCATCAACTAGAACACTCTTCAGGACTCTGTAGTTTCTGACATCCTCTTCTCTAACAGTGAGGAGTCTGTCTCTGCCTCTTCCTTCAAAGGAGAGCCAGAGGATTGCTGCCCACTGATCTTCAGGAACCTGCTGCACTTTGCAGGCTCTCTCAAGAGCAGTTATCCACTTGTGGATGTCATCCCCACTTTTGTAGGGGGGCACAACCTTAGACAGGTTTCTATTGTCGAAAACCCTATCTTTGTCCTTAGGGACAATGCTGCCACCAGTGGGTATGGACCCACTCTCTTTATGCTGTCTAGCCTTGCTAAGTTTCTCTTCCATCAGGGCTACTTCTAGCTCCTGCTTCCTGATCCTCAGCTGGGCCTCTTGCATCTTGGCCTCATGTTCCCTCCTCTGAGGGGTGGTCATCCTTCTCCTGGAGTGACCTTGAGAGCCTCTAGAGCCATGGGAAGCATTGGAGTCACCTGAGCGATTCCTTTGCCTTCCAAGCCCTGTGTTAAGTCCACTGGGGAGATCCAGTGGGTTGAACCCACTGTCAGTCCCCAATAGCCTTGGTTTAGCTGGGCCAAGTATAATACTTGGCACTGGGCTAGTTCTCCCTTCATCCTCACTACTGTCAGTATCCTTTTCACTCTCATCCTCTGTGGTAGGCATCCCATCTAAGGGGTGACTATTGGGAAGGGGTACTTCAGTGGCATCTTTAGAAGGGGGGCCTCCTGTTCCTGTCCCTAAGGGGGCTAACTGGGAAGCTTTCTTGAGTGCTCTCTGATTCTCATCATTCTGTAAGAGCTCTCTGAGCTCAGCAGAGTTTGGGTTCTTGGGCTGTTTAAGGCCTCTAAGAGTTGCCAAATGCCTGAGCTCATTCTGATTAAGGGTAGCAAAGCTGGATGGTGCCCTCTGGGGGTCACTCTCAACAGAGATGGGTACAGTGGACCCCTCTGCCCCGGCCATTGCTCTTAAGTGTGGGTGGATGTGTTGCAATCTACCTACACTTGGGTTTACCTACTAAACCTATCTAGTAGTTGTAGTCAGGGTGTGCTACTCCCTTTGCTCTACAACAACTAAGTTCAGTAGAACTTATGTATATCTAATCTTGTTTTATATGTACCTACAGGTACCTATGTGATCTTTCAATTGGTAACCAAGAGATTACAATGGTAAAACACAGCAAGCTCAAATCCAACCGCTGCTCACCAATGTGAGAAGTTGGCCTGGTATATGCTGTTCACTAGTTCTAGTGACCACCTTGTACCATGCCAAGCAACCCTTATGGTGTGGTTGTAAGTCAACCTTTTCGGACTAGCTGCCCTAGTGGTAGCGTAGGCTAAGCAGTCGTTGAGGCTAAACTCGTGAAGCGTGTTAAGCAAGCTGTTTTACCAATAGTAACCCCCTTTTATACCAATGAAAGGACACCACACAGATATATATTCAAAATATATATGTATTTATTTCTCAAAGTAACCCCTAGTCTCTTTATGAGCACAGGAGCACAAATCGTCAAACAAGATTATCACAGAATACACAGAAGTTGCACTTTATATGGATAGGCCCTGGTGGCCACTCGAACCATATACTAAAATAGTGGTATAAGTACCACGAACAGAAAAGGGAAAAGGCCTAGGGCCTCTAGAATCGCTGGGCCTACAAGGAGCTAACGTCAGTTAGTGACCAGGAGGTCCACGGGTGGCGTGTGCAGAGCAAATAGTCACACGCGGGCTCCCATAGGTTTCAATGGGTGCGTAAAAAGTACAAAGTTACTGCAAAAGGAATCTTCCGGATGACCTAGGAACTTAAGATTTGGAACACAGGCACTAGAGATGTATTACTACACATGGGCACCGGAGTACCAGCTTTACCTCACCCACAGGAAGCGGGTGCATAGGCCTCAAAGTGCGTCGGGTTTCTTCTATCTGTTCCGTTGAGCCTGGGACAAAGATGCTGCAGGCGGTCGGTCGGGAAGAGATGCAGTGGATCCAAGAGTGGATCGGAGATGTTGAAGACCTGTAAGCAGAGGGGACAGTGTTCACAGTCACTAGCCAGTGACCAGCGTGGCACCAGGTGGGTACCAGGCGATGTCGGGTGCAAACAGGTGATGAGGGGTAGCTTGTCTCCGCAGCCACGTGGTCCCTGAAGGTCGACGACGTCCAGGAGTCGGCTCACGAGCTGTCCCACGCAGGCTCTCGCTGTCGGCGGTGTCGGCGACTTGATCGAAGCAAACAAGCCTTGGCAAAAGCAATTGCAGGAGGATTCGGAAATCAGCTGTTGGTTCTGACCAGCAAGGTCAGAGGGATTGCTCCTTTGGAGGTGAGCAAGGGCCAGTCTGGAGCAACCAGACCAGCGGTGTTTGTCGTAGATTTCGTCGCCAAGATGGCCACTAGCCAGCGGGCCAGCAACCGGTTAGGCGCGTCGAGTGGCAAAATGCAGAAGGGCCCCACGCAGATCGTGGAGATGCTGGAGGGCTCACCTTTGGTGCAGATGCTGCTCGAGGGTTGGGCTTCTCAGGACCCAAAGCACAACTTGGAGGGAGCCTCGGTTGTTGCACTGGTCAGCTTGTCGTAGTCGTTCCAAGATGGCTGGCTCCACGTGTCTCGGTGCCTCCACGGGTCTCCTCTTTTCAGGGACTGTGGATCGGGCGGTGAGAGGTCTGGAGGTCCAGGTCTTGTCAGTCTCTGGGCTCGGGCTCCGGCGGGAGGCGGCGGCAAAGCAGACGGTGATTCGCTGGATGGTGCTTGCGTTAGCAAGGTGGTCACTCCCTGACCACAGGGGAGATTTTCTTCAGTCTTCTGTGCAGCAGAATGTCGAAGTTCCCGTCTTCTTCTTAGTTTCAAGTTGATTCCAGGATGTCTGAAGTCTTAGGACACAGCTCCTACCTTTAAGCGGATTCTAGGGGCCGGACTACCTGCTAGGTCCCTCCCTAAGGGTGGGACCAGGAAGGGGGGTGGTTACACCCCCAATCCTTTGTCCAGCTCGCCCCAGGCCCGGGACTGGTGTGCCCCAGGACCGGTTTGAACTGGCATATGCACCGAGGCTCCTTGTGAGCCACAGGCATGTCTGGTTTCTTTCAAGCCCTACCTGACCAATACACAAAATCCTGTCTGGGGTGGTGCACGCACCTCCCCTGGCAGGAAACCCTTTGTCCACACCTCCCAAGCTGGAAGGACTCCCAGCAGCAGGAGGGCAGACTTGTGTCTGTGGTGGCAGCATCCATTTCGTGGAGCTGAGGCTATGTCTGATTTTACCCGGGTTTCAGGTACTGTACATGTCGTGTCCCTCTAGAAGGGTGGAATGCTAACCCCGTCGCCAGAATTGGCGAGGGGTTAGTATTCCAATTCGTATGACACCTTACTCGACATGTATTGATAAAGCCAAACCAAAGATAGCATTTAACCGCGAGGTTCATAATGCACTTAAGAGTATATGGTATGACGATATCTGGAAACAGTAGAAGGAAGTTGTTCCGACCACTGCAGACAGGCTCAGCTCATGCCAGAGCACCATCTCACATGGAACCAAGCACTCTGCCTTCAGGATTGTTAAGGCCTGCCATAGGAGTGACTCATAGGTTACCAGGTGTCCCATTTAAGGTTAGGTATAGGTATACTACACCTAAGTAAGAGGTGATTACACCAACTTACCCCAGCTGAGTGATCAGCCAGTTGTGTCAGATTGTTAGGCCAAGCCTGGGGTGGCATAATACATGCTGCAGCCCCTGGCAGGCCTTGGGTACACCAATGCCCTGGGTACCTAGTGTACACTGGTACAGGGGCTGACAGGGTGATCCACTTCCAATTGGTTATGCACCTAGGGTGCATAGTTGTAATTTAGTAGAGAGAACAGCAGGCTGGGGGTCTGATTGGCAGGCCCACAGCCTCAATATGTCAAAAACCAGTGAAGCAAAAAGCAAAAATTTGGGGTGACCATAGGATAGCAGACCCTACTCTCCTACAATAATCTAATCTCCCTAACTGATAAAATATACTAATCAACACACTACATGAAATTCCATACGTAGCCGGAAGATGATGATAAGTCACTCCTTCCGAAACAGAGGCAGGTAATTGCATGCAAACGTAGCAATCCCTTACTTCCATGGTCTTTACGTATTCATATAACAATTTAGAAAAAACATTGCTAGAAAAATCATTAATTGACCTATCCTTATGTATATGTACATTGCTAGTTCTAGTTGGTACTATCTTCTGTGAACTCTTCCCTATATTAGTTCTGTTCTCAGTATGACCTTCTAAAGTGTCTATAGTGACTCTAAAAGAAATCAGTAGAGCAAGCACGCTCCAAAGCAGCATTAATAAACCTGTACAGCAGCAGCACATTTTGCACCATCTTCTCAGAAAGGTACATCTACTTTTATTATTCTCAGTGTTAGCCATTTTATTAATTTGACCGTGTCTTTTGACTTAGCCTCTTCTACTCCTCTACCGAACCTTTTAGGGCAGCAAGTACCCACCAGATTATTACAATCTATTAGTTCTTAATTTTACTTCTTCACTTTCTTCTTCAAGTGTCTTCCTTGGATTTTACTCAATTTGGGTTTTCATCACTTTTCACTGTTTCTTCATCATGATCAAACTGTATCAGGTCCTGAACATCCGTCTCTTCTCCAATGTCGGACAAGATAACTCTCAGGATTCCCACAGCCTCTTCTTCAGCAACCTCTTTCAGTAAAGCCTCCTCTGGACTTCCTTGACTGTCTGCTTCTTCTCCTTGTTCAGGCAGTGCCACATACGTCCATTCCGGTGACTTGTACCTCTGGTTTGGTTTCCTTATTCTTTTAGTTCTCTCAGGTATCTTTGTTTCTTCTTCTTTAGTGGGATTTTGACTTGACACTTCGCTCACTTATTCAGCTTTCGAAGAGTTAACTCGTGTCAGTCTATACCTCAGTCTCTTTATCTTATTTGCCCAAAGATCTCCTTTAGCATTTCTCTTTTGTCTTCCTTCTTTATTGTTTCTTTCTCCAAGCCAAGTTCTCTTTCTCAGAACTCGTCCTCCATGTATCTCATTGTCACTTTCATCAGACTCTGTTTCAGTTGCCTCTTGTTCATCAACAGCTTTCTTTTCTCCAACAACTTCCTTTTCTCCAACAGTCTCTTTTTCCACCAATTGAGATTTCCCTACTTCTGTCCCTCCTCGGGTCTCCGACACGCAATCTTCTTGCTGTCTGCTTGTCCCTTCACCTGGCTTATTGTTGATGTTCCCTACACCTCCTCGGGGTTTTTCCGTAATTTGTCCCTCTCTGTCTTTGTTTGTCCCTTCTTCTTCAATATTTATCTCAGGTGGAACTTGTCCAATTTCCTCATTCGATTCAGGTGTCACTTCTATTGGAATGTTCTTTTCTTTTCTTTCTTTCTTTTTTTGTTGGTTACTGTTAGTTGGAACCTCAGGAACTTCTTCAGAATCTGAACTCGCCTCTGCGGTTTGCACTGTTCTTTTCAGAACCTCTTCTGGTGGGATAAAAATTTCTCTTGACTCACTTTCCCCACTTTCAGGATTCTTTTTCCTTCTTACTGTCTCGCTGTCTGCCTCATCACTGGAATCTGATTCTTCAAAGTATTCTTTTCCAGTGCCGTCTCTTGGATTTGGAACTCTCAGTGTGTGACTTTGCATGTATCCAATTTTTCACTCCAGCACACTTCACAGCAGTCGTTGTGGTCAAAATAACTTGTCTTGGCCATCCCCACCTTGGAACCAGGCAATTCCTTCTTCTGTGGACTTTTATCCTTACCCAGCCCCCTGGGCTCAGATCATGGGCTGGTTTCTTTTCAAGTGTGGTGGCGTCTTCTCCAACCTGGTGAAACACAGAATGAACTGCGACAGCCAGGCCCTTACAGTAATCCAAAATCATGTCATCAGTTATAGTCATTAGCTTGTTGACTGGTACAAATGCATGTCTCATAGCACGTCCCATGATAATTTCATGTGGACTCAAACCTGTTGTTCTGTCTGGAGTAGACCTAATGGTCATCAGGACTAGAGGCAAGACATCGGGCCATTTCATTCCTGTGGCTAGGCACATTTTGCCAATTCTGTTTTTGATGGTACCATTTATTTGTTCAACCACACCAGAAGCCTCTGGTCGGTAAGCACAATGTAGCTTCTGCTGTACACTCAATGCTTCACAGATTAGACCCATGATTTCATTATAAAAATGTTCTCCTCTGTCTGATACAATGGTTACTGGGAACCCGTACCTTGGGATGAACTCTCTTAACAGTAATATGGCCACTGTTATCCCATCGTTTCTTCTTGTTGGATATGCCTCCACCCACCTGGAGAACAAACAGACCACCACCAGAACATACCTCAATCTGTTGACTGGGGGCATTTCAATGAATTCTATTTGCATTCTTGTGAAGGGTCCTCCCTCCCTGCCTATTGTTCCTAGGCTCACCAATGTTTTCTTCCCAGGATTGAATTGCTGACATATCAGACATCTCTGACAAAGACTCTCTGCTATCAGCCTGAATTTTGGACTGTACCAGGTCTGCTTAAAGGCCCTTATCATAGCATCCCTTCCCAGATGTCCTTGGCCATGATACATCCTTGCCATTGTTGATAGCATGCTATTTGGCATGACTGGTCTTCCATCCCTATAGACCCACACATGATCTTTTTCCCTTGGTGCACAACCAGCTTTCACCCAATCTTTCATTTCCTCATCTCCTGCCTCATCCTGCAGCTGTTTCACTTACTCCCATGTTCCCACCTCATTAGTAAACATTAATGAACAAGAAGACATTTCTCTTTCTTTACTCCGATTAATGGAATGATTGTTTCTTGCACAGTATTGTGCTATGTCATTAGCGAATTTGTTCTCAATGGTGACAAAATCATCACCTTGACCATGAGCAGCACATTTTACAACTGCTAGTTCTTTAGGCAGCTGTATCGCCTCTAGCAGCTTTCCAACCACTTCAGCATTCTTTATGGGAGTTCCACTTGAGGTCAGGAAACCTCTTTGTAGCCATAGCTGGCCAAAATCATGGACAACTCCGAAGCCATACTGGCTGTCAGTCATCACAGTCACTCTCACACTCCTCCCAATCTTGCAGGCTTTTGTTAGTGCCACCAATTCTGCCACCTGAGCGGATTTAACTCCTTTCAAATATGATACTTCCACAACTCCTGAAACTGTACACACAGCATATGCAGCACTCAGCGTTCCTTCATCCGTTCTCAAGCAGGATCCATCCACAAACAACACATGATCACTCTCAGGCAGTGGCAGATCACTTATGTCTGGCCTTGGTTTTGTACAGTAATCAAGCACATCCAGGCAGTCATAATCAACTTCATTCCTCACTCCCACACATTCTGCATCGGGCAACAGTGTTGCTGGATTTACATTCACACATCTCTCCAGGGTCACATTTGTTGCACCAAGAATGACTTTCTCATATTTAGTCAGCCGACTATGAGACATGAACTGTGTCCGGCTCCTTGTTAAAAGGATTGCCACATCATGAGGTACGAATACCCGTACAGGATATCCCATTATGATTCCCTCACTTTGTTCCAGACTTCTACAGGTAGCAGCTACTGCTTTTAGGCAACCTGGTAAACCCACAGCTACTGGGTCAAGTGTTGATGAGAAGTAGGCAATTGGCCTTCTCAGACGTCCATGTTTCTGGATTAACACTGAAAGTGCACATCCATTTCTCTCACTACAGTACAGCTCAAATTCTTTTTCGTAATCTGGCATTCCTAGGGCAGGAGCTTCACATAGTCTGTTCTTCAACTCTTTAAATGCTGCCATTTCCTCTGGGTTTAGTTCTAATGGGTCTTTCACCTCACTTTTGGTCAATTTAATCAATGGCTTGGCAATCAAGGAAAAGTTACTTATCCACTGACGACAGTAACCCACCATTCCCAGGAACATTCTCACTTCCCTTTGTGTCATTGGGGCTCTCATTCCTCTAATGATTTTAATCCTGTCAATGGTCACTTTCCTCAGGCCTTTCTCAATAGTATGTCCCAGATACTGAACTTCTTTCTTGCAGAATTGCAATTTGGCTGGAGATACTTTTAATCCTCCATCTGCCAAATGATTCAGTAAAGCAATGGTGTCTACTTCACAAGCTTCACGTGTTTTTGATGCCACAAGCAGGTCATCAATATACTGGACCAAAACTGAATTTTCAGGCATTGTTAGACTTTCCAGAGATTTCTTCAGCAATAGATTAAATATGGAAGGGCTCTCTGTATGCCCCTGTGGAATTCGGCACCATGCCAAAATACGCTCTCCAAATCTAAAAGAAAATATTGGCTGGCTGTCATGATGCAATGGAATTGAAAAGAAAGCATGACACAAATCAATTACAGTATACCATTCTGCATCATGGGGAATCTGATACAAAATCACTGATGGATTTGGCACAATGGGACAACATGACACAACAATCTTGTTAATTTTCCTCAAATCCTGTACTATTCTGAACTTTCCATTAGGTTTCTTCAGTCCCATTATTGGTGAGTTACATGGGCTGCTCAATATTTCTCTTAACACCCCCTGCTGAATCATTTTCTCAATTATGGGTGTTATTCCTTCAATTATTTCTGGTGTCAGTCTGTATTGCGGAATGTTTGGGTAAGCCACTCCCTCTTTTACAGTAATCTTTACTGGATCTACATTTCTCATCAGACCTACATCTTCTCCAGTAAAATCCCAAACTGCTGCCTTCACTGTCTGTTTCAATTCTGGGGGTAATGCATCTGGATTAAATATAGCATATGTTCCCAAAGCCTCACATTCCCTGTTATCCATGGTCATTCTGTATAGAACATCTTCATCTGGTGTTTCAAAGGCTATTCCATCTGGAGTACAGAAAATAGTGCAATTCATCTTGCACAGCAGGTCCCTGCCTAGCAAGTTCACAGGACTAGTGTCACACACCACAAATCGGTGCATTTCTGAGAATTTCCCTATTTTAACCCTTACTGGTTCAGTAAGAAGAGTTTTAATCTGTGTGTTGGACACACCAACTACTTGGATTGCTTCATCCGAGAGAGGAAGATTCTTTACATCAGCTGACCTGACAGTCGATCTCGTGGCTCCTGTGTCAACTAGAAAAGTAACACTTTCACCATTAATTTTCCCATCTACAAAAGGTCCTGCCTGGTCTATTTCTAGAGTTGCGCCAAGTACGCACTCCTCCTCCTCTCTTCGGCACCGTCAGAAGTCTCCATCAGAGTCACTTCCCTCATTTTTCAGCCAGTATTGAGATACAGCGCTTGCGCGTTTTGGCTTGATTACCTGCTCTTCATCGTAGAACCCCGACTCTTGGCTGTACTTCTGGGATCCTCTTCTCTGCGGCAAGGGTGGTTTTGGCACCTGATTCTGCTGCTTAGCAGCCTTCTGCTGTTGCTGATGCTGACCACACCCCTCACTCTGCACCTGTGAATTCAATGATGGATTGTCATCATTAGTAGACGGTGGATTCTTACACTCGGATTTCCAGTGCCCTAATTTTCCACAGTTGTGGCATGGGAATTTCTTCTTGGCTTCCTCTATATTTCCTTTCCCTTTTCCTGGACCAAACCTGGGTTTATTTCCTGGTTTATTTGCTTGTTCAACCAACTGAGCTTCCTGTCTTTCTGCCACTTTCACCTGTGCCCACATTGCCTTTTCTTTTAGTTTCCTCTGCTTTGCCTCAATCTCATCACTGAAGTATTTTGCATGTCTCAGGATCTCATCAATCTTCTTGCTCTGCCAGTCTACGGTATGCTGCCTAATCATTTCACTGATTTCAGGCCGCAAGCCATACACAAATCTATATACAAAATGGCTCAGGTCCTTGTCACCCAGATGTTCATCTCCACTGAACTGTTTGAAAGCTAATATTAGTCTTTCATAATATGCATGGACTGATTCTTTCAATTCTTGATGTGTTCGATCTATTTGAACCCAATCTGTTTCCTTGGGGGGTACCTTATTTTTCAAGAAGGCCATAACCTGTTCGTACTTTTTCATGACCTCCGGATCTGGAGCTCCTGTCTTTGGATCTCTTGGGTATTCCTTAGTGGGCCAGTTGATGACTATTTTACATTCTGCCCACAGGTCTGCTGGTACAATTATATCAAACAGACTATTCAGGTCAATCCACAGTACTTTTGAGAACTTCACAAATCTGTCGACCTGTCTATACCACTCGACGGGCTTCTCCCTTAGTTGAGGGAAATCATTTGTAAATGACAAAATATCCTGTCTGGTCCATGGGACATGTACATACCCACCTCCTGGAATCTCCCTCATAGGATAGGCTGTCACTGCTTTCTCCTTTTCTTTCAGAGGGAATGTCGAGTAAGTTCTATCTATCCCATCCTCTCGCTTTCTGTACCATCTGTCTTTCCATCTCTCCACATCTCCCCATTTTCTCAGCAAAGCAACCATCTCCTTAATCTGTCCTGTCCGGCCTGCATTGTTCAGATTCTCAATGTCTTTATCTGTGAAATCCACTCGGTAAGGCTTTTGTAAAGCTTTTACCTTGTCCATGTCGATCCCCATTTCACTGGCTATTCCTTTCAACCTGTCATGTATATTCTTTGCTCTCCATGTGATGCTCTTGCACAGGAAGAGAATCTCCCCTTCCTGATAATTTTTCAGCGTTTCTGTAGGGATTGTTCTTACAATCATCTCCTCCATTTCCATACGTAGCCTGGCTACATCAATTCCCTGGGATTCTTTTTCTTTCCTCTGCAAAGCCTTCAGCCAATCATTCAAATCCTCAGCAGTTATTCCCACAGATTTTTCTGCACCCCCTGGTTCTGACACTCTTTGTGGCTCTAGGATTGATTCCCTGTTCCCTTCCACACATCCAGAGTTCAAACTTGAGTTAGTCTGCACACTCAATTCTCCTCCACATATGGTATGTCTCCACTGATTTTCTCCTGTTCTCCTCTGTGTCTCTTCTGCTCTCATTACTGCCTGCTCCAGAGGAACAATCAATCTGTTACCCACATATGGAACTGTCAAACCATTTTCGCCCGTCCTCTGCTTGTCAAAAATCGGCATAACCGGACCTATTGTCACAGGCACCGTGACTGCTTCAAGATTCTTAGTTAGTTCCCTGACTTTCTCTCTATCTCTCTTTCTCTCTTTCTTTCTCTTTCTCTTTCTCTCTCTCTTTCTCTTTCTCTCTCTCTTTCTCTCTCTCTTTCCCTCTCTCTTTCTCTTACCACCAGAGAACAACCGCTTTTCAACCCAGGGGTGGTACCCTCTGTCTTAATAATCCGCAGGGTGTCTCATTGGGGTCACTGCTGTTCCTATCTCTGGTTCTCGTCTATACGGGGGTGGTCTTTTATAGAGCATGTCCTCTAGGACATCGTCATCAGACTCATTCGCCCCATATCTCCTTGTTTCTACATTATGTTCTTTCTCTGTACACTTTCTCCCTTCTGTCTCCTCTGCTGTTCTCATAGGATATAATCCCTCAGTCATACTAGCATCTCGCCATCGTCGCATCCGGTCGTGATGGGTTTCGCGATCATACTTTCGCCCGAACATATAGCGGTAACTCCCTCCACCCCTCTGCGTTTCTCGATCATGCATTTCATCTTCCCATTCAGTTAATGCCTCAAATTGCGTCGGCCTAGGCCAAGGCTCTAGACACATCCTCCGCTCCCGTAAGTTTCTCAGTATGGCCAGATTAAATGAGCCATGTTCCGGGAAAGCTAAAACCCCATCCTCTTTCGTATACTTCACCCAGTTATCTAACCAAATACATGTATGATACCCATACTTTGCAACCATGAAGGATGCGGGGGTTCTTATCGGAGGAAGTAACTGTCCTTCCCTAGTCACAAAATCTTTATCCTTGTCAAACCAGTTCTTTACTTTACTAAGCAAGGATTTCTTTTTCTTTTCCTCAGCGTGGTAGTACATTTTCTTATTTTTCCACAACCTTTTTTTTTTTTTCCTACAACTGTACGATCTCCTGCCCAATTGCAGCACGACTTACACCAACACACCAAAGTACCAATCCTGGAGCGTCTACGTCACTAACTCAGTCCACGAATCCCAGCGCGACTCACACCAACACACCAATCCTGGAGCGTCTACGTCACCCTGTACGTCTTCCAAACTTTGCGCAGCGTACACTAGCACACCAATCACCGTACTTCCACCGTTCCAACCCACTGTCCAATCACAGCGCGGTCTCCCTGACGTCAGCAGTCGCTGCAGCAGCTTCTGCTCCTGTCTCCTGTCTCTCTCCTCTACCCTTACAAGACTTTACAACACTACTCGGTAGACTTTGCTTCAACTTCTACGAGTCTGTTAGTTACAACATACAAACATCTCCATTGTCTGCTTCGCTAGCCACAGAACAGCAAAAGACCTTTCCCACGAGAATTCTGCCTTTCCCGAGAGCAGCGCTTACCTCTGCCCTACTACAGAATCGTTACTTCCGTTGATAAAGTAGCACATCCCTCTACTCTACCCTTCTAGCAAGCACCAATTAACTGTTCTCTCCGGAATGCTCCTAAGAGTTTCACAATTAACCAGAATGCCTTCTCATTCACGCACTTTCACACCAGAAAATGTAGTACATTTGCACAGAATTCTGTCTTTCCCGAGAACAGCGAACAGTCTGTCCTACTACAGAATTATATCACACGTTAACAAAGCAGCGCTTACCTCTGCTCTGTCCTTCTACCAAGCTCAGTAAATACCTATTACCTTTCTAGTGATAAGCTTTAACGGAATGCCATACGGATCCCTGAGACCTAAGACCAGAATTTCACAGATAACCTCCGCTATCATATACACTTCTCTCACACAGAAAATACGTTTCTAATGGTAACACACAGCGATGCTACCTTATCGAACCCAGACAATGCGACGCGCAACTTCAATTGTCACACGTTTTCCCCTGTCTGCATACAGGTCCAACAATCCCGCCTTTTTCCGAGAGCAGCACTCCCTCTGCCCTACTACGGAACTGTCACCGACTTCCTACGTCCCAGAAGCCGTACACAATACATAAAACTCAATACAACTTTGACATATAGTGTTAGTACAAATATCAATCAATAATCAACAAGCCTATATACACGCAATTTCGCCAGATCAAGACAATAGTTAACCATCATTCTGCTACCAAGAAGCTGGTGCAGATCAGAGCTCTCCTCTACTTCCACAGACGGAGTGATCTCACAGTCACACACACATCACACGCTGGTGGGGCCCATTACACCAACACTCATCCTACCACTCTATCCGTGCCCTGTATAAGGAGAAACACTTTCGATACCTAACCAGTCTGCATGTACCCTGAGGTCAATGGCATCTACTAGTTGCTATAGATCTGGCGAAAACATTTCAAATAATATGCAAATAAATTCAATAAACATGACAATAAAATAACCACCCGACACAGAGATTCAAACAGAATTTTTGTTTATCTAAAATTGCATGAAAAGCCAATTAAATGCAAATTCATTTCTCTCATATTTACCTATTCTGGCTAAAAGTCAGATCTTAAGTCAGAACCGGTCCTCAGTAATTCAATCAGAGTTTCTAGCCGTCATGTAGAGTCACCGTCCTCTCCGTCAGCATCGGGACCTCGGATCATCAGTTCGGGAAGAAGTGGCACTAGACCTCTTTAGTCTACTAATATTTATACTGAAATTACATTCTGAAAGGTTACAATCATTGTTCAAAACGGATGAATGGCGGAAATAAAGTCATCTTGGTACATTTGAGATACTGTGCGAGATTTTCTCACTCTTAGATCGTTCCAAATAATGAATAGAAAAATAAGGGGTCCATAACTTATTCGTTACTTCTACGGATGTCTCTTTTGGATAATTTGTATCCCAGTCGTGGGATCATTTCAAGTTCATAAGTTCAGTATTCGGTTTTGCAACAAATATCATGTTCAGGGGCTCTTGGCATCCGTCCTGGGTTTGTCATCATGATCATGGCTTTTCAGTTTGTTGAGAGGGCAAGGTCACAGGCAGCGCGAAGCGTGGGTTGAAGAACGACCCTGCTTCCTTCCAGAGGTTGGTCAACAGGTTCCTGGCTGGGTTGGAGAACTTCAGTGCCGCCTACTTCGACAACAATGCAGTCTTGAGCTCCAGTTGAAAGGATCATTTGTATCATCTTCAGGTGGTGTTGAAGGCCCTGCTAAGCGCAGGTCTCACTATCAAGGCAGTAAGTGCCATATAGGGCAGGGGTCTGTGGTGTACTTGGGACACCACGTAGGGAGCAGCAAGGTGCAGCCCCTACAGCCAAAGGTTGACACCATTCTGGTTTGGGCACACCCCAAAGACCCAAGAAGCAGCCCCATCAGGTGATCTGGACAGAGGCGTGCCATACTTCTTTTTACACCCTGAAAGAGCCTATGTGCTTGGCGACCGTGCTCCTAACTTCTCCAAGAGTTTGTATTGCAGACTGATACCTGACAGCATGGTGTGGCAGCTGTGCTTTCATAGCTAAATGAAGAGGGCCTGGATCAACCTGTAGCTTTCATTAGTAGGAGGTTTCTTCTCACGGAACAGAGGTGGAGTGCAATTGAAAGGGAAACTTTTGCTGTGGTCTAGGTG
This sequence comes from Triturus cristatus, assembly GCF_964204655.1. Lineage (NCBI taxonomy): Eukaryota > Metazoa > Chordata > Amphibia > Caudata > Salamandridae > Triturus > Triturus cristatus. The sequence goes on from NC_140579.1 coordinate 944,951,024, forward strand.
CTGAAGAATCATAGACCCTACTTGTTTGGGACATACCACAGGCCCCTCAGAGGGATAATGCAGATCAGGGGTGAGACTCCTAAACTGTTGAGGTGGTCCATCTCCCTACAGGAAATAGACTTTATGGTGGAACACCGCCCCGGAACAGAACATGCCAACACTCATGGTCTTTCCAGATTCTTCCACCTTAGTGATGAGAACTCCCAAGAGGTTGGGTAGCTCTCCAAACTTTCAGATGGTGGGGGGGAGGGCAATTTAGACCTGGCATCTTTTGGAGTGGTTCCCCTGTGTTTTTGCCTATGTTTTTGACTCAGTGCTGCATTTCATTTTTGCTGGTGTTAGGACTCTGGGCACTTTACCACTGCTGAATAGTGCTAACATGCAAGTGCTTCCTGCATAAAATGTAAAGATATTTGGTTTCTCCATGATTGGCCTATTTGATTTACTAGTAAGTCCCTAGTACAGTGCGTAAGGTGTGCCCCGGGCCAGTAAATGAAATGCTACTAGTGGGCCAGCAGCACTGATTGTGCCACCCACATGACTAGCCCTACAAACATGTCTCAGGTCAGCCACTGCAGTGTGTGTGTGCAGTTTTAAACTGCCATTTCGACTTGCCAAGTGCACCCACTTGCTGTGCCCAAACCTTCCCTTTTATTACATATACGTCAACCCTAAGGTAGGCCCAAGGTTGCCCCATGGGCAGGGTGCAGTGTATTTAAAAGGTAGGACATGTACAGTTGTGTTTTTCATGTCCTGGTAGTGAAATACTGCTAATTTGGTTTTTCACTACAGCAAGGCCTATCTCTTCCATAGGTTAGCATTGGAGCTGCTTTGTAACATCTTATGTTAAGTGTATTTGCCAATTGGGAGCTGATAGAAAATTGGAGTTTGATGTATCTGAACTCGCAATTTTAAAATACATCTTTTACTGAAGTTGGTTTTTAAATTGCAGGTCTGAAAATGCCACTTTTAGAAAGTTGGCATGTTCCTACTTTAGCAATTTTGTGCCTCTGCCTGTCTCTGAATACATGTATGGATCAGGAAGACAGTTGGACTGTTTGTGCTTTCACTCTAGACAGTCACACAAAGGGAACAGAGGGGTACTCTGCATATCCTGATGGCCCATCACCAGGTTGATGGGTCTTCCTGAGCTGGAGTGGTGGGAGGAATTGACACTGACACCTGAATAGGGCTGTGTCTGTCCTCACACAAAGCAGTAAAGTGTGTCTGGAGCCAGGGTAGGAAAAGGCAGGGTTGTGTGCACTACAAAGACTTTCCGTTGATGTTAGCCTACTTCAAAGGCTGAAATGGGTATAAGTACTGGAACTGTGACACCATATACTCGGAACATGTCTGGACTGAGGACATTCTGCCAGTAAAAAGAGCTGTTTTGCTTCGGGAGGGACTGACACTTTGCTGTTTGCTTTGCTGTGCTGGCCTGCTGCTTCTGTCCTGGGAGTGACAGGACTGGACTTTGCTGCCTATATCCTCCTTTCTGAGGTTCTCCAAGGAAGTGCTTGAGTCAAGCTTGCCTCCTGTTAAGAAGTCTAAGGGCCATCTAAAATGTCACCTACCAGCACCTGGGCTCTCTTGCTGAGAGTCCTATATTGCCAAGTGGTGCAAAATCTAATTCCTGGTCCCTTGAAAGTGAGTTCTGGTGCAACAAGAAGAAAAATCAATGCATCGATTTCCAGCGTCATTCCTCTCGACGCATCGCTGCAGAACTGGACGCATCGCCGCTGCCTGCACCGGAGCATGTCCTCCACTTGACGCAACGATCGCACCTTCCAATGCAGGCCCCAGCTTTCTGTTGCAGCATGTCAGAAGAAACACCGCCGCGTGAGCTTAGGAATCGACACAGCACGACTTGACTTTGGACGCATCATCCCTGGGTGCCAATTTCTTCACTGACACTGCACCGCAGTAAGGATCATAGGACTCATGCCGAAATCGACGCATCACATCTCCTGCAACAGTAAGGAACTGGCGCATCACCTCTTCTGCCTAGCAGTAAGGAACAGACGCACCACCTGTTTTTTTTATGCCTCACCTCCCCTGCACCTCGCATCTTCTTTGATTTCTGAAGCATCTAAAGTAGTTTGTCCTGATCAAGAACAACCATTGATTTTCAAGAACTGAACTTCATTTAATCTTTCAATATTTGTATCTTGAATTGTATGTGTTGGATTTGTGTTGTTTTGTTTTTGTTTCATTTGGATACATATTGGCTATTTTTCTAAACTGATGTGGAGTATGTTTGTGGTGTTTTCACTGTGTTACTGTGTGTGGTTTATACACATACTTTACACATTGCCTCTGGGATAAGCCTGACTGTTATGTGCCAAGCTATTAAAGGGGTCAGAAGGGGTTGTCTTATGTGTGTAACTCACCCTGACTAGAGTGAGGGCCCCTACTTGGACAGGGTGCAAACCACTGCCAACTAGAGACCCCATTTCTAAAACATCTGAAATGCGATAATTAGGTATCTGTGAAGCAGTGCATGTTGGGAATTGTAGGTGTATACTGATGGAATGCAGTGGAATAATTTCAAGAGCAATTACTATGTGGCTTTGATTGTTGGAGCAATTATTATTATGTTTTTTGATATTCATGGATTTCTGACGAGAGGTACTTCAAATCAGAACATTGAACTTGCCTGCTAAGTGAGGTGTACTGTGATGAGCTATCAGTTACACCAAAATAGAGACGTACTCTTTCTTGCATGAGTGTATTATGTGAGCTTGGTGGTGGTTCTTTCCGTACTGCACAGGGAGTGGACACACTGAGCATAGTGACTTTCGCAGGTCGAGGGCTCACTATTGTATGGAAGAAAGTAGCATTCTTACTATTGAAGAAACATTTTTGTAGTCGAAGCAGGGAGTGGCTTTGACTTTGTTAAAATGGGGAATCCCTTGTCAAAGGAGGAGAAAGACGACAATAAGGAAGAGAAGTTTCCTCCTGATGGTACTCCAGCTAGAGAAAGGACGGCAAAGAAAGGGCTACACATGTACATGTGGCTTAACCAATGACATGAATATATGTCTAAGGGTGGGGAATTTCAATTTCCATTGAGTGGAACCTTCCACATCCCTCGAAATAGATTTTGAGAAGAAGAATGTACAACTTAAAACCACACAATTTGAAGCCCTGAATCTTTGGGAACAGAAAGCATGCGAGAAGAAAAGAAAGGAATTTAAATTAAAAATCCGGTGTAAGGTTCATTGATGGAGAAGCGCGTAGGATGAGAAAAGACAGAGATAGGAGAGAGAGGATTTCATCGAGACTGCTGGGGCCTATACCATGCTAGAAGTTAAAGAGAAGGAAAAACCAAAGAGAGAGACAGAAACAAGGAGTGAGGAGGAAGACTCCTTCATAGATGAGCTCCTTGGCACAAGATCACCTCCATATAATGTGGCAGCTGGCCCACCAAGCACTACTGCATCAGCTGAGACAGGAACTGGTGCTGAAACCTCAACAGAGGTCTGTACACCTCCCCAAGTTATGCCGAAACTACTGTTCTATTCTGTGCTCAGACCCCCCCCAATCATTGCATTAAACAACTTCCCTCTGTCGGGTGCCCCGATCATTTCCCTAGCTGAGGAACCCGTTTGTACCATCCCAATTTGACCTATCCAGAGTACACCTCACAGTTCAGCACTGAGGGCTTGAGGAATAGCATTAGCTCCTCTACAAGGAGAAACCCAGTCAGAGGGGGAACGGGTGGTCAAACCACCAAAACGGACTTATCAGTTAGGTCATCGGGTGTAGGGCAAATCCCACAACAATTCCATTGTTCTTTTACTCACCATACCACCCCAGTTTAGACCCAGTCATATGCAAATCAGTATTGACCCTGCTCCCCATGGCAACATTCCAGCCCGAACTGCTGAGGCAGGTACTCCCTTGACCAGAAAGAAGCATCTTGGGACCGGTTTCAGGGTATCACCCCTCATCAACCAGGCTAGCTTGAATCCAGTGGTGCAGTGAGCATGAGATCCATGTTTGGGCATACCCTTCCCATACAACATTCCTTCAAAGCCAGACCTACTGGGATTGCCAATGCTTGTCGTGCTTGTTTTTGGTGGCATTCACAGTTTGTACTTGGTTCTGAAAAAGACTTTCCTTTCTCAGCAGTTGTTTCTCTCAGCTGGTTTTCAAGTGGAGCTCCAGTATGCCCTCCACCGAGATGTGCCCTCATTGTTTCCATCACTGCTGGGGTGAAAGTCCGGACCTGGCCGGTTTAATCTGTGTTTGTCACTCTTGCACGAGATGAACAATTTATATCAACTAAAGGCACATAAAAGAATACACTAGTGAATGCATGCCTCACTGTAGACGGACAAGGAAGGAGGTGGAGAGAGTGAAGGGAATGGGGGCTTGGGGAAGGATTATAGTGTGGTGTTGGGGCAAGTGAACTGGAGGAAGTGAGTAAAAACAAGGTATAAAACGTGTAAAAGGACAGCGAGATCAACAAACACAGATACATGTCTTAATATATAGCATGAATATAGAAAAAGATACTAAACAGTATGAAAGTGACCCTGTGGTAGGCTACATCGTGGCTCAATGCTTTACTTTTAAACCTACTTAACGGTGTTGTACGAAATAAAGACGGCTCTAACTTTAAGGAAGGTCTTTTCTGTTAATTGTACCCACATTCAAAAGCAAATGCTCTTTAACTCATCATATGAAGTGATTTACATTGTTAATATGCTTATGTAAAGCACATCGCAAAGAAAATAGAAAACAATATAGAAAATCTATTTAAGCAGACTACACTGCTTAAGATCAAACATATTTTACAACACATTCATCACTATTGTTTTTAAGACAATTTAAATTACTTTCTGGAAAGATTAAGACTATTGATAAAAGGTCAGTAGAACTTACTTTTATAGATAAAACTGACAAAAAAAAGCACACACAGTATGCAAACATGAGTGACATCGAGCAGCTCTCATGAAAACCCGCTTCTGCCACGCTGGGTGGGACCACCCTGCCCCCAAACACCTTTGCCCTATTCTCTACCCGCCACTCACTTTTTAAACTAAAATTTTACTGAATACAATACCATTAAAAATAGTCCTTTTAAAGCAAAGAAACCACTTAGTAGTTTTCTTACCTGGCAGAGATGTTTGAGGCATTGTAGAATGTTGATAGCTCTCATAAAAAGAAAGGTTCTGTTTTACTAATATTTGATGCAAGGCAGTGCTGCAACCATGGTATATCAAAAGGAAAGATAAAAAATGCAACACATCTATCAAGATATGGTGCATTTTCTCTCTCTCTCAACGCTGGCGCAACTTTGCCTTCTATGCACGAATACACATACTCTTGTGTCATAGTGCAAGTTTGTGTGCATTCTCTAAAGAATAGGTTTTGTGCTTGAATGGACTGTTCTAGTACAAAAACTATTCTTTAATAACTTTTCCAAATTGTATCTGTGCGAGGTTTGTGAATAAGGAAAAATAAAAACATTTTTCCTCGTTTTGCCTACCTTGAGGAGGTGTAAGGGTTTGGGGCAAATCCCGGATTATGAATTTTACTAGATATGGACTGGTGTCAAAACCCTTGAGTGGTTGCATGGGAATGTCCATGTACTTACCTCCCATAGAATGCCTCCTTGAGGCAAGGCAGTGCAAAGTAGTGCATAGCACAATACTGAGTTACTTTGTGATATTTCCAACACAAATCCTGGTTTGCATTGGATAGCCAATCCCAGACCAACACTCTGTGCTCAGTCTGCATCACAAAAGTGAAGCAAACCAGGTGTGAAGCATTGGTAAATCTCAGCTTATGTTTCTAAAAATGCCTGAATGTCAGTACACATATTAAACAATATAACTTAAAAGTGTTACTCAATATTCAAAATTAAAATGTATTTTTACCATCACAAATGTTACTTAAGCATTCTTCCCCCCCAAAGATGTTTTGACTGATTATGAAGCCAAAAATATTTTCCACTATCCCATACTCTTACTTGCCGGGGCATAGGTACAATCTTTCCACTTCTCAAAAAGGCTGCGGGAGAATCCAAGGGCGTGGAGCAGTTCATGTAGGGTAACCTGAGGGGGAGCCAAAACAAATCTATCAGAACAAATCTACACCTGAGAGGGAGCAGGCAAAGACCATCAGGACAAGATCATACTTTGGGTAGTAGAAAGACACCATCAAGACCACACCTGAGGGAGAGCTTCTAGAGACCATCAGGATAGGATCACACGTTGGGTAGGGCATACAGAGACTACCAAGGCAATATCACACCTGAAGAACAAATCCACACCCAAGAGGGAGCAGGCAAAGACCACCAGGATAAGACCACACATGTACGGGAGTAGGCAGAGACCATCAGGACAAGCCATCAGTTGAGTGGGAGCAGAAACATATGCATCAGAGCAATAACACACCCAGAGGTGAGCAGGCAGAGGCTATCAGGGCAAGACCCCACCGGAAGTGAAAAAACCACACCAGGACAATCAGTGCAGAACCACATCTGAGTGGGAGCACACAGACACCATCAGGGCAAACCCACACCTAATGGGAAGCAGTGAGAGACCATGAGGGCAATACCAGACCCAAAGGAAGGGAAGCAGACAGAGACCATCAGGAGAAACCCACATTTGAGGAGGAGCAGTCTGAAACTATCAGGAAAGGACCGCACTTCAAGAGGAACAGACCATGACCGTGAGGTAAAGACCACCCCCGAGGAAGAGCAGACGGAGGCCATCAGGACAAGACCACAACAGACAGAGACCACAAAGAACAAGAGACCACAACCAAAGAAGAGGATACAGAGGTCACCATGGCAAGACCACAGCAGAGACGACCATCTTAGGGGGAGCAGACAAAGCCCTCCGGGGCAAAACCACTCTTGAAGGGAAAGGACCATGCCTGGGAAGGGCAGATCAAGCTCATCAGGGCAAAACCACACTGAAGGAAGAGCAAATCGAGACCACCGAGTCAAGACTACATTTGAGAGGTAGCAGAAAGATGGGACAAGACCAAACCTGAGGAGAAGCAGACACAAACTATCTGGATTAAACCACTCCAGAGGGACAGCCAGAAAACCGTGAGGTCAAGACCACACCTGGGGGCAAGCAGGCAAAGATCATCAGGACAATACCACACCTGGGGGAAAGTAGGCAGAAGCGATCAGGGCACGACCTGAGGGACAGCAGACATAGAGCAGTCAAGAAAATGCCACACCACAGAGTGGGTGAGCAGTCACAGAACCATCAGGGAGAAGATTACACCAGAAGGAGAGCAGGCAGAGGAATATCAGAGGGCTCAACCACTCCTGAGGGCCATAAAGGAATCTGTGGAATAATCACAGAACAAGTTCACACTTGTCATCATGGGGAAGAAAGAAGTGAATCATGGGAACCAAGCATATTATGAGGATGAGCAGAGGAGGTAAATCAGAGCAAAACCTCACCCAAGGGTGAATCACTGTACACAACCATGTTTGAGGGGCACAGTCAGAGTACAAACTCCTGACAACTCTACATTATAAGCACATGTTTGCACTGCGTAGTGTTTCATCCCTGCTGTGTGAGTACCAGATTAAGTGGTGGAGGGAACGCTGTCAACGGTGTTGTTCTACCCAGGGATGATGATGCAGCAATAATAGGGATAAACATTACATTGATTCATATTTTTCAAACAGGAAGACTAAAGCCTAGGTCTAATACTTGGTATTCTTGTGATAATCTATCATTTTCAACTGAATGGTAATTAGATATGTGTGAAAATGTGGGCTATAGATTTGGCGATTCAATATTTTTGCATCCCAGTAATCAGCAATTTACTATTTTCTAAAGTAGCTTACGGAGGCCTGGCCAAAGTGCTAAAAAGTGCCTATTTAAGCACAGTAGACATTCTGTAAAAAGGGAGCAGGGACTTGTATTCAATGGTTGTGAACCTGCAAAGGATTCTATACTTGAAGAAAAAAGCTATTCATAAAAATAGCTGTCATGTATGGGACCCCTACACTGAGTCATAAACCTAGAATAACTTCCTGAAATTAAATTTCCTTATCCAAGGAAAGAGAATCGATGAAGAATGTCATGTTGACTAACTCACTAATGTGGGCGGCATGTAGAAAATTCCTGAAGCTAGCAGTCGGGACTAGGTGATTTTCTTAGAGTATAAATCTATCTAGGTTGGTAAAGTCTTATTCTTTCGACTGGACAGTAGCAGGCATACCATAACGACCCTCTACCCTAGGGTAGAGGACGCGTTCGTACAGGGGAGCTCACTTACCTGCACCACATCTAAATGGCGGCTGGCGGCCTTCCCGAGATGAGTTTGGCAGAAGATGATGGCACCTGGGCCGTCCCGTATGGTCCAGTTGACAGTAAGAGGCATAGGCAATGACAGATGGCTGTAAGGAGATGGGTGATAAAAGGAGAAAGATGCTGACAATAGGCATGTCGTTCACTATGCAAACCTACAACACGAGATTTTGGTTCAAACATGGCAACTAATTTGGTATGGCTCATTGCAATGGATTTGATAACACTGTGTATAATTTGTCTCATAGCACAGTTTATTCTTTTCTCAATTCACTTGTTTTGGTTTGACCAATGGCATGTTCTGTACTACCCCCTTTCCACTAGAATTACTCTGCTCCGTGACATGAACTTTGTTTCTCCCTTAGCACTAGATTTGTCTCTGTGTTCCCACTGCATACTCTAGGTTTCCTCCTGAACATTACATTTGCTTTTCCCATTGGTACCCTATGTTCCCAGCTGGGCACTACATCTGCGTCCTTAAATGGCATGGTATATGTTACTGGGACTCTGCACTAGATGTGCTTTGCTCCATGGCACAATCTATGGTTTCCAAGCGGCAGTAGATTGTCTTTGCCTCACGGCACAATTCTACTTTCCCCCATGGCACAGGGCTTGCTTTTCTCCCTAGAACCATCTGTAGTTTCCTTAATGGCATTGTCTTTGCTTACCTCACTGTAACATTTGTTCGTGCTTGCCACCTTCACATAGAGGATGAAGTCGGCTCTGGTCACACCAACCCCAACCTCCTTCATCACCTCTCGGGGCACATCTCCATACTCTGGCCAGATAGCGTATCCTTCCAGGTGCTCATCTGGAATCTATAGATGAGAGAAAGGAAAGGTAAGTGTCAATAAAACCCAGATACTCCGCTATTACATGGTCCACTCATGCCTGTAATCAAAGAGTTGATCTACTGTTCTAAGTTATTTAAAACCCCTGAATCACAGGCCAACAATCATTGTTGTGGTTCAACTACTACTGCTGTGGTCCCAGCAGAAAGGCAATGTATACCACATAAAAGCCTCTTGTTACTAGCAGAACAATTTAAGAGGGAGTGATGAAAAATGAAACATGAGATTATATAGTGAAGAGCCAAGAGTTGAACTTTTTTGAAGTGTGATTTATTCTCCATTGCGCAAAGTGCTGAAGGATCCAAGTAATCACAACCTTATAAGTATCTACCATGATGCCTTCATACAAACATTCTGCAGCATCATTCTGCCTTCCTGATACGTATCATTTACTACCCTGTCAAGTTTGAAATAGTGGTAAACCAAGCCCTCAAAATCACTGCCACCCCTTAAATGCCAGAGTGCTAATCCACTAAAGCTGAGGACGGCCTCCATGTGTTTATGCTGTTAGACAGTGCTCTGCAAAGACAACAAAAGACTATGAACTCCTGACAACTCTATGATGCCCAGTCTCCTTCCAGATGGTTATCCTTCCCAAATAAATCCAAGATAGCAGAACTCTAAAAGTACTCACTATCCAAGAAGCAGAAATCTAGCTCCAGAATGAACCATATTTGCATTAAGCTCTGGAAAGAGATGTTGCTTTGTATATCATGCAACACAACTTCCTACAATATTACCAACCTTGTCTGGGAGTGAAACAAAACGTTGACATTTGGGAACGGTTAAGTGTGGCAGGCCCAGGCTGGGGCATGTGCCTCGATCCTACGACACATCTCTGCCACCTTTGACAGCATGTATCATGGTATCATCATACATCGTCTCCATGAATCCATGAGCATCATGAGATCCATACTCAGATAATTCACTTCCTTCTGTATCAACTAGTGAAGGTGAAATTGTCATCTTCCACCTCTTCTGTCAGTAGGATCTACAAAAGTGTGCTGCATGGATCAGCATTTTCTTAATCCTCTTTGGTATTTATATTTCTTAGCTGGATCCTCCTCGCTTATATTTAAGTGACTGCTTACTCTGAGCCCCATATAGCTCTTGACTCCCAACCACTAATGTGGTATTTGTGTGTTACCGTTTATGCTGATCTGGACTATGTTTTACAAAATCAATACGTTTACCTTCTGCCAAATGTAGAGGAAAATCTGCCCACCTCTGTTGCATCAAAACATTGCTTTGGTTCTTAAGCAGCAATACCCTCCATTGAATAATGTAGTTAAATCTACATAAGGTTGCCAGAAAAAACCCATAGAGACCCAAGAGAGAGTCTACTCATCTTTGGCTCAGCCCAAATCTCTTCAGCCATAAAAGCCTTGGCCAGTCAGTTGTGAAATATAGCATTGACTTGAAAAGTGCTGAATTCAAAAAGCCTTGCGTGGCATTATCTCCAGTTATCTACCTTTTATGCCAGCACTGCAAGTACTCCCATGCTACTGGCAGTGAAGGCATGTACGGTTAGTCTTAATAAACTTTATTTTCTGTGTAAGTGTTCTGAAGGGGTGAGCACCATGTTAACCACTACAATTAACTAAATAAAGCGATGCACTCAACAGGCTCATCTGATCTTCACCAACCATCAGCTCCCAGATGATGGAGCCGGACTCACAACAGAAGTACATTTCTAAAGCAGATTTAGGGCCACAAAGCTATCTAGAGCTGAAGAGCCCACTTGTCCAAAAGCTGAGACCATAAGAAATTTCCAGTTTCACATCCAGCCCCTTAGTCTACTGACATCAGCTAGAGAGCATCGCCTATCAAGCAGCAAGTCTTTCCTGAAGCTTTGACATTTTACTGGACATATCAGTTTTTTTCTACACTCTCCTAATAGTTGAACATATCATCCTTGTGATTAGCTTTCTGTATGCAGGATATACAAGAAGCCAGCCTCCCTCCTGTAATGCAGGCACCTGTTCTGAGGGGAGCGCATAACTGCACCACAGTTGGAAGGGAGACATGAGGGTCTGGTGATGCTGTACTGGAAACCTTGAAAACAAGGAGAGGGGCTCTAACGTACCAAAGGGACAGAGCACGAAAGACCGAAAGGTTAAAAATAATAGTTCCCTTTGGAGGTATTGCACATCTGAAACACTCACTGATTTTTACACAAACAACATTCACACAAAATTGGGTTAAAATTCTACACGGGATGCTAAAGCACTTATTCAAAAAAATATATTTTTTGTATTCTTCAATAACACTATATGTTAAAAACATGTGGAAATGAACAATATCTATAAAAAAGTTTTTTCAAGACATTAAAATCCATCAATATTGCTTTAGTAACACAATATGTTTTTAAAACTCATTACACTACGAAGGTTCCTGGAAAGGAAAATGGTGGGACACTTATATTTGTCTTAACACTGTTAGTCCTGGAGTAATGAACAGCACAACCCAGAAGAATAAAGTGTTTGTATTGCTGCTGTCTTTCCACAGATTTAACACAGTTCTTAGGCGTCAACGCGTTTCAGTGGCACAACATCATTAAAGCCACCTTCTTCAGGACAAGGGGTTTAGTTCATTCCTTTCCACAATTAAATGTAACACATACCTAGGTTGAAAGAAATATGTATATAATAAAAAACAAATATTTGTGGAAAGAGGTTACATCCTATATCTAACATAGTTGGTAATCCCTACCTAAAACCAATTATTTAATAATGTTTAAAAATATGGTACATTTGCATGCATTTTAAAATGTAACCATAACAAGTTTGTCATGAGCTAAAAAATGTACATGTACTGCATTTGGCTCAAGGGGTCCATAAGTACTTTAAACATCCCAGCAGAGATCTATCTCATATAACAAAATACAATCACCTCCAGTTATAACCCATTCAACCATACATTCCTTCAATACTTTAGTGACTTACCGGTGCAAAAGCACTCAGTTAGATTTCATTCCATAGGGTTAAATATCTTCCCTTATGATGATGCAACGATAATCTATTGATTTGGGGTCTAAAAATGGGGACATAAGGGTAACCGATTGTCATCTAATTTTAGTTCAGTTCAGTAATAACTTTAATTCGGTCAGTTTGACCTTAAAAGTACATCTAAAATGGCATACAATTCATTTACTTTTAAATCGAAATGGATAAAAAGAGATAGAGCAAGATCGGATACATACAATAAAAACAATCGGATAAAACATACACAGGTATGGCCTGGAGCAATATGAAATGTGGTTCAGTCTATGGAAGCGGCTCAACAATTAGGAAAATCAGATCATATAGGTCGATAGTTTGATCAGAGACGGAAACAGTATTAGGGATTCAAAGTGCATGTGCGAGATATATGAGCAGGTCACCGGCCCAAATATGAGAGGTCAGAGCTTTATCTTAGCCACTAGAAGCGGTCATTTCTCGGGAGCAGCAAACCAATATAACAGTCAATTTGAAATGTAAATAAACTGCATCAATGCAAGTGATCTCAATTGGACAGTAAAGCAGATAGACCCTTTAAAATTCCTCATTGCATTTGTGCGAGAGTATAGACCTTATTTATTGAATTGGTTTTAAAAATGCTCTGCGAGTGCACCACATAGAGAATAAAAAGCCTGCTACCGAGTATACTATCGGGAGGCTAGAATCGTGTTTCAATATCCTAAAAGCCTCGCAACAGCGCCTGGTACCTAGGTTTCTACAGATCTGAACCAGCCACCGTTTTCTCGCTTTGTGGTAGCCGGGGCAGCAAAAGAACACATGAAAGTCTGATTCTGTGGAGCAGTCACAGTCCGGGCACCCCCGAGTTTGCGAGCCCACCCATTTATTTGTAAAAGAGCGAAGTGGCAAGTCCCCGTGTCTGAACTGCAAATAAAGCTTTCTTGCGGTTGCCGGCTTGATGTCGTTCAGTGCCGGCTCTAGACTATACTAGTCCTTGGTTTCTAGGAAAACTGCAGTCAGCTTACCTACTAAAGGATTGCTCTGGAGTTGGGCCAGTTTAAACTCCCAGTAGCAGCCCTTTACCACTTTCCTAGACACTGCGGCACAAGCAACCTCTGGGCCACCCCAAAGGTTGCCCCGTCTCAGATTTTCTGACGTGTGTCGAATGTTGGAGAGCCAAGGTAATTTACCCGCCCCTGGTAGACTCATCACCTCTCTTAATTCGTCCCTGTATTCTGAAAGTTCTGGGGTAACCCACAGACATCGCCAGAATAAAAGGGGTCTGAGATTAGATTCTTCGGCGATAGCCCTTACCCCCAGGTCCAGTCGGAGCGGCATGAGTGGGGTACTCTGTGGGAGGCCAAACAGTTGCCTGAGAAAGGTGTTTTCAGTCTGTGTGAGACTCTAAGAACTACGGTGACCCCAAATTTCTGCTCCATACAGCGCCCCTCCCCTGGCTTGGACCTTGTATATTTCTATTGCTGGAGTCACAGGTTTGTGGCTAGATTTTCGAAAAACCTTTGTTAAGCCCCCTTAAGACTGTGCCAGTTTCAGGGTTGATTTTTTGATTTGGGCCCCCCCGTCAATTGATTCTGTGATGGTTATGCCGAGGTAGTCAAAAGCGGATACTCTCTTTAGGGGTTTACCATTTAAACTTGGATTTGGTCGGTTACTTTTGGCTGAGTTAAACGCCATGAATTTAGTTTTTTGGAGGTTAATTTCAAGCCCTCTTTCCCTGCAAAATGCATCGCATCTATTAAGTGCCCTCTGTATCCCCATAGGCGATTTAGATAATAATAGAGTGTCCTCGGCAAATATCATGGCTGGGATTTTGCGTGATGCCAACTAAGGGACGTCCAAGTCTTTCTCGCTGAGTACAAAATTAACTAGCCCATTTACATAAAGGCTAAAAAGAGTCGGGGCGAGGACACATCCCTGGCGCACACCTCTATTTACGGGAATGGGGGCCGTAAGTTTTCCTTCCTTGCCAAATCTAATTTGGGCATAATTTCCCTTGTGTAACCACTTCATGATTTGGCACAGGGATGACGGAACCCCCATCTCATGGAAAACTGCCCACAACTTCTCTCTTGGGACCAGGTCGAACGCAGATTTCAGGTCTACAAATATTAGGTAGAGGCTGCCACCCTCCAGACACACGATCTTCCAGTGTAAAATTTTTAGCCTGAGGATTTGATCCAATGTGGATATTATTTCTCTGAACCCTGCCTGGAGAGGACTAAGTATCTCATGCTCCTCCATCCAACTCTGCAGCCGGAGCAACAGCACACGCGCAAATATTTATGGGTGATATCTATAAGGCTTATAGGCCTATAGTTTGTGGGTAGCAGCGGTGAGCCCTTTTTATATATGGGGATTATTTCGGCTCCGGCCCAGCTGACAGGGATCTTCATGCCTTGGAATATGGCATTGAATAAAACCCAGAGATATGGTGCCCAAATGGTGGGTTCGCTGCGGAATAAGTCCCCTGGTATCTTGTCTAATCCAGGGGCTTTACCTGGGGCTATTTTAGAAAGGGCGCCAGTTATCTCTTTGAAAGTTATTATCCGGTGTCATCAATAGTTCTGTTAGTGAACATGGATGCAATCGGGTGGTCAGCCGCCAAAGAATAGCCTTTGGCGGCTGAGTCGTCCAGTGTCTCCACCCTTGAGTGGAGGGACTCAAAATGGTCCCTCCATACATCTGCCTCTAGGTTTGGCTTTATCGGTGATTTAGCCTCAGAACTACCTGTGTTGACCACTTTCCAAAAGGTCCTCATATCGCAGGCACCCAGGGAGCTTCTCAAGGTATCCACTTGTCGCTTTCCCACCTTTTTTTGCCTCCTTGACACTCGCCTTGTAGGCCGCTCTAGTTGTTTTAATTAAGGGACGGTCATTAGCCTTGATATATGTAATCAGGGCTGTTTTGGCCTTACGGCATTGGTAGTTATACCAGGGGTGGTGGGGTTTTCCTATTTGTCCTGGTGTTTTTTAGGGGAAAGAAGAAGTCTGCCATGATTGCCGTTAACCTAGTATGGTTCTGGGTAACCATCTGGAGATCAATTCTGGTGCTGTTAGTAGGGACAGATTTAGTTGCAGTCAAGAGAACCGGGATGATGGCTCCATACAGGGAGCCTAGCCTATCTTGTGATTGGTTTATGTCTGCACAACATACTCTCTTCCTACAATTTGTGAGGGACAACCTGTCGTCAGTGGGGGTGTATGCCCCTGTGGCATTCCTGGGATTTAACTCGTTTAATTCTAGTACAAGGGCATTATGGTCACTATCGTGCCATACCATGACCTTGAAGTCAATTATCCTATGCCAAGATTTTGAGTCAATTAAAATATAATCCAGTAAAGAGCCTCGTCCATTTCTAATGAAAGTAAAGTTACTGGGTGTATCAGATTTTGTTCTTCCATTACATGCCCTAAGAGAGTATTTTAGAACAAGGCAATTCATCTGGATCACCAGGGGGGATCAGATTTTTACTGGTGGACAGGTAGTCTCCGGGATGGCCTAGTACTTATCTTCTTCACAGAGACTGTCCTTGGGCATACCATCTGATGGCTCAAACTGGCAATTAAAATCCCCTCCTATAATCACCATGTGGTTGTCTGAGATGGTGGCTAGAAATGACATTAGTTCCTCGAGGGTTTTTGATTCGTGACCCTGCCTAACTGGTCTTGAGTACACGTTTAAGAGGTCTTAGGCGGGAAGTGCAGGAGGACACACAGAATATTGTTTGAGGATGTTTCTATATGTTTAGCTGAACAGCCTAGGTGAACTCCCACCCATGTACTTAGTCCCCCCGAGGGACTCCCTTTTCCACTTGATACTGCAGGAATATTGAAGATGGCAAACCCCAACTTTGAGGCGTTCCCTCTTGCCCACGTCTCCTGAAACATACAGTTCTCATGTTGGTCAATGAAATGACCCCATTCGGGGTCATCTAACTTGTTGCTCAGACCTGCTATGTTCCAGGATAAGACTCGCAGCCTTGGGCGATCCGGAGAGTTGGTTTTAGCGACAACTGGAGGGGTGGGTCGAAAGAGAGACCCGCAAAGCCCAGAATCAGCTTTCGTGATAGTCCCGCTTTTCGATAAAGGGGATTGGTTGCAGGACAGGGTCATAATGAGGCCCTCATGGATGTTTCCTGAGGAGCCGCTCATGCTCCCACAGGTTTCTCCTTCCCCTAGCATCGAGCAGTGCCCTACATCATCTTTGTGAGTCTAGGTTTCCACCAGAAGCTTGCCCAGCTGCACTTCGGGACCAGTGGCCCGAATCTCGAGTCAATCCACTCCTTCTAGGCTGCTAAATCTGTTTGTTGTGGGAATATTGAAGATTGGTTGTCTAGGCCAATAGTGATCCAAAGCATCTGTATTGTAGCTTTGGTTTTCGGGTCTCCGGCCGCACCCAAATTGCCTTCTGTCTTGATGGACTCTCTCTGGGGGATAAAAGTAACCCAATGGGAGGGCTCGGATAGTACCCGTTTGTCTCCCATCGTCTCTGTTTAAGATTTCTTGGACAACGCAAGGGTTTCTAAAGTTACTATACAGTCTCCTTGCTTGTCCTTAGGCCTCCATCCTAGCCATCCAACTCTACGTGTTCAGATCTCTCCTGCATCGTCGTACCGAAAGTGTCTGTGATTAGCTAACCATTGCATGCATTTGTGTTTTAGTTCTTGGTGTGGTTTGTATTGGCCCCCTCCGAACTCGGGGATGCCTGCAAGAAAGAGAACATATGGAGTTGAAGCCAGTGGTAAGTTTATAACTGGGGTGGGAGGCTTTTCTTTAGTAGCTTCTGTGTGTGTGGTAAAGTCTACCCCTACCCGTTGTTTATTCGGCTGCCATTGCCTAGTGGGTTGTTGGAGTAGAGGCGTTGGATTTGCTCTATTAGCGGTTGTGGTGGGGGGGCCTCTCTATGTCGGCTCTGGTGGGGGCTGGTGATTGCTGTCTCTCTAGATTTGGTACTTGAGTAGCTGGGCAATCATTATGTTTAGTTACCGGGATGGCCCTAATGGTGTTCACAGCGGCCTGGTCTCTAGGTCCAGTGATAGGTCCAACATTCCCGTCTACTACCCTCCTGTTACTTGTCCAATCAATAAGGAGCGAGGCCAACTTGTCGATCCTTTCTATGAGTGATTTGAGCTCGTCCTTAACTATATCCCTTACTTGGATGCAGATCCACCACTAACTTTGTGACCCACACTGGCTCCTAGTGCCTTTTCCAGCATCCTATCTATAGAGGTCGGTTTGGCTTTAGTTTTAGGCTTGGGAGGAGCCTGTTGTTTCTTTTCTGCACACACACGTTTGCCCATTCTACTTTGATTTTGTAGATTACCTTATGTGCGAAAGATGGTTTTAATTGGGGCACTACTGATTGACTTGGAACTCGGGGTAGAGGGAGAGCTAATTGGAGAACAACTAGCGCAAGAATCAAAGTACGTAAATGCTCAAACGTAAAGTGCAGAGTGTAGGTGCAAATATGCCAGGCAATGGGCACAAAAGCATAGAGAACAAAAGTGCAAGTGTGGGAGTGCAGGAGGAAGCAGGCCCCAGTGTGAATCTACATAGGATTGGCAGGGCTACCTAATAAGAGTGCCTATGGTAAAAAGGTCTGCCTACAAACCGATCACTAGGGGCATTCAACGCTGTGGTCAGATTGATTCAGATCCAATTTAAAACCCAATGTTCTGGTAAAATTAGGGACCTTACAAATACCGAGTAGCTAAAAAAGAATAAAATATGCAATCCAATGCATGGTCATTAACTCTAAGTAAATGGTTACAAACACAAAACCTCATTTAACAATTTCATTTGGACCACCTTGCGGAAAGTTACCCCCACTAATTGAGCAGTCTGTGCAAATTATTGGCAATGTTGGCGGGATAACAGTCACCAGGGGAAGTGGCTAGTGGAGCAAGAAATGGAGGAATAAAGATTGAGTCTCACCACCTTGCCTTCCAGATAATTACAGGGCCAGTTCAGTTGCCTGGAACCAGGAAACTTGTGTCCCGATGAAACAGCCAAGGGGGGTGACCCAGCCCAGCCTATTCCGGTCGCTGATGGGCCCGCGCCGCGGGGTGCAAACAGCGCTTAGGAGGCTTCAGGCAGCGCCTCCCTCGCAGCTGTGAGTGATTGTGTCCACGCGTTGCACTCTGGGACTGGAAGTCCCACCAGAGTGTGGATTGGTCTTGTGGTTGGTGGAGGAGCCAACAAGCACACACCCCAGGATCAACGGGTGTCGGGAGGAGCACAGGAGCACCCACAGCCCCCTCTGGTCAGTAGCAGCTCACCCGCGACAGCTCACCCACGGCAGTTTGTGCGTCCCGTGCCGCGGGGTGCAAGCGGTGCTTAAGAGGCATCAGGCAGCGCCTCCCTCGCAGCTGTGAGTGATTGTGTCCACGATTTGCACTCTGGGACTGGAAGTTCCACCAGAGCGTGGATTGGTCTTGTGGTTGGTGGAGGAGCCAACAAGCGCGCCTGTTAGACCTGGCACCTTGGCGTGAGTCTCCCTTCCACTTTTTGTCGCTGTGCCTCATGTGTTTTGCTGGTGTTAGCTGCTCAGAGCACTGTGCCACTGCCAACCAGTGCCACAGTGCAAGTGCTCCCTATTTAAAATGTATATGTTGGTTGGATTCCATGATTGGCTTATTTGGTTTACTGTCAGACCCCAGTAAAGTGCACCAGGAGTGCCCAGGGCTTGTAAATACAAATGCTGCTGGTGGGCTTGCAGCACTGGTTGTGCCACCCACAGAAGCGGCCTAGTAAAATGTGTCTAAGGTCTGCCATTGCAGAACCTGCGTGCAGTCTGGTACTGTCATGCTGACTGGGCAAGTGCACCCACTTCCCAGTCCCTAAACCTTCCCTTAACTTCATATTAGTCACCCCTATGGTAGGCCCAAAGGCAGGGTGCATTCTAAGCATAAGGTAGGACAAGCCCTGATGTGTGTGGCATGTCCTAATAGTGAATTACAGCCATTTTCGTTTTTCACTATTGTAAGGCTACCTGCTCCCATAGGCCAGAATAGGCTGTTAGAATTGTTACATCCTATGATCCTAACAGACCCAGGGAACATGGTAGAAAATCGAGTTTAGTATGCCTGAACTCAGAATAATAAAATGCATCTTTTAGTACAGTTTATTTTAATATTCTGTGTTTGCAAATACCACTTTTAGAAAGTTGGTATTTGCTTGTCTAACCATTTCAGCCCGCCTCTGCTATGATGTGTATCTGCCTGTCTGGTTTGTGTGAGTGACAGGGCTGGGGAAACCCAGAGGGGCAGGGCTAGGTAGCCTGGTGGTGAATGGAGAGATTGACATCCAGATAGGTGGGAGGAGTGCACCTGGACTCTGAATAGGGGTGTGCTCTGCCACCACAATGCTGGCTCCACCTCCTGTGGAGCGGCTGATGTCTCTGCCCTGCACCCTGAATATAAAGGCAGAGTCATGTCAACAAAGTGCTCAGGAACTGGTTTGGACTGGGCAAAGGCCCCTCTACCCCAGAGGAACAAAGGAATTAGGGGTATAAGTATTGGGACCCTGCTCCCAAGAAATTAGATCCTGCTTGACAAGAAGAACCTCTGCCTGAGGAGAAGGAACTGGGAAAGCTGTAAGGAGGAGTACTGTCCCTGACCTGGGGGATTGGCCTACAGTGGTTGCCTTGCTGCTGAAAGGAGAGGAGAAAAGACTACAAAGACTTTATTTCAACTTGTGCTTAAAAGATCTCCAGGGCTTGTCCTGAGCTTGCCCCCTGAACGAAGTCCCAGGACCAGTGGACTTCACCCCCAGCTCCTCAGAGTCTTTTGGAAGTGCCTGCTGCTGTTGTTGGGCCTTCTGAGGCGTGTCGCAAGGAGCTGGAAGCGCGACTTGAGAAGGAGAAGCGTGCCGCCGTCGGAGCTGTTGCCGTCGCATCTCGCAAAGGGTGTCACCGCTGCAGCATCGCATCGAGCGGAAGCGTCTCGCATCATTCCGTAAGTGTCTCGCAATGCCAAAGAAGCGTGTCGCCATCGCAGCCATCGTAGCTGACGCATTGCACCGCATCAGGAGAAGAATCTCGCATCGAGGAAGAAGTGTGTCGCCATCGCAGCCATCGTAGTTGTCGCATTGCACCGCATCAAGAAAAGCGCCTCGCATCTACGGAGAAGCGTGCTGCCGTCGGAGCAGCTGTCGTCGCATCGTGTAAAGGGATGACGCCGCTGCAGCAGCGCATCGAGCGGAAGCGTCTCACAAACGTCGGAGAAGAGTGCCGCTGCCAAGGCCGCTGTCGTCGCATCGCGTAAAGGGGTGACGCCGCTGTAGCTGACGCATCGAGTCGAGTCTTCTCGCAACATCGGAGAAGCGTAACGCATCTGGAAGATCTTCACGCCTTTATTTCTTTGCACCAAAAACTTCATCGCATCTGCATCGTTGCAACACTTTGGTTGCCCTGCGTGTCGCATCTAAGGTACATTGACTTAAAGTGTCGCATTTAAGAACTTAAGAGAACTAAGCAAACTTCTACCATCTAAAGTAACAGTATTGTGTATCTTTGTCGTTTAATGGTCTTGTGGTAACTCTATATAAAGAATCCTTATTTTTAATATAAAAACCTGTGTGGTGTCCATTTGTAGTGTTTGTGAACAAAAATATAGGAAACAGTTTATAAAAGACCAGGTAATGTACAGGTGATTATTATGCCTGCCCCCATTGATCAAACAGGACTATTGAAAAGACCACATTTTCATTGAACTTCTTTATTTCTTACTATTTAAATATTTTTTGATTTATACAATAGAGAATCATTTCATTTTTCTCATTTCTTTGGGTCTTTCTATATAGACATTTCTTATCCTCAATGCTGTATCATTTCATATTCAGTTGGACAATCGTATTTACATTCCATATTTACATACAACAGAGATAGAGAGCAAATATCAATTATGGCTTTTGTTAAATCTACGCGCGTTTCGGCGTTCAGCCTTCCTCAGGTGGCCATAATTTCTTAAATCCTATGGTAAAAGAAACATAAACTATAATCGCTTGCACATACCAGATAGATCAAGTGCACATTTATGATTATTAACAAACTTTTTTGGACATATACTCATATACATGTGTAACTTCTTTTCATCTATACATTTCTATTTACATCTATATATCTATACATATTATTTACAAAAACAAACAAACATAATCCATCTCCAATCTGTTCTATATACATAGACCTATGTGCCTCATTATGAAATCTGTAGGGGAAAAATTTAGAGAGCATGATTTGAGTCAAGGGAAATGATATCAATTGAGTTCACAGATGTAGACAATAATGTCATCTCCTATCTGCCATATCGCTTTTATTTACACATAATTTAGGTTGCAACTAAAGTAATGTTGCATACATAGGTAATAACTCATCATTGTTATTTCCAGCATGTGGAGAAATCAGCCCGTTATGTTGACTAAACCTAAATTTGGTATTAAATCAAGTCAAGCAACTATCTACACAAATGGGATAATTTTGTTATCTATTTCCTCGTTTTCTATGTAGCCATATTAACGTGCTACTAATGTTACCTTGATTTTCAGATTCCAAATTCCAAGGAGGGATGAATTAAAACCTTCCCTATTTCTTTTCTTTACGATATCTAGTCATCTATTTTCATGGGTGGCTATCTCCGTAATGGGCTGTACTCCGACTCGGCTTACTGGAGAACACGGACAATTTTGGTGAATCTAAGGCAAACAACAATTAAAGGCGGAAATTATAGAGACTACCTGCCAGTATTGAAGAGCTGTCATGCTTACTGATTAGGTTGCTTATCTAGCTGAGGTGCTTGTATACTTACTCGTGGGCTCCTGCGTCCTGCGTCTTTACCAGCTTGACTGTTGAGAGACTTCTAAAAGCGTAGGTCAGTACGATTCTAAAGCAATAGAAAAATAAACATAGCCAATGTTTTTTCTTTCACCCTTTCTAGGTTTGAGGCCCATGATAAATCTCTGGGTGGGTACAATGTTATTCTCAACTTACTCGCAAGTGTGTGCGTGAATCGTAAAATCGTGGGTTCCGAATTCCCCCAGACTACGGGTGTGCAGCCTCGAGCTCACTTTTTTCACAGTGCAGCTTGACTTTTGAGGAATCTTTTTCCCGGTTGGTCAGTACATTTCTGAATTAATGGGAAGTGAAGCAGCAATGATTTTTTGATCTTCCTCCTTTGTAAGTTTATAGCCCATAATATCTCTCTAAGTCGATGTAATATTTTTAAACATATTCTAACTTATTCATAAATACTCGCATGGTTCAGATCACCATGGGTTCACAATTACTTCAAACTGCGGGCACGCAGATGCGAACTCACTTTTTTCAGAAATGCAGACAACACATCTAAAGGCCTATCCTTTATGACATTCTCAGCCTAACTAGGCTTTAGTGACTCTCACTTTATGTACTACTTTTTTACTCACTGAAAAATGCTAGCGCAGTTCGAACGTCCGTTGGTTGACCTTTCTCGCCAGTATTAAAGCATGTGACCGAAGCGCTTGTTTCCCCAGAATGTCGTCATGCTATCTGAAAGAGAGTGTGTGTAATTGCCACTTTTAGCTGCAGCAGAGTCAAGAGAGATTTCCTACTGTATTAGCTTAATCATATAATGCGCCCCTACTCACCCGGTCCTGTTCATTTTTCTTCCTTCTAGGTTAGAATTCTGGCATCGAAGAACAAACAAGGCTCGCCATTGGAGAGCCTAATATATCCTCTAAGCCCTTCCTTTATTGGTCAGATTTTGTCCACCTGATTCTACCAGAACCAATAGCATGCTTCAGGGGTTGAGGAGCTAGTTCTCTTGTGTTTTAAAGGTATATACACTGCCCTACCTGTTGTCTAACCTTTTCGTATTTAAAGGTGTACTTGATATTTGCATCCAAAGAGGCAAAGGACAGAAACACTGCCACTAGTGTCCTGGTGGTTGGAAAGATATTGTTAAAATTCCAACCCTGCACATGAATGCCAAACGCTCATCCATGTTGCACTAATGTGTGCGTAAAAAAAAAAAAAAAAAAAAAAATGTGTGTACCTTATGACACATCATTTCAAAGTTTATGTGCTTGACAGTACATGCCCTTTTTGTGAATCCTAGTTTAGCTATTTAATATTAGATTCAATTTACCGATTTTAAGGGGGGTAATGGAACCCTGACATAAAGCAAGGTAAGAAGATTATACTTTTTACTTTTCAGTGTCAACAGAAAATGTCAAGTGTTATAGCGAATGGCTTGGCTCCACGGAATCTCGTTGTTCAAACCTTTCTTGTATGTGTCCAGAGAGAATATCCAATACACCTCTCTCCTCTTGCGGATCTCCATTCCTTGAGGTCCGCAAATATTGACTTTCTCTAAGATCAACCATCGGATATCCTCAATGGTATGATTGAAATCAATAAAGTGTTGCACTAGGGGCGCTTGTACTTTTCTTAGTTTGGTTGCAGATCTGTGTTCTGTTAGGCGAGTTGCCATGGACCTGGACTTCTCGCCCACATAAGTTTTGTTGCAGGGACATAGCACTGCGTAAACTATATTGGTGGTTTTGCAGTTCGTCAAACTTTGCAGTTCTATCTTGACTCCATTTATGGAGTATTGTTTTACCTCTAATGCAGAATTACAAGCAAGGCACGACATACATCTAAAGTTCCCTTTGATGGCAGATAACCCTCCAATGGTGGTTTGAACGGAGGTGGGCCTACTCTTTTGCATTCGTGACCTTGTTATTAGATCTTTTAAGTTCTTATTTTTCCGATATGCAAACATAGGCTTTGATAAGGAATTTAATTCATTTCTTGTAGCATTGAGAATGTGCCAGTTTGAGTTAATGATCTGGCGTACCGACTCATTCATAGTTGAATGCCGCATGATCATAACCAGTCGATTTTGCTCCTTGGGTGCTTTTTTGTTCAGTAGACATTGGCGATCGTAATATCGTGCTCTTTTGAAGGAATCTCGCACTAATCTCTTAGGATAGCCTCTTGCTATAAATTTAGCTTTCATGATTTCTGACTGCCTATCATAATCTATTAGGTTAGTGCAATTCCTTCGGAGGCGAAGGAACTGACCAAATGGGATGGTTGTTTTTTGTGTTCTGGGATGATAGCTAGAGAAGTGCAATAAAGTATTCCGTGCCGTGGGTTTAGTGAATAAATCCACCAAAAGTTGTTGCCCATTTGATTTAATGATTACGTCGAGAAATTCGACTTCGCATTTACTGCTGACAGCCACGAAGCGGATGTTTACATCACAAAGATTTAGCCATGAGGTGAATTCCGCTAAATCGTCCTCCGTCCCATTCCAGATGTAAAAAACATCGTCTATGAATCTAGACCAACTGGTAATAGATTCACTGAAGGGTGCCACCTCATTATAAATGAATTTATGCTCGTAGTGCGCCATGAAAATGTTTGCTACTGTTGGGGCACATGAAGCCCCTATGCTTACTCCCTGGGTTTGCTGATATAAAGACCCATTACATTCAAAAGTGTTTTCTTGGAGTATAATGTCTAAGCAATCCAGTATAAAGTGGGCCGGACAATTTATGTCATAAGTCTCAATGAACCATCTCACGGCTTCTAATGCGGCTGCTTGCGGGATATTGCTGTACAGGGCCTCTATGTCCATCGTGACTAAGAG
Source organism: Triturus cristatus (assembly GCF_964204655.1). Taxonomy (NCBI): domain Eukaryota; kingdom Metazoa; phylum Chordata; class Amphibia; order Caudata; family Salamandridae; genus Triturus; species Triturus cristatus. Next base: position 944,975,778 of record NC_140579.1, read on the forward strand.
CTGTATCGCCTGGTTGAATTCGGTCCGTTCAATTTTATTTATGATGTCCGTCGTGTCCCTTATATAGGATCTTATTTTGGGTACATGCGGACGCAAAATGGCATCAACATATTTGGATAATGCCTCAGTGGCTGATCCAATAGTGGTCACAATGGGCCTATACGGCGGATTCGTGATGTCCTTGTGGATTTTGGGAACCCCGTATATTGAGGCCATCTTGGGCTTAACAACATTCAGAAAAGTCCATTCTTTATCACATATGACCCCATCCTCCAGAGCCTTATTGGTCAAATCCCTTATTTTCTTGGACACCTTTTTGGTGGGGTCGATATGTATGGGGGCATAGTGATCTCTATTGGACAACATAGTTGTCATATTTTTGACATATTGGTCTGTGTCCAATATCACTATGCCTCCACCCTTATCACAGCCCTTGATTGTAATATTCCTGTTGTTCTTAAGGGTTGCTAGAGTCACTTGGTTACTGTATGTGCTCACAAATGCTTAACCTATAACGCTCTGAGAAAAGCCTTGTCTTCTCGCGCCAAGCTACCTAGAGGGTGAGCAGGGGTTATTTTAGGAGTGTAACCCCTTACCCTGACTAGAGGAAAGGTTCCCTGCTTGTCACAAGTACCTACCTGTGCCAACCAGAGAACCCGGATTCTAACAGCGCCCCAGGATCAGCGGGTGTCGGGAGGAGCACAGGAGCACCCACAGCCCCCTCTGGTCAGTAGCAGCTCACCCGCGACAGTTTGTGCGTCCCGCGCCGCGGGGTGCAAGCAGCGCTTAAGAGGCTTCAGGCAGCGCCTCCCTCGCAGCTGTGAGTGATTGTGTCCACGCGTTGCACTCTGGGACTGGAAGTCCCACCAGAGTTTGGATTGCTCTTGTGGCTGGTGGAGGAGCCAACAAGCGCGCCCCAGGTTCAGCGGGTGTCGGGAGGAGCACAGGAGCACCCAGAGCCCCCTCTGGTCATTAGCAGCTCACCCACGGTAGTTCGTGTGTCAAATGATAGAAGCATGCTCGCGGCTCCTCTGCTTTCAGCGGTGCACGAACCAAGCAGCAGCCTGAATCTCATTTTAATAAACTTTAGTCAAAAGTTATTGTTAACATCACTCGTCCCTCCGTTTACCTTATTGGGTATTGGGTCCATATTGGTCCTATTTACGTGTTACCACTATTCAGTTTGTGGTTTGGTATGATAATAATAAAATCCAGCCTATACATAAAGAAAAACCTATTAGGTTTCGGGCCATATTACTATAATCATTACTCTATCCATTATACCAGTAATTTAAGTTTCAAATGTCTCACCTGGTGTTAATCCACTCGATTCTTTTACTTAATTTTGTTACTGGAGCGCATTTCCTTGGCTTTAATAAAGGTATAAACATGTGTATTAGAGACACAGTGTGGGGCACAGAGTCCTCAAATATTATCTCATAATTTGCCTTGCTTCATATCGTGCAATCTAAATTCCTGCACTGAGTACAAACATGTTCCTTGTATGTTAGTTTTATACATTTCTACCCCTCATGTACTCGTACTTTTACGGTATCAACATGTGTATTTATTGGACGAGTCTTGAACCTCGCGGGTAGAATCCTTCCGTTATCTTTAACTTATTGCATACTCATTTCCCCGTTGTTCAGACCCCTTCTTCGTTATTGTTTATCTTAAGTTAACTCAGCGCGATGAGTTAACTTAAGATAAACTCATTATAATATGTAGCACAAAGAGGGTAAAATACCGCGTGAGAACTTAGGAATCTAAATGCTTAAATGTTGATGTTATCGGCTATGCCGGTGTTCCATAATGGATTGCTCCCCTCGGCTATGCGCTCCCCCTAAGCATTTGCGCATGCGTATCTCTTTGCGCAGGCGCGTATGCATCCACCAAACTTTGAGGCTATAATTATCTGCTCCCCAGCGCACAAGTCAACGCGCATGCGCGGAAGCATTGCCCTGCCTTTCGACTGCGCATGTCATGTATTCAAAGCTCCGGTGGCAGCGTTACTTATTGTGGATGTTGGTGCGTGGTGGCAGCCTTACTTAACCGTTAACCGGTGGATGTTGGTGCGTGGTGGCAGCCTTACTTAACCGTTAACCGCTACCAGTGATTGTGGATGTTGGTGCGTGGTGGCAGCGTTACCTGTCGGTCACCTTACTGATCAGGTGAGCTGTGGCCGTACGGCGAAATAGTGAACGCCTATATATAGATAAGGTTTTCCCCATTGTGGCCGTTCGGGACGGGCGGGTGGGCAGAAAAGACTTTTCCTTCTTGCCCAGAGAAGACGAGTACAGTGTCAGCTTCCGCTCTGCTGCTGGCAGCTGCCCCCATCTCTCTCTCTTTCTTCCTCTTCCCCCTCTTTCTATCTCTGTCTCGCTCCTTCTCAGTTGCTGAAAACCGTGACTTCAAGCTCTTACCCTATCTTTCCTTTAATTATTCCCTATGAAATGGATCCAAAAAATAAAGAAACTCTTTTACTGTAAATGTCTTTCTGACATTTTACTATTCTAAAGTGCAGCCTCGGGCGGAGGTAAAAAAGGTCAGAAATACGAAAAATAACTAAATAAAGCAAGCCAGAGTGGTCGCAAAGTGGCCACATTGGTTGTATCCACACCCAAACATATTAGGGCCACTTTACAGAGTTTGCCAGTAAAACGCTTCTTTCATTTTCTCATCTTTCTTTGAACAACGGGGCCTATTTACAAAGAAGTGACAGAGCAGCGGCGTTAGCCTTCTTGGCTAACGCCGCGCTACGCCACTTCTGAAACGCAGGGCTGCACCCTATTTACAACAATATGGTGCAGTCGTGAGTTCCCCCCTGCGTTTGGCGCTAATTTCAACTGCCTAGCGCCCACAGTCACTCTTGCACCATAGTGCAAGGGCGCCTGTGCTGGAGGGAATGATTGTTCATGTTCAGGAAGGTGCCCCTTCTTGCACATAAACATTCTTAAATTGTGTTTAATAACTTCTATGTGTGCTGCTATGTGCAGCACATATAGAAGTTGCAGCGCGTCAATTTTTACATTATTGATTATGTGCAGGAAGGGACACCTTCCTGTACATAAACAATCATGCAAGGTCTTATGCTGTTTTTATGTGAGCTGCACAACGCAGCACACATTAAAAAACAGCAAAATCGAGGAGAAATAAAGCAGTCCACCTCGTTGCGCCCTGTTAAGACCACGTTGTTCCTGCTTACATTTATCATGCTTTACTTAATCTTGCAATCCATATGAGTAATTGCTTTTTGTAAGATGTTATTACTTTTTTCAGGCAGCATATTACTTTTGTCTAGTGCATAATTTAAATTGAGTCTCATCCAGGTGTTTATAGCGGGTCAGTGCAGTGCGAGTTTCTCTCAGTGGGGCAGTATGTTGCTCAGTGGGGGAGAGGATGTGGCACTATGGCTAGAGATATCAAATTTAGAACTGGGGAACCAGGTTCAGCCTTCACAACCAGCCCACCAGATCACTCTACTTAGGGAGCACATTCCCATGCTAGACCACAGAAGCCCCCGTCAGACTGTACAAGTCCTGTTGTCTTCGCACCAGCAGGTGGACCCTAGCGATAGCAAGTGTGGGTTAACCTCGAAAGCCTGTCCATCACAATCCGTGCTGAAGTTCACCTCCAGTCTTGCGGGCAGGCCTACAAAGCAGCACACCCTAGAGTCACAGTGACTCTGTCACTGATGTCACAGGACCCTTGAAGCCAGTCCCCCTCACCCATTGGTATCTCCATAGGCCTTGTTTCAGCAGTAGTAGCTGCCACTCACCAGGGATCGGCAGTACAGGATTTGCAAGCACACCAAACTAAGTTCACAAACTTCACGGTCTCTGCTTCATGCACAAGCACTTTTAATATGGGCTGCCTGCTTTGGGGCCAACAACATTATGCAGCAATGGAGAATAAAATGATGCCGCAGTCTTAACTAAATTAAGGCTGCAGCGTAATACAGTATATTTTCTGATACTTTATTATTTTTATATGTACTAACAGTCTCTGCACATATTTTGTCTCATTAGTTCCAGTGTAACATACAAATGCAGCAGTGAGAAAGGTGACCAGTCAACCTTTTCAAAGGGCTGACCACTTTTCAGCGACATAAGTCAAATTGTTTAGTAACTTTTGATCCGTTTAAGCTACAAACAATTTATTAGTTAAAATCATCAGATTATGCAGCAGAGGATGTATTATGTGGCAAATATGGCAAAGCCATAATTATGTTGAAAATATTTAAAAACTAGGATATATTGCCGTTCATGTTTGAATTGCTCTTATGGAAAAAGGGAGAAGTGATGATGATAGAAACTGCATGGCTCGGACACAAATGGGTTGTGATTCCACTTTGTTGCATATTTAGGGTATTCTGTGATTGGAAACATATCCCACTTTTTGAATATATTTTAATGTCAATAGCTCATTAAATCTTTAATAAACCAGTGTATCCATTGGTTGAATTAAATAATGCAATAAGTTGTAATTGGCCAGTGAAATGCCAAACAAATACGAAAAATTGGGATGTTTGGCTCTTTCTGGCCACACCTCTGACTCCTCCCACTGACCCATTCCACAGGTTATTCCCGCCCTCTGATTCTCCGCCCACAGTTCCCCTACTTTTTTTTCCCCACTTCGACCACTGTGAAAACCACCCACTTGTTGGAAATGTTGTCTTTATATGACAGTTTTGAATTCCAAAGTGCAGCCTAGCGACGGATAGGAAAAAAGGTTCAACATAATTAAATAAAGCAAGATAGAGTGGTCGCAAACTGGCCAGATTGGTTATTATTCACACCCAAACACATTAGTGCCACTTTTACAGAGTTTGCCAGTGAAGCGCTATTTTTGTTTTTTGGTATGTTAGTTTGAACAATATTGTTTTCCCCGTATGCGGAAGCGCACCATTCCTGGAGGTACTGCAATACTTAGTTGGCATGTGGAGTGGAAATTGTTTAATGTGATCTGTGTCAGCTGTTTTTCTCACTTTAGTTTATAAAATGTGTACCGCTGCTCTGTTCAGGGATGTGGTCTTTTTAAATCGTACTGCTGTCATGTTAACTTTTCAGGCAAAAATACTCATTGATTTCTGAATAATGTAAAAAAATGTTCACCACGTTGTTCCTGCTTACGTTTCACTTGCGTTACTTAAACTTGCATTCATTATAAGTGTTTACTTTTTCGAAGGATGTTTTTTTTTTTTCCAGGCAGCATATTACTTTTGTCTAGTGCGTAATTTGAATAGGGTCTCATCTAGTTGTTTATAGCGGGGCACAATAGGGTTGTAGCTAAAAGTACTGCAAGTTTCTCTCAGTGGGGCAGTATGGTGTTCAGTGGGGAGAGGATGTAGCACTATGGCCAGAGTTGTTGTTTTTGGAACTGAGGAATTATGGTTCAGCCTTCATGACCAGACCACTCCCCAGAGGGAGCACATTCCTATGCTAGACCTTAGAAGGCCCCACTACACCTTAGGAGCGCTGCTGTCTCATAGCACCAACAGGTGGACCCTAGCGGTGGCAATTGTGGGTTAACCTTGAATGCCTGTCCACTAAAATCCGTACTGCAGTTGACCTGCAGTCTTCCGGTCAATCCTACGAAGCAGCACATCCTAGAGCAACAGTGACTGTCACTGAGGTCACAGGACCATTGATGCCAGTCCGCCTCACCCCTTGGTACCTCTATTGGCATTGTTTCAGCAGTGCAACTCACCAGGGATTGGCAATGCAGGATTTGCACGCACACCAATCTAAGTTTGCACGCTTCAGGCACAAGCACTTTTAACTAATTGTTCTAGCAGGGAAGCCAGGAAAAAATAATAAGTTTTCAGATTTTTACATTCCTCATTCAGCTACCAGATTATCATGTCTTGCCCTCTTATACTTTACATTAAAGGTTAATTTTAATAATGTGTTTTTCTTTAATTTGTGGCGCTTTAGTTTACAGCGTGTGACATCCAAAAGCCACAACGAAGCTCGGATTATTTGAGCTCTGGCTCAAAGCTCTCAGTGGCTCGCACACATTTTAGTTTAATCTCACACCACCTGCACTCGGTGGGAATGTGGATACTGCCAAAGTGTTAATTATCTTCCCTGTTTGTGAGGGGAAAAGTAGGCCAGGAAATCAGATTTTATAGGGAACACTCACCTAGAACAGTCTGGTGTGTACTGGGTGCAGTGAAACTACAAATACTGGTCCTGCAACTGTGGGACGGATCACATAGACCGCCCTTTAGTTATGTGGTCTGCTGATATGATTCATTACTTCCCTAAATTCTTGGTCTTTGCAATGTTTGTAGATTGTCCGGTATTTTAAGCCATCTTTCTCATTGTTGTTTATTTTCCACTTTTCCTTTGGATTGTTTACGACTCCCATCCATTGCCACCCCTGTTTATTTATTATTTGTCCTGTATCTGACAAATGGGAGCATTTTGATGTTGTTGCCATGTTTAGTGCTCCCGTACCGAGGGGGTTGGGACACAGGGCGGGAGCGTGGCCTGTCGGTAAACGGATGGTGCGTGCGTTTCTTTTAAATGCAAACCTCTTGAGAAGGGCGACTGATAAATAGGGGCCTGGGGGAGGAGGGATGTGACGTTTCCCTTATTGGAAAGTCTTTCATTAACTCTTCAATACTCTTGTGATTCAGTCGCACACATAATTCTATTGAGTGGTTGACTTGCATCAATGCACTTGCCTTTCTGTCAGTGCATTAAAAAGGCTTCCAATGTGTCCATAATTGTTTCCTGAGGCAAGCATGAGTTCCTGAATCAGACTGTATGACCCAGTGTGTAATAATTGTATAGCTCTTCAATCCCTGGCGGCACAGCACCCCGGATAATGTGCTGCACAACTGAACACTTATAAGGTCCCAAAAGTGCAACCTATTGGCTATGCTGATGCTTGTTCACTCCAGTGAACTCCACAAAGAGCTGATGACTCACCTGATGGTTTTTGGTACAATCTGTATAGAAAGTCCGCACTCTCGTGCTCCAAGTACTGCACCAGGCGACACATTTGTCCTAACAACTGGCTTTATTAATTTTACTTAAGGGATGCCTGGCAGCCAAGAGGATATCAACCACCTCTGGAGTAAGATCAAACATGTTCCGCTGTCGCCGCTCAATCTCCATGCACGAACATGGATTTTTCAAATGCCTAGGCTGGGAACCCAGCCCTTCTAAAGCAATAGCAGGTTCTCCCGTAGACACAGAGGACAGATACTCAAACCCAGGAATTCTGATTATCATACCCTCCGTGCCCAATTGGGGTCCTCTGAGTCCAAGTTATCCAAGTTGGTCCTAATATTCTTGAGCATGAGACAGGAGTGGTATCGACAGGAAGGCAAACAGGAGTCTGGTCGGCCGCGTCTAGGAGGCCGGCATCCAGGGCTCTGCCTTGGCCTGGGTCCGCTCCTTCTTGAGCAACCGCCATCAGGCGGTTCGGCTCTCTCAGTTCTCTGCGGACGAGGTTGAGCTAACCTGTGGCGTCCCGCTGGGCTCCTCCTTATCCCCCCTTCTTTTTAATTTATACCTTACCCCCCTTATTCGCTCTTTACGAGGCAGCTGTGTCACCGCGTTTAATTATGCGGATGACATCCAGCTGGTCTTCGATATTAACTCCACGGCCCAGTCTATCGACAATTTTCAAACTACTCTTTGTTACATCAGTGACTGCATGGGGGCGAATCATTTGAAACTTAACCCTGACAAGACAGAACTCCTGCTTGTCGGGGGTACAATCAACCCCTGGAACTCCACCTTTTGGCCCACAAGGTTGGGCACCCCCCCTAATCCCGTCAGCTCAGTGAAGAGCCTTTGGATCATCATTAGTAATGATCTCTCGATGAAATCCCAGATTGGTGCGGTGGTGTCCTCCAGCTTTTTCCAGTTGAGAAAAATCCATGAGATTGCCCGCTTCCTGACCACCGAAGCCCTCACCCTGGCATTACTGGCGCTAGTCATCTCCAGGATAGACTATGCCAACTCCCTCTATGTTGGCATACCAGTATACCAATCAAAGAAGCTTCAACTGGTCCAGAACCAGGCAGCACGGCTCATTCATCACCAACCCAAACACCAACACGTACGCCCTCTTTTAAAATCTCTTCACTGGCTCCCTGTCACTGAGCGGTGTAAATTCAAATTGGGCTGCGTTATTTTTAAGTCCCTTGTTGGTACAGGACCCTTGTTCATCTCTTCACTTTTGCACCCATATGTTCCTTCTCGCTACCTTCGTTCCACCCACCTGGCTCTACTCCAGATCCCAACCTTCAAACGTAAAAAACAGGGAGGACTAAGGTTCTCATTTCTTGCCCCTTCCTTTTGGAACGCCCTTCCACTAAGTTTAAGACTGGCCTCCCCCCTAACCCACTTCAGGTCTCTCCTAAAAACCCACCTGTTTTGCATAGCCTATAACTACTCTCCTTAACCCCTTGGACTGTTTGTTTTCTTTTCTCTTTGCTTCCAGTGCCAAGAAACCGTCTGGTGTTAGCCGCGCTTTATAAATTCTTTTTACATTACATTACGTTACATTACATAAGGCGGAACGCACATCTGAGTGAGAGATGCCTTGGAAATATTGTTCTGCAGAAGTGCTGACATTGCTCGTTCTTGATGGTGGCAAATAGATCAAGCCAAGTTTCTGCCCATTCGTGGAAGAGAACCTGCCGTTGCCTCCAGGTGTAATTGCCGCTCGTGATCCACTAGGCGCTGTCTGCTGAGCCAATCCGCCAAGACCTCTGGCCTCCAATCCGCCAAGACCTCTGGCCTCCTGGTCAGAATACTGCTTTTCCCCTCATGCAGCACCCCCTATGGAACAACTGCCCCCAGCGCTGCAAGGTTGGTGCTCGAGGCTTCTGTGCCTCCTCCCGCTCGTCTCTGCTTCTGTGCCTGATTCTTTCCTCCTTATTCTTGTCTTTTAATTTTTCTTTTCCTTTTCATGTTCTTTTTTGCCTTTTTCTTGTTCCTTTATTTATTCTTCCCAATTCCCCCTTTCTTTTTTTTTTCTGCGTTTTTCGTTGCTGCTGCCCCCACGTGTTGGCGCTCCCGCCTCTCAGCTGTCCCACCGTCCCAATACTTAATGGCAGCAGCGGGTGCACCAAAGGCAAGCCGGTCTGCGTCCCGACCAGTTACAGGGACCCTGGTCCTTCGACCCACCAGCACTACAGCTCCCCGATCCTCTATGCACTCAATGCCAGCCAAGACAACTACAAGCATTCTTCACTTATCGACACACACAGACCTTTTACCTGCTGCCACTGTCGGCACTTCTTCGCCTTCACTGAGACCCAGGACCCACCTCAACCCACCCGCCACAACTCCACTGCACCCCAAACCATGCAATGAATCTTCCTCAACGTGGACTCCCTCCACAAACATATCGTTGACCTCCTTGACAGCACTTCCACTGACGTCGCCTTCCTCATAGAAAACTGGACGAGCGCCGTCTTGGGACCGGACATCGTGATCGCAATCCCTGAAGGCTCCAAGATCACCCGGAAGGACCGCCACGGAGGAGGCATCGCCATTGCTCACAAATCCAACTTCCGACTGAGCACCTACACTGACGGGCCCATAGACATGATGGAACACCTTCACTTAAAGATCCAGCCCAACCCGACCGCCATCTTCCGAGGCACCCTCCTCTAAGGACCCGCACACCTTTCTCCGACTCCATCACCAACATCACCCCGCATGACCTCGCCTCCACCGACCTACACCTTGCAGGGACACCTCAACTTCCACGTTGACAACCTCCAAGACCCCAACTCCTCCTCCCTCCTGGACAACCTCATCAACATCGGATTTAAACAGATCGTACCAGAACCCACACATTCATCAGGACACACCCTCGACCCCATTTTCACAGCAGGAAACTCCATCCCCTTCAGCCCCACAACTCAACTCCCATGGATGGACCATCATTGTGTCCACTTCACCTACAAAGCCAACATCACTCGCAAATGTCCACACCAGCTCCAATGCATGAATTGGAAACCACATCCCCGATGAACAGCTCCCGCATCCCTCATCTGCTCTGTTCCCACCACCGTGGACGACGACCCAACCACGCCTTCTTCCACCACAAAATTAGAACAACCTCCAGGACAACCTACACGCGGAACCTACACCCACCATTCCCTACACCATGCGGCCTACACTCGACAGTTGGACCGCCCTCTCCATCAATGACACCCTGAAGACTATGAAGTCAGTCCACTGTGGGGCCCCACTGACCCTTGCCCCCACCACATCTCCCACAGAGCTGCCAACATCATTGACCCACTGAGCTTCTACGAATCATCAACCGCTCCTTCGAGACCTCCTTCCCCGGTGACTAGAAACACGCCAATATCAACTCTCTCCTTTTAAAAAAACCCTCAGCGGACCCCACCAACCTCCAAAAAACTTCAGACCAATCTCCTTACTCCCTTACCCGGCAAAAGTCATTGAAAAAGTCTTCAACAGCCAGTTTGCCTCCTTCCTAGAAGAAAACAGCATCCTCGACTCGTCCCAATCTGGCTTCACGTAAAATCACAGCACCGAAACCGCCCTTCTCGCTGTGACAGACGACATCTTCTCCCTCCTCGACAGAGAAGAGATTGTGGCCCTCATCCTCTTGGACCTCTCCGCAGCCTTCCACACTGTATCTCATCACTCCCTAGCCCAAACACTACATGATGCAGAAATCCAGAACAAGTCCCTATACTGGATCCTCTCATTCCCATCTGTCAGTATGAAGCAGGTCAGACTCCCACCCTTCCTCTTGTATCCCACACCGACCATCTACGGAGTTATCCAAGTATCCTCCATCAGCCCCACCCTGTTCAAGATCTACATGGCCCCGCTCGCACCCATCGTCGGATCCCACGGACTCACTATCCAATAAACCCAATATCTCCAAACACAACTTCCAAGAAGTAATGGAAGCTGTCGCCAGGTGGATGAAGAAAAGCTGCCTACAACTCAACGCGGACAAAAGTGAAGTATTCCTCATAAGCCCACACCCAGATGCCTGTAATGACTCCTTGTGGCCCCCACCTTCTGGAACCCTCCCTCCCCCACCACCACACACGGAACCTCTGAATCATCCTGGACTTAAAACCGCCAAATAAACGCCTTGTCCTCCTGTTTCCACACCCACCGTTCCCTACGAAAGACCTTCAACTGGATTCCTTTTGAGCACAGGAAAACTGTCATCCACGCCCTCCTCAGCAGCTGTCTGGACTACGGCAATGCACTCTACGCTGAGATCAACAAGAATCTTACCCCAAACAAAACGTCCAGAACGCCTGCACTAGACTACTACTCAACCTACTTCGCCACATCACCCAACACCTGCGGACACTACATTGGCTCCCCGTTGAGTATAGAATCCCCTTAAAGCTTCGCCCACAAAGCCCTCCAAAACACCAGACCTACCTATCTTGTTTTAACCACCCCAAAGATCCCTCCGGTCAGCCCAGCTCTCCCTTGCTATGGTGCCGCTCATCAAGAAGACTAGAACAGGAGGCATTTCCTTCTCCTTCCATGTGGCCAGGGTATGAAACATCCTCCCACCTCACCTCCAACAGACGCCAACACTCTCCAAGTTCACGCAGGACCTCAAGACCTGTCTCTTCGACTCAGTGAACATCCGGGACCTGCACGTGCCCCCTGCCCCTCCCGAGCGCCTTGAGACCCTTCGGGTGAGTAGTTGCGCTTTACCATCCTTGATTGATTGATGGCCCTCTACTCCAGAAGGTTGATGTGGGGCTGGGACTTCGACAGAGGCCACTGATTCACCCCCCCCCCACCTTTCACAGATCGCCACCCTCAAACCAGAAGCAACGCATTGTTCACTGTCCGCTCTGGGTAGGGAAGGCTCTACTGCTGACTCAATCACAGTTCAGTAAGAATCACTGAAGATCTTTCGCAGTGTCTTCCAAAATATCAATTTAGTCTGAGATGTCCCCTTGATATTAAGCCCACTGAGACTTCCGATCCCGCTCCAGAGCCCACATTTGCCACTTGATGTGCTGGAGGCTATCAGTTCCGCAGCCTTAGAGTTGGCCTTAGTCCAGTACCACAGTGTTACATTGAAGGATGCTACTTTGATGTTCAAACATGTATGTAAATATGAGTACTAAAACATGCGGCCTAAACCTGTATATTATTTTTAGCTTTGTACATCAGGCTTTCCATCCTCCTGTTAAACATTGAGGGATTCTGCTTTGTGAGGTTTGAGTGTGGCAGGCAGAAGCCATGTGGAGCAGGTGAAGTCTCTTCAAAATTCACATAACCACACTTCTTGTTGCTTTGTTTTCCATGGAAAATAATTTCGTGTTTGTTGGTATTCCTCTCTGCATTTCTTTAAAATGCGGGAGATTTTCACCTTATTCTTAGATTTTCTCCTACATGTTGTACATTAACTGTTGCACCTTATGTGTTTGAGCATGACGGTTCAGAATCCACATGCAGCAGATGATTGATCTTCAAAATTCCTCCAACTTTATTTTTTAAACATGGGTATTTTCAACTTTTTACATTAGATTTTCGCTTGCCCATTCCACATGAAGAGTTTTTTAGATTTTTCTCTTGCCTGTTTTATATTGGGTTGCTGCTTTGTATCTGCACATCTTCGCCCACAGACACAGGCCAGCACGGACGCGTAGGCCGTTGCTGCTGATTTCGATTCACCACTGAGGCTACGCGGAGTGACCTCTGCCTCGGGTCCAGAGAGGGCCCTGTAAGACCTGGGACACTTTTCTTGTCATCTTGCTAGGGCTGTGGTGCGTCCATCCCTGTTCTTCTCCAGGTCTCTTCTCCCCTCTAGGAGTTATTCTGAGCTCTAAGAGCAGCCACCTTCTCACGGTTCTGCTCCTGCTGCCTCATACCGCATATCCTCATTATGCCTCGCTCTTTCCTCTGCCTGTTTGCTATACTGCTGTTACCTCCCAAGTGTGCCGCGTTCTCTCGTGCCTGATTATTAGATATCCTAGTGTTCCGTGCTCTCCCTACTGACCTGACGGTAATACTGTTTACCCCTTCATTGTGCTTTGGCCTCTCCACTCCTTATTGTTAGACTGTGTTTGTTAAAAATCTGGTACATTGTCTCCCCTCATTATTTCTCTCTCTCACCCCTCTCTCTCTCTCCCCCCTCCCTCCCTCGTCACCAACTCTACCTGTAGGAGAGTAGGATCTGCTTCTTATAGTTACCCCCACTTTTTGCTGATGTTTCACTGTTTTTTCACTTATGCTGGGGTCCTGATTGGCAGGATCCCAGTCAGACTATCTGATTTCCCTCTAAATTGATTCCATGTACTTTAGGTACACTCCAGATTGGATACTGGGGTACCCTTATGAGTCCCTAGTATACGGTACACTATGTACCAAGGGCATAGGTACCCCAGAGGTCTACCAGGGTCTGCAGCATATATTATGCCACCCCTGAGCAGCCTTGCAAAATGACACCACAGGTCTGCTACTGCAGCCTGAGTAAGGTGGTGCATTCACCCCTTACTGTGGTATAGGTTACCTATATACATTTTGATCACACACATATAAACCTATAAGTCTTAACAATCCTGAAGGCAGGGTGCTTTGTTTTCATGTGAGAGGGTGCCCATGCATGAGCAGATCCCCTCTGCAGCCTTCGGAATCTAATCCCCAGGGTTGTATGTGATGCAGCCAGACCATATACTATTAAATGCATTATAACCTCGCGGTAAATGCTAACTTTGGAATGGCTGCACAGAAACATGTTGTGTTTGGTGCCAAACACTTTGGAATCATACCTCCCTGCCAGTAACTGGCGTGGGAGGTATGATTCCACCCTACTAGAGGGAGAAACATGACTACACTGGTACCAGCTTAACAGACCCCGGGCACCACAAAATGGATGCTGCAGACACAAGTCTGCCCTCCTGCTGCTGGACGAAACTCTGTACAAAAGGGGGTGGTGATGGACGGAGCATCAGAACCAATCAAACACTCACACCCAGTCAACAGATCTGGGTTTGATCCATCACCGTTCTTTAGCCCACTCTGCCACCCCAGTTCAGACATGGCCATATGCAAATCAGTCAGACCCTGTGCCTCATGGGAACAGTCCAGCCCGAACTGCCAAGCCATGCCTTCCTTGGCCAGGAAACAAACTTCCTAGGACCGGTTTCTGGCATTTCAGCCGTCTTCAGCCAGGCTTGCTTGAATCCAGTGGCAAAGTGAGCAAGGGACTCACGTCTGAGCATACCCTGCCAACTTATGGCGAACAAAGCGGTACAAAAGGGGGTGGTGATGGACGGAGCATCAGAACCAATCAAACACTCACACCCAGTCAACAGATCTGGGTTTGATCCATCACCGTTCTTTAGCCCACTCTGCCACCCCAGTTCAGACATGGCCATATGCAACTCAGTCTGACCCTGTGCCTCATGGGAACAGTCCAGCCCGAACTGCCAAGCCATGCCTTCCCTGGACCGGAAACAAACTTCCTAGGACCGGTTTCTGGCAATTCAGCCGTCTTCAGCCAGGCTTGCTTGAATCCAGTGGCAAAGTGAGCAAGGGACTCACGTCTGAGCATACCCTGCCAACTTATGGCGAACAAAGCGGTACAGAAGGGGGTGGTGATGGACGAAACTCTGGCAGGGGAAGGCCTGACGATCGGTTTCCTGTCACAGGGAGGTGTGACCACCTCCCAGACAGGCTTTATTGTATTGGGGCTGGGTGGCGGCACTCCAAGAGTGCTTTGATGTCTGCACTGGGGCACGTTTGGTGCCCCTGTGCATAGTCCAGTTCAAACCGGTCCCAGGGGCTACCAGCCCCTGCTCTAGCGCAAAACTGGACACATGAAATGGGTGTAGCCACCCCTCTTTCCTGACCCTCCCATAGGTGGGTCCACAGAGTGTACAATCCCTTCCTTGGGTATAAAGTAGGAACTCCTGGCTACAGGACTTTAGATATTCCTGGAAGAAACTCTGACACTGAATCCTGGATCTTCGACGATCTACAAGACTAGATAACTGAAGAATCTCCCTTGAAGTAAAGGAGTTACTCCCCTGCTTGTCAGGCACCAAAAAGACGCATCTGTTCGGAGTCCTCAGGAGCTTCGGAGATGCCAACAGAAGTCTGTTGCCACACAGGAGGTGGGTTTCCAAGTGTCCATGAGGCTTACATGATTCCTCAGCAAACCTGAGACCCGTAGCCCTTGTGGGGACCGTGCAACCCGAACCCCTGGACACTGTGACCATTTCCAGCTGCACACTCTTCCCGGCATTCCCCGAGGCTGTGCTTTGGGCTACTTGTAGTCCAGACCCCGAGCAGCGATTGCACTGAAGATCACTGGCCTACACTCTCCGAGTGTTCCGTGGGCTGTGTTCCGTGGGCTGGTTCCAAGTGTTTTCTCTCAACACCCCTTTCTAGATCTCTTGTCCGTTGACTTGTGGGTCATTGAGAAGGGCAACTTTACTTTTAGCAGGCTTTCCTGGTTGCTCCACAAGTTCCCTGACTCTCCATTGCTTGGGGAGTCCCCTGGACCTCGCTGGTCCCCACCGAAGCCTTTGTTCTCTCACCGCGTGGGTTGCCACTGCCAAGGCTTGTTGGTTCCAATCCGGTAACTGAGACCCCATCACTGGACATCCTTTGTGGGACAGCTCGCCTGCGGATCCTTGTCGTCGTCGACTTCTCCTGGTCCTCGTCGCAGCAGAGTCCCACTTCACCTGTCTTCAACTGAAGCACACGACATCTGTGGGCATTCGCCTATCTTGCCCCTGGTCACTGGCTATTGACCCAGACTCTGTCCCCTCTGCTTTCAGGTTCTTCCCATCTCGGATCCAAGCTTGGATCTCCTCGGACACTTCTCCTCTTCACGGCAGCAGCACTTTACAGCATCTCGCCATTGAAAACAAGGACGACTTCCGACACCATTTCACACCCATGCACCCGGCTTCCCTGGGTTAGTTAACACGAGTACTCCGGTGCTCCGGTGGGTGTTGACATTAGAACCTTCTATGTCCAAAAGGGTTTGTTCCTAGTCCTCCTCTAAGTGTCCTTAAACTCTAATTTCTCAACCGCAACTTTGTCATAGCATTGTACGGGGCTCGCACCTGTGTTTAGACACTGCACCAGTCCCCTTTGGGTCTCCTGTGTCACTACCTTGGGTGGTCTTCCACCCCCCCCCCCCCCCCCCCCCCCCCCCGGGGCCTGTAGTATATTGTGCTTATTTACTGTGTTGTATTGATTGCAACATATGTGCTTTGACCTCTAATCTCATAAAGAGAGTAGTAGGGAGTGTTCAGAAATAAATACATATATATATATATATTTGCTCCTCTGTCGGGGGAGATTTGGAAAAGGTTTGAACGGCTTGGTTCCGGCGTGGAGGTACGCACCACCAGCAAGTGTGCCAAATTTGCCCGACCTTTAACCATTTTTGTTGCGTGCGAGAGTGTAAGGGTGGACTGGCGCTACCGAAGACTGTCTCCGGTATAGATCCAAACATCCTTGAAAATGGGTTGAACACGGAGCACAAGTGTGAGCTGAAATTAACAAATGTTAATAATTTTCCAACAACGATGAACCGCCCACTGGAGGGTATGGACTAAAAACTGTTCAAAGAACCACAAGTTCCAGGATGCCTTTTGAACTGTGATCGCGCCCCCTAGAGGGCTATAAAAATAAATTTAGGCAATCATTGTGCATTTGAGCAGTGCCGTGTGTGCTTGGTCTACCTTTGAGAAAGGTCTTTGTAAGACCGAAACGCGTCCGGATTGCCAAAATTATTAAAAAGTTAAAAGCCAACTGTGCGAGTGCGCCTCCTTTGCTCCTCTGCCGGGGGAGATTTGGAAAATATATATATATATATATATATATATATATATATATATATATATATATATATATATATATAATCACACACACCTGGTGTAGATCTCCTTTTATTTGGTTAATTAATAGATTATAGACTGGTAAAACAAGCTGCTTTACATTCCTTCAAAACTTAGCTTGAAGGCTGCTCACCATAGCTACCACTAGGATAGCTTTCAATAAAGGTTGTCTTTAACCTATCATCAATAAGGGTTGTTTGGACTGGTGCAAGGTGCCCACTAGAACTAGTGGACAGCATATACCAGGCCAACTTCTCACACTATCCACATAGCCGGACACACGCCTGACCCCATTTTCACGTCCAGAGACCTGGTCAGGTTCAACCACATCTCGCAGCTCACCTGGGCCAACCACTACAGCATCCACTCCACCATCTCAAGACTTACCAACACTGGCACCATGCTCCCCAATTCCATGCGCAGAAACTTGAAAAATATAGCAGAACAGTGGAACAATACTCTCAACTCTCACCTCCCACAATAAGCTGTGAAAAACTTCATAGAATCCATCGACATAATTACCACTGCCAAGCAAGCCAGATCCAGATAACTTGTCAGAAGAGCTAGCTGGTTAATCGCTGAGCTGAAATCCACCACATGCAACTGTTGGCAAGTAGAAAGAAGTGGCGCATCAGCAATGAGATGGGGAGTCGCACCACCTTCAAGACAGCTCTAAACCAGTACCACCCCCTCCTGATAGAAAAAAAGAACGCTCTAGCTGACCGCATAGAGGCCAGTACAAAACGAAGCAAGGAGCTCTTCGACATCGTGAATGAGTTCTCTAACTCCCAGCCACCAAGAACGACACCACCCCCTCCATAGTTATAGAAATGTGACACCCTGACTAACTACTTCCATGACCAGATCAGTCAACAACGAAAACTTCAAAAGCCTAACCCCCAGCTGCCAACATAATCAGCCTGCTCACACCCACAAACAGAAACCCCCAACACCTGCTCACCAATTGGGACCTTCACAATTCAAGCCACAATCTCCCTTATGAACTCTATGTAAAAAGGTTTACCCACAGACCACTGTCACCACCCCGCCTTCACCCTCAGGAGCAAGACTATTGGCGACAAGCTCAAAGTCCTGAACACCTTCGTTCCCTCAGCATTCTTTCCTTAAGACTGGAGACACGCTTAAGTGCAGCCCCTCCAGAATAAACCATCTGGTGATCCAGGAGAACTGAAGGTCTACCGGCCCATCTCCCTGCACCCGTTTCAAGCAAAGGATCTCAAAGACATTCAACCAGCTACTCGCCAAACACCTAGAACACAACAGTCTCCTGGACTTCTCTGAATCTGGATGCCGAATCAAACACAGCAGAGACAGCCCTCATTGAAGCCACCAACGACATCGGGGCCTTCATTCTCTTGGGCGTATCAGCTGTCTTCAACCCAGTCACCCTTCACATCTTGATCAACAGACTTCACCACATCAGAATCCAGTGAGACGCTCTTAAATAAATCACCTCTCACAGAAGAACTCAGAGAATCCTTCTCGCACCAGTCACCTCTGAGCCGGAGAAGATATGCAGCATCCCACTTGGATCGTCATCAGCCCCACTCTCTTCAACATGCACATGACCCTCCCCCCGTTTCCCCCCCCCCCCCCCCCCCGGCAAACACACAGTCAGATCGCCCAGACTCCACATCATCTCCTGTGCCATTGACACCCAGATCATCTTCACACTGTCCGAAGACCCCTCCCCCCACAGAGACAACTTCCACAGATGTGTGAGAAACGCAGCTGATTGGATTAATGGCAGCTCTCCCAAGCTCGGCACGCATAAGACTGAAGTCTTCATCTTTGTGGACAACACCTCACCATGAAACAATGCATGGTGGCGTGCTTAACTTGGCCCATGCCCCGCCCCGACAGACCATGCCCGCAACCTCTGCGTCATCTTGAACAGCCATCCATCTATGAAGAAACAGGTAAACGCAGTCTCATCCACCTGCTTCCACACCCTACCCAGCTTGGCAAGGTCTTCAGTTGGCTCACATTTAACACCAGAAGGACCGTCATGCAGGCCCTTGTCACCAGTAGTCGGGAACACACTCTACAAAGGAGTCACCGCACATCTTCTGAATACACTATAGACAATACAAAACTCAGCGGCAAGACTCTTCCTCATCTCGCAGACAGACCAGCATTACACTCAACATCAAGAAACTACACTGGCTCCTGTTTCGGAAGAGATTCCGGTTCTAGATGCTGATCTACTCGTACAAAGTCCTGCACAACGAAGGACCAGTATACATCAACAAAAGCATAACCTTCCACTAACAGACCAGACACCTGCGATCGGCTTCCCTCTTCCTCGCAGACAAGCCCTCTGATGCCCCGTGGTTAATAGTCGAGGACGCTCCTCACACCTGGTGGCAAAAGCTTAGAATGACCTTCCCCTGCACCTTCTGGTCGTTCCGGCAATTCAGAAAATGGCTCAAGTCCTGGCTGTTAAAATGAAAAGAGCACCACAAAGCAGTTCAGCAACTCCAGTGCCTTGAGACCCTCACAGGTGAGATGCCTTGCTTTATAAATCCTTGATTGATTAAGAGGTCCTAGACTGTCCCCTCAATTGCTCTTTGGCACCTGGATAAGTGTAGGGAACTGCAGAAGCCTGAATCCTGCTCTGTACCTACTCAGAGCCTTGCACAGCAGCAATGACTCTCTGTGGTCCACCTCTTGGATGCCTTTTCAGGCTGCTCGAGTCATGCGGGCCGGTTGGGGAGTGCCTATACCCTCCCAAGGTGAATATGGCTATGCTGTTGGAGAGGGGCGTGACTAGCTCCCACAGCCGAAGCTGGCCCAAAGACAAATGGACCAGTACATTGAACCTACTGTAGATACCCGGTGGACCGCAGAGCACCTCCCCATTAATAACAATAAACAGACATGCCCATCATTCTCAAAGCAATTCAAGGCGCCTGGTATCAGTAGAGACAAAAGTGAATGAGGTCTAGGTGGATGTCACCCTCCTGTGCCAATATACTCACAAAATAGCAGATCGGTTGACTGAGGCTGAAGCCGGGGTCTCAACGGTTGAGGATGAAGTGACGATCCTTAAACTCCAGGCCTCCAAGTTGCTCTCCACAATGGATATACTGGAAGAACGAGCACAGGGTGCTGAAAACCAATGCCTGAGAAAGAGCCTGTGGCTCGTTGGGTTCCCAGAAGGAGTTGAGACCTCAGTGACAGACTGCTTTCTGGAGCAATGGTTCCATTCTTGTGTCCCATTGGATAAGCTGTCTCTTAGTTTCGTGGAGGAGAGGGCGCAGCGGGTCATGGCTAAATGTCTTCCCCCCCAAGGATTTTCTCATCCCATGATGGGCCACATCTTCAACCACCACTGTCGGTATGTCAACTTCCAGGATGCTCAAATCACCAATATCTGCGCTTCCCCACCAAGCCCATGTTCTTCCCAGACTACACCTGGGCAGCCCAGCAATGCAGATGCTTTCTTTAGGTCGTTAAACAAACTTGTGGCCCTTCAGATCCAATATATGCTCCCACTCTCGGTCCATCTGAAAGCTATTTTCAACCCGTCCACCTATTTCTTTGAAATTCACTAACAAGCATGGAAGTGAGCGATGGAGCAATGGGTACTCTGGCCCACCAGAGTTGGGGAGGCAGCAAACTCTAGGACAGCTGGGTCCCCCGTGAGCTCTCTCAGGTACCCCTGGGGAATGAGAACCCACTCAAGGAGAGACAGACCGAACCAGCACAGGTGACTATGGTTATTGAACCCATCTCCTGCTGGGAGTCCACCAGGAGCTCTGGACCCAAAGGCGTCGCTCTCAGGCACCCCCACTCTCTTTCAGACTAAGATAGCGATCATGAGCCAATCAATTGAACCCTGGCAGGTGGAGAGGTGCAGAATGACCCGGTCATGGATAGCCAACCATTGCTGCAGACGCTGTGAACTATTCTATTGCTATATTGCTTAAAAATGTTTTGGATGTGGGGTGGAGGGAGTGTTTTCCTGTGTTCTTTTGTTTTATTGTATGAATTAGAAATTGTTGTCGGCCAGTGTGATCCTTCAATTGAGCAACAGGGAGCCTCCGATGGATCCTGACCCACCCTACTAGTTTCTTTATGTTGAAATATTGGGCGACAGATACGTTATAGTTGTAAGTATGTGCTGGAGGTGGGGCTGTTGGGTGGGATGGGTTAGTGTTCTGTTTTCCTTTTATTCTTGTTTTCTTTTGCAGGCATTTAAATCAAATTTCGTCCACTGCGGGCACTCTCATACAAAATGCTCTACGGCTCCACTAAGTCTATCCCCCTTTGGACCAGGAGGCCTCTCATGAGGAGAGGGGCCAGTTCACCACTTTCCAGTACAGCCCCCAAATGGCTAAGGTAATTTCCTGGAATGTAAACCATGTCCTCAGTTTATAAGAGATCGGCTGTACTTTGCTATATAAAGCGGTTTAGCAACAATATGGTCCTGAATTAAGAAACGCATCTTTTAGGTTCCCACTGTCCCTTCGCATCATGTTTGGCTATGACTGAGTTTTTCCTGTTGGCTTCTTAAGAGGTTCACGAGGGGTCGTGATCCTGCTGCATATGTCCTTCCTAGTTGCGGTGTCCTCCTCATACATTGACCCGCAGGGGAGGTACATAGGGATGGAGGGCCCTCTAGAGACTAGACACCAGTACTTCATATCGGCCTACGTTCTCCAACAGAGGTTGCACTGGACACTACAGGCTCTCCAGGACCTTGTGGTGCCTCCCAACCCCCTGGCCTATCTGATTGGGGGTGTGGGTTATTGTTAATGCCGTCCCAGACCACAGTCTTGATATTTTCGAGGCCCTTTGCCCAGGCTGAATTGCGCGCTCATCACAACTTACATTGTAGGCCAACTCAATTGGCCTATGCGATGCTTGGAGATTATCTAACCCCTCACAAGGGCTGGACACTTGCGTGTCAGCAGCGCATAAACTGGGTCAAAGACCTTGAGACCCTCATTGTTGAAGCATCTGTGTTCTACAAATCATGATTGATTTAATCCGTCTGACTTGGATCCCAGCCAGTGACCTCCCTTGTATTACAATGCAAAAAGATCCTGACCTGAGTCATCTCGGAACACACACCCCTCTTTAAAATGGAAACCCTTTTATGCACCTTATGACCTATGTAGCGCATCAACGCCTGGCATCTAGTAGACCAAGACTGTATTGACTTTATAGAGCACTAAAGATCTTCTTTAAGCTCAGCTGTAATACTGTGGCCTCTGCTGGAACCCCTATGGGCGTCCAGTAAACCCACCCTGAGGGGGTCTGACCAAGGGATATGTAGGGGGAAAGAAGACACGCCAACTGGTACAGGTAATGGATTTAGGAGCCCATATCCTCTCCTTGGAGTGGTGGACCTGTGGCTGCACCTCGGCGACATTGAGCAACAGCTGCAAGTCCACCACTCTAGATAGAGGATCTGGACTGCCCACCCTGAAACAGATCTTCCTAGAGGGAGTGTGGGAGAGGGTTGGCCCAGCTGGCCTACGAGCATAGATACAAATCTAGCAAGCTCTTATTTTGGCTGGCAGCTTATGCTGCCTCGACTAGAACTGTACCGGCCGGATGAACGCCTACTCAGCGCCCGACATTGTCACAGACATTGTCACAGCCACCCGGACGGATACAAGATCTCCCGGAGAGATCGCGTCAACCAGATTGGAGGAGGCATCGCCATCGTACACAAGAACACCATCTGCATCACGACCAACTCAGACGACACCTTCACCGCCGCCGAACACCTCCACTTCCAGATACACTCCGACCTCAAGACGACCCTCAGAGGCACCCTCATCTACAGACCCCCGGGACCACGCGCACAATTCAGCGAAGACATCGCAGACTTCATCAGCCCGCACGCCCTCCCCTCCGGTGACTACATCCTCCTAGGGGACCTCAACTTCCACCTGGAGAACAACGACTGCAACACCACCACCCTGCTGGACAACCTCGCCTCTCGGACTCAAGCAACTGGTGAACAGCCCCACCCACTACGCCGGCCACACGCTTGACCCCGTCTTCTCATCCAGCAAACACATCTCCTTCAGCCACTCTACCGGACTTCATTGGACTGACCACAGCTGCTTCATAAAAACCACGACCCACCACCACCTGCAACGGGTTCCTCGCCGAAGCTGGAGCAAGATCGCCGCCGAGCAGCTGACCACCTCCCTCAGCCGGAACCCTCCCGCCAGCACAACGGACCCTAACGAAGCAGCCAGCAACCTCACACAGTGGCTGACCGCCTGCGCCGACGACCTCGCACCACTGAAGAACCCTCCCAGCTGACCCAGCAGCAAGAAAGCCCCCTGGTTCACCGACGAACTCAAGGACTCAAAGAAGAACTGCCGCACCCTCGAGAAAGCCTGGCGCCACGACCAGACCAGACAACGTGACCGCCCTCAAGCACGCCACCCGCAGGCACCAACAGCTGATCCGCACCACCAAGAAGACAGCTTACAAGGAAAGACTGGACAACAACGCCCACAACAGCAAGGAACTATTCAGCATCATCAAAGAGCTCTCCAACCCCAGCGCCGGAAACAACGACATCACTCCCTCACAAGACCTCTGCGACTCACTCGCCTCGTTCTTCCACCGCAAGATCGCCAACATACACAACAGCTTCGGCACACCAAACACGCACCCAACCAACGCCCCCCACCACCACCCTCTGCGCCTGGACACCGGTCAGCACCGAAGACCCCACCCGCGCGATGAACACCATCCACTCCGGATCACCTGCCGACCCCTGCCCCCACCACATCTTCAACAAGGCCGACTCCATCATCGCACCCCAACTATGGGACATCATCAACACCTCCTTCCACACCGCCACCTTCCCGGAGAGCTGGAAGCATGCCGAGCTCAGCGCCCTCCTGAAGAAACCAACAGCGGACCCACCGACCTCAAGAACTTCCGCCCCATCTCGCTCCTCCCTTTTCCGGCCAAAGTCAAAGTCATCGAGAAGACCCTCAACAGACAGCTCGCCGCCTTCCTGGAGACTAACGGATCCCTCGACCCCTCGCAGTCTGGTTTTCGAGCTAACCACAGCACCGAGACCGCACTGATCGCAGCCACCGATGACATTAGATCCCTGCTCGACAACGGGGACACAGCGGCCCTCATCCTCCTGGACCTCTCTGCAGCATTCAACACTGTCTGCCACCGCACCCTAGTACAGCGCCTCAGCAACATCGGGATCCAAGAGAAGGCACTGGATTGGATCATCTCGTTCCTCGCCGGAAGAACTCAGAGTCCGCCTCCCCCCATTCAGATCCGAGGCCACCGAAGTCATCTGTGGCGTACCACAAGGATCATCCCTCAGCCCAACCCTCTTCAACGTCTACATGAGCCCCCTCGCAGCCATCACACGCCAACACAACCTCAACATCATCTCCTATGCCGACGACACCCAGCTGATCCTCTCCCTCACCAACGACCCCGCCACTGCCAGAACCAGCCTCCAGGAGGGGATGAAAGACGTCACCGAATGGATGAAGAACAGCGGCCTGAAACTGAACTCAGACAAGACGGAAGTCCTCATCCTGGGATCATCACCCTCCGCCTGGGACGACTCCTGGTGGCCCCCCGCCCTGGGCGCCACTCCCAAGCCTACGGACCACGCACGCAACCTGGGCTTCATCCTGGACTCCTCCCTCTCGATGACCAGACAAGTCAACGCCGTCTCATCATGCTTCAACAACCTACGCATGATCCCTAAGATCTTCCGATGGATCCCCAACGAAACCAGGAAGACGGTCACCCAGGCACTCGTCACCAGCCGACTGGACTACGAGAACACCCTCTACGCCGGTACCCCAGCTAAGCTTCAGAAAAGACTACAACGCATCCAGAACGCCTCCGCACGACTCATCCTGGACATCCCCCGACACAGCCACATCTCCGGCCACCTGAGAGACCTGCACTGGCTCCCCGTCAGCAAGAGGATCACGTTCAGACTCCTCACCCACGCACACAAGGCTCTCCACGACCTGGGCCCCAAGTATCTCAACAACCGCCTGACCTTCTACACACCCACACGCCAGCTTCGGTCGACCAGCCTTGCCCTTTCTGCCGTACCACGCATCCGCAGAGCCACCACCGGAGGAAGATCCTTCTCCTACCTGGCAGCCAAGACCTGGAACTCACTCCCCATCCAACTTCGGCTGACCAAGGACCATCTCTCCTTCAGGAAGCAACTCGAGACCTGGCTTTTCGAGCAGTAACGGACCCCTCTCCCCCAGCGCCTTGAGACCCTCCGGGTGAGTAGCGCGCTATACAAATGATTGATTGATTGATTGTTGGGCAAGAAAGATATCGCCCGTAACTGGAAGTCGCTGGAACCATGCCTCATTCGAGGGGTAGAGGGGGGGTGGACTGGTGTGCCAGCCATGAGAAGCCGATTTACAAGGCCCTGTTTTGCCAACGAAATTATAAGATGTGGAGCGGGTGTTGGATAAATCATGGCCTGAATGGGTAATGATGTTGATGATAATGTATTTACTATGTATATATCTCCAATGCATTTTTTTTAGTCTTGTAGAATTTTGTGGAAAATGACGAAATCTGAGAACTTGTGTATCAAAAAAAGAATGATGCTTTAAATTCCCACAGTTTCCTGGATAAGGACAATTTGTCCTAGTTACGGCAGTGCTAAAGTTAAAGTAGCTGCCACCCATGGGCTGTGCACCACAAAGTTTTATCTTGTCCGCACCACAGGAGACCTAGCAGCAGGCCCAGAAACATTTGGTAGTCTGGCTTATAAATCTACAGCGGCTGGTGCTGGAAAAGAATACCCGCCTACTTGCAACCATCTCTGGACTTGGATCTTCACGCTGCTCTTCAGAGTTGACAGTAAGTTCCTTTGGTTTCTGACAAAGATTTTGAGTGCGTCAGTGTTTACAAAGTTTATTGAGCAGATGCACTTATTGTGTGAATCTCGACCCACGCTGGTGTTCAAGATCTCCTCTTGCAAATCTCAGGTGTCTTTCACACACTCAAGACGACGTCCCAATTCTGGTCACATCACTGCCTAGGGTGACATCCTGGTCTTCTCCAGCAGCAGTGTACCAATGGCGATGGCCCTTGAATCCCCATGAGCCTTTCCTGGTATACAGAGGTTGTGTTACTCGCCTAAGGAGGCAAGCTTCTTGGGGTCACAGCTATAGCCCTATTATTTCAACATCGCTGAACCAGGATAACTGTCCCTAAGTTCCTGTTGCTCACTCTTGTGCAGTGGTTGTCTCTCACATTTATGGCAGCCTGATAGTCTCTAATGTATTGTTAAAACGCGATGGCCCTAAAGTTTCAGTCCCCCCTTTTCTAATTCAGGGGTCATGTCTCGCATGCAGACAGGTAGTCTGATCGGTGCAGTGGTCCGGATGCACCCTAACCTTTCATTCTGCCTCTCAGATTCTTGCACCATGACTTCTAGATCTTGCTACTGACTAGCTCTGTCCTGAACCTCAGAGTTCACTGGTCTTGGGTTAGGTAGAAGGTTGTGCACTAGGTGAGAATTCTTGATCCTCTTGGGTGATGTTTCCTCAGCAAGCATGGGAGATTGGACGACCCTCTGGGTCACAATCCTGGTTGCAACAAGCTGAACTCTTACATGCTGATGATCAGCTACATTTGACCAAGTCTTCGTCTCAAGCCTCCTATTTAAACATTTTCCATATACACTGTTATATTTTGTCTCTCTGCTTTTTATGTTCGTGTAACGGGTCGCCTATTTGCAAATGCCCACATCTTATGACACTGTAAGTCATCTATCACTAAAGAACAGTCTTCAAATTTGGGAACTCCCAACACAGGCCACCTTGATTTTTTCATCAGTGATATGTGGTTTTAAAGGTTACCCGTGACATTGGTCCCACTCGTTGTGATTCCCTTATCAGTACCAAAGTCTTCGACGGATGTGCTCAGGCCTCCTTTCACCAGTGATTCCTTACGAATGAAAGAGTTACCTTTTGAAATGCAGGGCAGACCCTTGCTCTCCCTTCACCCTGTGTTTTCCCTTCCAGTGTGAGAAAATGCAATCCACATTTCTATTTTTAAGATTTATTGATTGACATCTGAACTTAGTGTTGTTTACTGTTGATTATTATTAGACTTTTTTGACTACAGTCTGTCACATGACCTCTTCAGACTTCATAGCAGAAGACAGAGTGCAGGAGTTGCTACGCTTATTGCGAGAAGCAAGGTGCCTTGATTCCCTGTTGGACATGGGAGCGCTCTCTGTGTCAGTTCGTCCGGCTAGCCGCCGCAGTATTGGCCGCAGTATTGGCATGCACTCTAAGGCAGAGCCAGGGGACATTATGAAGCCTAGGTAGTTGGATGGGCCGCTTGTGGGTTCAGGGAGGGCCTCTGAAAGCAGGGAGATGTCTGAGTGAAGTGAGGGTGGCAGGATCGCAGACAAGTGGCATAACTCAATGCACTTACAGTGCAAGATGCTTCCCGCTTGGACTCATGGCACGCAGAGAAACAGAGATAGCTAGCATAATGAAGCGCATGTGGGGGTTGGGCAAAAGTCATGGCAAGCGAGTCCGGGCACAGAGGTGTCTTGCCCAGGGTAGTAAACAAAGACTGATGCATTGTGGTGCGGCAACAGAAGAAAGCAGGCTAAAGCAATTCACAGGCAATGTTGCACAAAATAAGGTTACAGTTACTCATATAGGGAGAGGGGGTGATATGGCTGAAAGAAGGAACGGGTGGGTGTACTGGGATTCGGTTGCAGCGGGGGGGGGGGGGTCTAAGTGATCAGATCTGAATGCCATCAAACACCCCGAAGGGTGTCCAGCTTCATCATTGAGCAGCTCCTCATTGGGCTGATGATGCAGTGCCTGACCGGCTCCTCAGTGGGGTTCTTTAGCTTTGATCTTAGCCGTATTGATGAATTCAAGTGAGTGGGTGTAAGAGAAGGGTGGTGTCTCGGTGACCGAAAATAGCCTAAGGAGTGCCGAGGTTACTTTTACTAAAGTGGTCCCCTTGACAAAGTAAAAACAATGGAGCAGTCACGGGTAATGATGTACCAAGATAGCTTCAAAAAGGGTGACGTGGGATCTGCCTGACGTAGGCCAAGCACATAGTCCAAAATAGCTGGGTGGGCCTCTGAGAGTTCACTCCCAGCCTTTGCTAGACATGGTGGTCCCCTCACAGGATGACCAAACAGAAGCTCAAAGGGACTAAATACCTCTGCTTTCTGTGGCACTTCTCTGTAGGTAAAAACCAGACAAGGCAAAAGGACATCCGTAACCTTCTGAGTTCATCAGAGAGTCTCGTGATCATACCTTTTTTACATTTTCGTGAATACGATAACAGAAAGCAATCCCAGAAGTACATCAGTGTTGAGCAGACAACGCAGTAATATAAAGAATGCAAAGCATCTACTCAGTATGTTACATGGAGATACATCAATGCAATTAGGTGCATAAATAGACACGATGTTTGATCAACGACGAGCAGAATCTAGTACGCACAGGGCTACAACACATGCAGTGAATAACAGGGTTGTTGTCCAATCATCCCACAGGGTGAAACCCTTGTCTCAGTCTGCACCATCAGTCAGGACCATCCCCTTCAGTCACATCCATCTCTTTTCCCGCTATATAGTGCTGAGACAGACCCCAAAAACATTTAGGGCGATTCTAGGGCGATAGTAATTCACTATACAATGCAGATTGTGTAGTACATTAAACCATATCTTTTGACCAGTCTTTGACCGTAGGAGCTGGTCCTCGAGCCCAGCGCATCGCAACCCTGCGTTTTGCAAGCAGTAGACCCATGTCTATTAATCGGCGTGTCTTTCAGCAGTCGCCTTGTACAACCCGGCAAAGCCAATAGTGGGTCCAATGGCAGTGGCAACCCTGTGATTTTGCTCACCATGCGACAAATTAATCTCCAGTGGTTCGCAATCACTGGGCACGACCAGCGGTATGCAAGAACACAGCTGGCGTGACTATACACCGCTCACATTCTGCAGAGTCACGGAGGGCATATCTGTGCAGCCTGTCAGGCGTATAATAAACTCTATTAAGGAACTTAAAATGTATGACACCGTGTATCCCTTTCAAGGAGACATTCTGCGTGACCTCACAGCAATATGGCCAGGTGATGTCATGGAGACCCTCCCCAAGATCATTTTGCCATTCCAGCTAGCCTTGCTGAAGTGATTCCTACGATAGTCCAGTGATATGTTCTAAATACTGGAGTCTATCTTACTAGGAGATTCCGTACACAGAAGGAAAGAAAAGGAGGCTATCTTGGGCAGTTCCGTCATGTCCTCCCCAAGTGTTCTGCGAATGGCATGCCTCACCCTGTGAAAGTGAAACTTCACAAGCGGTGTGTGAACATGCACTTCCGCCTCATTATCAGCTCATCCTCTAGCCGTGCCTTCAGAAAGTAGCTCCCCAATTTTAACAATGTTAATTGATACCAGTGCGTGGACCACCTCTCTTTCACGGTATGCTGGCAGCCAATGGCATCACTCCAGCGGGGTTGAAGGGAAATACAAGATAGTGGCCGCCTGCCTTTTTAACAAATTTTGACATGCATGAGTACCCGAATTAACGGAGTCCAAAATACCAGCTCGCCTGAAACAACAACAAAGAGAGGAGGGGGCCCAGCCGCAACCATTTCAATCTGTACATGTGGGAGGCCACTGGTGTACCCAGTGGTACGCATGTGAACCTTGTTCCACAAAATAATTTAATTCTAATTCCGGTGCCCGCCTCAACACTACCTGCATGAAAGGATTTCTCAGCGTCGAGAGACCTCAGCAGCTTTGGTTTCTGGCTTAATATGCAGCAGCTTTGGTTTCCGGCTTAATATGCTGTATTGTTCCAAACTCAGTCGGTAGATTGTATGTCGAGGTATGCCCTGGGACAAACCCTGATTGTTACGGACCAACAAAGAAAGCAACCAGCGGGCCAGCTGGTTAGCGAAGATTTTAGCGAAGAGCTTGGTATCCACATTAAAAAGTGACAGGGGCCTAAAGGATGAACATTCATTAGGGAGTTTGTCTGGCTTTAATAATGTAACTGTTAAGGCTTCCCTCGTTGAGGGGGCATTCCCCCCACCCCCTATCTCCTCAAAAAGAGTAATCCGGTGTGGAGTAAGCAACTCCTTAAAGAAAGCAACAGTAAGGCCATCTTGCCCTGGGGTGCTTCCAGCACACATTGCATTTAGCGCAGCAAGCACTTCACCGGCATCTAACGGCCTCATTAGGTGCTCCTTATGCTCATCAGTCAACCAGGGCATCCAAATATGTTCTAAGTATTCTTTGATCGCTGCATCATCAGCAGTCACTCTAGAGTGGTACAGATAGGAACAGTACTGATCAAACTTATCTGCTATTGCTGTTGGGTCTCTCAGTAGCTCGCCACTCTCTGCACGCAACTCAGACACACAGCCCGACTCACACCAATCTCTCAGCACAGCTTCTTACACTGAGCCCGGCCTTTCCCCTCCCCATATGTTTTGGCAACTGCGTATTTCCCCATGTGTTTAACTTTGCTGTCAGCGATTTCGTGGTACTCCTCCAATGAATTTAATTATTCCGCTACCCGAGCATCCCAACTCACCAAGGCCTCCTGCTCTATCTCGATCAACCAAACGATTCTCAAGGCTAGCCAGTGTAGGAAACTGGCTCTGTATATACTATACCAAAGTGAGGTATAGTGTGCACAGAGTCCAGTTGAACCACAAAGGTAGGCAGAGGTAAAGTTAGATAGCACCTCACTCTCTATTTGTGGTAGTGTGGTCTAGCAGGAAGGCATTATCAGAGCACCATGTTAAGCATTTGTTGCACACACCCAGTAAGCAAATTAATTCAAAGACTGAACTTCAGACCAATTGCTTTTGTATAAAATTACTCTTTATTTTATTTCCTAGAACCAAGTAAGCCTGGCACAGGTAAGTTGATAATTACTTTGCAGTAAATATACAGTTTGAAATGCCGTTGCAAATGTACTTTGGAATGGTTACAGTTTGAATTAATGGTTATGCAATACTGTGAACTGCTGCACATATACTTTGTATTGATCTTGCAGTTAAAATTACAGGTAAGTTATTTTTACGTTACTTTCAGATTACTTTTTAGATTGTTTTCTACTCCGTGTGATATGCCTAGCTATCACACTGGGACATTTCCAAGAGAAAAAGTAAGTTAAGTCAGTTTTGCACAATTGTTATTTTTCAGGTTTCCATACAATTCAACTCCACACTTGGAACATTTTTCAGAGAAAAACAGTAAATAGGTTCCTATGGAGAGAAATTAAGTTAATGGTTACCAGGTAAGTAATCGGTCTTTGGAGTTGAGCTTCTGGGTTAGACCAAGGGTTCCCCCAGGGTCAAGGATTCACTCTCGTTACACCCTCAGCGGCACTAGGGCGGCCGGGTTAAGAGTGCTGAGGCACAATATTATCCAATGAGGGATGGGGGTTCTCTGGTTGGTGGCTGCTGGCTAGCAGGCCAGTTGCCTGTGTGAGCAAAGCTCCTGAACTTTAGCTCAGGGCAAATGGGGAAACAAAGGTGCACCCTCAGCGGCACTAGGGTGGCCGGGTGCAGGGTGCTGTTTTGACGTCAGGCGCCCTGTTGTTTGCTATGGGGAACCTCCGGTTTGAAAAGGCACTGCAGGGAAGAAGGTCTTCTGGGTGCGACCACCACTTCAAAAGGTAAATTGGGGGTTGGCTAAGCACCGTTGGTTGGGCCACCCAAGGCCACGCGGCGTCGGTTGCTGGGTTGCCTTTTGGGGTCCCTTTTGGGGTAGGATCTTCGTACCAGCTCCTGGTCGCGGTTGAGGGGTCCTTTTGGATTTAGGTTGCAGGCGTCGGCTAGAGGCTTAAGGCAAGTCGGGCATCACTGGATCTCGGGTCAGGATCACCAGGGGGACCACCTCGTGCTGTTTGCCCACTCGAGCTCCGGCCGTGTACGGCGGGTGCAAACTTGTACGAATTCTCAATTTCCGGCCGATGCCAGAGATTGCAGGTTAACAAATCCGGTGTTCAGGGGAGACAAAGTCTTTGTCGTTGAAGGCAGGTAGGTCCTCCGGGGTTTTCAAGGTTGCTGGCTGCAGGACACAACAGGATTTTGCAGGAGCAGGTTCGAGGGGGAGACAGGCCGGTAGGGCTGGGGCCAAGTCAGTGGGCGTCTTCCACTTGTGAGGTTCTGCACGGCTGTTCAGTCCTTCTTCTTCTTCTTGTAGTTTCATCTTGTTTGAGGAAGCAAGGTTCATGAGTGCCCCTAAATACTATATTCAGGGGCTTTACAGTTTGGTAAAAAGGTTGGGACCAATGGCTCCCTTCCCTGTGGTGGGTACAGCCCCTATTATGCTACCCTACAGTGGGAGGGGGCATAGGCCTATCCCTGGTTAGCTGGGTCCCCCCATCTGCAGGATGGCACGGACTGAGATTTGTGCTTCACCTCGCTTCCCCCACCTGAGGGGTGAAGTTGGCAGAGGTGGGCACACCTCTCTCCTCACTTGTTGTTCCTGCCGGTTTTCCCGCCCAAAGTGGGGTTCTAAACCACTGGGGGCCAGTTGCTGAGAGCAGCTAGTGGCCTAGGGAAGCTTACAAAGGCGGTAAGCCTTTGACGCTTCCTCTTCGTGAACCCTGCCAATCCTGGGGGAGGAGGCTTTGTACCTCGTCCCAGGATGTGCATTGTTTCAGGCCCCAGAGAGCAGTAAGCTCTTGCCACAGGGGTCCAGAAACATGTTTGGTGGTGGCAGCTGAAACACTAGTGGTAGGTTAGTTTTCAGTGGGCATCTCTAAGATGCCCTCTGTGTGCATTTTTCATTCAGTCCCACACTGGCATCCGTGTGTGCTTAATGTGCTGAGAAGTTTGATACCAAACTTTTCAGTTTAAAGTGTGGCCATTATGGCGTTTTGGAGTTCATAATGACAAACTCCCAGCGCCATATACTCTTAATGGCAGCACTGCACTTACAACGTCTAAGAATGGACTTAGACACTGTAGGGGGACATGGCTCATGCACCTGTATCCTCACCACTGGTATAGTCCACCCAGCTAGAGGGGAGCATGACCTATGCCAGAGCAGTGGGTTGCAGGCATGGCACAAAGAGAAGTGTGTCATGTTGACTCTTCACTTTGTTCTGCACCAAAACACACAGCCTGCAAAGGCAGTGTGTGAGTGAAATGGAACAGGACCTCTAAGGGTGGCACAATAAGTGATGCAGCCTCTAGAGGCCTTCTCTGGTCACAGTGCCCTGGGTACCTGTGGTACCATTTACCAGGGGCTGACCTTTGGCCAGAGATGCCAATTGGGTTTAGGCTTCAATGCAGTTTTAGGGAAAGAACATAGTCCCTGGGTACCTGATTAGCAGGAGCCCAGGGCACACTCAGTCAAAGCACATCATCTATTCAGAAAAAGTGGGGACAACCATGCAGAAAGAGGGCACTTACTCACAGCCAGTCTCCCTTTAAGAGAACAGAGGACCCCAGAATGCTTTGACATGGCTATCCCCTGTATATCGACTTTTAAAGTCTCCCATACTGTATGAAACTGGCGAACAGAGCCAATATTTGTTTCAAAGAAGCTCTCTATGTCCGCAGCCATCTCGAATTTGAAGACCCTGTCTAACAACGAGTATGGCGGAAACTGCCATGTGAAGGGAGCAGGCCTCTTCTCAGGTCTCTCTATGTCCAGCATTATTGGTGAGTGATCTGAAAAGGAGTGGGGGTGAGTCAACCAGGCGCAAATCTGAGGATACAAAGGTCTAGCGACCAACCAATAATCCATTCTGGTATGGAGGTCATGCAGGGCTGAGTAGTGGATAAAGCCCCCGGCAGCCGGTGAGAATGTCTGCCAGACATCCAGCATATTCAACAGAGTTGCCACATCAGTAATCACTATCCGCAGCTGAAGGGCAACGAGCAGGGCCCCAGGATCGGTCCAATGCCTGGCCCAGCACGCAGTTGAGATCCCCACACCATATTTGCATTAGAGAGGACTCCCCTTCCAGACCCCCAAACAAGTTGTGATAGAATTGGTGATTATCGTAGTTAGGTCCATTGATCTTAACTATAAGTATGTCAGCTCCCTGCCCTAGACAGCTAGAGATCACAAACCTGCCCCCTTGGGTCTGCCTCAAGCACCTCCAAATGTATACCTGATCTGGGGTTGACCCAGGTGAGCACCCCCATGGCATGCGTAGTGAACCCCGCCGCATGAAAGGTACCATGTAAACGCCTAAGTGTAAGCATTTTACTATCTATGGGCAAATGGGTCTCCTGTAATAAGGCGATATCAATCTCGTGCCTAGTAAGATAAGATATCACCTTTCGCGTCTTTCTAAAATCATTAAGGCCCCAAATGTTCCATGTGAGGAAGCGAGCTCTATTGCCCTGGCTCTGCGTCATTTCAAGCTACATTAACTAGATCTGCACTATCTATAGGATCCATGCGTCTCCAACCCTCTCTCATATAACAGTGCATTGTTATAGAATTATGTAAGTACTGTATGCATACTGTTACCAGCTCACCGCTTGGAAATCCACAAAGTCAGAAATAAGACGTGGCCATTTGAACACTGTTTATACACCCATCGAGCAACAGTTAACTGGATCCCCTAAAAGTTGAGGTAGTCTCACTGTCACCAACTCAGAGGCCTTCCTGCCAGGCCAGAGAGGACCATTCGCAAGCTGCGGCAGATCTAAAGTCTTAATGTCGATCTCCATCAAAGCTGACCGCATCCCCAAACAAGCATCTGAAGTTATCCCCTCAAACTCTGGGCAGCAGGCATCCATGAATCACCTCTAGTGCACTTCAAACAGTCCATATGTTACATACCTGTTCAGAGAAATGTAAGAAAACCAGAGGACAACCGTGTTATACTTGCCCCTCCATATCAACCCAAACGCCCCGGCCAGCTCCTCAGTGTCTCTTCTCCGTCCATCAGTCTTGATGTACTCCTTGTTGGCCTTCTGCAGTGACTTTGGGTCAGTGAAAATCTTTGATCCGCCATCCACGATGACCCTCAATTATGCTCCCATAGGCAACTCATCAAGGGAGCAAACTGTTGCCTTTCCTCATGCACCCTCATGGTGAAGTCTGGGAAAAGCAAGATCGAGGAACCCTCAAATTGTATATCGAATCTCTCTCTAGCTTGCCTCAACGCAGCATCCCTGTCCCTTTAGTTCAATAATTTAGCAATAACAGGATGTGGGGGAGCACCAGGCGGTTTCCTAGGACCCAGGGAGCCTTGGGCACGACAAATATGGCTGAAAATGTGTCGTGACCCAGGAGTGTCACCAAGAGCTGCTCAACTAATGCCTCCATATTGCCCATTGCTGGAGATTCAGGAAGGCCTGTGATGCGGATATTACATCTCCTTGATCTAGCCTCCAAATCCTCTCCCTTGTCCTGCAGGACGGTAATGAGCTTCCCCATCTGTTTCTGGGCATTAATTGTTTCCATCTCAGCGTCTTCAGTTTCGAACACCAGTCTCTCCGCCATATTTAGGCGCTCACTATGCTCAGACATGCGGTCCATCCGGTAGGCCAGAGAGTCACTTTTGCCATTTAGCGTAGACCAGCTTTTCTGTCTTGCCCTCAAAATTTGATGGATATCACCTTCAGACTCCTCGGTGTTATCACTCTGCACATCGGGAGACTTGCCAGCGCCTATATCCCTCTGTTTCGACTTGCGCTGCTCAAACTGCAGCTTAGACTGTGATTTGTCCATCTTGCCCATAGTCTTTAAATGTCCAAGCCCCACCACAGCTGCCACAAGACTCACAGTCTCGTAGTACTCTGCCCACGTCAGCAAGGGTCCACAAATCAATCCGCTCAATATTCAGGTCCAGGCAAGAGTCCTCTGCTTAGTAAAAGCCTACACGGGTAGCACAGCAGGGATACAAACAGGAGAAAACCATAGGGGGAAAGGCCAATCCCTGAGTCGTTAGTAGATCGTAGCAGTTGATAGTGGGCATGGGAACTCCCTAATCTATCTTCTGGTGCCAGACAGGACAGAGTAACAAGGCCCTCTGTGTGCAGCGATAACGTCTAAACATGTCCCTCATCCGCCGGCTAGCAATTTAAGTCTCCCCTCACCGATCCCTAGCAGTCTCACCAGGCCTCCCCCAGCAATCTGGAACCAGTATAACAGGGCCCAAATTGCTATCGCTGCAATTGCTGTCAGAGAGGCGGCTGGGGGCCGTCCACCGGTGACTCGCAGTGCACTCCCTGTCTGCCAGCAGGAGCGTGCTCGATCCGGGCAACGTCGTGGATATTGCCCAGCTGCTGACAACCAGGACCCAGCACCACCCGCCGTCCACCGGTTGGGCACAAAGATCGCTCACGTCCAATGTGGGCACAAGGTTGCGGTTTTGGGCTACAGGGCAGCCATGCAGAAGCGTACCACACCTCGCCGCACAAGCAGCTTGTCCGTGCCCAGACCGGTCAGCAACGAGCCAGATGCCGCCAGCCCCAAGGATGCCATCTGAGCAAGGTATGTGCTCCGCTCACCAGCGGAGGTCAGTACGGGCCACAGGCCCTGAGACTACTGGTGTCCGTGCTGCCACGTCTCAGCCGGTAATAGACTACAGCACTCGTCTTCACTAGGCCTTTGGAGGCCGCAGCGCAGCCCCGTCCACCAGCAACTCGGACAGACACGATGAGCACGCCGATGGGCAATGAACCTCAAGTGCTTTACAGAGCGGCAGCGAGCATATAATTTGTTGCTTGGATGTTGCCGGATTCCTGCCGGATAGTTACGATTGCATACGGAGCTCACCTAGAAAGCGGCCATCTTGAGACCAGGCAAATGAATTGGTGGGTTGGATGGACTTTGACTATGAGAAGGATAGCCTGGAGGAGGACGAGGTCTTGGCCAGTCATGTAATTGATAAGGCGTCAGACGTGGTGGCAGCAAGGGGCAGGAAGGTCAGTGGGTGGTGGGGGCTGGATTTGTTAATCAGTGTCCACCTAGTGTTTAACAGGTTTAAGACACAGTATTGTCCAGATCCACTGACACAAGGTTGGCGGGCAGGTGACTTCTACTGGCAAGGCAACAGAAGCAAGGCAGCAGACTACGGAGCGGGTACTGACTTTAATGCCAGGTAAGGATGTAAGTGCCGCTTTCTCTGCCACTGTTATGTTTTCAATTGTGGTGGAGGCTGAGAATGGAAAGTAGTAAACAACATGTCTACAGATGTACTGGTATGTTAAGGACACTGGGTTAGGCACGGAGGAGCGAAGCTCTGATACAAAGGAAGAAGGTACGCAAAAAAAGGAGGCTGCACAAAGAGATGTAGGATCTTGTGCACGGACAGGTAAGTCAGCAAGAGAACAACGAGGGGGCAAGGTCAAACACGGGAACTGATGCTGTGGAACAGATTGTGATGAGAGGTAGAAAGGTACGGTCAAAATAGCGGAGTTCAAAGAAAGAAAGGATTTGAAAAAAGTTTTCATACATGGTGACAAAACAGATGGGGGCACACAATCTGTTGTCCACCACAGAAAAGATCTGGCAGGGATTATATGTCGGAATGTTTAAGCTGTTGCATAGGGAGCTGAAAGCTACAGAAAGGTCCAAGGAGGAAGAATATGACTGGTTCACTGTTAAAATATCGATGTAACATATCGCAGTAAAAATATTGAATACCAAAATATTGACTACCCAAAACTTGAACAGGTAAGTACAAAAATATAGATGTAAATAATATAGATTTTTTTAAATATATATAACCAAAAAGTATAATGTATTAAATACGAATGTTATTTTTAACCAAACTAATTAAATTTAATTGACATTTTAACTAAATATTGCAAATAAAATTAATTTAAAAAATATAAACACACAAACAATAATTTATACATATATTTTCTTAAAAATAATTTAACAATTATCTTTATTGAATTTGTAAACTTTTAAATTACATAAACATAAAATTAATTATATCAATTTAAAATTTAAACATACCATTTTATAAGTAATTATAACATTTAACTATTATAAAAATAATTACAACATACATTTCACAGTAAAATAAATACAACAGTAGGGAAAATGTTGGATAGCGGAGGGGTAAAAATTACTATTCCCACTCCAGTGACTGCAACAGTAGGAAAAGTGTTTGAAAACACAGGGGTAAAACTTACTATTCCCATTACAGTGAGTGCAACAGTAGGGAAAGTGTTGGATAGTGGAAGGGAAAAAATTACTATTCCAACTCCAAAGAGTGCAACAGTAGGGAAAATGTTGGATAGTGGAGGGGTAAACATTATTATTCCCACTCCAGCGAGTGCAACAGTAGGGAAAGTGTTGGATAGCAGAGGGGTAAAAATTACTATTCTCACTCCAGTGAGTGCAACAATAGGGAAAGTGGTGGTGGTGTTATATGGTAGGGAACAAAATAAATACATTTATGTTTTAAATGTTTTTTTGGTTTTCAAATTTGAACGTAATTATGATTTTACAAATTAGTATAAAAAAAGATTAATACACATTTGTTGAATGCACATTCTTTAACACTATAATATGCACAACACACCGAAAATAAATTAAACAATTACCAAAATTACTTATTATTTTTTTTTTAACTAATTATTGATTCCGCAATTTTAACAATAAATTACTTCTCACCCTTCTCATCATTTACACCTATAAACACCACAACACCCCTAACATTAATTGCACAATTACCATAATTAATTACTAATTAATTCAAAATAGTTAACTAATTAATTTATCAATTAAAAATAAACTACTTCCCACTCTTCTCACCATAACACAAATAATAAAAATACAAACAATTCTTATACAAAAAATACATGCATCACAAACATAACATATTTACTTTAATACATAACATTAATACAAAAATTGACATTTTTAACATCTATATTTCTGCAAACTATATTAAACACTTCGATATGTTTTACATTTATATTAAATACACAAAATTGATATTCTGCATCACAATATTTTTCTTTCGATATTCTTGACCAACAATATTTTTAGCACGATGTTCTGGCTCGGCACCATATGACCTGCCCAAACGACCTAGGGTTCCCATGACAATATGAAACTGAACAGCAGTATTTTTGCTTTTCGCTAGTGTATATTTAGAAAAATCTCCAGAGCAGAGTGCGGTCCTATTTAAAAAGTTGGATGTTGGCAGAAGCTTGCTCTGTATATGGTATACCACTTAGGGGCCGATTCCGATCTCGGTCGGAAGGGCACCGAATCGGTTTATGGCATTAACGAATCCGATTCGGAGGCTGATTTTCAGTCCGAGTCGTACACGGGTCGAAGTACGATGCGAACAAGCGCGAAATCTCCGTCCGAATCTTTTCCGGTTCCAAACCGCTCGGTACAACATGGTCACAAGCAAACCGTGGCGTGCAATGGAGACGTTTCACGACCGAGCTAGTATGATGCTCGATTCGGACAGCCGGATCGAGTATGAGCGTCCGGCTCGCAATAGCTCCCGGAGTTGGACTTCGGGGGTCCGCGACGGACCCCCCCCCCCCCCCGGTCACCCGCAGACTTACAACTCGGACACAGGGGGAGACCTATGGGTCTCCCTAACACAGGCATGTACGGTTCGGATGGCACCGACGCGTACCCACTTTAGGGGGCGCACTTGTCCGCGACGTACCCATTCAGTCAATGGGAGCCCATGTACGACCGGCTCCCATTGACTTCTATGGGAGTTCGACTGAACCTAGTCCGACAGCATACGGCCGCATCGTACTTGCTCGGTCAGACTGCAGGACCCCGGCTCGTTTGGAAAACACTCCGGATCTGTCTCGGTCGGAGTGCTGTCCGACCCGGATCGGTATCGGCCCCTTAATTGTAAAACTCATTACCCAATGTACAGTGTTAACGCATTATTTTTTTCTACATTTTGTAAAAGTTTTTCTCTTTTGCATTAAGGAGCACATTCAAGGACTTCATCTTGAAGTAGATTAGTGGTATAGTAATAATAATGTTACAAATATACTTTGCATGTTTTTCGTGTTCATCCAAGGATTCAGATGTTCAAAACGTTTTAAAGGGTTTCAGTGTAAGTACAGCCAAACAAGGATGGGTTCCAGGACATCTGGATAACTACATAGAGGGTTAATAACACACTCCACAGGACAACATGATCAGTGTCCATGGCTGTTCCTTAGACTATGTAAAAAAAAATTAAAAATCAAATAGACCTAGTATTTCTGTACTACTATTAGGTCTTGGACACAATGTCTACTCATGGTCTAGCCATCATTAAATCAAGGAATTGTGCTTTGGAAATTACATGGAAAATCACTATTGAAGAAGGGGCCATTATTCTGGCGGAGTCAGGTGTGTCACACAGGCGTCGTAAGGTTCTGGATGTGTTACCTATGGTGCTTTTGAAGTCGGACATGCTCTCTCCTCCTTGTGAAGAGCCTTAATTAATCTACAAGTCAATATTAGGAAAATATTAAACCTATTTTGATTTGGCATTGTAGGAACCTGGATCTCTATATAGTGCACCCAAGTAAGGTATACTGTGTAGAGTTAAGATGACCCTTCTTGCTTTACAGGGCTCAAATGACGACCACTACATGCTCTATTTTGTGGCAGTGTGGGTGGGAAGTTTAGGCTTATCAGAGGTTATTGCTAAGCATTTATATCAATTTAGATACCACAAACTTCGTATATAGGTATGTACTTTCTGTGTTATTGATTTTAGCAGGTAAGTCAAACATAAAATATATTGCGTCTTTACGTGTAATGCTTTCCTATGAGACTAACATTTACTGCATACAGATACTTGTAATGCATTTCCGTGGGACCCATTTCGTACGTGACACGTTTGAGGGATCAGGACCAAAGTTTCATCAGCCGGTTGGTCATATCTGCCCTGGTGAGGGTTCGCTGACAGAATATC
Organism: Triturus cristatus; assembly: GCF_964204655.1. Taxonomy (NCBI): domain Eukaryota; kingdom Metazoa; phylum Chordata; class Amphibia; order Caudata; family Salamandridae; genus Triturus; species Triturus cristatus. The sequence continues at coordinate 945,016,539 of NC_140579.1, forward strand.
GACCGCAAAATATTGCGATACATAAATATTGCAACCAACATATCGATTACAAAAATATTCTCATCCTATGTTCATAATCTGAAGTACAGAAATATCAACAAAAAAATTGTATGTAATTACTAGCATTATACTTAATATTATTTATTTTATGTACTTTTAAAAAATAAGTTAAATAATAACATTCAACAAAGTGAAACACATATATAATAAATATATAATTTTTTAAACTAATAATTTTAATTTATATCAATTTAAAAAATAATTATATTTTCTAAAAAAATACATATACTAATAAAATCTTTACTAAAACACCATTCTAATTAAAAAACAAAACAACTTTTTAAAAATTTGGTAAAAGATATTTCACTCATGAAAAAACAATAAATAAAATTATCATAATTTTGAATTTAAAAAAACCAATTGAAAAAATATGTAATAAAATATAACATTTAATACATATACTATTCACACTAAAATGTATTTAAAACTACGCAAACTATTATAATAAAAATAGTTAAACGTACAATTCCCACTTTACGCAACGCATTTATTATTATTTTTTTTTTAAAATCTCCCTCCAATAAATACGATAATAGTGAAAATGCTTATATTTCCTGCCGGTAACCACGTTACACCTAGTCCTACTCTCATTTATCTCTATTATGCAATGAGGCCCGTGTGCCTCGTAGACACACTCCCCTACCAATATAAAAAGACATCGGCCCGTACACAATACCTGTATGTACCAAGCCAACATCGCCAGTTGGCCGGGCCACCAGGAGGAAGGGTGAGCCGCAGTGGAGATAAGCGAGAGCAGGACTAAGAGTAATGTAATTACCGGTAAGTAATATTACCTCCACGTCCCTCTTGCTTATCTCCATTACGCAATGAGCCATACCAAGCTAAGGAAAAAACCAGGCCAACGGTCCAAGCATCATCCCAGAGCACCACAAAAGATGCCCAAATGAAGGGCAAACAAACAGAAAAGATAGGCCAGTCCCAACACTGTGGACCGAATCACGGAGGTACGCCCGGCCTCAAACACAGGAAAGAAGATGACCCACAGATAACGAGCCGAGGACCCCCGAGCCTGCAAGCCGACACAAAAGGCAACCCGAAAACAAAAGGAAGAAAGCCAGCAGAACCAGAAGGTGCAACCCCCACAGATAAACGCAACAAAAGGACCGGTACAACAGACCCAGACTGAACAACAGACCCCAGCATTAGGACCGCTAAGCCCCTAAAGTCCAGCCGGAGTGCCAGAGAAACAGAAAGGAACCACGAGCACACCACGTCCCAGCCAACAGTCGACGCAGAGCACCGTAAGACCAGACAGACCCCCAAAAGGCACTCTCACAGAAGAGGCGACCAAAGCCGAGAGACCAAGGCACCATCGTCCACTATGCTCCATCTGCAAGACGCCCACTTGGGAAACACCCGAGAGGGCACCAGGAAAAAAGAAACCACAGGGCCACAGTCACCAACGGACTCGGAGATTCCAGACCCACCACCAACTCCAATAACAGAGGGACTAAAGGAACAGGACAGGCCGGAGGCACCAGAAAACCAGACTCACATCCCACTGAAACCGAACCCTGGAACAAGTCCTAGAGAGAGAAGCCACCAAGAGGCCCGGAGGTCAAGTAAACCGCAGAGCAACCCCCCCACATCCACAAACCAAAGCAGTAAACTATGTAAAAGAGGCGCCTGAACAGCCCCTAGGGCAACCCACACCCAGGTGATCACAGGATATAGCCCGGTCGCCAGGAACCAGAAAGGCTCAGAGATCACAGCGGACCCCCCAAAAAACGCAGAAGACATGGACCAACGGGGACGTGCAGGAACTTAACCAGCAAAAAGAAGCAGGAACGAAGACCCAAGTGCCAACGGCAAATGTCCCTCCCCTGACCCAAAGCCGGCAGAACCAAGGGGGCCTGCCAGGGTACGGGAGCAGGGAGGCACTACAAACTAGTTTGGAGGAAAAGACGGGAGACCCGAACAATCCAACACACCCACTAGAAGGAAAGGCAAGCCCCCAGCAGGATTACCCACGGCAACCAACCAGCCACAGGACAGGTGCACACTGGCCACCCCAGACTAGGCACACAGCCAGAGGGACCTTGCAGTACAGCGGAAAAACAGACGCCAATCTCATCCAGGCAGAAACCACCCCACAGAAGGAAAAGAAATGGGGTACTGCATGCAGGAAAAACCCATGGGATGCAGGCAGCCAAGCTAGAAAAAGAGCCGAGAGAAGACCAACCAGACCAGGAGGGCAACCAAGCCTGGCAACCTGGTAAACCAAACAACCGGACACCAAACATGGAACCAGCAGGCCAGGACAGCAGAGGAGGCTGTCACCGATGCCCCACGAACCCGAAAGACGCAGTGGCAACAAGAGGGGCCATGAAGGAACCAGGCAAGACCTCTGAACTCCTGTTCAGGGACTCTGCCCTCTGCCCCAGCAGCTCCGCTAGAGTCGCTGTCGCTGCCCCCTCACCTCGCCTAGTGAGTAGGTGTGGTGCCTGGTGAGCGCTGATCCACCAGGATTCGTAATTGTGCCTGTATTGTAATAGTGATTCTGATGGATACATCTGCCAGTGGATTCCTCACCTTGTGAATATCCCCTGCGCCAGCATTCCACGGAACTTTTCTTTCCCAGCACTCCACGTCGACGTGGGCGACGTCACAATGCATCGGCTCCGCTCGCGACTCCGATCGACGTCACCGGAGCCATAAGAAGCCCACGTCGGCGTGATGACGTCAGTTCCTTTTTTTCCGCGCCTTCGACGCGCAACGTTTTTTTTCCAGTGCTCGTTGGCTACTTTGTAGTTTAGCCGTGTTATTCTGTTAATTCGAGTATGTCTTCGACTAGAAAGTCGGGATTTAAGCCCTGTAGGGAATGTGGAGGTCTAATGTCGATGACGGATCCACACCAGAACTGTTTATGGTGCCTCTCTTCGGAACATGATATGGAGGAGTGCGGATGCTGTAGAAGCATGAACCCCAAGGCACTCAAGGAGAGGAAGACTAAGCTCTTCATGAAGAGAATCGGTGAGGAGAAGAGAGGGAGGAAAAAGGAGAAGTCGAAGAGGGGGTCATCGACTTCGAAGTCTTCGAGGTCGAAGAAGCTCCACAAGAAGAGGAAACATTCTTCTCGACGTCGGTCCTCGAGGTCCAGGAAGTCGAGGTCGGCTTCGCCCCTTCGACGCAGGAGCAAATGCTTGTCTCCTTCTCCTTCACCTTTGAAGTCACCGAGATGTTCTCCTTCGAAGAAGCAGACTCCGGTTCAGTCCCCGACGCGGTCATTGGATCCGTCCAAGGAATCGACTCCGGTTCGAGTGGAGTCGGATGCTTCCATGCATGAACAGGAGCAGGAAGAGTCTGTTCCAGTGCCTGAAGAGTCTGAGGCTCCGGTTGAAGATACTGCGGAGCCGACGCCGGTGACTCCACAAGGGGATACAGGGCCTGTTCCTTTTCCTCAGTTCCCGGCTCCAGGTACAGATTCTACCAATTTCTTAAATGCTATGTATGGCATTTTTAATAGGGCAGCCTACCCATCTGGAGCACCAACTGGTCCCGTGGGTCCGATGGCATTTACACTAGGGGTGCCGCAGCAGTATGCTCAGGCCCCCTTTATGCCGATGGCGCCATCTTGGCAGTTTCCGGCGCCGTCTGGGGATCCGATTCGACCTCGGAAGGACCAGCGGACTTCGGAGCCTTCCTCGACGCCGACTCCATCGGCGCCGCGTCCGGCGCCGCCCACTCCACCTTTGGCGCCGCCGACTCCTGTACCTTTGGCTCCTCCGACGCCGCGTAAGACGTCGACGCCGGCTCCCCGGATTCGGTCGAGGAGGGAGACCCAGAGGGTGTTGGAGGAAAAGAGATATCGGATAGATGTGGAAGAAGGTGAGGTTGACTCTTCCTCAGATGAATTTGAAGGCATTGATGAAGCTAGTGGATTGGATACAACCCCAGAGTGGGAGCATGCATCTGCCAGGTCTTCTCCACCTCAGGAATTGTCTCCCTATCATGTAGTGATCAAAAAGGCGGCAGAACTTTTGGATTTGCAGCTGCCTTCTGTGGAGTACAAATCCAACTTGCTTACAGAAGTGTTGCATTCTCCAACATCAACATCAGAGCCTTTGTTGCCTTTCAATGAGGCCATCTTGGAGCCGGTCTTGGAGGTATGGAAGAAACCCCTTTCATCACCGGCGGTGTGTAGGCAGGTGGCAAGAAGGTACATCCTAACTTCTTGTCAACTCATCCATCTCCGGACAGCTTGGTTGTGCAGGCTTCATGTTCCAAGCATGCTTCGGGTGCCTTCCCTCAAGTCTCCAGCTGACAGGGAATCTAAAAAGGTTGATCAGGCAGCCAAGAAGACCTTTTCTACTGGAAGTATGGCGTTAAAATCAACTAATGCTACATGCCTGTTGGGGCCTTATGTGCATGCGCTAATGGACTCCATTAAGTCTTTGGCCCCTAAGTTGCCTGAGGGGGATACGTCGTCCTTTTTGGAGGTTGTGGCGGACACTCAGGCGGCTGCCAGACAAGTTATCCAATCAGGGTTGGATACTGTGGACTCTGTGGCAAGGATCATGGGGTCGTCTGTTGCTGCAAGGAGGCAGGCTTGGCTCCGTACCTCTGGGTTGTCAGCTGATGTGCAAGCTACGCTGGTTGATCTGCCATTCGACAGACAGAAGCTGTTTGGGGAAAAGGCAGACTCTGCCCTGCAGCGATTTAAGGACAGCACGTTGACTGCGAAATCCTTGGGACTGCAAGCTCCTGCTAGGGGTTCGTCTTTTCGAAAATTTAGGGGTTTTGGAAGATCGTCTTTTCGCTCTTACCGGCAGCCCCAACAGCAGCAGCAGCAACAGCAGCAGAATCCCCTCTATAAGTCCTATAGAGGGAGACAAAGGGGTCGGAGAGGTTCTGGGCGCAACCCCTCTTCTTCCTCTTCCTCTTCTGCTCCCAATGAAGCTTCAGGGAAGCAGCCCTAGATCCCCCCCCCATCCCGGATCATGTAAGTCCTGTGGGGGGTTGGGTGTCCTACTTTCTACGGGGTTGGATATCTGCTACAACAGACCTTTGGGTTTTGAACCTCATACAGACTGGGTACGCCCTTCCCTTTCGGGAATTTCCTCCCCTTATCCTCCTTGCCAAGGTTATTGCTCGGAAGACCATCCGCTTCTCCTGCAGAAAGAAGTTCTAGCCTTGCTTCAGAAGGGTGCGATAGAGGTGGTTCCGGAGCAGGAAAGGGGTCAGGGATGCTACTCCCGCTATTTCCTGATTCCCAAAAAGGACGGCAGATTGCGTCCAATCCTGGACCTCAGAATCTTGAATTTTTACTTGAAGCAGGAGAAATTCAAGATGCTGACCCTTGCGCAGGTTCTTCAAGCGTTGCAGCAAGGAGACTGGATGGTGTCGCTCGACTTGCAGGACGCATACTTTCATGTCCCAATCCTGAAGTCGCACAGGAAGTATCTCCGTTTTACGGTTGGGTCGCAACACTACCAGTTTGTGGTCCTCCCATTTGGTCTTACTTCCGCACCTCGGGTCTTCACGAAGGTGATGGCAGTGGTGGCTGCTCATCTCAGGAGGTCGGGGATTGCAGTTTTCCCCTACCTGGACGACTGGCTTCTGAAGGCAGAGTCCCCAGAGATGGTGCAGCGTCATCTGCAGGTAACATCTCAGCTGTTATTCGACTTGGGTTTTTCGCTCAATGTGCCCAAATCTCACCTGGTGCCCTCTCAACGCAACCTGTTCATAGGGGCGGTACTGGACACTACTGTGTGTTGAGCATTCCCTCCACCTCAAAGGATTCTCGACATTCAGGAGATGGTCCCTTTATTCCACAATGGAGCGGTTGTTCCAGTTCTGAAGGTCCTTCACCTGCTCGGTCTGTTCGCTTCCTGCATTCTGTTGGTCAACCATGCACGCTGGCACATGAGGGCGCTCCAGTGGTGCCTCCGCAAGCAGTGGTATCAGCACAACGGGGATCTCGGGTAGTCGATCAGGATCTCCAGAGAAGCTGCAGCGGATCTGTTTTGGTGGAGGGCAATCTGTCTCAAGGAAAGCCTTTTCATCTGCCTCCATCGGTGGCCACAGTAATAACGTATGCATCCACCTTAGGGTAGGGTGCGCATCTGGGGGACCTGGAGATCAAGGGTCTTTGGTCTCCAGAGGAAAGGTTGCTTCACATCAACCTTTTGGAGTTGCGGGCGATTCGTTTGGCGCTCAAGGCCTTCCTCACTTCCCTTCGCGGTCAGTCGATTCAAGTCCTGACAGACAACACGACCGCGATGTGGTATGTCAACAAGCAGGGAGGAGTGGGGTCTCTTTGTCTTTGCAGAGAGGCTTTACGTCTATGGTCCTGGGCTCAGGACCATCAGATTTTTCTGATGGCAAATCATCTGGCCGGGGTACTGAACGTGCGTGCGGACAGTCTCAGTCGGCAGTTCTCCGCCGACCACGAGTGGAGGCTCCATCCGGAGGTAGTTCGTCACGTCTTTCGGACGTGGGGGACTCCCCGGGTGGATCTGTTTGCCACTTTCGAGAATGCGCACTGCCCGTCATTCTGCAGTCTCCAGTATCCGATGCAGGGGGCGTTGGGAGACGCGTTTCAGTTGAGTTGGGGCTCACGACTCCTTTACGCGTTTCCTCCCATACCCTTGATTCCTCGGGTTCTGAGGATTCGCCAAGACCGGGCCCAAGTCATATTGGTCGCCCCGGATTGGCCAAGAAGGGTGTGGTATACAGATCTTCTCCACCTCTCCTTGTGCCCTCCGCTCCGTCTCCCTCTGAGGGCAGTCCTCCTCTCGCAGTTGGAGGGGCAGGTTATACACCCCACCTCCAGAGCTTACTCCTTCATGCCTGGAGATTGAACGGGGCAACCTGAGTTCTTTCTCTCTCCCACCTGATGTGGTGGACGTTATTTTATCGGCCAGGCGACACTCCACCAAGTCCATTTACTCCTACAGGTGGTCAAAATTTGTAAAATGGTGTGGAGAGAGGTCCATTGACCCTTTAAAAGCCCATCTTTCCAATGTGCTCCAGTTTGCTCCTTCCTTGGCTCAGCAGGGCTGTGCTGTGGCCACGGTCAAGGGCTACCTTTCGGCCTTATCGGCTTTTCTATGCCTCCCAGATCAACCTTCACTGTTTAAATCTCCGGTTGTTCTGAGGTTCATCAAGGGCCTTACAAACATGTTTCCTCCCACTCCATTTGTAATGCCTCAGTGGGACCTTAATCTTGTTTTGACCTTTCTAATGGGGTCCCCTTTTGAGCCTCTACATAGTTGTCCTTTGAGGCTGTTGTCCTTTAAGGTGGTTTTTCTTGTAGCCATAACCTCGTCAAGGAGGGTAAGTGAGCTTCAAGCTCTAACTTCCAAACCTCCTTTTCTTACCTTACATGCTGAACGGATGGTTCTCAGGACCAGGGCTGCCTTCCTGCCAAAAGTTGTCACTCCATTTTATTTTGGGCAGTCTATTACCCTCCCTGTTTTCTATCCACCCCCTCATCCTTCCAAAGAAGAGGAAAGACTCCATCGCCTTGACCCGAAGAGGGGTATGAGTTTTTATCTGGACAGGACCAAGGACTTTCGTCTTGATGACCAGCTTTTTATTGGCTACGTTGGTCGTTCTAAGGGTAAAGCGGTGCACAAGCGCACGCTGTCGAGATGGATAATACTGACCATCAAGATCTTGCTACGCCCTGGCTGGTAAGACTCCTCCTGAGGGTATTCGTGCTCTCTCTACTAGATCTAAGTCTTCAACATCTGCTCTGGCCCGGGGTGTTCCCGTGGCGGATATTTGTAAAGCCGCGACTTGGGCCTCCCTCCATACTTTCGCAAAGCATTATTGCTTGGACTCTGAGATGAGGAGGGAGGGCCACTTCGCGTGCTCTGTGTTGCAGGACTTTCTGGTATAGGAAGGTGGACACCCTCCTCCCGGAGTGGGGACTGCTGTGGGTATCTATTCACAAGGTGAGGAATCCACTGGCAGATGTATCCATCAGAAGAACAAGTTACTTACCTTCGGTAACGCTTTTTCTGGTGGATACAGTATCTGCCTGTGGATTCCTCACTGGCCCACCCGCCTCCCCGTTGTCCATCCTTCTATACCTAATGTTCTGTTAATGATGTTTCATGATGGTGTTTTAAGGTGTATTTGTTACTGTCAGAGGCATTATGTTTTTCTTTTGCCTTTTTATATATTCTCCACACTGTGTGTGTTGCTTTGCATATTGTGTACTGTGTATACTGTGTATGTATAGTGCTGTCAGTCCGTCCATGTGCCTCGAAGGCACGGAAAAAAAGGGTGGAACTGACGTCATCACGCCGACGTGTGTTTCTTATGGCTCCGGTGACGTCGATCGGAGTCGTGAGCGGAGCCGATGCATTGTGACGTCGCCCACGTCGACGTGGAGGGCTGGGAAAGAAAAGTTCTGTGGAATGCTGGCGCAGGGGATATTCACAAGGTGAGGAATCCACAGGCAGATACTGTATCCACCAGAAAAAGCGTTACTGAAGGTAAGTAACTTGTTCTTTTGTTGTTATCTTTCTGTTGCCTCGCTGCTTTTGCCATAGTTGTGTCCGTTTGTTGCCCTTTCCTGCCGCTGCTGCCCCTGCAGCCCCTCCTCCCTGCAGACTCCCGCCTCCCAGCTGCGCTTCCCCCCCCCCCTCCCCCCCCCCCCCTTCCCTATTTAATGTCAGCCGCTGCTAGGGCGCGCACGCATGATCTCTGACCTCCTATTAAGGGACTCTGCCCCCTGCCCCAGCAGCTCTGCTAGTCAGCCGCTGCCCCCGCCTCTCCTAGTGTGTTGGTGTTCGAGTCCTGCCTCCCGTGTTGTGCCCGGTGAGCCTTGTTCTGCCTGAATTCGTAATTGTTCCTGTATTCTAATTGTAGAAGTGATTTTGTTATCTTTCTGTTGCGATGCTGCTTTTGCCCTTGTGCTCCCGTGCCAGTTTGTCACCCTTTCCTGCCGCAACTGCCCCCACAGACCCTCCTCCCTGCCGAATCCCGCCTTCCAGCTGCGTATATTTTTTTTTTTTGCGCAAATCTTTGAGGTTTCAGAAGAAGAGTTTTGGCAATCCTGGAGGCACTGCTGCTCGATGAGAGCACCAATTTCTGAGCTAGGTAGTGGGGGCATTGTTGTGGAGGGCCTTGTGTGTCATACAAGTGATTTTCAGATGTATTCTGGCCTCAAACGGAAGCCAGTTGAGTGCTCTCAGGTCTCGTGAAATGTGGGAGTTTCTCTTTGAGCCCGTGATGAGTCTCGCAGCTGAGTTGATCGTGGCTCTTAGCGGGGCTGTCGATGCCCTCGGGAGGCCGCATAGGGTAACCGCCCCATATTCCACACGAGGGATTACTAGGGATTGAACCGCTAGTTTGAAATCTTGGGCCGGTAGAAAGGGTTTTAGTTTTCGTAGAGTCTTCAGATGGAAGTTAGCTCCTTTTGTGGTGGCGCTGATATGTTTCTGCATCTTCAGGTTACTGTCCAGTGTGACTCCCAGCGATTTTGCTGAGTCCGCGACTAGAGGATGTCCATTAATAGCGGTTAGGTTTTTCATCCAGTCCAGTATAATTGGAGTTTTGTTTGGGGGAGCGATTAAGAGGAATTCAGTTTTGAGGGAGTTTAGTTTCAAGTGGTTTTCGGCCAGCCAAGTTTGGGTTTTTTGTAGCGTGGAGTTGAGTGATATGATGTCATCAAGTGAATGAATCTTGATGTAGATTTGGGTATCGTCAGCGTACATGTGAAAGTGAATTTTGGCAAGGCTGAGAAGATCGGTAAGTGGTTGCATAAAGAGGTTGAAAAGGGTGGGAGAGAGAGAGGAGCCTTGAGGAACTCCTAACGTGACTGCCATGTGGTTGGACAGGGTTTGGTTGACCTTGAAGCTTTGGGATCTATTTTGTAGGAAAGAAGTGAAGCAGTTAAGTACAGAACCAGAAATTCCCATTCTGTGTTTCAGGAGTAAGAGCAGGTTGCCGTGTTTGACAGTGTCAAAAGCTGAAGATCGAGTAGAATTAGTAACCAGGCTTCGTTTTGGTCTAGGATTTTTAACGCGTCGTCCAGAATATGTGTCATAGCAGATTCAGTGCTATGATTTGCTCGGAAGCCTGATTGAAACTGGTTAAGTAGGTTGAATTTAACAATGTGGCTGTTCAGCTGTGAGTTAACGCGTTTTTGCAGGAGTTTGGCTAGCATTGCAATGTTGGAAATCGGGCGATAGTTGTATATTTTAGACGCAGCTTGTTTGATTTTGTAGGGGTACAGGGTGAAAATGTAATCAATTATAAATATTTAACATTAATTAATTATTATGTAATTTTTTAATATATTTTTTAAATTATATTAGATGTGGGTTGTGTTGGAGATTTTGGGTGCGAAGTTAAGTTATTCTTGATTATTTAATTGAATAAAATGTAAATTGTGTAACTCATATTTTTAAAGTTACATTTTAGCGGCAGGTTTAGTTTGTAGGTCAAAATGGCTTGGCAGGTAGTTAAATAACTATTTAGTAATCTTTATTAAAATGTTCAATTTAGTGATAATTTGCAAAATTCTATTTGCACTTTTTACATTGTATGTTTGGTGTTTTTTTGTGGTTGTAGGAGAACAAGGTGGGAAGTTTATTTAGCAGCTAAATTTAAAATAATTTATTTGATTTATTACTTGGGGCCACATTACGATCTCGGTCGGAAAGTAAACCACCTGACTTCTTGTCGGATACGGTTCCAACCGACTCGTGGTTAGCTGTTACGCCTGACTGATTATTATGCTTCCGAACACCGTTTGGAAGGACTCACATTGACTTAAATGGCAGCCTGTGTTCCTACCAACAGCACAGGTGCCTTTATGGGGAAAATGGGTGTTTGCAGAAAACCTTGCACCCTGTGGCGGTGACCACACTGCATTATTTTACAGGGGGGTTCCTTGTCTACCCCCTTGACTCCAAACCGGAGGACTCAGGATGAGGGTGGCCCTACTAGTCACTTTACCACAGCCTTTTCGTGTCGGCCCGACTCGGACATGCTGTTTGAAGCCAACATCGTTATTGCTCATCTGGAAATGCAGTCTGTAGGGTTGTATGATGCGGGTCTGACCGACATGAATGCTCCGAGAGCTGATCATAACCGATTCGGAAAGACCATTTGGTTTGAAATCCCACCGTGAACATTGTAAGTGGTCGGAAGGTTTCTGACACTGTATAGGGGAATCCAACTGTTGGGAGGCGGCTTTACGCCTGACATCGTAATGAGGCTGTTAATTGTAATTGATCACTTAAAGGTTATCAAAACCGGGATGAGCGTTGAGTAGTCATCCACCCGTCCCGTTACCAATTAGAGTGCCATTGTGCTAATCGTCACGGATAAGGTTTAACACACCTATTTCTGAAGCTAATTCTGCCGCAACTAGTTGAATTACGGATTGAAAATTTCAGTTTAAGTATCCATGCAATAGATGGTTGGAGGCGTGTTTTGGGAGCCACGAATGGTGACGTGTGAGCCAGTAGCTCCACGCCGGCCCAACAACTTTAATGCCGTAATCAAGCACTAGCCCGCAACGCCCGAGATTGAAAAGGTGGCGCAGGAAGGGGAAAGTCTGCTGCATCAATTGAGACGCTTTGATTCAAGGCGAGAGGAAGAGACGCATTATTACGAGGCTTCATCTGCCCCGTCGCCACTGATCGCAATATAGTGGCAGTGATGTGTGGATGTAGAGATGTGGCCCTCCCTCCCTGCTGGTAACATGAGGTCGTGTCTTGTTGAGGGCCTGAAGGACTGCTGAGCTGACTGTCTGGATCCCGTGAACCACACGCTTTGCCGAAGATCAGGCAGTGAGTGTTGGGAGCCTGAATTGGTCACCGTCCCAGAACCAGTTTGGGAGCGGAGGGCTGAGGCCTGCTGCTGGTGCGTACCACCGGATCTGCGACGGGAGGGAGGAGAGATTAGCCACCCGATTAGCTCCTGCGACACCGCCTGCACCGGAAAAAGGTGATGCACCTTGGGGAGCCGCACAACTGCCCAAAACTGCATCAGTCCGATCTGCCTGAGGGGAGAGTCCTGTACTGGTCTGCAACCCTCAACTGAGTGAGAAGTTGAGCCCTGCCCCAAACACCTCATAACGAAAGTAGGACTTGTGGCGGTTGAGGTGGTCTGCACTAGAGACTTCAAACCTCACCGCCCAGTTGACAATTTTGCCCAGGTGGAGGGAGGCAAGACCTGACAGCCCTCCACAAAATCAGGGAGATACAAGATACTGGGGCCTGCAAGCTGGAAAAATCACTGGACGCCACTAGTGGGGAAATGCAGCGGTGTTCCTCATTGGACCTAGTAACTGGAATGTGAGAGTACTCATCCAACCCCATGCGTGGCCTGGAGGGGCAGGCCTGCGCCTCCCATACTGCTCAACCTCGATCTCCATCATGACCCCCACAACCTGTGGAACTGGGGGGTGGGCTCAGAGGACAGATCTAGCCCTGCCTCGGATACACCGCGGAGGAGGGTCAGCTTGAATTGTTAGGGGCACGTCCACTCGCATAAGCCCTTGGGGACAACTATACATTTTGTTTGTTTGGAGTTATTGCCCCTTCCCCCCCCCCCCCCCCGTGGTCGACAACCACCCCTTTGGTGCCTGGAGATTAGCCCCGCTGATGACACTCTTAAGTACACGATAAGACCCTAACATGGGTAAACCCAGTACGAAGGCGTATAAAGGTGCAGACCCTCCACAGGTCTCGGAGGCAGCGCCATCAATGGCCGACCCAGTACAAGGGTGACTAACTAAAATCCTGGAAGCGATAGCGGACACCAAACCTACCTTGCACAGGGTCCCTCCTCGCCCCCCACACCCCCCTTCGCTCCCCCACCACCCCCCGGCTTCGGGGCGCCCAGCACACGCAGTGGTAGCGAAACCCCTTCACTATAAAGATCGACATCCTACTGCAGAAGACACGTACGGATGGCCCATTCACCGTTGACAACTCCTGGGTCTCAAGTTTCTCCGACTACGCCACTGAACTACAGAGAAGATCAGCCTCATATTTGGCAAAAAAAAACACTTTGAGATGAAGGCTTACAATACTCTGAAGTTCCCAGCTCGTCTTCGTATAATACTAGATGTGAAAAATTACTTTTTCAGCCTGGGAATGGTTTGAACCCTACAAAGGTGATAAAGACCCAGGTACTGTCTTTGATGAGCGCCCACTAACTATAGCGTAACCAGGAAAGAACACAGACCCATTCAAGACGGAAACCAACAAAAAGACCGAGCCCTCCCCAAACTGTGAAGGAGAGCTGCAGCCCTACAAGCGGTGGCTGACCTCATGAAACCAACTGACTGTCTCAGAGCCCGGAACTAGATCCCTCAAATGAAATGATAGCTCAGATTCGGACAATTACGAAGCAAATAGTGCCATAATGCCAGATGTTACCGCTAGAACAGGTGATGACCTATAGCCAAGAAGAACCTCCACATTAGGGGTCCAAAAGGAGAAGACATCATGAATCGTATCACCATGACAAAGGACACTACTGCTGGAAACGTTGAATGCATGGCCTGGCATTGGCTACGTCGGACACAGGACTTCGTGAAATAAACAGTGGTTTGTCCATCAATAGCCTGCCCCTGTGGAAAGCTCCACCCACCCATGGATGGAGCCTGCCGAAGTCTTGGACAATTGGCCTGTAGGTTGGGCGGCTGGCCGTTGCCAGGCTGCTCCGGGAAGAAGGGAGTTTTGGTTTGTGGGAATTTTAGTTTTCATATCCATGTTTTGGGTTTTTATGTGCAAGTGGGGCCCTGGCCCATCGCCTCTGTGTGTGGGGGGAGGGGAGGCAGACCTGGATGCCTCTATTCTTACAATGCCCATGGAAAGGCTTACACTATAATGTGTAACATAGAACATTAGTCGAATGGGCTCTACCGTCAAGCACCACAATATACATAGATATCTGCGCATGAGGGGGTGCAGATTGCACTCCTCCAGGAAACACACATTACCTGTGGGTAGGGTGAGAAGCTGCGCAGACGATGGAGAAGGCAGGTATTTGCAACCTCTTCTGCATACGCGAGAGGGGCATTGATTTTGATCAGAACTGGCATACCATTCGAACCCTTGCACGTACTGTTTGGTAGAGAGGGTAGATATGTAGTGCTGAAGTGCAGAATTTATGGACAGGAACTCACATTGGGTAGTATACATGCCCTTAATCAAGATCAAGTGCAGTTCCTCCGTAGGCTTTCATGCTCCTTGACTGCAGTGCTAACCCCAAGCGTACTACTGGGAGGGGGCTTCAATTGTGTTGCTGACATGGTTCTAGATTGCTCTCACCCCCCACTGCCGAGTGCCCAAATACATAAAACTGCGGCGGGGTTCCAAGATTGGAGAGGACACTGGAGGACATGCCAGAGACCGAGACTACTCATTACTCGCCCTTACATCAATTGCAAACAAAACTGAACTTCTTCTTGGGTACACTGGGCCTGAGTCGCTTAGTAACACACAGAATATTTGGGGCGGACGCTTTCTGACCATAGTCCCCTTTTGCTAGCAGTCCAGCCGGAGGAACACCGCCCGCCAATTCCAATGTGGCGGTTGAACACTCTGGGTCTTTAATATACTTTTTTCAGAGCGACCATAGGCACAGCTTTAGACTTCTCATTCGACAGTAACAGACAGACTGCCTCCAATACACTGATAGAGTGGGAGGCTTTCAAGGTAGGACAGAGGGTGAAATGTGTGGGGGAAACAGTGGGAGCCCAGAGGGAACTTCACCTGGAAAGTGGACACCTAAGAAGGTGACCTACATAGACAGGAAAACTAACAAGGAACTAGAGTAGACGCATCCAACTCCCTCAAACATGCACGTCATATCAAGCTCTTGACCGACAGCTGTGTCACGACTTTATGAGTTACCTCACCTAGGTGCAAGAAGTAGTTTGGGGGTTGGGTAGGTTGTGGCTTGGCTATTTTAGCCGGAGACGCGGGGATCCCCAGTAACGCAAATTATACCTCCTGAGGGCGACCCATTTTATGGTCCGTAGGTCCTTCATGCCTTATTTTGTGACTACTATTCATCACTAAGGCACCTCCCCTGATATACAGAAGGAATTCCTGAAGTTGCTGTGCCCCCAAATCCTTGATGACCACATAATTGATAGGCTGGTAGGGCTTCTGACAGTCCCCGAGATCCGGGCTGTGAGGAAAGACCCCTGGACCTGACTGTCTCCCGGACGAATTCGACTCAACTTACACTGCACAGCTTCTGCCGCAATTGGAGAAGCTCTACGCAGAATCCCTGAAACTTTGATGCCTGCCAGAGACCACAGGCGATGTGCTGGTCATCCCCCCTCCCCAAAAAGCCTAAACAGGTGGCATAAGTCGAAGACTTCTGGGCACTTTCTATGTTAAACAAGGATTTCAAGATCGTTGGTAAAACCCTGGCGCTCTTCCTCCTACCCCACAAGCCGACCCTGGTTCTCGCTGACAAGAATGGATTTATTCTGGCCAGGAACACATCATACAGCCTGCGAAGGATGTACTTGATGCTGTTCCATGCAGATACTTGTTATTTACAGCATGCAGCCTTCTTGTTGATAGATCTCGAGAAGGCCTTCAACCTCATGCAATGGGACTACTTGCTTGAAACTATTAGACACATGGGCCTGGGGGAAAGCTGGGTAAACTGGGTGAGGGTGCTTTATGAACGTCCCACAGCTAGGATACAGACAGGGAAAACTGTCCCACAGTATGAGATCTTCCGAGGAACACAAAAGGGATACCCATTGTCACCTCTGTTGTTTGCACTGTCAATGGAACCATTGGCAGCATTATTCCACCAAGGCGGGGAGGGACTAGGCATCCCATTAGGGGGTAACACTCATAATATCTTCCTGTACGTAGATGACTTATTGATATACCTCAGTGACGCAATGGTGTGTACCAATACTGCACTGCGCCTGATAGAGCAGTTTGGATTGCTGTCTGGCCTCAAAGTTAACCGTGGCAAAACTTAACTCTTCCCCATCTCTGCCAATGTGATTCACCCATTCGATTTTATGGTGGGCATTACTGGGCCCCCACAACCTTCAGTCATCTGGGGATTCCGGTCTTCCACTCGATGGACTACTTACGTGAAGGTAATCTTGGCATGGCCCTCCGGTCTCCGAGATCAAATGTTTCCTTCTGGTGCACTCTACAACTGCCGATCATGGCCTGGGTTTCCCTTGCAGAAATGGTCATGCTGTCTCGCCTGCTGTACTTTTTCAGCAATCTCCCCATAACCGTTCCTGCTTCGTGGTTTGGACAACTAGATGCTCTACTGCGAGATATGATATGGTAAAAAGGGAGGAGGCGGTAGCCCTGTCGATCCTACAACGCCCACCCGCGGAGGGAGGACTCTGAGTGCTTAAATTCGAGCTCTACTTTTTAGATTCTCCACTCCAGTGGCTGGTGCAGTGGTTGGCAGATATGGGCACAGTAGGCACTGACCAAGGGATCCGTACGTATCTGATGCTGGCAAAGATGCTAGACGCGGACAACACCATCTCATCTATCCCTGCTGCAGACCACGGCTCTACGCTGCTGGAAACGCTGCCTCTTTAAAGAATGAAAATCTCCCCTATATACCCCGGCCCTGCCCCTGGTGGGCCTCACCCACGGGAACACCAAGCAGATACTAACCCCAGCAATGTTGAAGCCCTGTAATAATGCCAGACCATAACTGGTGGGGCATTGCTACCAGCAAGCAACCCTGGCTCCATTTGAAGACCTACTTGAGAGCTACGACCTACTAACAGGCCAAATCTTAACCTATGAGATAATACTGCGCACCTTTTGAGGACTATGGGAGGGAGCCAACAGAAGCTTAAATCACACTCGATATTACACTCTGTCCTTACATTAGGCACTGCAAGACACCAGGTAAAATGGTTCTATACATCGCAACTGGAGATGGTCTGCACAACCCTAACGAAACTGCGCACCTGTTGAGAGACTGCTCTGGATAGACACATCACAGACCCAGAATGGTCCAAAATGTTGCCATACCCTAAGAAATTGTTACGCAATACTAGATTGAAGTACACACAGTTCAATTACATAAACATGACACCTCACAAACTTCAGCTTGCCTTTGGAGACACTGGATACAAATGCCAAATATGCGACCGTGCAGACGCAGACTTTTTATACATGACTTGGGATTGTGGCCCACTACGCTAGTTCTGGGAGGAAACAATACAACTCATGTGTGCAGCTGTGGGGCGCATACTTTAACCTTCAATGGGAGTGTTCCTGTTGGGGCTCTTTCCCTGTTCTCCTAAAAGGAAATTGGGAAACCGATTCCTAGATTTAACCCTGGTCTTAGCCTGGAGAAGAATAGCACTGGCCTGGGAATTCGTACATGGACCAGCAATGGAAGCCTGGAAACACGATGTAACCCATTGGGCGGGGGCAGAAATCATAGTACTGACGAGGTAAAAGGTGCTTGGATTGTGGCAACTCACCCTTGCCGACCTCCGGAAAGATACTGGAGGCATGGGAAAACACAGACCGAGACAGGTGCGACATAGGGGGGAGCGAAGAGGGAACACATACGAGCGGCGAGGAGGATGACCAAAGGTATGACGCCTAAATGAAAACACTGAGTTGACCTTCATAAAAACACTACTGCAAATAGACCCTGATATACCACACGACAATGGCCATATAGGGACTGCACACACTGCCCAGCTCACACATAAAACTTGGGGACACTGTGAACTTACGGCCCGACATGTGGATAATGACCCACTGGTGGTCTAGCGCTCACCCGGCCCCCGCCTCCCATGCCCCACACACCCTGCTTAACGTATTAGCAAATACACAACCCTTGGCCCCACTGCACAGTTAGTTAATTACATAGTATGATTCACGAGTTGTATAGTTTTTTTGTTAAATCTGTGAGATATTTACAGACTGGCATATAATATGTGATAGTATACAGTAACCGTAAAGTTTCAGGCAAAATAAGACTAACATATGAGACTATGATTCATGTGTAAGAACTTTAATGGATAACCTGCTCTGTGGCTTCTTCGAAATGTAAATAACGTTAGTACAGGACGATTTTATATATTCTATATGCCAAATAAGTGCTGTATAGTGATATATCACTAATTGCTGAACTATACAATTATGGATGTATATTAAAATAAATGCCAATAAAAATGTTTGGGAAAAAAAAAGGTATCCATGCAATAGATGTCTGGACTTAGCGGGGACAGGGGCGGAGAAGGGAGGAAAAACGTACTTCATGCAAAACTCAGTCGGGCTTAAGTTCCCACCAGAGTGGGTCTCTTTAGTTCGAGTGTGACGTGCTGGTCAGGTAACCTGGCAGTGGTTTGTATTGACAGTATAGTTCAAAAACCCTGGAAAGTGGCCGGTGACTAGAATGCTAACTGCAATCTGGTACGCTAGTGCGTCTAGGCATGTAAATTAGTACGCGGATTCACCAGCAGCAGCTATGGAGAGCCGTTCTATACAGTGGACTGGAATGCTGACAGCTGTGTTGTGCACATGCGTGAGTTTAGCAAGTAATTTATTGTGTAAATTCAGAGACCCAGTTACCTTAGAGCGGCACAATACATGCTGCAGCTATAAGGGGCCTTCCTCAGGACACATGCCCTACATACCAAAAGATAGCCCTTACAGAGGTGCAAAGGACCTTGCCAATTGTGGCACAATTAAGCATTTACATACATTTTTGGGAAATAATACCGGCACTGTGGCACCTGGTTAGCAGGAACCCAGTGCTCTTCAGTCAAAGATGCATCAGATATCATGCAAATCATGGGGCTAGCCATGTCCAAAAGGGGCACTTTAATAGAGGCCTTTCCCAAAAAAAATCCTCAACATGACTAGGGGCCTGATTACAACTTTAGCGCAGCAGCAACGGCACAATGCAGCCTCTGCTGCACAAGCACCGCCGACCGTATTACGAGTTGCAAATGTGCAGCTCGTAATATGGTCGGCAGTTCTTTGGCCTTTTCCATGGTGATGCACCCCAATAGGAACTGCCAAAAAGTTCCAGCAATGCATGGGCGTTGACTTCCATGCTGTGCTGGAACTGTGGGAAATACAGGGGGGGGGGACATGTTTTGCCCCCCAAATGTACACCCTGTAGTACTAGCAGCACCAGCTTTTTCATGGTGGGCCTGTGCCATGAAAATGCTGGTGGTGCAAGAACTAAAAAATATGCTGCCTCGGACTGCGCCAGTCCCTGCTCAGTATCTTGCGTTGTGGCGCTGCAGCACCACCGCCACTGTTCCCTGGCGCAGCTTGTGTTCCACCGGCGCCATTACGACTTTGTAAGTTGTAATCTGCAGTACAGTGAACCGTCCCCATCCCTCACCCTCCTCCCGTGCCACCGCAAGACGGCCAGACTTGTAATCAGGCCCTTAGTTAGCAAAGCTAAAACTTTTGTTATGCCTAATAAGCAAACTGTCTAACATATTTTTGTTTTATTTGTTCCCTTTTCCCAGCAGGTACTATGTATTTAATTCTTCAGATGGATACATTTACAATGCTTTCAAACAGAAGAGGCAACCTTACTAAAGCAATAAGGCTTTCAATGTAGTTATTAATGATCTTTGAAGTATTAAATGCAGAAGTATAACCCCATTATGCTCTTAGTGGATCGAATACAAATATCATGATACGTAGGAGGTAGAATCTTAATGTGTTTAAAATAATATAAATATTTGTTGTGCTCATTGTTCTGGTAAAAGTAAAAGTTTAATTTCATATTTATCTACCAATTGTAGCACCCTTTTTGTACAAAAGTGAAAAGATTACTGTAAACATTTGAAAAGTGAATTGTGGTTTTCTTTTATACTGTCTTGGGTGTGTCAATCATTTTTGAATATGCAACTACAAGGTGATTTTCCTCGTCATCACTGACAAAGAGAGTCTGGCTTTGCGTAACAACGGAAAAAAGGTCCATTTTCAACATTTAAAATAATGTAAATGCATGGGAAACTACTGCCATTTTTTAAAGATTTTTTTTTTATTGCAATAAAGGCTTGGTTTTTTACTTAAGGTGTACATATATTTTTTTTGCAAATTTTCAATTCATCATCTAATTTCAAAGAAATAAAGAAAAGTGGTGTTTATTTGTTTCCTGTTGCTCACTCTAAAATAAGGTGTTTCGCTGTAATTATTATTTATTCATAATGATTGTGGTTTAATATTTAAATGTCTGTTAAAATCTCACTGTTGTATTCATTTTTGCCCTTAAAATAAATTTCAGTTAATATGTAAAAATTAAGTATTACCTGGGTATTAATGTACTACCCCGCCCATTACCCCTATATCCCTTATATCCTGTCACTAAAGGTGAATATAGTAGTGCAATTAAATTATTGAAGTGTAATGCTAAAATTAAATGTATTTAAAGACCAAGGGGCATATGACGAACTCTATCATATACCCTCCGACCTTAGGTCAGAGGCTTTACGACGATATCGCCTGTTTTATTTCTGACCAGCTGATTACAATGCAGCCCGTCAGAATTGAAACTGGCTGGTCATTACAGCTGAATTGAGACAGGCTCTAGGAACCCATTGGCCATTCGGAGACCGGCCTGTAGTCCCATAGGAAGGCGTTTCCACCTTCAGTATTAGGATTCTTGTTTTCCCACAGTCTTTCTGACATGGGAAGCCTGATGGAAAGCGAGTTTGGGGGCCCCGTTGCCCTTGCTTCTCCACCTTGAGGTTCCTGCCAAGGAGTGCAGGGATTAACACAATCTCTGATTGGGAGTTTGTGTTATGCTCGGTTTACGGGTGTAACACAAGCTCCCATAGAGAAACCGGAGAATGTGACCGTGCATGGTGCGGTCTCATCGTAATAGCGGTGTCTGACATCGTAATCGTGTCCCTAGTAATTAGTACTCTGGAATTAAAATTTATGCCTGGGTATTAATACAATTTCATCTCCCGTTACCATAATATTATTTGCACTTTGTCCCTAAAAGTGTTAAATTTGGGTTTAAAAAAATGTATGTTTAATAATTTTTTCAGTTAAAAGCCTATTAATTAGTACACAGGTATTAAAATGAATTCTCTTTCCTAAAGGTGAATGTTCATCAGTTCCAAAATATATTTAAGTTTAAAGATTAAATAAGGTATATTGTGGTGACATCCACAGGTGCTCAGGGTTTCCAACAAAATAAAGACGGAGGAGAAAAACCTAAAATAAAGGCTTACTCTCTGAAATGGCTTCCTTATCCATAGGAAAAGGATGGTTGCACCCCAATGTACAGTGTGCTACAAATATGGGCACAACAAGGGTAAACGCAAATGTCCCATAAGGGCACACCCCTCTACCTGTGGGCAGACACCTGGGTTGTCTAGTGTAGTGATCGTGATGGAGGTAGTCACAGTTACTTTTGGGGGTGACAGGCAGAGGTGACCCTAGTTTCCATGGATGATAGAGGAATAGAACCATAATCCAACATGCCTTCAAATGCTTCCAGATATAGGCAGTGGGACACCATTAAGAGGTGGAGGCTCTGTGAGACACCGAAGCCAGCATGAAAACTGTCAAGTGTTAGCTGTTGACTGCAGAGCAGGTCCTAGCAAACACATTACACAAAGTCCTAATTTTCTGGCACCCATGCGAAACATCTACCAGTGTCTCCAGTCCCATTTGAGGGGTGGGGGATCGTCATAGGTTTGCAGGTCAATGTTGTTAACATACAGCTTCACAATATAAGCAAAGTCTTGAAATAGAGAACGCAGGATTGACGCTCATGGTAGATGGGGGGACATGGCCTTTCGATTGAAGCTAAGCATGGATTAAAAGTTATTAAAAAGCTGAAATGCTCCAAGCTCTGCTGGGTTGAAACAGGTGAACTCCAAGTGGGTGAGATAGCAGATCAGCGGTTGCCAAATCTAATGAAATGTAACTTCTATGTGAGGTAAGTTGTGGAAAAGTTGTTGCATCACCATCCCCTCCCATGGGCGGTGAAACATTAAATTATTGGGAGCGCAGTTGTATTTTTCAACTATATTAATACCAGCTGTGCAGCATTCAGTATGTGGCTAATAAGCTTCCAGTCAGCGTGGGTTATTGCTTCCAAGGCAAGGTATTGCACACCTAGTGTAACTGTGGTGGTAAGAGGCAGGGAATGGTTCCCCTATGGTGACCTTGTTCCAGAATCACTTTCCAATATGTGGTAATGAGGCTGCAGGAGCATCGGAGGTGGTAAGTATATCCCACTACTAGCACACACTGATGGCAGAGGGAAGATGTTGATGGGTATATGCTGGACAAGTAAGCTGGTGTATAATACCATTGAACCATGATCTTGTAAGCCATTTACCTGTGGGATAAACTGCGGTAAGTTTTAGGAGTCTCACCAAAGGGTTTCCTATTGCTTAGACGAAATGCCCTCTATATTGGAAGTCTGCAAGAAAGTTTGAAATCTGTGGGTTTGAGGGGGTGTGGAGTGTTGAATGGTCCGGTATATGTTGGAAATTAGTCCCTTAGAACCGTCATGTTTGCAGTCATTTTTCAGATGGAATATTCAATATGGTAGCCCTATAATAATTAGAGGGGTGCAACACTCAATGATACAGCTGGCGATACTCCAGCCTGGTCGTTTCAGGGTGATGGTAATCAGCCTTACATTGGTCAAAAAACGTTATGGAGGCTCCCACAAAGATCAAATTTGCATGCAATCAGACTGAGGGGGAGGAGAAGATAGTAAGCCCCTCCATTATTCCCAATCTGTCTTATATGTTGAGCACTGTTCTAGTGGGCATAGCTGTTCAGACTGTTTTTGTGCTACCAACATAGACATATATACACACACACACACACCTATAGGTGCTGCACAGTCGAGCGTGCTGGCATAGCCATGCTAGAACCCGGATTGTCCGGCAGGCCACTGCCAGATCCATGTGGACCCCATTTTTCACACTCTAGCGGACCACCCAAGACATGTAAGTGGGCGGCCAAATAGTGCTAGAGAATATTAGGGCAGACCAGTCTACCACTTTCTCTAGGGAAGAGTTGCAGATCTTTTGGCTGCTTCCCATTCTGGATAAAAGAGTGAATGCCCTGTTGTATGTGAGTGTTATAATCTTGGGTGATATGAGTAGGCAGGGACTGGAAAAAGATATATGGCCCATGGGATGACATTGATTTTTATGGCATTAATGTGAACCACTTAAGAAACAATGAAGGGTTTCCAATGTCTTAGATCTGCTAGGATGGACCTTCGTAGTTACTGCAATTTGGTCTGTGTCTAAGAGGACCGCGTAGGGCTAGATTATCACCCAAATATCTAATTGCGTTGGGTGCCCATTGTAACTGCGTTATGGCTTGCAGAGTAGGGAGGTCTTACCCGGCTATAGTTCGATTGAGCATGCAAGATTTAGTAATGTTGATTTTGAAGACCGATACCGCCGCAAATGTGGCACGTCTGTCAACTATAGGCAGTAGGGAGGTAGTGGTCCAACAGAAGTAAGCAAGGGATGATTTGCAAACAAGTTAACCTTATGATCTCAGCCACCAAAGGAGATGCCCACAATAGCAGGATTGCAGCAGATGGAGATGGCCAATGGTTGAGCTGCTAGGGCTTAGAAAAACCCGCTGACCAGCATTTTCAGCATGTATCTCGTCTATAGCTTTATTGATACCACTAGAGGTCTTTACGTTGGTAGGCATAGACTTGACTGTGTTCTAGTTTAGTTATAATACACCCTGCCAGGGGAATTGGAGAAGGAATTTTGTATAGTCAGTAGTTATCCACAGGTAACTGAATTCAGGTACCTTTTTCACTTGTATTAGCAACCTTTTCCTTCCCTTCCACAGAATCATTGCATACGTTATCCTCAAAACATGGTCTAACCTGCACTTTGTCGATAATACTCTCTGTTAAGCGGATGCACCTCCTTGATGTGGCCTTGGTAGCAGTTACCTTTCCCCACACAGAGCATGACTAACCCAGGGACCAATTAAGATGCGGCCTATCAGGGCTGCGAACATCGAGCGAAGAACTACAGCCCAGATCGTATTCTCGTTTTTGATTCTGTACAGACAGACCCTTTTCAATAAATTAGTTTGAAAGTGAGTCCAATTTGTTTTTGAAAATATATTACAACGGGCATTGATAGCCCGTCAGCCATTCAGAAGTCCTGCAGTAATCACACCCCCTGCTATATTACTGTCGAGAAATTACAATGGCGGATTACCACTGCCATTCTGTGCAGGCCTTTCTGACACTGAAAAGCATTGGGAATCTATGTTTGTGGCCCCCCAGGATGTACAATATGAGTGAAAGGATGCAGATTGGCAACCTAGGGGATACCTGTGACTCACTACTTTAGATCAATGGATACAATAGGCGTTAAATTAAGGTACCTGCGCCCGGGTGCAGAACTGAAATGCACCCATGATCTTTACAATGAGAGCATGCATTGCTTAATTAATGCAAGCTTTAATTGTAATGCAAAGGATTGCGACCGAACAAGGTTGAATGGCATTGCACTTGCGGAGCTGTAACCAACTCCAGATGGTCATTCAGTTACTGTTCATAACCAATGTGTGATGGTCTCCGGTCTGTCAGGCATCGGAATATGCCCGTCAGACAGGATTGTGTGGGTGCTGTGATACTTGCAATTAAGACAAATCCCACAACCCAAGTAGCCACTTGACACAGAAAAAAAAGGTGTGACCATCCTGTTATTGAATCCCTGGTGCTCAGATCATTGTGGACACGGATAGAACCAATGGGTAGATATGTCTAAGTAAAAATCTGGACAACAAATAAGGTCCTGAAAAAATGGTAAGTTTTCTGCTTTCGGATGTGAAAAAGTGGGCTTCCTTGTCAAAATTCACAAACTACCTCTTTTTTTTGGCAACAGAGATTTGCAATGTCTAGAGTGCTCATGGTTGTGTGTTTCTGTGTGGGAGGGACCTTGACACAGATGGTAATTTGATGGTGCTACCCCAGCGGAACAGATTCCTGTTATCTGACATTAGAGATGTTAATGCCATGACAGATCCCTGTTGAAAGACACACCAGAGAGGCAAAGACCACCCTTTGACCTTATGCCTCTAAAGCACAGGTTCCCATATCGACTAATTTTTATTCCCTAGCGCGCTGCTTGTTATGGTAGATTTTACTGAAAAAAAAAAACCCAATATATCCTCACCTTAAGATCTCAGCAAAAATATTTAAATATGTAAAATCTATTCATAATATATATTAGCACAGAAAATCACAGAATCATTGAAGTTAATTGTTCGTTGCTACTAATAGCATTTGAGCAAATATATATTTTAGTTTATATGAAAATCTCAATTGTAAGCATAAAATAAGGCAAATAAGAACACAAATTTAAATACCATGCAAATTATATTATGGTTTAGAAAAATATCTATTAAATATAATTAATTACAGAAATTCACAGAAACACACACATTTAAAAATATATATATCTATGAAACTATAAATATATAAGCATATATATTTATGTGTATATATATGTGGGAATATCTATATATATATTTTTTTTTCAACCAAAAAAACAATAAAGTAATAATTTAATTAAAGATGTAGATTCAAATTTAAAACTATTATACAGTAAAACGTTTTGGCAATTTTGTTTGATATTGAATTGTATATTAAATCACAAAAAAACTTTAAAGAAAAAAAAATTACATAATAAATGAATAATTTAAGAATTGAAAATTCTTTCTAAACCTAAACGTAATAATAAACTTTTTATAAATGTAGATTATACTATACAATCTGTCAATTGAAAGATATAATATTCACACTAAAAGGTATTAAAAAATAGTAAAAATTTAAATATTATAATGTGTAAAATGTACGCAAACCACAAAAGAAAATCACACATTAGTAACAAAATAGGATTTGTCGAGGGGTAAAAAAAAGTATTTCGATTTCAATAAGCACACAAGTAGGAAAAGAGTTATTTGACAAAGGGCTAAAATTTAATATTGAGACTCTAGTAAGCGCAATAATAGGGAAATAGTTGTATTGCATAGGGGTAACTATTATTAATTACTACTCCAGTAAGTGGAATATTATAAACAGAGTAACTTATTCAAATAATGTATAACATGTTTGAAATAATACTAAATACACACAAAAATTACATGTGAAAATACATATCAAAATATGATAATACCCAAAAAATATAAATATTTCAAAAACTATATAATATATATGTGTTATAACTCTAAAAACAATGTGCATGATTATAATATCGGTAGGACCGTCAGTATCTGTAGTACTTTGATCTCTACACACGGGCGAGAGCCACATTAGGATGCAGTCCGAAATAATTGCCGAAGGATCAACCAAGCCAAATCTTCCAATTGCCTCAAGTAAAACAGCGGACGGTACGATTGAATTCCACCACAATGGATTATGATGCAACATTCTGCCAACCACTTTGCTTAGCTTGTGCTGAATTAAAAAGGCTGGTGGAACATTGTTTTGGGGGTACGTATCGGGGGCTGTGCCACCTATGGGCCTCCGCAATGTTCAAATCCTTCCATGGTGCAACACCTAAACATACTTGCATGCCGTGCCTGCCATGTGGTACAGGGATGTTTAAAAACAGGCCTCCTTGGATTGAAGCTGGTGATGCGGTACTTTGCAATGCTTCAGTACAAGCCTTTATAAAATAGACATGTTTAGGAATGACTGAAAGGCAGTCTGATGATAAATTTGGTATGGTGGGACTAATGAGTACCTGTTGGTCCGTCACATTCTTGCAACAATGGCGGCAGGACAGTCTTCCAAATGAATGAATGAATGAATGAATGAATGAAGGACAACTTGTAACGCGCAAACTTAGCCCAATGGGCGTCAAGGCGCCTAACAAATAAGGCTGACTGGGAGAGAACAGGAGAGCTTACTGATAAGCCTTTATAAAGTACCAGGTTTTAAGAGCTTTTCTAAACAAAGACAGAGATGGTAACGCCTTAATCTCTAGAGGAAGGCCATTCCAGAGAAGAGGTGCAACAGTGGAAAAGGCTCTGCTCCCCCATCTGGCTTTTTTTGAGCGAGGGACTACCAGCTGGTTGGAGTCTGCAGATCGCAAAGACCTGCTAGGAGTATATCGGGTAAGCAGAGACCCCAAAGCATTTGAGGGGCCAGCCTGCACGGCTCTGTAAGTGAGGCAGAGAAGTTTGAATGAAATTCTAAAACTAATGGGGAGCCAGTGCAGGTTCTTCCTGGCCATCGTTGCCGAAGAGTCCCTAGGAAGTGCTAAAACGAATCTAGCGGCAGCGTTCTGTACCATCTGCAGACGTTGTATCAGATATTTATTAGACTCCGCGTATAGTGCATTACAGTAATCCAGTCCAGAGCCCACGAGGGCAGTGACTGTATGTTTTCGTGCCTGCGGAGACAGGTAATGAAGGATACGTTTCAGGATTTTAATGATTCCCCAGCAGGTGGCCACGGTCCTGTTAGTCTGGCTATTCATGGCAAGTGAGGTATCAAAAATGACACCAAGATTCCTAGCCGTAGAGGAAGGAGCAGGGCAGGTTCCAAGGGACGAAGGCCACCACTCATTGGACCAGATGTTTTGATCTTTGCCGAACACGAGAACCTCCGTTTTATCGGCGTTGAGTTTTAAAGAATTCAGCACCATCCACTCAGCGACCATCTGCATACAGGCCCTAAAACTAGAGGCAGAGACACTCAGAGAATGGCTAAGGGACACCATAATCTGAGTGTCATCCGCATAGGACACTACCTCCATCCCCTGCGATCTTACTAATCTTGCAAGGGGGGCCACATACAGATTAAATAGAGTAGGGCTTAAGGCCGAACCCTGGGGCACTCCACATTGCAAAGATTTAGCAGGGGAGAGGTAATCACCCAGCAGAACTCTTTGCTCTCTAAGATGTAAGAAGGAGTCAAGAAGGCTGAGAGCCTGTCCTGCCACCCCTGCCTCCCTCAGCCGCGATGTAAGGGTAGAGGGAGACAGGGTATCGAATGCTGCAGTCAGATCCAGCAGAACAAGAATCGTCGTCTGACCCAGATCAACTTTGCGCCGGATGTTATCAACCACCATAGTCAGAGCGGATTCAGTACTATGAAACTTCCTGAAACCGTGCTGAGAGCTATCCAGGAACCCAGAGGAGTCAAGGAAGGTGGAAAGTTGAGAATTTAAATGGGCTTCAAGCATCTTTGCAGGGGCAGGCAGGAGGGAGATGGGCCTAAAATTCTTCATCACTCCGGGATCCAGGGAGGATTTTTTTGAAGGGGTTTCACTATGGCCTCATAATAAGAAATAATGTTATTCACAAGCCAAATCACACGACAATAAAAATATACAATAACCAAATATTGTAAAAAAACAAGTAATTCTAAAAACCTTTATTATTTTTTTTTTTAAAATGTATACACTTTACATATACAAAGTACACAAAAAGAATCGTAAACAAAGTATTCAAATGATGTAATATACACATGTTATTAAAATTGTAATATGTGAATCTATTAATAGCAACTAATAATATAACACACTATTTCTAATTATGAACATACATACAGTTAAGAGGATAGAATAAAAAATCAACCAAAACATAATATACAAATTAAGATAATATTCAGTGCTGTTTAGATGATTACCAGTTTAATTATTATTAGTTATTAACTAGAGCGAATGAATTATATTACATTAACTTAATTTCAATAATGTTCCGACAAATGCCAAACGTCACACCGATTATATCAAATAAATCTTATCACAAGTACAGAATAAGAATAAATATTTAACATTTCATTAGTTAATAGGGATCAACATGGTATTTAATGATTAAAATTACATTACTTCAGAGGGTTTAAACATACTGGAATAACATATTGTATTAGAGTCGCTCAATCAGTACATTTGTAGAGCCCACAACTTACCTGTGAGGGTGTCTCGACGCTGGGGGGAGGGAGGGCGTGGATGCTGCTAATGCTCAAACAGCCAGGTCTTAAGCAGTCTGCTGAAGGCCAGCAGGTCCAGGGTCTGTCGTAGGCTTGTGTGGAAGGTGTTCAAGGTTTTTGCGTCGAGGTGGGAGAACAATCTGCCGCCGAAGGTCGATCAACAGATGCAAGGGACTGTGGCGAGTGCGAGGTCAGCATAGCGAAGCCTGGCGGTTCGGGGTATAGAAGGTGAGTCGTTCATTTAGTCCAGAGTTGTGGATTAATTTGTGAGGGTGGGTGAGGAGACTGAAGGTGATCCTCTTGTTGACTAAGAGCCAGTGCAGGTCTTTCAGGTGGGCTGTGATGTGGCTGTTGAGTGGGTTGTTGAGGATGAGGCGTGCAGAGGCGTTCTGTATGCGTTGTAGTAATTTCTGGAGTTTAGGTGAGGTTACTGCGTAGAGAGCATTGCCGTAGTCCAGTCTGTAATTGACGAGGGCATGGGTAACTGTCCTTCTGGTACCGGGGGGGGATCCAACTGTAAATCTTGCGGAGCATGCGGATGGTCTTGAAACATGAGGAGGAGACGGCGTACACTTGATGGGTCATTGACAATGAGAAGTCTAGGATGATTCCCTGGTTGCGTGCGTGGTTAAAGGGCTTCAGTGCAACTCCTGGTGCGGACGGCCACTATGAGTCATCCCAGGCAGAGGGGGTGGATCCGATGATGAGGAACTCCATATTGTCCGATTTCAGTTTAAGGCGGCTGTTTGTCATCGGTTTGGAGTTGGCCTTCATTCCTTCGTGTTGGTCGATTTGGCGGTGGTGGGGGCCTTGGTGAAGGAGAGGATCAGATGGGTGTCGTCAGCGTATGAGACGGTGTTGAGGTGGTGCGATAGGGTGATGTTGGTGAGAG
This sequence comes from Triturus cristatus, assembly GCF_964204655.1. NCBI lineage: Eukaryota > Metazoa > Chordata > Amphibia > Caudata > Salamandridae > Triturus > Triturus cristatus. The sequence continues at coordinate 945,046,399 of NC_140579.1, forward strand.
GTGCCATGTAGATGTTAAAGAGTGTCTGGCTAAGGGACGATCCTTGGGGTTTGCTTGTGGTACGTATTACAGAATAAAATCAATACATTTTCAAGCTAACCTTGAAAATCAACTAATAATAATAATTACATTCAAAATCTTTGAATAAACATCATATGCAACTGCACAACACAAAAGACTGAGCAAAAAAATAGGGGTCTAATAGGATAGCAGAAAAATAGTTGCCTCAAGGCCGGCGGTAGCAACCAGCAAGCCAGCGGCGGCCATCCGTCTGCGAGCGAAACCCGAAAAATGGATGGTCACATTAGCATTGCGGTGATAAATTCCACAGGCCACTTTTCCGCAGTTAGCAGTCCTCACGCTTGCATGGTGGGCAGAGATGGACCGCTAAAATGGTGCATATGCAGGGGGAGGCTCTTCCGGCACTATTATGATGACAGCGGAAGCCAGCCTTTCCCCAGCATTGGAACCTCCATTGAAAGGATGGCGGAGACATGTTCCGGTGGGCCAATTGGCTGCCCCAAATGTTTTGGGGGGGTGTGGGTGCGCTGGGGGGCTAATATGTACCTGTACCAGGTGGCAGGCACTGTGCAGTGCCTGCCACACAGTGCATGGAAATCAGGACATACTCCTTTTGATATTGCCGCGGTGCTGCTGGCAGCAGCAACCAGAGCAATGTTAAAGGCCAGGATTGTACCGCGGAGGTCGGATTTGGACTGCGGAGCATACTAATTGGACCGTTGGTAATGCCGCGGTCCTTGTGGGCGGTCTTTTCCCGCTACCATGAAGGTCGGGGTGATTTTGCGACCTGCATCCTAATGACCCCCATTGTGAAAAATTGTAGTATTCAATTGACATACATATTTCTCAAATAAATAAGTAATACTATCCAAAACATAATAATTAACTTCAATTCATTACATACCTTCACTATCTATACACCTAAAAAACACATGCCGCTAAATAATCTTTATTCAGAAATAACATTTAATTATATAAGCGACAATTAATGTTTATTTATATTTAATAAATGTTATATATTAATAGTTTGCTGATGAATTATAATTTATTTACTATCCACCCTAAATGGTTATGAACCACACAACCATTGTGTATTTTAACATCACAAAAATAATAAAATGTAATTAAAAAAATTAATTACATTTTAAAAACACTAATAGAGATAAAAATAAGAAAAAACATTTTATAACAGATAAAGTCAGAAAACATATTAAAAAAAAAATCTTTAATATTCTTAAATTTCAAATTTATGTAAAATATAGAAATAATTTCAATAATACTAACAACTGTATTAATTTCATCAAAAGCAATAATTCTGATTCTTATATTCTAGCACAAATTATTTCTATGTGCCAATATTTAATACTCGATGTTTATGCATGGCAGTATTTTATGTAACATATTTTATTCAAAAAACAAAATATATTGAATACCTAGATTGTAGTGAAGCATACATCTGAGAAAGAATGTGTGTTGCTGTAACTTGAACTGTGTCTCCTGTAACCCGACCAGGAGCCCTGGATTAGGACCAATATACAGTACAAGGCACCAGAGGACAAGCATTGGTTGGGCCACTAACTGAGATTCTATTTGGTATTAGAATGCTGTATTAATTTGCTCTACACAGGTACTCTGTACAGACAGACATTAATCCGTGAGAGGAAATTTGTTGAGAAACTCAACTGCCTGCAAGCCAAGTTGGTTGAAACAATGCAAGTGGTTGACTGACATGATCATTTGCCTGAGTATGGCACATAACAGTTTACCAACCCACTCAGTACATATTGAAATTAAAAAAACCAAGATCAATAGAATCACTTATTGTAAGGAGTTAAAAGAGAAAATAAATTTTTTCTTCAAGCTGCGAATTTTAAAAAAAGGATAAAGGCTGGATGTTGATTTGCTGCAGAGTTTTACCATGCTCAGTCGTGTGCAATGATAAAAACAATAAAATAAACGTGATATGCCAGTAACTGGCAAGCAAGAAAAATTGCGTAAATATGCAATTATTAGCTAGGTACTTACCTACTTAACTATGCAATAACCTTCTTTAACAAAACTAGTGTTTCAATAAAATTCACAATTAAATTTCCAAGAACGCAACTGTGAAGGACACGGGAAAAAATAAATTTTTCCAATTGCATTCAACAAACAGACTTAAAACATTATAATGCATTTTTAACATCAAACTGATACTGTGTATATCCAGCATCCCAGATAATCGTGCATTATTAAGTAGGGGGCTTATTTCCTTATCTGCATGCCTACCAAAAAATTGATGTCAAAAATATAGATCATTTAAAAAAGGTTAAAATAAAAAGCCAACATATTAATTACCTATACCTTAACAGGTAAATTCGATAAATGTTGGAAAAAAACTAATTGAATTTAAAAATATTGTTCTGAAAATTATATATGTATGTGTATATATATATATATATATATATATATCTAATATTTTATATAGATATTTTATATATATATATATATAGCTGTGTGGGAAATAAATTAAATATATATATATAATTAAAAAATTCTTTTTTTATTAAAAAATAAAAGTAATAAACTTTTAACAACATATACCTCATAAAAATTAAGGTAAAACAAACATACATAATCAACAATTGTATAGATATTAACTTTAAAAAAATATATATTTTAGTTTTTTTAGTTTTAAATTTATTTCAAAATATAAACACACACACATACACATATATATATATATATGTATATATATAAACCACCAAACGCCACCAACTCCGCCGAACTCCTTTCCTGACGGGTGCCTCCGGTGAGTATGTGGCTTGCTCAAAACAATCTCAACACAAGGGGTCCCTCCACCAGGAACCAAACGGAGCACTCTTACGGGTAAGAAAGATGCGTTTATTTAATCATTCTTAGTAGAAATGCATCTGTTTCACTTAGCATGACGCGTTTCAGCGATGACGCCTTTTTCAAATGCTTCGAGTGAAAGTTAATGTCGTGCAGGTGAATATGTAGTGCATTTAACTCCTCCTGCACAGTGGTCAGCAAGGAAGGACCACGGCATTCTATCCATTTTGTCCGCCATCATTAAATGTTCTTTTAATCCCTTTTAGTAATATTTCATCATAGTGACGGTATTTGTTTAAGTAACAGTCAATGCATTTGGCGGTTTCAAAATCAGCTTTAACATCGGAGCGACTACATGCACTTTATCCCCATCGTCAGCCGCAATAGTGTCCATTCGATCTCTCGTACCTGAAGATGCTCGTCTGGTGACTGCACCTTGCCATACAGTGATGTCCCAACTTTTTGGTCAGCAGGCACAGTTGTTTCTTTGGACTGCGGCGGTTCAGGCAAGTTCACTTTTACAAACCACCAAACGCCACCAACTCCGCCGAACTCCTTTCCTGACGGGTGCCTCCGGTGAGCATGTGGCTTGCTCAAAACAATCTCAACACAAGGGGTCAATCCACCAGGAACCAAACGGAGCACTCTTACGGGTAAGAAAGATGCGTTTATTTAATCATTCTTAGTAGAAATGCATCTGTTTCACTTAGCATGACGCGTTTCAGCGATGACGCCTTTTTCAAATGCTTCGAGTGAAAGTTAATGTCGTGCAGGTGAATATGTAGTGCATTTAACTCCTCCTGCACAGTGGTCAGCAAGGAAGGACCACGGCATTCTATCCATTTTGTCCGCCATCATTAAATGTTCTTTTAATCCCTTTTAGTAATATTTCATCATAGTGACGGTATTTGTTTAAGTAACAGTCAATGCATTTGGCGGTTTCAAAATCAGCTTTAACATTGGAGCGACTACATGCACTTTATCCCCATCGTCAGCCGCAATAGTGTCCATTCGATCTCTCGTACCTGAAGATGCTCGTCTGGTGACTGCACCTTGCCATACAGTGATGTCCCAACTTTTTGGTCAGCAGGCACAGTTGTTTCTTTGGACTGCGGCGGTTCAGGCAAGTTCACTTTTACAAACCACCAAACGCCACCAACTCCGCCGAACTCCTTTCCTGACGGGTGCCTCCGGTGAGCATGTGGCTTGCTCAAAACAATCTCAACACAAGGGGTCCCTCCACCAGGAACCAAACGGAGCACTCTTACGGGTAAGAAAGATGCGTTTATTTAATCATTCTTAGTAGAAATGCATCTGTTTCACTTAGCATGACGCGTTTCAGCGATGACGCCTTTTTCAAATGCTTTGAGTGAAAGTTAATGTCGTGCAGGTGAATATGTAGTGCATTTAACTCCTCCTGCACAGTGGTCAGCAAGGAAGGACCACGGCATTCTATCCCTTTTGTCCGCCATCATTAAATGTTCTTTTAATCCCTTTTATACACTTAGGTGCCGATTCCGATCCGTTAAAAATATTCCCCGTACGAATCGGATCCGTATTTTTTTACGTACGATTCGTACAAGTCCCGCACAAACCGGCAAGTACGATTCATATGTGAAAAACTACATATGAATCGCATTGGGAAAATTCCTCGACACGTCGTCGGATTGAAAAAAGTCCCCGACACGTCCCCGTACATTTTTACGTACAATTCGTAAAATTGATGCCCAAGCGTGCAAGTACGATCCGTCCCGTCCGTCCAAATGTACAACCGTATGAAAAAAACACCGTACGGAGCGAACTCCAATAGCAACCATGCAGATGTCTAAACATGTGCCCGCATACGCGCTGAACACCCCCCCGTATGTACGCGCCGTACCCCCAGCCCCCGTATGTACGCGCCATACCCCCGGTCCCCTGTATGTACGTGCCGTACCCCCAGCCCCACCTATGTACGCGACGTACCCCCAGCCCCCCCGTATGTACGCGCCGTACCCCCGGTCCCCCGAATGTACACGCCGTACCCCCAGCCCCCCGTAAGTACGACCTGTACCGCAGGCCCCTACACCAGCACCCTCACCCAGCATCGTGCATTTACGAATCGTACCAAACCATTGCAAATGTGAGCACTGTACAACAACATGGCCGATGTACGCACCTTACAGACGCAAAAAACACTCGTACTGAACCAGGACACTGCAAAACACCACAAGGAGGGTCAATTCGAATCGCACAACACCACAAAACACGTCCAACAAGCCCAAATACATGGAATACACTGACCTGCAACATCCAAACAGGTAAACAGAGGCCCAAACCACAACCACATCTTATAACACACCCACCCAAATTTCAAACACAGCCACACCCACAAATGGACCAATAAAAAGGGCCCACACACACAAACCATGAGCCTTTGCAACAGACCCACTGCTGACAGACCCAACATACAAACCACTGCACCATACCTGAATCCTGACTACACCTTACACTTGCACACCTTCACACAACCACCTTCACAAACACCCCCTAATCACATTCACACACACACCGTCACAACCACACACCCACAACCATCCACACCCACACCCCACACCATGCCCACAGACAAGGATCCAAAGTTCACAAGGGAGGAGCTGGACATCCTTGTCAACGAAGTCATCAGAGTCGAGCCACAGCTCTTTGGAACATTGGTCAGACAGACCAGCATAGCGGAGAAATCAGCCATGTGGCAGAGGATCGTCGATTGGGTGAATGCTGTTGCGGCCATCAGAAGGACCAGGCATGAATGCCAAGCCAGGTGGTACGATCTGCGGAGGGCGGTAAAGAGAAAAATGAATGAATAGCACGCCCAGACAAACATCACTGGAGGCGGTGCCCCCCGCAGACCAGTACATTACCATACCTGGGAGGAGAAGGTGATGGGCACGCTTCCGCCGGTGGGAGTACATGGGCTTGAAGGAGTCGCATAGCCTGGTGAGTACACAAACAACTCACGTTACATGGGGGAACCGCATCCGCAAGCCAACTCCAAATAATACACGCAACTACCTCAAAGCCCACACCGGACACAACCACACTAAAAAAAAACACACATGCCACTAACGGGTCCATGCCCCATTCATCAAGCAAGGCCATGCCAAGTCACAGGCCACACAAAATACCAACACAAGACTGGATGTCCGCAATGCCGGGAGGGTGGGCCTCTCAAAACACATTGTGCAACTCAGAAGCAGACACCAATGCCCTCAGCCCATATGGCCTAGGGCAGAGCTTTCCAAACAGTGTGTCCCGACACAGTACTGTGTCGCCTGCAAATGGTGGGCGCGTCGCAGGATGACATCGGTATGAACAGCCATTTTGCACATAACAGCAGCTAATGAAGAGGCATCCCTTTGAAAGAGTGTCAGCACACACCGCCGCAGCAGCGCAGACTCAGAGACACTCTGCTCTATGGGGGCCGGGAGATTCAAAACTAAGCCTCATGAACAAGCAAATGGCCTGTGAAAGACCTGCAAAGTGTGTGTGCCCAGGAAGCTGGGCTGAGGTGACAGAGGGTGACAGACAGACGGAGGGAGAGGGAGATAGAGGGAGGGAGACAGACAGAGGGATGGAGAGAGGGAGACAGAGGGAGACCAAATCCCCCTTGGGTGGTTTGGGCTTGCTCGCTCGTCAGCAGGTGGACTGTGTGCATGGTTACAAGGTTTGGCAGTGCGTGAACCAGCCCTTCTTGTGTTGTAAATCACTGGGGCATGTGTCAATCTGTGCATGAGTAGATTCTTGCTTCAGGCACAAACCTAACCTTACACACAGTTTTGCCACTCACTGTGTTTGTTAAAACTGATTCACAAATACATAAGTAACCTTCCTGCTTACTCTAATTGTTTTGAAAATGCACCATTTGCCCACTTAAAGTGCAAACCGTCAGGCGGTACTGCCTCGCTCGCTAAGCTCGCTCGCTAAACAGACTTACTGAGTCCCAAAATGAAGCATCTACAAAAAGTGTGTCACCAACAGGAAAGCAGTGGCCTAGGGACATACCCATGCACCATGCTCAATGCACAGGGACTTGCCAAGTACAGACAAGGTAGATGACACTTGGCCTTGCTGTAGACAGCACAAGGACCTCCTGTGACCACTGTACACTCAAACACCAACTCCACATGCCTCTACCTACCACAGGAACTCACATTCACTGTCATGCCAGCATGCACCATGAGGGGATAGAGACATCACCTGGTAGACCCAATGACAAATCACACCACACCCAACAGCATGCCCGGTCAAACCCCCCCCCCCTTACACAAGCACACACCCCCGTGGCAGGCAACGGATTTTGACACTGACACAATGGACATGTGACACAACAAGACCAATCCATAGCCAAATAAGCATCCTACCACTCATTAGACAGGCCAAAGACTCAGGAGTACATATCAATCTGTCCCCCGCAACATACCCATCCACAAGTGTACTTTGAGAGGAATGCTAGCCATATCCAACTACCTAGAGGAACTGTGCCAACATGAATATGTATCAATCATGGATGTCGCATGAAACACCATTAACATTGTCTCTCTCTCACACACAGGGCAACGTCGTCAATCTCCCCCCAACTCTGGGGGGAAGAATCACAGGCCCAGGCTCCGCGTGACGATGATCCCACCGGCAGCGACGACTCTCACCACTCCGTGGTTGACCCCGACCAACCTGTACCCTCTGGTGCCCAAGCCCCTTCAGCACCTGCATCAGGTACAACTGTGCCAACCACCACCCCCATTCCTGCCACATCCCAGGATACACCCAGGAGCCCTGCTCGCACTGGACAACACAGCCAGTCTGACCAGGAGGGACAAGGTTCTCCGGGCACCCAGGAGGAGGCAGGCGACCCCGCAAATGCCATCCCTCAGGGGTCCCGTAGACCTGATGTGCCCACAACGGCAGGCCAGGCTCGTGTGGGCAGGGGTGGTGGGAGTGGAGGACGGCGGAGGGGAGCACCTGACCAGCCAGCTGAGGGAACCGGTATGGCACACGTACGCCACATCCTCGACACATACCAACGTGACACCAGGGCCATCAGCCAGGTTGTGTCGACCCTCACAGACATCAAGGGGACCCTCGAGGAGATGAAGACCCTGCAGGCCGAGCAACATGCCAGTCAACGACAACACCAAGGACGGATGGAGGCAAGAGTGTCTGAGCTTGTGGCGGTGCAAACGGACATGAGCCGTTCACTCCGTCGGATTGCCGACAACATGGGCAACCCTCCCTGTGCCACCAGGTGAAGATCACCACCAGCCACAGGGAGGGATGAGGAGGAGGAGGATTCGTCCGACAGAGCATCACAAACATCGTCGCGGCCTGCATCTGAGGGTCCCCAGAGGAAGGTGGGTCGTCCACGGAAAAGACCGTGAGAGTCAGCGGACCATCAACATCTCCCACGTCACCTGGCCTGGCACCTGGCCCTCTGGCGCAACAGCAGCACCTCATCCAATGACATTCTCTGCCACATGGACTTGCTGGTCACAGTCTGACCAATGATGACCAAGACTGTGCCATGGACTTTGCTGACTTCCAATGCCAAGGATACCAACTCCCCCTGTGAACTTTGGATTCTAGACACCCGGCGAGCACCTCTTTTCATCCACCCAAACACGTACCCCAACACAAATAAAAATCCTCACAATCATGAGATGATGCCGTCATTTTGCATTATTCCATTACATGTGTGTTGTAATGTCAAACAATGCCTGAATGTTGAAGTAACTCCAACCATCCATACCCTGGGATCTGAGTCTGGCACAGGACACACATGGGTTACAATGTATCATTCAATACAGACATGGAGCACTATACTCACCCGTGATGGGCTCAACCTGCTGAGGGGGGGCTTGCACAACTGTGCGGACAGACCTATTTTGAAGAGCATCATTCATGCGCAGAGGTCAGGGCTCATGTGGAGTGTCCTGGGGTGGGAGTCCCAGGTATATGTAGTCAGGTGCGAGAACTGTGCCCTGCATGCTGGAGTAAGGTGGATGTGGAGAATGGTGGCCAGGCCAAGGTTGGAAGCATGGAGATGGCACAATGGGGTCTTGGATGACAGTGCCACAAGGTTGTTTTGGGCTTGTGGTCGTGGACTGCATCCTGAGTGTGGATGTGGATTGTGAAGGTCATCCTGCAGCAGACAGTGATCCATTGCAGCTATCTCTGCTGGACGGTGATGTGGCAGGGTCGCCGGATGTTGAAGCACAGCTGTGCAGATGCACCCTGGATGTGGACAAGTATAATGGGAGTGGTAATTTACTTGCTCCGTAGAGGGCAGGGTAGGATTTGGCACGGATGTTGTAGTGGACCTGGAGGATGGTCTGTCTTGCCTTGAGGTGGATCGAACTGGGAATCATGTGCATAATGCAGAGTGCGCTGCAGCATGAGGTACAGATGCTGGTGATCAGCATAGCACATGTGATCAAGCAATACATGATGCACACCAGCTTGTGTGCGTGGCCACTGGGTGCTTGTGCAGGGCTCTTGCGGGTGGGACACAAGCAGTTGACCCAGCTGTAAGGGGACAATCCGCAGATGATCACCTCAGTCCTGTACAAGTCCAGCCTCAGGTGGCTGATGTTCAGCCATCTGCCAATGGATCTCATGCATTATTGAATATGAGAACTGGCAAGGTCAGCGTCTTTGGGGAGGGTGAGGAGCACCTGGCTGTCAATGGCACACGAGATGATGATGAGGTGCTGTGCGCATGTGATGGTGTAGAGGGGGATCCAGGACACATTGTAGACTGACACGCTGAGACATGATACCTCTGCCATGTGTCCGACAACGACACCATACTACATGCAGAGGCCTTGAGTACCACTCCCATGGGCTTGTTGGGGTACATAGCCGGTGCGGAGTAGGAGGGACATGACCTGGTTGGTGTGACAGGGCCTGGAAGGCGTGCCAGCGCTGTGTAGGCAGTTGGAGTTGCACACTCATTCTGCAAAGGTGTCGTGTGGGCGCTTACTGCATGCCTGAGTGCAGGGGACAGATGTTTTGGATGGACATTGCTTGGAGGGTGGCTGCAACATCATACTGTAGCATGATGTGGCTCATGCAAGGACATGAGGCTCGTGCAATGTGCACGTAGCATGTGCAGACGATCCAGCCTTTGGCACCGCGTGGTCGCAACTGTGTCACACACAAGCTGATTACACCCAAATGAATGGGTGGAGGGAGGAAGGGAGGAGCATCTTAGAGGCGTGTGTGTGAGGCCAAATATAGAAACTGTGTGCCCTTGCTGCAGGGCCTGCACCAGCAGGCGGCATGTCCTGAAAACCATGCCACAAGTTTCACACAAAGACAAGGATGTCAGAAAGGACTACTGCAAAAGGTGTATGTTAAGGAAGAAGTGTCTGGTTCAACATGGCACACACAGAGACAATGGATGCACAATCAGCAAAGATGACTGACAATGGATCAGGAAACTGAAGGGCGAGATGCGCACAGGAAACAAACACTCAGCAGGTGTTGAGTGCCCGTTGTGGGGACAGAGATGCAAAAATACCTACACAGCCATGGACTTCATGCACAATACAGATTCTAATCCCTGACAAACAGCCTGCATCTTGCTACTCTGCACATAGACTCATATGCACAATCTCTGATAACAAAACAAGAGATGCCGCATGCACAGTGGCAAGAGACCTGCATTGACAGAGATGCGGCACCTTGGAGCATGAGGGACACCTTTATTATTCATGCTCGCATGAAGGCAAATGCATCAATATGAACAGACGCACAGGTCAGGTGGATGAACATGTGGGGCCTACACTGGCACCCCCCTTTGCACCACAGATGCTGGAAATCCATTGAACTGGCACACAAGTGACAGGGTTGAGCCAAACACCCCCTGCTGGTCACAGAGAGGCTGCTATTCACCATTGAGCCTCTAATGGGGATGTCCCACACTATGTCAAGCCGGTGCATCCCGTATATTTCCGAGGGCAGTGTGACACACATTGATGCCTTCATCACAATCCACAGTCCCATTACAGATGACTGTCACCAAGTGTGACTATCAATTCATGTGAATACTGCCACATGTCATGTGCCCCATGCTGAGTCGACATGTATGCATAGTAAGAAAACAAGCACAGGAGCAGTGCACACACATTGTAAACAAATACCACACCCAAAAAGCCGTGCTGCATCCTATACCCAAAGGAGACTTTTCACCATGTCCTTGCATGTAACGCTGATTCAGCACAAAATGGTTTGAATAATTGGTTGTTGATTATTTGTACCAAATCTTATACAAAAATGTTGAAAAAGTAATTAAAAAAAAGTGTAAATATAGAAAAATAATTTATGGATAAAATTTTTTTTATGTATAAACCTGTATTTCAGGTTCAAGTGATAAATTAAAAAAAATATTATTTAAAATTATAACATAATTTAAGGGATGATTAGCATTCAGCTGTAAAAGCCTCCGACCCTTCATCAGAGCCTTTAAAGATGCATCGTAATATGCCTGTAAGATTACTTTACGAGTGCCTCATTTTCATGATAGCAGTCGTAATGGAATTCAAACGGTCATTCAGGCTAACTTAGAGGCGTAAAAAAAAAATTATGCCAATTCTGTATTGGACACCCGACCAAGTGAGGTATCATTTTACTCGGAAGACTGAGAGGACTCTGTGTGGTAAGACATTTGTGCCAGCATGGTGATCACACACAAAGGTGCTGATTCCGATCCGGTAAAAATAATTAGCGTATGACCCGTATCCGTATTATTTACCTACGAGTCGTACAAGTACCGTACAAACAGGCAAGTACGAATCGGTAGTGAAAAATAACTACGAATAGCGTCGGGAAAAGGGTACGACAGTGCGTCGGATAGTTTTTACGTCCGAATATAGTCGGGAAAAGTGTACGAGAGTGAGGCGGACATTTTTAAGTGCAAATCGTAAAACACAAGTCCGAGCGCGCAAGTACGATCCCGACGTCCGTCCGAATACACATTTGCACGTAAAATGGCCCGTACGGAGCCAACGCAGTAGCACACATGTACACGGTAAACTAATGCCCGTGTATGAGCCGTACAGCCCCCCCACCCCCAAATATGTCAGCACCATACACCACCCTGTCCGCACTGTACCCCAGCCCCGCAACTGTACATGCCGTACCCCCCATGTACGCGCCTAACCCCCCCTGTCCGCACTGTATACCAGCACCGCACCTGTACGCGCCATACCACCCCCCCCCCATGTACGTGCCTTACCCCCCCATGTATGTGCTTAACCCCCCCATGTACGAGCCTTACCCCCCCATGTACGCGCCGTACCTCTGCATGAACGCGCCGTAGCCCAGGGACGCACATTTACGCACCGTACCCCCACCACATGTACGCACCTCACCCCCCCATGTACGCTGTACCCCCAAATGTACGCGCTGTACCCCAGGGCCGCAAGTGTACACACCGTACCCCCACCGCATGTACGCGCCACACTCCAACACCGTACCCCAGCACCTTCACCCAGCATCGCGTATGTACGGATCGTACCTACGCGAAAACTAGTCTTACAGAACCAGGACACTGTAAAACAGCACAAGGAGGGTCAATTCGACTTGCACAACACCACAAAACACGTCTACATGACTAAATACATCTCAATGACTGACCTGGCACATCCAAACAGGCAAACAGAGGCCCTAAATCACAACCACCTCTTATAACACACCCACCAAAATTCAAACACAGCCACACCCAAAAATGGACCAATAAAAAGGGCCCACACACATAACCCATGAGCCTTTGCAACAGACCCACTGCTGCCAGACCCCAAAGAGAAACAACTCTACATTACTCATACCTGCACTACACCTCCACTCACACACCTTCACACAACCTCCTTCACAAACATCCCCCTCTTCACATTCACACACACACCGTCACATTCACACCCACACACCCACAACCATCCACACCCACACGCACACCCCAAACCATGCCCACAGACAAGAATCCAAAGTTCACAACGGCGGAGCTGGACCTCCTTGTCAACGAAGTCATCAGAGTCGAGCCACAGCTCTTTGGAACATTGGTCAGACAGACCAGCATAGCAGAAAAATCTGCCATGTGGCAGAGGATTGTAGATAAGGTGAATGCTGTTGCGCCCATCAGAAGGACCAGGCATGAATGACAAGCCAGGTGGTACGATCTGCGCAGGGCGCTCAAGAGGAAAATGAACGAAGAATATGCCAACAGTAACATCACTGGAGGTGGGCCGCCCCGCAGACCCGTACACTACCATCCCTGGGAGGAGAAGGTGATGCACCTGCTACTGCCGGTGGGAGTACACGGAGTCGAAGGAGTCGCAGAGCCTGGTAAATACACAAACAACTTACGTAACATGGGGGCAATGGGGTCCACACCACATGTACACCAAATGCACGCAACTTCCCCAAAAGACCTTACCGCACACAACCACACTCAAAAACCAAGCTCATGCCACTAACGTCACCATGCACCCTTCACAAATCAAGGCAAAGCCATGTCCAAGGCTACAGCAACCACAAACACAAGACTGGATGTCCGGGAGGCTGGGAGGGTGGGCTCCACACAACACATTGTGAAAATGAGATGCAGACACCAATGCCGTCAGCCCACATGGCATAGGTACATAGCCATGCACAATGCACAGGGACTGGCAAAGTACTGACAATGTAGCTGACACTTGGCCCTGCTGTATGCAGCACAAGGCCCTCCTGGGACCACTGTACACTCAAACACCAACTCCACAAGCACAGGTATCTAGCACAGGCACTCACACTCAATGTCATGCTTGCATGCACCATGAGGGGACAGACACATCACCTGGGAGACCCAATTACACCTCACACCACACACAACAGCAGGCCAGGTCACAAACCCCCCTAACACAAGCACACACCCCCGGGGCAGGCAACGGATTTACACACTCCCACAATGGACATGTGACACAACAAGACCAATCCACAGCCAAATAAGCATCATAGCCAACAATCTACAGGTCAAACACTCAGGAGAACATCCCAATCTGTCCCCCGCAACATACCCATCCCCAAGTGGACATTGAGAGGAATGCTAGGCACATCCAACTACCTGGAGTATCTGTGTCAACTTGAATATGTATGAAAGATAGATGTCGCATGAAACACCATTAACATTGTCTCTCTCTCACACACAGGGCAACGTCGTCGATCTCCCCCCAACACTGGGGGGGAAGAATCACAGGCACAGGCTCCGCGTGACGATGATCCCACCGGCAGCGACGACTCTCACCACTCCATGGTTGACCCCGACCAACCTGTACCCTCTGGTGCACAAGCCCCTGCAGTACCTGTGTCAGGTACATCTGTGCCAACCACCACCCCCATTCCTGCCACATCCCAGGACACACACAGGAGCCCTGCTCACACAGAACAACAGAGCCAGTCTGACCAGGAGGGACAAGGTTCTCCGGGCACCCAGGATGAGGCAGCCAACCCTGCAAATGCCATCCCTCAGGGGTCCTGTAGACCCGATGTGCCCACAACGGCAGGCCAGGCTTAAGTGGGCAGGGGTGGTGGGAGTGGAGGCAGGCGGAGGCGCGAACCTGACCAGCCAGCTCAGGACACCGGTATGTCACACATACGCAACATCCTGGACTCATACCGGCGTGACACCAGAGGCATCAACCAGGTCGTGTCCAGACTCTCAGAGATGCAGGGGACCCTCGATGAGATAAAGAACCTGCAGGTCGAGCATCATGCCAGTCATCAACAACAGCAAGGACGGATGGAGGCAAGACTGTCTGAGCTCCTGGCGGTGCACAGGCACATGAGCCAATCACTCCGTCAGATCGCCCAAAGCATGGGCAACCCTCCCTGTGCCACCAGGCGTAGACCAGCACCAGACACAGTGAGGGAGGAGGAGGAGGAGGATGAGTCTGACGGAGCGTCCCAAGCATCGCCAATGCCTGCATCTGAGGGTCCCCGGAGGAAGGTGGGTCATCCACGGAAAAGACCGTGAGAGTCAGCGGAACATCCACATCTCCCAGGTCACCTGGCCTGGCACCTGGCGCAACAGCAGCACCTCATCCAATGACATTCTCTAACACATGGACTTGCTGGTCACAGTCTGACCAATGATGACCAACACTGTGGTCTGGACTCTGATGACTTCCAATGACAAGGATACCATCTCCCCCTGTGAACTTTGGATTCTATTCACCCGGTAGAGCCCCTATTTTCATCTACCAATACACGTACCCCACCGCAAATAAATATATTACTTTGGTCATGAGACGTTCCTGTCATATTGCATTATTCAACCACATATGTGTGTGGAAAAGTCAAACTATGCCTGAGTGTTGAACTAACTTCAGCCATCCATACCCTGGGATCAGAGTCTGCTACAGGACACACATGGGTCACAAGGTATCATTCAATGTAGGCATGGAGCACAACACTCACCTGTGATGGCCTCTGGCTGCTGAGTGGGGGCTTGCTAAACTGTGCGGACAGACCCATTTGGGAGAGTATCATCAAGGCGTAGAGGTCATGGCTCATGTGGAGGTTCCCGGGGAGGGAGTCCCAGGTATGTGTGGCCAGGTGGGAGGACAATGTCCTGTATGCTGGAGTACGGTGGATGTGAAGAACGGTGGCCAGGGCAAGGTTGTATGCACGGAGATGGCCCAACGGGATCTAGGATGACAGACAGTGATCCATTGCAGCTATCTATGGTGGACGGTAAGGTGGCTGGGGTGCAGGGTGTTGAAGCTGAGGTGTGCAGATGCACCCTGGATGTGGACAACTTTCCTGGGAGTTTGGATGTACTTGCTCCGTAGAGGGCAGGCCAGTATTTGACACGGATGTTGTAATGGACCTGGGGGATGGTCTGTCTTTCTTGGAGTGGATCTATCTGTGGATCATGTGCATAATGCAGAGGGCGTTGCAGCATGAGGTACAGATGCTGTGGACTACCATGGGAAATGTGAGCGAGCCAAACATGATGAACGCCATCTTGTGTGTGTGGCCACTGGGTGCTTGTGCAGGGCTTCTGCGTGTGGGACACAAGCACTTGACCCAGCTGGAAGGGGACAATCCTCAGATGATCACCTCAGTCCTGTACAAGTCCAGCCTCAGGTGGCTCGTGTTCAGCCATTCATCAATGGATCTCATGCATACTTGAATGATGGAACTGCCAATGTCTGTGTCTTTGTTGAGGGTGTGGAGCACCTGGCTGTCAATGGCATACGAGCTGATGATGAGGTGCTGTGCGCATGTGATGGTGGAGAGGGGGGTCCTGGACACTCTGTAGATTGACATGCTGAGAGATGATACCTGTGCCATGTCCCAGACAATGACACCATACTAGATGCTGAAGCCTTGAGTCCCACTCCCATGCCCTTGCTGTGCTACTGAGCCGGTGGGGAGTATTAGGGACGTGACCTGGTTGGTGTGACAGGGCCTGGAAGGCAGGGCAGCGCAGTGTAGGCAGTTGGAGTTGCACACTCAGCATGCAAAGGTGTCGTGTGTGTGCCCAGGGTATGTCTGACAGCAGGCGTCAGATGTGCGGATGGACATAGCTCGGAGTGTGGCTGCTACATCAGACTGCAGTGTGATGTGGGTCATGCAAGGACAGGAGGGTGGTGCAATGTTCACCTTGCATTTGCTGATGGTCCAGCCTTTGGCACCGCGTGGCGGCAACAGTGGCATAGACAAGCTGAGGACAGCCAAATGAATGGGTGGAGGGAGGAAGTGAGGAGCATCTTGGAGGCGTGTGTGTTGCCAAATCAGGATACTCTGTGGGCCCTTGCTGCAGGGCCCGCAGCAGCAGGCGGCATCTCCTTGCAAAATGCCCGAATTTGCACACAAAGACTAGGATGTCAGAAGGATAACTGCAACAGGCGCATGTGTAAAGTAAGGAGTGTCCAGTGTCACATGGCACACCCAGAGACAATGCATGCACAATCACCAAAGAGGCATGACGCCAGATCAGGAAACTGAAGGCCGACCTGCGCACAGGAGACACACCCTCAGCAGCTGTTGATGGCCCATTGTGTGGACCAACATGCAAAATAACATACACGACCATGTACTTCATGCCCAATATGGAGCATAATCCATGAGCAACTGCATGCATGTTGCTAAACTACACATGGACTCCTCTGCATAATCTTCCACAACTATGCCAGATATGCCGCGTGCAAAGTGTCAAGAGACCTGCATTGACAGAGATGAGGCACCTTGGAGTGTGACGAACACCTTTATTACTCAGCCTCACACTAAGGGAAATGCATCAATTGGAACAGACTCACAGGTCATTTGGCTGACCATGTGTGACCTACACTGGACACCACCTTCAACACAAAGATGTGGCAAGTCCTACAGAGCTGGCACACAAGTGAAGGGGTTGAGCCTAACACCCGTTGCTGCACACGGAGAGTCTGCAATTCCCCAATGAGCCTCATATAGGGATGTCCCACACTATGTCCACCATTAGCATCCCATATGTGCCTGAGGGACGTTTTACACACATTGATGCCTTTGTCAGAATCCACAAACCATTACAGATGACTGTCAGGAAGGGTTACTATCAATTCATGGGAGCCATGCAACACGTCATGTGGCCCATGGTTAGTCGACATGTATGCATGGTAACACAACATGCACAGGAGCAGTCCCCACATATCACAAACACGTACCACCCACAAAATGCCATGCCACACTCCTTCCCCCAAATGACATTTCACCATGTCTGTTCATGTTACTCTGATCCAGCACACGTAGCAATACTCATGAGGAATAGCAGGAGGGCAATGATGACATGAGCAGACGACCGGCGCAATAACCTGTGGAGGACAGACACACAACAAGTCAGCAAAGAGCTAGTAATCCACAAGGAATGATGTTGTCACCATGCTCTTAATAATTTATTGTCCCAGCAAAAAGGTGTGGAATGACATCATCACTTTAATGACATCAGAACACAACTCCAAGTCACTTAGCACACAGTCAGCTGGACACACACATTGCAACACATGCCACACAAGGCTCAAAGCGTGCACACTCAGACACAGGGACTCACCATAATGAGAAGAAGTTGCAGATAAGCTGACTCCGGATGTCCTCATCCTCATCCTCATCCTCATCTTCACTTGCCCAAGCCCTTCATCCTCCACGGGTGGATGATCCTGCTCATCGGGATCCAGGATGAGTGGCACGGCCTTCTCCACTGCCATGTTGTGCAGCATGCAGCACACAATGAAGATTTTGCAGACCTTCACCGGGGCATATGGGAGGGCGCCGCCGGTCCTGTGGAGGCACCGGAATCTGCTCCTCAGGAATCCAAACGTCCTCTCAATCACGCGCCTCGTCTGCCCATGGGTGTCGTTGTACTGCTGTTCTGCGGCTGTTCTGAGGTTGCGGAGAGGCGTCATCAGCCATGGCATGTTGGGATAGCCAGAGTCCCCTACATGGAAACATCAGGTGAAGAAGTGGGTCAGGAGATGCCGTACGATACAAAGATAGCGCTAAACACAGGACTAACAGAGTATACCCACCAACAAGACATGCTCGTTCCGCGTGCAGCTGCAGCATCATTTCTGGCACCCTGCTACGCCTCATGATGTATGCATCGTGTGCGGACCCTGGAAATCGTGAACAGACATGGGATATCAGCATGTTAGCAAGACACACCACAAGGGCATTAATGGAGTGATAATGTTTTCTGTTCCTATAGGCTACCTCCTGTGCCTGTGGTGGTACCAAAGCCAGATGTGTCCCATCAATGGCCCCAATTACATGAGGCATCCCTCCCAGGGCATAGAACTCACCCTTGACACGTGTCAACTGCTCACGAGTGGGGAAATGGATGAAGTCATCCAGGTGCACCAACATGGCTTCTAAAACATCATGCAGGACACGGCTGAACATTGTCTGGGACATGCCACAAACATCAGCTATGGTCAATTGAAACGTGCCGGTGGCAAAAAAATGTAGGGCTGCCATCACCTTCATCTTGGGGGTCAGAGCCGTAGGATACCTGTGTTGTGGTCGGAGGTGTGGTGCAAGCCGGCGGGTCAAGTCCTCTATCAACTCTTGCGAGAAGCGGTATCTGCGTATGCAGTCATGTTCACGCATGGCATCCAGGTCTGGCATTCGTCTGGGGAGAGGCGGTGCCCTGCAGAGATTTGGAAGGAATAACAAAGAGTGAGTACATTACCACACCAATGTCACTGAGGTGAGCACATGTTCAACAGCTAATACACATCTGCTTAATACAGAGTCTGGCCTGTGCAATACATCCAGGACACGTAGGCCAGCCAGGTGATACTCCTACGAAGTGCCAGCCACAATAGTTGCATGGCAATGTTGACGTGACATGCCATTAAAATAGCTGTGTGCCAGTGTAAGTGACAAGCCAGACACATTACATGAGTTACAGACATCCACATATCAGCATTTGAAGGATGTCATATCATACAGGCAGCTGCCGGGAGTCTAGACGCGCAGGTCACATGTCATCTGTATAAGGACAGATAACACACATTTCCATGAAGGGGTACATGTCAAAAACTGATGACACAGACATTGAGAGAACGCAGATCTTGCCTCATGTCAGGAAGTCATCTTCGAACCATCATGACACATGCAAAGTGTGAGTCCACATGCGGCATGGTGTGCGTATATGTGTGTCATGCACATATGCACACAGACACATGTTGGATGCTGCAACAGCAGATGGAATTGACGGAACACCAACGCCAAGCTCATGGGAAGACATGACACACACATGACAGTCACATCGTGGCACGCTGGTAGTCACATGTCAGGTGTAATTATCCATGTACCTTGCATCAGGGGACAGTTGCGGGTGTTGCTGACTGCCATACCAGTGATGCATTGCTTGACACGTGTGTCCCACATGCACACATGTGCAAAGTGTGAAGGGGAAGTGTGCCACGTAGTGCCCCATCACACATGACATGTGTAAACAGCTAATCACACATCTATTGTGCCACTACATGAGGACACATGTGCCGCATCACTGCCTGACACACCTAGGCCCTGCACATGAAGGACTGCACTGACAATGACTTGATGTCCAGCCTTGTGCGAGTCTGACACCTCCATTCCTTTCGTGTGCGCCTCCTATCACCAGTGTAAGCTGTGAAACGCATTACACACGCTCTGAGGGCGTGTGTACGGCCCGTACTCACGCGTGAGTACCTGCCGTACACGCTTGAGTACGTGCTGATCACTCTGCCCTACAGTAACACAACTATAGTGATCAGTGTTCGGCACGTACTCACGCGTGTACGGGCCGTACACGCGTGAGTACGTGCCGATCACTCTGACCTACAGTAACACAACTATAGTGCTCAGTGATCGGCACGTACTCACGCGTGTATGGGCCGTACACGCGTGAGTACGTGCCAATCACTCTGACCTACAGTAACACAACTATAGTGATCAGTGATCGGCACGTACTCACACGTGTACGGCCCGTACACGCGTGAGTACGTGCCGATCACTAGGGCCGACGGTAACACAACTATAGTGATAGGCACGTACTCACGCGTGTACGGCCCGTACACGCGTGAGTACGTGCCGATCACTGATCACTATAGTTGTGTTACTGTAGGGCAGAGTGATCGGCACGCACTCACGCGTGTACGGCCCGTAAACACGTGAGTACGTGCTGATCACTCTGACCTACAGTAACACAACTATAGTGATAGGCACGTACTCACGCGTGTACGGTCCATATCACTGTAGTGACGGTGCCCTAGGGGTACGTGTGTAACGCGCCGTACCTGTGTGGGGATGTAAGAATTACAATGGAGACACATGAGGGACAAGTATTAGGGTCTAAATGCATGCTGGTTGTCATGGATACCGAGTTTCAAGTTCAAATTTTTACATCATGTGGTCTGGAAAAATCAGTTGGCCACATTATACATTGTTGAAAAGTGGTTGTTGACTTGACATGATGCTGCAAAATCGAAAGATGCAAAGGCTGTCACTGGTGTAGGTTTACAGGGATTGGAGGAAACGTAGGATGCAAATGAGTCTGACCAATCACTCTGTACTCCTGTAAATGAAATAGGCCAGCAAGGCAGATATAAGGCAGGCAGAACCCATGAGAGGGCACTTGCCTGCACAACATGTCAGTCGATACCACTGCTGCTGTATTGTCTACCTCTGGCACCATGTCAAGAACTGTGGAGAGGGCCCAGCCTTTCACACAGGAGGAGAACCAGGCCCTGCTGGATGTGATCCTCCCACAGTACCCCATGCTGTATGGTCGACCAGGGGAGCAAGTGAGTGCTGACTCCACTACCTTTGCCTGTGCACCTTTATTGTGTCTGTCACTTCTGGCATTGTGTCCAGGTGTGACAGACATGCTATGTTGGTTGGACTGGGTCCCAGGGGGGGGGGATGGCTTATGTCTCTCATGCAGGGCTTGATGTAGTTAATGTGTGCACTCATCACTTGCATTGTGCTTACTGTGACATTCACTGCTTAGTGCATGGCACATTCAGCCAGCCTAATCCTCTTGGGCATTCTTGTTCTATTGTCCTGCGGTGATGCAGTGGTCACCCCGGTGTGACAGGTGACTGCACCCACAAATGTGTGTGAGAGTTGAGTGGAGCTGTGGTGAGAGCGGTGAGTGTCAAAATGATGTGTACGCCCCCTGAACATTGATGTGTGTGAATGTTTCTTGTCATGTGGGTGAGTGTCTATGTGGAGTGTTGCACCACAGCTGCATAGTGGATGCAACTGCTAAATCCATCTGATGTGTGAAGTAAGCCGTGCTGTGTGTCTGACTTGCTGAGCTAGCCCCACACCTGTGACCCCCCCCCCCCTGGCAAGTGGCACATGTGCAGAGTGATGTTTGCATCCGCTGTTGCCAATGGCTGGTGATTGTTGTGTGCCTGTGTGTGTCTGTGTACTCTGCTGAGGTTAAGTCAGTGGCCTGGGGCATGTGACTGCTTGGAGGTGCTGTCCATCAGCCTTGTGTTGCTTGGGATGCACAGTGTGTGCCATGATCAGGGATTGTTTGGCACCCCTCATGCCACCTGTGTACTTACTATGCCATGTAGTGCATTGTAGCGTCTCCAGTGGAATTAGTCCCTATGACTTAGGTGCTATTACTTGCCAGCATACTATGCCCTGTTCAACAAATAAAAGATGTTCAAATGTGTGTCTCTGTGACATGGTGCAGGTGTAGTGATGTTGTCCCACTTTGTCATCCACACAGGTAACCGCCTACCACAAGGGGAAGATCTAGAAGGACGCCGTCAAGGCCGTGCAATCGGTGGAGGGTCGCAGTCGGCGCCTGGCACAAGTGAGCAAGAGATGGCAGGACATCCGGTGCTGGACCCGGAGGATCGCCCGGGTCATGTTGAAGGATGAGTCTCCTCGCAAGCATGGCGGGCACCGGCGCCTGACCCACCAGATGAAGCGTGTCCTGGCGGTGGTCTTCCCTGACCTGGATAGGCGGATACAGGAGTTACAGCAGCAGGAAGGGGGTAGGTACATGTGTGTTTGTTGTGTGTCGCCAGCATTTGTACATGTATATGTACTTACTGATACGCCATTTCTGCCTACCAGTGGCTGATTTGAATGAGTCTGGCAGCTCCAACAATGACTGTGTACATGTAGTTTGGTGTGCTCATCCTTGTGTGACTTATGCTATACAGACACATGTGTGTTATGTTCACAGAGTGCCACATTCACACATGATAGACATGTCCATTGTGTGAAGGGTTGTGATTCTCCAGGAGTCACAATGTATGTCGTTGGGGTGTCAAAAGTACTCACAGGTCTCTGAGTGTGGGAACACCTTCTGCATTGGCATGTGGTATTTTGCCTTGGGTGCGACAATACTGTTTGGTTCACAGTGCACAAGAGGTGGCATGCCTTCATAGTCTTGCTGTGCTCAAATGATCCCAGACACTAGCTTCTCATGATCTTGGTATTTCTAGTTTTTTGCTGTTGTGCCCCAATTTTCATTGTTCCCAAGTGGCATGGTGGGTCATAAAACTGGGGAGTGCAGGGCTTACATATGTGGGGAGTATCCTAGATGTTACTCATGATGCCTTTCCTGATATGCACTGTTGCCTATTTTGTTTGGACTCATGTGTCAGATGTATACAGGTGACTGATTTCTTCCTGTCTCTTCACCTTGCCCACAGCATCATCGGAGGACACCGAGGTTGACACCGGCACGGACATGGAGGAGGGATCGAGCACTGGTGCCACCAGTCCTGTGGAGTCGGCGGAATCAAGTGGCACGGAGGGCGAGGGGAGTGAGGCGGAGGACCTGCCCAGTACCAACACTGACTACGAGGCAGACGGGTCGGAGGCTGAGCTCCCAGGGGGGGCGGAGGCTGCTCCCACAGCTGAAAGCAGCAGTACATCTATGGCTGCCCCCTCCATTCCCATCAGCGCCCTCCCACTTGCTCGGGTCCCTTCTGTCCGTGCTAGGCCACAACGTGTCTCCTTCGTGCCAGGCACCGCACCCCCTGCCCCTGTCCCCCCTGCTGCCCTCACTGCCGAGTCTGTGGACATTCAGCGGCAGTTGCAAGTTGGGCAAACATCGATCCTGACTGTCCTCCATGGCCACACCAGACTGCTGACCCAGATGGTGTCGTACATGGAGGGCATGTCATCAGCGATGTCTGACCAACGGATGTTGCTGAGGTCCCTGGACTCGTCACTGACGGCAGTAGCGAGTCACCTGCAGCGCTGCCTCCCCCCCCTACCCCTGCCCCATCCACAAGTCCCACACCAATGCCTGTCCCAAGCACAGCAAGACATCCACACACACGCACCCCACCAGACACAAGCAGCACACCACCACGTATGGGCAAACGCACACCTCCTGACACGCACACTCAGGGGTAAGCAGGCACACCCATTTGGTCTGGGGCACACAGGCAGGCACGCAGCCACAGTCATCGTCCACATGACTCACTCCCCAGTCCCTCCGATGTCACTCCTCTTGGCTCCCCTGTGAGAAGTTGGCCTGGTATATGATGCTCACTAGTTAAAGTGATCACCTTGTACCATGCCAAGCAACCCTTATGGTGTGGTTGTAAGTCAACCTTTTCGGACTAGCTGCCCTAGTGGTAGCGTAGGCTAAGCAGTCTTTGAGGCTAAACTCGTGAAGCGTGTTAAGCCAGCTGTTTTACCAAACGTAACCCCCTTTTTATACCAATGAAAGGACACCACACAGATATATATTCAAAATATATATGTATTTATTTCTCAAAGTAACCCCTAGTCTCTTTATGAGCACAGGAGCACAAATCGTCAAACAAGATTATCACAGAATACACAGAAGTTGCACGTTATATGGATAGGCCCTGGTGGCCACTCAAACCATATACTAAAATAGTGGTATAAGTACCACGAACAGAAAAGGGAAAAGGCCTAGGGCCTCTAGAATCGCTGGGCCTACAAGGAGCTAACGTCAGTTAGTGACCAGGAGGTCCACGGGTGGCATGTGCAGAGCAAATAGTCACACGCGTGCTCCCATAGGTTTCAATGGGTGCGTAAAAAGTACAAAGTTACTGCAAAGAGGATCTTCCGGATGGACTAGGAACTCAAGATTTGGAACACAGGCACTAGAGATGTAATACTACACTTGGGCACAGGTGTGCCAGCTTTACCTCACCCACAGGAAGCGGGTGCATAGGCCTCGAAGTGCGTCGGGTTTCTTCTATCTGTTCCGTGGAGCTTGAAGACAAAGATGCTGCAGGCGGTCGGTCCGGGAGAGATGCAGTGGATCCAAGAGTGGATCGGAGATGTTGAAGACCTGTAAGCAGAGGGGACAGTGTTCACAGTCACTAGCCAGTGACCAGCGTGGCACCAGGTGGGTACCAGGCAATGTCGGGTGCAAACAGGTGATGAGGGGTAGCTTGTCTCCGCAGCCACGTGGTCCCTGAAGGTCGACGACGTCCAGGAGTCGGCTCACGAGCTGTCCCACGCAGGCTCTCGCTGTCGGCGGTGTCGGCGACTTGATCGAAGCAAACAAGCCTTGGCAAAAGCAATTGCAGGAGGATTCGGAAATCAGCTGTTGGTTCTGACCAGCAAGGTCAGAGGGATTGCTCCTTTGGAGGGGAGCAAGGGCCAGTCTGGAGCAACCAGACCAGCGGTGTTTGTTGTAGATTTCGTCGCCAAGATGGCCACTAGCCAGCGGGCCAGCAACCGGTTAGGCGCATCGAGTGGCAAAATGCAGAAGGGCCCCACGCAGATCGTGGAGATGCTGGAGGGCTCACCTTTGGTGCAGATGCTGCTCGAGGGTTGGGCTTCTTAGGACCCAAAGCACAACTTGGAGGGAGCCTCGGTTGTTGCACTTGTCAGCTTGTCGTAGTCGTTCCAAGATGGCTGGCTCCACGTGTCTCGGTGCCTCCACGGGTCTCCTCTTTTCAGGGACTGTGGATCGGGCGGTGAGAGGTCTGGAGGTCCAGGTCTTGTCAGTCTCTGGGCTCGGGCTCCGGCGGGAGGCGGCGGCAAAGCAGACGGTGATTCGCTGGATGGTGCTTGCGTTAGCAAGGTGGTCACTCCCTGACCACAGGGGAGATTTTCTTCAGTCTTCTGTGCAGCAGAATGTCGAAGTTCCCGTCTTCTTCTTAGTTTCAAGTTGATTCCAGGATGTCTGAAGTCTTAGGACACAGCTCCTACCTTTAAGCGGATTCTAGGGGCCGGACTACCTGCTAGGTCCCTCCCTAAGGGTGGGACCAGGAAGGGGGGTGGTTACACCCCCAATCCTTTGTCCAGCTCGCCCCAGGCCCGGGACTGGTGTGCCCCAGGACCGGTTTGAACTGGCATATGCACCGAGGCTCCTTGTGAGCCACAGGCATGTCTGGTTTCTTTCAAGCCCTACCTGACCAATACACAAAATCCTGTCTGGGGTGGTGCACGCACCTCCCCTGGCAGGAAACCCTTTGTCCACACCTCCCAAGCTGGAAGGACTCCCAGCAGCAGGAGGGCAGACTTGTGTCTGTGGTGGCAGCATCCATTTTGTGGAGCTGAGGCTATGTCTGATTTTACCCGGGTTTCAGGTACTGTACATGTCGTGTCCCTCTAGAAGGGTGGAATGCTAACCCCGTCGCCAGAATTGGCGAGGGGTTAGTATTCCAATTCGTATGACACCTTACTCGACATGTTTTGATAAAGCCAAACCAAAGATAGCATTTAACCGCGAGGTTCATAATGCACTTAAGAGTATATGGTATGACGATATCTGGAAACAGTAGAAGGAAGTTGTTCCGACCACTGCAGACAGGCTCAGCTCATGCCAGAGCACCATCTCACATGGAACCAAGCACTCTGCCTTCAGGATTGTTAAGGCCTGCCATAGGAGTGACTTATAGGTTACCAGGTGTCCCATTTAAGGTTAGGTATAGGTATACTACACCTAAGTAAGAGGTGATTACACCAACTTACCCCAGCTGAGTGATCAGCCAGTTGTGTCAGATTGTTAGGCCAAGCCTGGGGTGGCATAATACATGCTGCAGCCCTTGGCAGGCCTTGGGTACACCAATGCCCTGGGTACCTAGTGTACACTGGTACAGGGGCTGACAGGGTGATCCACTTCCAATTGGTTATGCACCTAGGGTGCATAGTTGTAATTTAGTAGAGAGAACAGCAGGCTGGGGGTCTGATTGGCAGGCCCACAGCTTCAATATGTCAAAACCCAGTGAAGCAAAAAGCAAAAATTTGGGGTGACCATAGGATAGCAGACCCTACTCTCCTACACAACCCCCCCCCAAACGCTGGGACATTAAACTAGCCTTGACCAGTCTCGTCTTCATGTCCTAAGTGGAAGTACCTGGAGAGACCATCTGCATTCCCATGGTCAGTACCTGGCCGGTGCTCCACTGTAAAGTCCATCCCCTGTAGGGAAATGGACCACCTAAGCAGTTTGGGGTTTTCACCCTTCATCTGATTTAGCCACAAGAGGGGCTTATGGTCGGTCTGAATCTTGAAGTGAGTGCCAAACAAGTATGGCCTCAGCTTCTTCAGGGCCCACACCACAGCAAAGGCCTCCCTCTCAATAGCTGACCAATTCTTCTCTCTGGGGGTCAACCTTCTGCTAATAAAAGCAATGGGTTGGTCTTGACCATCTACATTAAGTTGTGACAGCACAGCTCCCACACCCAACTCAGAAGCATCTGTTTGGACAATAAACTCTTTGGAGTAGTCAGGACTTTTCAGGATAGGTGCAGAGCACATGGCCTCCTTCAGGTCATCAAATGCCTTTTGACAGCTTACTGTCCACTGAACCTTTTTGGGCATCTTCTTGGATGTCAGATCATTAAGAGGAGTCACAATGGACCCATAGTTCTTAACAAACTTCCTGTAATACCCAGTCAAGCCCAAGAAAGCTCGAACTTGAGTCTGGGTGGTTGGAGGGGACCAATCCTTGATGGACTGTATCTTACTCTCCAGTGGTTGAACTTGGCCCCCACCTACAAGGTGGCCCAAATACACAACCTTACTCTGCCCTATCTGGCACTTAGTAGCCTTGATAGTGAGGCCTGCCCTCTGCAGGGCCTCAAGAGCCTTCTTCAGGTGGATCAGGTGATCCTCCCAGGTGGAGCTAAAGACAGCAATGTCATCAAGATATGCTGCACAAAAGTCATCCAACCCAGTAAGGACTTGGTTCACCAGCCTTTGGAAGGTGGCAGGTGCATTCTTCAGACCAAAGGGCATCACCACAAACTGATAATGCCCACCTGGGGTTGAGAATGCTGTTTTGGCCTTAGACTCCTCAGCTAATCTGATTTGCCAATAGCCAGCTGTTAAGTCAAATGTGCTCAAAAACTTTGCAGAAGCTAGTTTGTCTATGAGCTCATCTGCCCTTGGAATAGGGTGTGCATCTGTCCTGGTGACAGCATTGAGTCCTCTGTAATCCACACAGAACCTCATCTCTCTCTTGCCATCTTTGGTGTGAGGTTTGGGGACCAGAACCACTGGGCTAGCCCAGGGGCTCTCTGAGGGTTCAATGACACCTAATTCCAGCATTTTATGTACCTCAGCCTTTATACAGTCCCTGACGTGGTCAGGTTGTCTATAAAGTTTGTTCTTTACAGGCAGACTGTCACCAGTGTCCACAACATGGGTACACCAGTCAGTTTGACTAGGTATCAAGGAAAACATATGTGAAAATGATTGTAGAACCTGTCTACATTCAGTCTGCTGATGGGCAGTGAGGTTGCCTCCAAGGGTCACTCCTTCAACTGAGCCATCTTCAGGGTTCTGAGACAACAGGTCTGGGAGAGGGTCACTCTCTTCCTCCTGTCCCTCATCTGTAGCCATGAGCAAGCCCATGTCTGCCCTGTCAACATATGCTTTAAGCCTGTTAACATGGAGTACCCGGTGGGGACTCCTGGGAGTTCCTAGGTCCACCAAGTAGGTGACCTCTCCCTTCTTTTCCAGGATTGTATGGGGTCCAGACCATTTGTCTTGGAGTGCTGCTGGGGCCACTGGCTCCAACACCCATACCTTCTGTCCTGGCTGATACTCAACCAAGACAGCCTTTTGGTCATGCCAAGCTTTCTGTAAGGCCTGGCTTGCCTCAAGGTTTTTGGATGCCTTCTCCATATACTCAGCCATCCGGGAGCGGAGACCAAGTACATAGTCCACTATGTCTAGCTTAGGCTTTTTGAGAGGTAACTCCCATCCTTCCTTCACCAAACACAGTGGGCCTCTCACAGGGTGCCCAAACAACAATTCAAAGGGGCTGTAGCCAACTCCTTTTTGTGGGACCTCTCTGTAAGCAAACAGAAGGCAGGGTAGAAGGATATCCCATCTTCGCCTGAGCTTTTCAGGTAATCCTTTGATCATACCCTTTAGGGTCTTGTTGAATCTCTCAACAAGCCCATTGCATTGTGGGTGATAAGGGGTGGTGAACTTGTAGTTGACACCACATTCCTTCCACATAGCTGTCAAGTATCCTGACATAAAGTTGGTACCTCTGTCAGATACTACCTCCTTAGGAAACCCCACTCTGGAGAATACTCCCAGCAGGGCCCTGGCCACAACAGGAGCTGTAGTGGTCCTAAGGGGAATTGCCTCTGGATACCTGGTGGCATGATCCACTACCACCAGTATAAATCTGTGCCCAGATGCAGTGGGAGGATCCATGGGACCCACTATGTCTATTCCCACTCTTTCAAAGGGGACTCCCACCACAGGTAGTGGTATTAGGGGGGCCTTTGTTGTGCCACCTGATTTGCCACTGGCTTGGCAGGTGACACAGGAGCGACAAAACTCCTTTGTATCTTCATTCATATGAGGCCAGTGAAAGTGAGGGACAAGCCTGTCCCAGGTCTTGTTCTGGCCTAAGTGTCCTGCTAAAGGAATGTCATGGGCCAAGGTAAGAAGGAAGCCCCTAAATTGCAGAGGTATGACCAACCTCCTGGTTGCACCAGGCTTGGGGTCTCTAGCCTCTGAATAAAGGAGCCCTTCATCCCAATACACTTTATGGGTACCTTGAGCATTCCCAGCAGCCTCAGCAGCAGCCAGCTGTCTGAGGGGTTCAAGAGAGGGACAGGATAACTGAGCCTGCCTCAAGTCAGCCCTTGAAGGTCCCCCTGTCCCCAGAAACTCAACCTGATCAGGTTCAAGCTCTTCAGGGACAGTTCCTTCAGGGTCCTCTAGATCAGCTTCCTGGGAAGGCTGATCATCACTCTGAGGCAGGGGGGAAGGCACAGCCTTGACCCTCCTGTTCTTCTTCTTGGTAGGTGCTTGGTCCATTGTTCCAGGATCCAAGACCTGAGGTTCAGTGAGGCACTTTTTGGCCTGTGACCTGGTCACAGCAAGGACATGTGATGATATACCTAACATCTCTGCATGAGTCCTGTACTCCACTTCTGACCATAGAGAACTCTCTAGGTCATTGCCCAACAAACATTCTACTGGGAGGTCTGCACTAACCACAACCCTTTTGAGGCCAGTTACCCCTCCCCATGAGAAGTTAACAACTGCCACACTATGTGAAGTAGTGGCATTGCTGGCATTGGTCACCAGGTAGTTCTCACCTGGTATGTACTGTCCAGGGTCCACAAAGCCTGGTGTCACCATAGTGACACTGGCACATGTGTCCCTGTAGGCTTGAGCCACTTTGTCATTAATTAAAGGAGTCTGTCTGTACTTGCCCAGGTTACTGGGGCTCACAGTCAGGGACAAATCAATGTCCCCATCACAGATCAAGACTGCCTGTGTAAGGGTTCTGTCTAAGTCAGAATCTCCTTCAGTTCCCATAGTGATTCCCACTACACCCTTTGTCTGGGGACCAACACTGCTAACAGTAGTACTGGGAGCAGGTGCCTTAGGGGCAACAGTGTTGGGGGCTCCACCCTTTTTGCAATCACTAGTCCAGTGAGTTGTATTTTTACAATGATTGCACCAGGGTTTCTTCTGACCTTCTTTCTTCTTCTTGGACTGTTGGGACCCACCCTCCTTAGCAGTAGTTTGGGGCCCTGTTGAAGACTTCTGGTCTTTAGGTTTCTGATCTCCACCCTTTTGGTCTGTTTTCTTCTGATCACCCCCTTGGCCCTGGTTCTGGTTCTTTTGCTTAACCCTGGTTCTGACCCATTTGTCTGCCTTCTTTCCCAATTCTTGGGGAGAGGTCAGATCAGAGTCAACCAAGTGTTGATGCAGTTGCTGGTTTTGACAGTTATTTAAAATCTGTTCTCTCATCATCAAATTATACAATCCTGTAAAATCAGATACCTTACTTCCCAGCAACCAACCCTCCAAAGCCTTAGTGGCACATTCAACATATTCAGACCAGTCCTGAGTCTGTGTCTTTTGGGTGTCTCTGAACATTAACCTGTACTGTTCAGTGGTTAAGCCTAACCCATCTACCAGAACACTCTTCAGGACTCTGTAGTTTCTGACATCCTCTTCTCTAACAGTGAGGAGTCTGTCTCTGCCTCTTCCTTCAAAGGAGAGCCAGAGGATTGCTGCCCACTGGTCTTCAGGAACCTGCTGTACTTTGCAGGCTCTCTCAAGAGCAGTTATCCATTTGTGGATGTCATCCCCACTTTTGTAGGGGGGCACAACCTTAGACAGGTTCCTATTGTCAAAGACCCTATCTTTGTCCTTAGGGACAATGCTGCCACCAGTGGGTATAGACCCACTCTCTCTAGGTTGCCTAGCCTTGTTCAGTTTTTCTTCCATCAGGGCTACTTCTAGCTCCTGCTTCCTGATCCTCAGCTGGGCTTCCTGCATTCTGGCCTCATGTTCCCTCCTCTGAGGGGTGGTCATCCTTTTCCTGGAGTGACCTTGAGAGCCCCTAGAGCCATGAGAAGCATTGGAGTCACCTGAGCGATTCCTTTGCCTCCCAAGCCCTGTGTTAAGTCCACTGGGGAGATCCAATGGGGTGAACCCATTGTCAGTCCCCAATAGCCTTAGTTTAGCTGGGCCAAGTATAATACTTGGCACTGGGCTAGTTCTCCCTTCATCATCACTACTTTCTGTATCCTCACCACTTTCCTCCCCTGTAGTATGGTTCTCATCTAAGGGATGGCTATTGGAACTAGGTACCTCTGTAGTATCTTCAGAAGGGGGGCCTCCTGTTCCTGACCCTAAGGGGGCTAACTGGGAAGCTTTCTTGAGTGCTCTCTGATTCTCATCATTCTGTAAGAGCTCTCTGAGCTCAACAGAGTTTGGGTTCTTGGGCTGTTTAAGGCCTCTAAGAGTTGCCAAATGCCTGAGCTCATTCTGATTAAGGGTAGCAAAGCTGGATGTTGCCCTCTGGGGGTCACTCTCAACAGAGATGGGTACAGTGGACCCCTCTGCCCCGGCCATTGCTCTTAAGTGTGGGTGGATGTGTTGCAATCTACCTACACTTGTGTTTACCTACTAAACCTATCTAGTAGTTGTAGTCAGGGTGTGCTACTCCCTTTGCTCTACAACAACTAAGTTCAGTAGAACTTATGTATATCTAATCTTGTTTTATATGTACCTACAGGTACCTATGTGATCTTTCAATTGGTAACCAAGAGATTACAATGGTAAAACACAGCAAGCTCAAATCCAACCGCTGCTCACCAATGTGAGAAGTTGGCCTGGTATATGATGCTCACTAGTTAAAGTGATCACCTTGTACCATGCCAAGCAACCCTTATGGTGTGGTTGTAAGTCAACCTTTTCGGACTAGCTGCCCTAGTGGTAGCGTAGGCTAAGCAGTCTTTGAGGCTAAACTCGTGAAGCGTGTTAAGCCAGCTGTTTTACCAAACGTAACCCCCTTTTTATACCAATGAAAGGACACCACACAGATATATATTCAAAATATATATGTATTTATTTCTCAAAGTAACCCCTAGTCTCTTTATGAGCACAGGAGCACAAATCGTCAAACAAGATTATCACAGAATACACAGAAGTTGCACGTTATATGGATAGGCCCTGGTGGCCACTCAAACCATATACTAAAATAGTGGTATAAGTACCACGAACAGAAAAGGGAAAAGGCCTAGGGCCTCTAGAATCGCTGGGCCTACAAGGAGCTAACGTCAGTTAGTGACCAGGAGGTCCACGGGTGGCGTGTGCAGAGCAAATAGTCACACGCGTGCTCCCATAGGTT
This sequence comes from Triturus cristatus, assembly GCF_964204655.1. NCBI lineage: Eukaryota > Metazoa > Chordata > Amphibia > Caudata > Salamandridae > Triturus > Triturus cristatus. The sequence continues at coordinate 945,078,881 of NC_140579.1, forward strand.
TCAATGGGTGCGTAAAAAGTACAAAGTTACTGCAAAGAGGATCTTCCGGATGGACTAGGAACTCAAGATTTGGAACACAGGCACTAGAGATGTAATACTACACTTGGGCACAGGTGTGCCAGCTTTACCTCACCCACAGGAAGCGGGTGCATAGGCCTCGAAGTGCGTCGGGTTTCTTCTATCTGTTCCGTGGAGCTTGAAGACAAAGATGCTGCAGGCGGTCGGTCCGGGAGAGATGCAGTGGATCCAAGAGTGGATCGGAGATGTTGAAGACCTGTAAGCAGAGGGGACAGTGTTCACAGTCACTAGCCAGTGACCAGCGTGGCACCAGGTGGGTACCAGGCAATGTCGGGTGCAAACAGGTGATGAGGGGTAGCTTGTCTCCGCAGCCACGTGGTCCCTGAAGGTCGACGACGTCCAGGAGTCGGCTCACGAGCTGTCTCACGCAGGCTCTCGCTGTCGGCGGTGTCGGCGGTGTCGGCGACTTGATCGAAGCAAACAAGCCTTGGCAAAAGCAATTGCAGGAGGATTCGGAAATCAGCTGTTGGTTCTGACCAGCAAGGTCAGAGGGATTGCTCCTTTGGAGGGGAGCAAGGGCCAGTCTGGAGCAACCAGACCAGCGGTGTTTGTCGTAGATTTCGTCGCCAAGATGGCCACTAGCCAGCGGGCCAGCAACCGGTTAGGCGCGTCGAGTGGCAAAATGCAGAAGGGCCCCACGCAGATCGTGGAGATGCTGGAGGGCTCACCTTTGGTGCAGATGCTGCTCGAGGGTTGGGCTTCTTAGGACCCAAAGCACAACTTGGAGGAAGCCTCGGTTGTTGCACTTGTCAGCTTGTCGTAGTCGTTCCAAGATGGCTGGCTCCACGTGTCTCGGTGCCTCCACGGGTCTCCTCTTTTCAGGGACTGTGGATCGGGCGGTGAGAGGTCTGGAGGTCCAGGTCTTGTCAGTCTCTGGGCTCGGGCTCCGGCGGGAGGCGGCGGCAAAGCAGACGGTGATTCGCTGGATGGTGCTTGCGTTAGCAAGGTGGTCACTCCCTGACCACAGGGGAGATTTTCTTCAGTCTTCTGTGCAGCAGAATGTCGAAGTTCCCGTCTTCTTCTTAGTTTCAAGTTGATTCCAGGATGTCTGAAGTCTTAGGACACAGCTCCTACCTTTAAGCGGATTCTAGGGGCCGGACTACCTGCTAGGTCCCTCCCTAAGGGTGGGACCAGGAAGGGGGGTGGTTACACCCCCAATCCTTTGTCCAGCTCGCCCCAGGCCCGGGACTGGTGTGCCCCAGGACCGGTTTGAACTGGCATATGCACCGAGGCTCCTTGTGAGCCACAGGCATGTCTGGTTTCTTTCAAGCCCTACCTGACCAATACACAAAATCCTGTCTGGGGTGGTGCACGCACCTCCCCTGGCAGGAAACCCTTTGTCCACACCTCCCAAGCTGGAAGGACTCCCAGCAGCAGGAGGGCAGACTTGTGTCTGTGGTGGCAGCATCCATTTTGTGGAGCTGAGGCTATGTCTGATTTTACCCGGGTTTCAGGTACTGTACATGTCGTGTCCCTCTAGAAGGGTGGAATGCTAACCCCGTCGCCAGAATTGGCGAGGGGTTAGTATTCCAATTCGTATGACACCTTACTCGACATGTTTTGATAAAGCCAAACCAAAGATAGCATTTAACCGCGAGGTTTATAATGCACTTAAGAGTATATGGTATGACGATATCTGGAAACAGTAGAAGGAAGTTGTTCCGACCACTGCAGACAGGCTCAGCTCATGCCAGAGCACCATCTCACATGGAACCAAGCACTCTGCCTTCAGGATTGTTAAGGCCTGCCATAGGAGTGACTTATAGGTTACCAGGTGTCCCATTTAAGGTTAGGTATAGGTATACTACACCTAAGTAAGAGGTGATTACACCAACTTACCCCAGCTGAGTGATCAGCCAGTTGTGTCAGATTGTTAGGCCAAGCCTGGGGTGGCATAATACATGCTGCAGCCCTTGGCAGGCCTTGGGTACACCAATGCCCTGGGTACCTAGTGTACACTGGTACAGGGGCTGACAGGGTGATCCACTTCCAATTGGTTATGCACCTAGGGTGCATAGTTGTAATTTAGTAGAGAGAACAGCAGGCTGGGGGTCTGATTGGCAGGCCCACAGCCTCAATATGTCAAAAACCAGTGAAGCAAAAAGCAAAAATTTGGGGTGACCATAGGATAGCAGACCCTACTCTCCTACATCCCCTGCCCCAGATTTGGAGAAGGAGGCCTACTTTGCTGGGCTGGGCCTCAGGCCCACTACTTCACCTGGCCGGAAACGGTCAAGGCACTCCACGGGTAGGGGAGTTAAGTCCCCCAGCCTGCCCACCACCTCCCCCAGTAGCGCTGCAACACATCCCTCCGACCCACCCCCCCTACTTGGGGCCTGTTGTTTCTCCGGGTGCAGGGGAGACGCTTGAAGAACTGGCAGAAGTGTGCAGCGCCGAGCTCACCTCCACCTTTGGCGCTGCCCCTCCCCCTGTGGTGGAGTCGTCCGTCCCTGCACCCACCACACCTACCCTTCTCCCTCCTGTCCCTGCGGTGCCTGGTCCTTCCCCACATGATGCCCTCCCCCCCCCCAGTCGACGACACAGAGTCTTCTGTTGTGCAGACAAGCTAGGGGAGACGCATGGCCATGTGTCCTCCCCCCCAAGGACTGATGATATGGACTGGCCATTGGCCTTTGTGAATAGTCTCGTTTCCACATTATTATTTTCATGCTGAATAAAGCATTTTCTATTTTCGTTCGAAATGTCTTGTAAATCAGGTATTGATGTTGATGCTGATGCTACAGGAGTGGGGGTTGTGGGCATGTGTTATGTTTCAGGGAAATATTGTAGTCTGCTCATGGGGTGGAACCTGGTATCTGCGTGCCATCACAAGGTCTCTGCAAAGATTCTTTGTCGTTTATGCTCTTTGTGTTTGGAGACATTGTCCGAAGGAGTGTTCCTTCCTCTGTGGCACATGTCATCTTCCCTGCAGAGAGTTGCACAATATTTGTGTCGCCCTGTGTCTACATTTCCTTTGTTGGTGATGGATCCCTTCTACTCTGGCCATGCCTGCTCTGCAATGTCTCCAGCTGCATCATCTGTGCCATCCTTGGTACTCACTGTACTTGTGTATTGAGTATTTTGCCATGCCTTCATGGTGAATTTGTCCCTTTTCCGCACAATGCATGTGTGTAATCCCAGGCTAGCACACATATGGGACTTGTTCTGCTGGGTATTTGAACACCTGCCTGACAATTGTGGGCATTGTATGTGTAGGAACTCCACCCTATTCCTTCCATGAGAGACAACATCTTGGTGGCTGGTCCCGGCACCTGAACATTCCTATCAGTCCTGGGATGTGCGTGACAGTGTGTGTTCGCTTTGGCTCTCTTAGTTTAGTGGGCAGTGACATGAGTATACAGTCTTGTGGCATGATCTCAGTGTGTGTATTGTGCTGCATCTGCCAGGGGTGGGTATGCATGTGTTATTTGTCTTCACACCCACATGTGGTGTGTCATGCAGTGGGGGAAAGACATCCATCATCCTGGGAGTGGGACACTGCTGTCAGTGATGTGTTGTTATGGCACTATCATCATTGTCCAAAGTTAGGGATGCGTACATACACCCATGGAGTTGTGGTCATCTGATAATTATGTACACCCCCCCATGTCCCTGTCCACTGCTGGTATTCCTCTGCACCCACCCCCATGTCTCTGTCCACTGCTGGTATTCCTGTGCACCCACCCCCATGTCTCTGTCCACTGCTGGTATTCCTCTGCACCCACCCCCATGTCCCTGTCCACTGCTGGTATTCCTCTGTACCCACCCCATGTCTCTGTCCACTGCTGGGAGTCCTCTGCACCCACCCACCCACCCACGTGCGCCCTTGCTGTGGTACACTGCTGTCCTGGGCATACTCCACCCCCAATTTATAGCTGGTGTGCTACACCAAGCCGTACACCTACATCCGTGGCGTGTGTACGCCTTGTATCCATCATGTAATGGGACTGTAGGGGTACGTGTGGTACGGCCCGTACCCACGCTCTGGGGGGCGTGGGTATGGGCCGTACCACCATTGCAGTGGTGATGTAGGGGTACGCGTGGTACGGCCCGTACCAACGCTCTGATGGGGCGTGGGTATGGGCCGTACCACCATTGCAGTGGTGATGTAGGGGTACGCGTGGTACGGCCCGTACCAACGCTCTGATGGGGCATGGGTACGGGCCGTACCACGCGTACCCCAATGTCACCGCCACAATGGTGGTATGGCCCGTACCCACGCCCCCCAGAGCGTGGGTACGGGCCGTACCACCCTTGCAGTGGTGATGTAGGGATATGCGTGTACGGACCGAACCCACGCTCTGGGGGCGTGGGTACGGTCCGTACACGCGTACACCTACATCACCACTGCAATGGTGGTACGGCCCGTAACCACGCTCTGGGGGGCGTGGGTATGGGCCATACCACCATTGTGGCGGTGACATACTGGTACGCGTGGTACGGCCCGTACCCACGCTCTGGGGGGCGTGGGTACGGGCCGTAACACCATTGTGGCGGTGACGTAGGGGTACGCGTGGTACGGCCCGTACCCACGCTCTGGGGGGCGTGGGTACGGGCCGTATCACCATTGCAGTGGTGATGTAGGGGTACGCGTGTACGGACCATACCCACGCTCTGGGGGCGTACACCTACATCACCACTGCAATGGTGGTACGATCTGGGGGGCGTGGGTGCATCCCGTACCACCATTGTGGTGGTGACGGGTACGCGTCCACTTCCATTGTGGCGGGACGTGGAATTGGTGGACACGCCACCCTAAGTGACCAGACCATGGAGGTAATTAATGCGCAGGATATATTTGTTTTTGTTGGGGTGTGGGTTATGTTTCATGCCCCTTGCACCCCCCCCCTTTGCCAATGGGGGTTGCTCTGACATTCTGCGGCATCTGCGTCGGTTTCTGAACACGAGGTCGTAGGCTATGAGGGCCGGGATGACGCGTAGGTTGGGGTCCATCGCTGTCCGTCGCGTACCGGTGCTCCTTGTTCGCGTCGTCCTCAATTTCCCGACAGTTTTTGTCTCCCGTAAAAAATGCTACGTGCGGAGTGACGTAGGCACGAATCGTACTTGCTGGTCCGTAAAACGCTGCCTGACTCCGTCCGGACGTCGCGTATGCGCCGTCCAGATTCAGATTTGTATGTATTTTTTTGCCAGTCGGTCTTTTGTACGACTCATACGGAAATGGTATTTCTGTGCGAATCGTACTTGCGTGTTTGTAAGGTGTTTTTCCCGGGTACGAGTCGGACGGAGAAAACGCTCCTTACGACCATTTGTACCCGGGTTTTACAGGATCGGAATCGGCACCAAAATATGTGGAAAATGTGATTTTTAAAACTAAAATTGAGGTTTGCACGGAATTCAGGTCAGGAATATTTTTTGGAGGATACACGCAAGCCATAAATCCCTGTATTCGCCCAGATGTCTAGTTTTGAGACATGTTTAGTTTTAAACAATGTATAAATGTGCTAGGTTTCACTAGGTGCAAAATCCAAAGCTTGGCACTTGGAAAAATAAGGGTCAGTTTTCACTTTAAAAATGTGGTGTGTCTACATTGCATTTTGGGACATTTCCTGCTGCAGGCACTAGGCCTACACACACAAGTCAGCTACCATTTTTATCAGGAGAATTATGGAATACAGGGTGGGTAGAATTTTGTGGGCCAAGGCAGATTCAATAACTTTACATCCCAGTAGTAAGAGGAAAATGTGTTTAATTTTTTTTAAAGTTTAAGGTTTGCAAGGGATTCTGGGACATAGAACATGAAGAGAGACACAGAAGTGACCCCATACTGGATTTCACTTGGAGGCTCATTAGTATGTCGTAACGTTCGACACCGCCGAGCCTGCAGTGGCGACCACCACCACATCGTAACAACTTAAACCAACCGTCATATTACAATGGCGGGGGTTCCCAGCAGATGCAAAGTGCGTCTGCCGCTTTTGCGCCGTCAGGCAATCATTCCAAATGCCAACTGGGCATAATTGGCCCCTAATATGTTGGAGGTGCCTAGCAGGCACCACCATCCATATTAGGATGGTGTAATTAGAAGACCTATCCATGGCGGCTTCACCGCCATGAAAAGGCTGGCGGGAATTGCTTTGGGGGTCTAGGGGTTAGAGGGGTGGGGGGCTGCACTTGGGGGCTACCTATGGTACCACCCTCATTGTCAACTACAAGGTGGCAGGCACAAAGAGGTGCATGCTACGTTGTGCATGGCAATGCAAGACATGCCACTTTGGCTTTGCAGCGGGTGCTGCTTACAGGAGATGTGCAAAACACACTGCTTGTAAAAGCTATATTTTGTTTAAGAAATATTTGGCTTTCTTTTGTACCTATATTTATCTGTTTATATTTACCAAATGAATTGCGATAAACACAGTACACAATGAAACAAGTAGAAGATGCAGCTCAGTTTTTGGATCTGTGTTCCGCGGGTTCTTGGTGAACCTATAAGTCCTACATATCCCAAAAAAAGAAGGGTTAGGCGGATTCAAATATTTAGACAAATGTCCCCATTACTTAATTCATAATTTTGTCTACTTTTCAGAAATGTCTAGTTTTCGGGGCTCCATTTTTGTTTTGAAAACCCATTCCTACCAGAGAAAGATTTAAAAACTTCAAAGAAAATTTAAATTACTGTCGAAAGTTTACTTGCCCCTGAAATCAGAGATGATGAAGATTTTATCACCACAAGCACATTGTTGATGCCATTTACAGGAAACACAGCAGACCCTTTCGAATGTAGATATTTTTCATTTAAAAAGGCAAAAAATTTAAATATTTAGAAAATGTATGGGTACCTTCCAGGGGAATTAAAAAACCCTGCGTACCTTTCCAATACTGCGGTTGTTGGGAAAAAGTGGAAAAAATTAACATTGATACCTTATGTGGACAAAAAGTTACAAGGGCCTAAGTGCGAAATAACACAAAAATAAAAAAAAGAAGGATGAGCACAGGGTGGTGGGCAAAGGCACTATTATATTTATGTATAAATATATACATATTTGTAGAAAAAATTATGGCATTACTCATTCACGAATAAACTCCTTTTTTCAAAATCTAAAAATACTTTAAATAACAAAAATTTCGGAAAAATAAAGATGTTCAAATGCCTGATGCATATGCTACATATGAAAATATATTCAAAAGTATTGCCTAAAAAAGGAAAGGTTTTCGGTCAGGTAGGTAAAATAGCTGCAGCGCTTTAGGGGAGGCATAGACTTATGGCCAGGCACCAACAAGCAAAAGACGTAGGGGGAGCACATACCGATGGGGGAGCAGAGCTCGATAGCTTTATGCTATATTTGTAAGCTCCCCTCTGACGTAGGGGGAGCAAATCCCGATGGGGGAGCACTCCTCCTTAGAACACCGGCGAGCAACAGACAAGGCAACTCTAAATCAAGGGCCCCTCCACCTACAACACCAACAAGTATAGGGTTCAGCGAAACCGGAACAACAGAACCTCCACTCTTTGAAAACTTGGAAAAAGTAAGCTAAAAAATGAATGCCAAACAAAGAAGAGTAAAAAAACGCAAAGGCAGAAAACACAAAATTGACTCAACGCAAAGGTTTTTTGCACCTCTTTGGGAATACTCCAACTATGGAACAAGTCGCAGCTCATCTCGAGAGCGCTATGTGTCTCCCGGAAACTGAGGAAGCCATCAGCACATCTGAGACTCCTACCAAGGTAATGGGATGGGGTGCAACAGTAAAACCAAAACAAAAACCATGGAAACACATGGGATCCGCATACAAAAAGAGCCCGAAACAGGATTACAAAATTCAAGTCTCCAAATCGGTGAAGCCAGCAATATAACCCTCGAACCCAGCGCGAAACAGGCACAAAAAAGCCGCAGGCAGCCCGGCCCCAACCTCCGACAAATACAAAATCAAGAACATACTTGGGGTGTGCAGCCTGGGAATAACCCAGGACCAGAAAACGCAGAGATAGGCAAAGGGCGGCCAGAAAGCTATCCACCGATAATTACCTGGAAGGGCTCAATTATCTCCCCAATTTATAAGGCAGGAGACAAGGCTACCCCTCAAAACTATCGATTGGTGGCTTTAATCGACAACGAGGCAAAATATTTTGCAGGTACCCTTTTAGAAGAGCTGATGGCCTGGGCAACAGAGAGATCCTTAATCCTGGCCAACCAGACAGGCTTCGCCAAAGCAGTAGGCACAATGACTAATATTTTGAGTATGGGCATGCTAATAGACAAGGCAGAATCTAACAAAATGCCCATTCACTTCTGCTTCATTGACTACAAGGCCGCTTTTGACCACATAAACCAGAACGTCTTATGGTCTAAACTGAACGACTGGGGGATATCGAGACCCCTTTTGGACCTGCTAATTAACCTCCACACAGAGACCTGGGTACAGATAAAGGTGGGGGATGGATCCGTTTGTCCAGGCGCATACCGACCAACAAGGGCCTGAAACAAGGCTGCGTCCTGGCCCCCACCCTATTTAACCTGTTCCTAAGCGATCTTGTCCCCATTTTAAATGGTTGCAACTCCCACGCTCCCAAGCTAGGAGGACTGCAACTACCTTGTCTACTATATGCTGACAATATCGTCCTTATAAGCCATACCAAGGTAGGACTTCAGCACCTCCTGAATGCAACACAATGCTACTCAAATAAAAATGAGCTTACAATAAATCTTGAGAAAACCCAGACAATGACCATCAGCAAGAAAAAAAGGAAACTAACATCATGGTACTGGGACAAGACAAGAATTGGAGATACCCCGATATATAAATACTTAGGAGTGAAGATCGACAACGGTGGGCAGTTCTCTGCCCAGAGAACGAGTATACGAGGGAAAGGGTTATCTTTGGCAATCTCGCTGAAGTCTTTAAATCGCAAACTTTCTGGCCCCTCTCTTCTGCCCTTGACGCAAGTAATCCGCGCTAAACTTCTCCCAACAATTACCTACGGGAGTGAGGCACTTAGAGGAAGGGGCGCCAAGATCCTTGATAACACAATAACAGCTGCCTATAGAATCATCTTCAGCCTGCCTAAGCAAACCTCACCAGCTCAAATCAGGCTTGAATTCGGCATCGATCAACAGCTCCTGGCAAGGCAGGGAGCCTACATGATAGCCTGGGACAAAGTGAGGAAATCGAAACAAGGAACATTAAATGAATATTTGTGGATGGAGTTAGCACAATACCCGTCCTCAACAGCAGCTAAGTTCCTAGGGAAAAGCCTGACGAACACGGGATTAGAGCAGCTCTGGGATACCCCAGTAAATCATATAACATTAAAAAAATTGGTCAAGAAGTCGATCAAACAACTATCATGGGTCCAAGATAAGGCAGCCCTGTGAGAAGTTGGCCTGGTATATGATGCTCACTAGTTAAAGTGATCACCTTGTACTATGCCAAGCAACCCTTATGGTGTGGTTGTAAGTCAACCTTTTCGGACTAGCTGCCCTAGTGGTAGCGTAGGCTAAGCAGTCTTTGAGGCTAAACTCGTGAAGCGTGTTAAGCAAGCTGTTTTACCAAATGTAACCCCCTTTTATACCAATGAAAGGACACCACACAGATATATATTCAAAATATATATGTATTTATTTCTCAAAGTAACCCCTAGTCTCTTTATGAGCACAGGAGCACAAATCGTCAAACAAGATTACAGTAGAATACACAGAAGTTGCACTTTATATGGATAGGCCCTGGTGGCCGCTCAAACCATATACTAAAATAGTGGTATAAGTACCACGAACAGAAAAGGGAAAAGGCCTAGGGCCTCTAGAATCTCTGGGCCTACAAGGAGCTAACTTCAGTTAGTGACCAGGAGGTCCACGGGTGGCGTGTGCAGAGCAAATAGTCACACGAGTGCTCCCATAGGTTTCAATGGGTGCGTAAAAAGTACAAAGTTACTGCAAAGAGGATCTTCCGGATGGACTAGGAACTCAAGATTTGGAACACAGGCACTAGAGATTGTAGTATCCTCAGGTCATGTTATTATGTTCCCTTCATTCTGTACCTAGCTGCTCAGCCAGTGTCAGTGTTCCGCGTAGAATGTTAGTGTGGGTGGAATGCTTGGATACTGTGTGGGACTGAGACAGTTGGGAAGATGGGCTGAGCAGCTAGGAGGCTGCTCCTGGTGGGCTTTTGCTGGGGCCTATGTTGGGGCCTATTGTGCAGCCTGATCTGGGGCCTGTTCTGGGTTTACTACTTCTACACCTAAGATCTCAATAAACTTCATCTACTCCTACCTGGCCACGTCTACAGCGTCTACTTGTACATCCTGCACACGTGGGGCCAGCCCACTACATTTATGGCGACGATCTGGAGCAAATCTCACGCAAAAGGTAACATGAAGTTAACCAAGAATGAGGAGTGGACCAAGAGAACGTGTAGAAAAGAACCTTTGTCAAGTAAAATGAGAAAAAACGAAACAAGCATCAAGAAAAGAAAAGAAAAGAAAAGAAACAAGCGTAAAGAAATTTGAAGAAAAGGAAAGAAACCTGCTTAACCACGCAGCAGAAGTCAAAGAAATATGTCAAGCATGCCTGTCTGCCCCACCAGCGTCCACTACACCGGACAGCCCAGCCCAGGCGTGCTGTGTTTCCATCTTGTCATCTAAAACACGAGAAAATACGGTTACAAGCCTTCTTACAGCTTGATGAAGAAACCACACCACAAGAAATGTCTGCAGTGCAACAAAAACAACTAATCGGCCACAACCAATGTCTTTTGTGCAGCAAGAAAAAAGGTATCTGTGGCTGTTGGTGTTTTTGTCTCCTGTGCGAAGTTTGAAGCTTCTGTTTTAAAAAGACTGTCTTCTTTTAGTTCGTCATCCATCACATTATTCAGCTCAAGTCTTGCTTTCCTGTGGGTATGGATTGTGTATATTTTTTTTTTAAGAGCTCCTTATCTACTAGCGCTGCACCGGTGTGAGACTTACTTTTCCCGGTTTAATTTCCAATTACTTGCGTTTTAGTGATATCACCGAGTCTCCCTGCTTGCTTCTAGAGAAGAGACTGATATTGTAAGCAAAGTGCAGTTTTGACTACGATAAAATGAATGGTTTGTGTTCCCTATTACAAGGCCTGCAGTGACAGTTACGCTTTAATTCAAGTTCAAATTGTTGTTCGCGCACCTCACCTGGTCCGTTGTGTCGCGCGGAGCCACTCAAACTCTTCATGACGTCTTCGTTCCTTACTGAAGAGAGCTTTTCGTCTTGTCCGTCTTCAAAGCTGAATTAGGACGTTTTAAAGCAGGAGCGCGCCGTGAGCCACTCGGCGTGCGTCTCCTCAGCGTGCCGCCATTTTGGAGTTGGCGGATCAACATATACCGATCTTCTTCCATCCTCAGTGAAGCACGTTTCTACCAGCAAGTTGCCAACCACGTTTTGTTATCTGAATAAAGTTTTTTGTGAAATGAATGTCCTCAGCAAACTGGTGACGTGCGGATCTTTTCTCCTCGCAGTCTCGATGTTTGGGCAGTGAGTTTTTCTTTTGGTCACCGGACTTTTGCCTATGATATTTGCGCCCAATGGTCAATCTGCCAGGAATGGTTTATTTGACAGCTCTAGGTCGGGGCTGCGGTCTGAAGTTACTTTCATGTTGAACATTCCGAGCACACTTGGTTTTGCTGGAAGTTTGGGGGTGAGTCTATGTTTTCTGTTGGTACAGTTTTTGTCACGAAGTTTTGCTGGCACATTGTTTGGAGAGTCTTCAGTCCTCCTGCTGGGAACGCCGGTCTTTCATCAGTGCGATGACAGGCACACCATTGACTTTTTGGAATATGACGTTGTTGTACATGTTTAAAAGATTTAACGCAAAAATGTTTTTTTTTTTCACAAGAGAATGAATTTAACGCAAAATGTTTTTTTTTCACAGATGATCTTACAGTGTTTTGTATTTGATGTATGCCAACGTTGGTGTATCGCTTTGTAAATGTTCTTCTTTTGTTGGCATGGGAGTGGGTACTAGTCCCATGTCTTTTATTTACGCAGTCTCTCGTTTCAAATTTTGTATCCCTGCCTAAGGGATAGGGGTGGGTTTTTAGTCCCATGACCTTTATTTCAAATGTTTGATCCCTGCCTAAGGGATAGGAGTGGGTTTTAGTCCCATTTCCTCTTTAGATAGTTTTATCCCTGCTTAGGGATGGGAGTGGGTTTTTAGTCCCATCACCCCACGTTCACAGTAATTTATATGGGAATGGGTTTTAGCCCCATTTTTTTTAAAGGGGGTTTTAGTCCCACCTTTGAGTTTGGGTGTCAGTCCCATTTACTCTGTTATAGGGGGTTAGAGTCCCACCTATTTATAGGGGGTTAGAGTCCCACCTATGTCATTAGTAATGGGTACCAGTCCTATTTACTAAGTTTAAAGGGGGTTTTAGTCCCACCTTTACGTGTATGTTGGGTATCAGTCCTTTCATTTACGTTTTCGCTGTCTTCTGTGTGTGTAGCCATCTTTTGATGCCACACTGTGCTGCGTGACGGTTTTACATGCTTCACGTGTCAGTGGGTTTCAGTCCCATGTTATAGGGGGTTAGAGTCCCACCTATTTATAGGGGGTTAGAGTCCCACCTATGTCATTAGTAATGGGTACCAGTCCTATTTACTAAGTTTAAAGGGGGTTTTAGTCCCACCTTTACGTGTATGTTGGGTATCAGTCCTTTCATTTACGTTTTCGCTGTCTTCTGTGTGTGTAGCCATCTTTTGATGCCACACTGTGCTGCGTGACGGTTTTACATGCTTCACGTGTCAGTGGGTTTCAGTCCCATGTGACGTATTATTTACATTTGGGTGTTAGTCCCAAACACGTGGGTTTTAGTCCCATAGTGTCCCTTACATGAGAGGTGGCGTTTGGGTTGTCGTCACAGTCTTCTCACGTGAGAAGTACTTCCTTGGGTATTGTTCTACCCATAGACATTTATACCCGTAGGATTCTACTCTGGGTATCATATTCATTTGTCGTATGTGAGCTCTTATTTCACTTCTAAAAATGTTCTTTGTTCAGTATTAAGGGAAGGGAATGGTGTTAGTGTGTTGATCTATGCTTGCATCTTTCCTTTCTCCTTAGTGTGTCTGTTTTCCCTCTCGTGATGTATTTCTACATGCATTCCTGGGTTTATGGACTATTCATATCTTGTGTACATTTCTGTATTTATTTGTTTGCTTATTAGTAGTTTGGGTTTATTTTAGGTTTTGTTAATTTTCAGTGTAAAGGAAGAGGATGTGTAGTATCCTCAGGTCATGTTATTATGTTCCCTTCATTCTGTACCTAGCTGCTCAGCCAGTGTCAGTGTTCCGCGTAGAATGTTAGTGTGGGTGGAATGCTTGGATACTGTGTGGGACTGAGACAGTTGGGAAGATGGGCTGAGCAGCTAGGAGGCTGCTCCTGGTGGGCTTTTGCTGGGGCCTATGTTGGGGCCTATTGTGCAGCCTGATCTGGGGCCTGTTCTGGGTTTACTACTTCTACACCTAAGATCTCAATAAACTTCATCTACTCCTACCTGGCCACGTCTACAGCGTCTACTTGTACATCCTGCACACGTGGGGCCAGCCCACTACAGAGATGTAATACTACACTTGGGCACAGGTGTGCCAGCTTTACCTCACCCACAGGAAGCGGGTGCATAGGCCTCGAAGTGCGTCGGGTTTCTTCTATCTGTTCCGTGGAGCTTGAAGACAAAGATGCTGCAGGCGGTCGGTCCGGGAGAGATGCAGTGGATCCAAGAGTGGATCGGAGATGTTGAAGACCTGTAAGCAGAGGGGACAGTGTTCACAGTCACTAGCCAGTGACCAGCGTGGCACCAGGTGGGTACCAGGCAATGTCGGGTGCAAACAGGAAGAAAGGTGTAGCTTGTCTCTGCAGCCACGTGGTCCCTGGAGGTCGACGACGTCCAGGAGTCGGTTCACGAGCTGTCCCACGCAGGCTCTCGCTGTCGGCGGTGTCGGCGACTTGATCGAAGCAAACAACCCTTGGCAAAAGCAATTGTTGTAGGAGATGAAATAAGCTGATGGTTCTGACCAGCAAGGTCAGAAGGACTGCTCCTTTGGAGGGGAGCAAGGGCCAGTCTGGAGCAGCCAGACCAGCATTGTATTTTGTAAAGTTCGTCGCCAAGGTGGCTACTAGCCAGTGGGCCAGCAACCGGTTAGGCGCGTCGAGTGGCAAAATGCAGAAGGGCCCCACGCAGATCGTGGAGATGCTGGAGGGCTCACCTTTGGTGCAGATGCTGCTTGAGGGTTGGGCTTCTCAAATCCCAAAGCACAACTTGGAGGGAGCCTCGGTTGTTGCACTTGTCAGCTTGTCGTGGTCGTTTCAAGATGGCTGGCTCCACGTGTCTCGGTGCCTCCACGGGTCTCCTCTTTTCAGGGACTGTGGATCGGGCGGTGAGAGGTCTGGAGGTCCAGGTCTTGTCAGTCTCTGGGCTCGGGCTCCGGCGGGAGGCGGCGGCAAAGCGGACGTTGATTTGCTGGATGGTGCTTGCGTTAGCAAGGTGGTCACTCCCTGACCACAGGGGAGATTTCCTTCAGTCTTCTGTGCAGCAGAATGTCGAAGTTCCCGTCTTCTTCTTAGTTTCAAGTTGATTCCAGGATGTCTGAAGTCTTAGGACACAGCTCCTACCTTTAAGCGGATTCTAGGGGCCGGACTACCTGCTAGGTCCCTCCCTATGGGTGGGACCAGGAAGGGGTGTGGTTACACCCCCAATCCTTTGTCCAGCTCGCCCCAGGCCCGGGACTGGTGTGCCCCAGGACCGGTTTGAACTGGCATATGCATCGAGGCTCCTTGTGAGCCACAGGCGTGTCTGGTTTCTTTCAAGCCCTACCTGACCAATACACAAAATCCTGCCTGGGGTGGTGCATGCACCTCCCCTGGCAGGAAACCCTTTGTCCACACCTCCCAAGCTGGAAGGACTCCCAGCAGCAGGAGGGCAGACTTGTGTCTGTGGTGGCAGCATCCATTTTGTGGAGCTGAGGCTATGTCTGATCTTACCCGGGTTTCAGGTACTGTACATGTCGTGTCCCTCTAGAAGGGTGGAATGCTAACCCCGTCGCCAGAATTGGCGAGGGGTTAGTATTCCAATTCGTATGACACCTTACTCGACATGTTTTGATAAAGCCAAACCAAAGATAGCATTTAACCGCGAGGTTCATAATGCACTTAAGAGTATATGGTATGACGATATCTGGAAACAGTAGAAGGAAGTTGTTCCGACCACTGCAGACAGGCTCAGCTCATGCTAGAGCACCATCTCACATGGAACCAAGCACTCTGCCTTCAGGATTGTTAAGGCCTGCCATAGGAGTGACTTATAGGTTACCAGGTGTCCCATTTAAGGTTAGGTATAGGTATACTACACCTAAGTAAGAGGTGATTACACCAACTTACCCCAGCTGAGTGATCAGCCAGTTGTGTCAAATTGTTAGGCCAAGCCTGGGGTGGCATAATACATGCTTCAGCCCCTGGCAGGCCTTGGGTACACCAATGCCCTGGGTACCTAGTGTACACTGGTACAGGGGCTGACAGGGTGATCCAACCAATTGGGTATGTACCTAGGGTACATGGAGTCCATTTTAAAGAGAGAACAGCCAGGCTGAGATCCTGAATAGCAGGATCTCAGGCCAACTAAGTCGAAAAACCAGCTAGACACTAGGCAAAAATTTGGGGGTAACCATAGTCAGATATCCACCTTCCTACACAACCCCCCCCCAAACGAAGGGAGATAAGGCTGACCTTGACCAGGTAAGCCTATATTGCCCAAGTGGCCATATAAGGAGGAACCAGCACTGGCATGGTTACCCCCTGTCTCATGGTCCACTAAGCAATCCCTCACCCTAAGGGTATCAGAGGGTCTCCACCATAGGGAATCTCTACCTTTGGTGTGTCTTGGCAAAGTAAAAGGCTGGTGTTGAGATGAAGTACTGAAGTGAGTGTCCTCAAAGTGAGGCCTCACCTTCCTCCAATCCCCCTCCACCATGGATGCCTTTCTTTCCTTAACTGAGTTGCACTGTGCTCTCAGGGTCAGCCTCTGGCTACCTAAAGCTGGAGGCTGGGTCCCTTTTGTGGGCTTACTGGAGGGACAGGTCAGGTCTGGGGCCCTAAGGTCTCATGTTTGCCTGTACCCAACAGAATCCCTCTGGGGGAGGTCCCTAACTACCTGTAAAGGAGATCCCTCAGGAATGTTTTTACCCATCACCTGACTAGGGCTACTAGCCAGGCAATCCTCATTCTTTTGATGGGGGGTTCTTGTGGACAGGGGCCCTCTTGGGGTCCACTGGCCTCCCTGACCTCTGCAGCCCTGGGCTGACTGAGGCAGGGTAGAGAGAGGCAGGCTACCTGCACCAGACTGGGTCCCACCTTGGAAGGGGCCACTGACATCAGAGGCTCTGCCAGGCCAGGCCTGGCTACCTCTGGGGCAGTTCCTTCACAAGGGGTGAGGTCAGCTCCCTGAGGAGGCTGACTTTTTCCTAATGTCTGGGGAGAGGGAGACTTTTCTTCCTCCCCACTACTCTCTGTTTGTGTGGAGTGATCCATAGTTTCAGGCTTCACTACACCTATGTCAGTCTGAGTATAGGCTGAGACCATTACAGCCTTGCCAACCTTTTCAGGGGGGCACTCAGTTTGTGTTTGAGCTGTGACTGTCACAGCTCTGCCAGTCTCTACAGGGAAGTCTGTCTGTGCCTAGGCTGTGGCTACCACTGCCCTTCCAACCTTTCCAGGGAGGAAATCTATTTGGACAGGGGTTGTGAATGGCACAACCCCACTACCCTTTTGTGACAGGCCTACCATTTTAGAATGGGTGTCTTGTTCAACTCCAGCCCAAGCTGAGAGTTCTAAGTCATTCCCCAGTAAGCAGTCTACAGGCAAGGTTGGGGACACTGCCACCCTTTTAGGGCCAGTGACACCTCCCCAGTTGATACATACCTCTGCCATGGGATGACTGTTCTGTTTGCCATCAATGTTGGTCACCTGGTAGGAGAAACCAGGCAAAAGCTGCTCAGAGGGAACTAGCCAATGGGCCACCATTGTGATGCTAGCTCCAGTGTCTCTGTAGGCCTCAGCTTTTGTACCATTGATGTAGGGCTCCTGTCTGTACCTACCCAAAGTGTTGGGACAGGCAGTGAAGTTGGCAAACCCCATGCCACCATCACAGACAAGAGTATCTGCTGCAGGGGAATTGGCTAAGCCAGGGTCCCCCTGTGTTCCCCAAGTAAACCCACCCAAATTTTTGGGGGCACTCCCACCACCTGGGGGATTACTGCTGACAGTAATAGGTGGTGTGACAGGAGTAATTGGAGGAACAGTTTTGTTTGTAGCCCTTGGGCAGCTGCTGTCAGTTTTCCAATGCCCAGGAGTTTTACACTCATGGCAGTAAGGCTTTTTACCTGTGGTAGCGGAGGGAGCTTGGGACCCACCACCCTGTGTGGAGTTTTGGGGCCCTGAGGAAGATTTCTCTTTTGCCTTATCCCCTCCCTTCTCTTGAGGTTTGGTGGTATCTTTCTTTTGGTCACCACCCTGATTCTTAGGCCTGATCCTGGTCCTGACCCATTTATCTGCCCTCTTTCCCAATTCTTGGGGAGAGGTCAAATCTGAGTCTACCAGGTGTTGATGGAGGAGCTGGTTTTGACAGTTACTTAAAATCTGTTCTCTCATCATCAAATTGTACAATCCTGTATAATCAGATACCTTACTTCCCAGCAACCAACCCTCCAAAGCCTTAGTGGCACATTCAACATATTCAGACCAGTCCTGAGTCGGTGTCTTCTGGGTGTCTCTGAACATTAACCTGTACTGTTCAGTGGTTAAGCCTAACCCATCAACTAGGACACTCTTCAGGGCTCTGTAATTTCTGACATCCTCCTCCCTAACAGTGAGGAGTCTGTCTCTGCCTCTTCCTTCAAAGGAGAGCCAGAGGATTGCTGCCCACTGGTCTTCAGGAACCTGCTGTACTTTGCAGGCTCTCTCAAGAGCAGTTATCCATTTGTGGATATCATCCCCACTTTTGTAGGGGGGCACAACCTTAGACAGGTTCCTATTATCAAAGACCCTATCTTTGTCCTTAGGGACAATGCTGCCACCAGTGGGTATAGACCCACTCTCTCTAGGTTGCCTAGCCTTCCTCAGTTTTTCTTCCATCAGGGCTACTTCTAGCTCCTGCTTCCTGATCCTCAGCTGGGCTTCCTGCATTCTGGCCTCATGTTCCCTCCTCTGAGGGGTGGTCATCCTTTTCCTGGAGTGACCTTGAGAGCCTCTAGAGCCATGAGAAGCATTGGAGTCACCTGAGCGATTCCTTTGCCTCCCAAGCCCTGTGTTAAGTCCACTGGGGAGATCCAATGGGGTAAACCCACTGTCAGTCCCCAATAGCCTTAGTTTAGCTGGGCCAAGTATAACACTTGGCACTGGGCTAGTTCTCCCTTCATCATCACTACTTTCTGTATCAGCACCTTTATCACTCTCATCCTCTGTGGTATTATTGCCATCTAAGGGGTGACTATTGGAACTGGGTACCTCTGTAGCATCTTCAGAAGGGGGGCCTCCTGTTCCTGACCCTAAGGGGGCTGTGAGAAGTTGGCCTGGTATATGCTGTTCACTAGTTCTAGTGACCACCTTGTACCATGCCAAGCAACCCTTATGGTGTGGTTGTAAGTCAACCTTTTTGGACTAGCTGCCCTAGTGGTAGCGTAGGCTAAGCAGTCTTTGAGGCTAAACTCGTGATGCGTGTTAAGCAAGCTGTTTTACCAATAGTAACCCCCTTTTATACCAATGAAAGGACACCACACAGATATATATTCAAAATATATATGTATTTATTTCTCAAAGTAACCCCTAGTCTCTTTATGAGCACAGGAGCACAAATCGTCAAACAAGATTATCACAGAATACACAGAAGTTGCACTTTATATGGATAGGCCCTGGTGGCCACTCGAACCATATACTAAAATAGTGGTATAAGTACCACGAACAGAAAAGGGAAAAGGCCTAGGGCCTCTAGAATCGCTGGGCCTACAAGGAGCTAACGTCAGTTAGTGACCAGGAGGTCCACGGGTGGCGTGTGCAGAGCAAATAGTCACACGCGGGCTCCCATAGGTTTCAATGGGTGCGTAAAAAGTACAAAGTTACTGCAAAAGGAATCTTCCGGATGACCTAGGAACTTAAGATTTGGAACACAGGCACTAGAGATGTATTACTACACATGGGCACAGGTGTGCCAGCTTTACCTCACCCACAGGAAGCGGGTGCATAGGCCTCGAAGTGCGTCGGGTTTCTTCTATCTGTTCCGTGGGGCCTGTAGACAAAAGTGCTGCAGGCGGTCGGTCGGGAAGAGATGCAGTGGATCCAAGAGTGGATCGGAGATGTTGAAGACCTGTAAGCAGAGGGGACAGTGTTCACAGTCACTAGCCAGTGACCAGCGTGGCACCAGGTGGGTACCAGGCGATGTCGGGTGCAAACAGGAAGGAAGGTGTAGCTTGACTCTGCAGCCACGTGGTCCCTGAAGGTCGACGACGTCCAGGAGTCGAGTCACGAGCTGTCCCACGCAGGCTCTCGCTGTCGGCGGTGTCGGCGACTTGATCGAAGCAAACAAGCCTTGGCAAAAGCAATTGTTGTAGGCAAGGAGTTTAAGCTGTTGGTTCTGACCAGCAAGGTCAGAGGGATTGCTCCTTTGGAGGGGAGCAAGGGCCAGTCTGGAGCAACCAGACCAGCGGTGTTTGTCGTAGATTTCGTCGCCAAGATGGCCACTAGCCAGCGGGCCAGCAACCGGTTAGGCGCGTCGAGTGGCAAAATGCAGAAGGGCCCCACGCAGATCGTGGAGATGCTGGAGGGCTCACCTTTGGTGCAGATGCTGCTCGAGGATTGGGCTTCTCAGGACCCAAAGCACAACTTGGAGGGAGCCTCGGTTGTTGCACTGGTCAGCTTGTCGTAGTCGTTCCAAGATGGCTGGCTCCACGTGTCTCGGTGCCTCCACGGGTCTCCTCTTTTCAGGGACTGTGGATCGGGCGGTGAGAGGTCTGGAGGTCCAGGTCTTGTCAGTCTCTGGGCTCGGGCTCCGGCGGGAGGCGGCGGCAAAGCAGACGGTGATTCGCTGGATGGTGCTTGCGTTAGCAAGGTGGTCACTCCCTGACCACAGGGGAGATTTTCTTCAGTCTTCTGTGCAGCAGAATGTCGAAGTTCCCGTCTTCTTCTTAGTTGCAAGTTGATTCCAGGATGTCTGAAGTCTTAGGACACAGCTCCTACCTTTAAACGGATTCTAGGGGCCGGACTACCTGCTAGGTCCCTCCCTAAGGGTGGGACCAGGAAGGGGGGTGGTTACACCCCCAATCCTTTGTCCAGCTCGCCCCAGGCCCGGGACTGGTGTGCCCCAGGACCGGTTTGAACTGGCATATGCACCGAGGCTCCTTGTGAGCCACAGGCATGTCTGGTTTCTTTCAAGCCCTACCTGACCAATACACAAAATCCTGTCTGGGGTGGTGCACGCACCTCCCCTGGCAGGAAACCCTTTGTCCACACCTCCCAAGCTGGAAGGACTCCCAGCAGCAGGAGGGCAGACTTGTGTCTGTGGTGGCAGCATCCATTTTGTGGAGCTGAGGCTATGTCTGATTTTACCCGGGTTTCAGGCACTGTACATGTCGTGTCCCTCTAGAAGGGTGGAATGCTAACCCCGTCGCCAGAATTGGCGAGGGGTTAGTATTCCAATTCGTATGACACCTTACTCGACATGTTTTGATAAAGCCAAACCAAAGATAGCATTTAACCGCGAGGTTCATAATGCACTTAAGAGTATATGGTATGACGATATCTGGAAACAGTAGAAGGAAGTTGTTCCGACCACTGCAGACAGGCTCAGCTCATGCCAGAGCACCATCTCACATGGAACCAAGCACTCTGCCTTCAGGATTGTTAAGGCCTGCCATAGGAGTGACTTATAGGTTACCAGGTGTCCCATTTAAGTTTAGGTATAGGTATACTACACCTAAGTAAGAGGTGATTACACCAACTTACCCCAGCTGAGTGATCAGCCAGTTGTGTCAGATTGTTAGGCCAAGCCTGGGGTGGCATAATACATGCTTCAGCCCCTGGCAGGCCTTGGATACACCAATGCCCTGGGTACCTAGTGTACACTGGTACAGGGGCTGACAGGGTGATCCAACCAATTGGGTATGTACCTAGGGTACATGGAGTCCATTTTACAGAGAGAGCAGATAGCCTGAGAGCCTGAATGGCAGGATCTCAGGCCAACTAAGTCGAAAAACCAGCTAGACACTAGGCAAAAATTTGGGGGTAACCATAGTCAGATATCCACCTTCCTACACAACCCCCCCCCAAACGAAGGGAGATAAGGCTGACCTTGACCAGGTAAGCCTATATTGCCCAAGTGGCCATATAAGGAGGAACCAGCACTGGCATGGTTACCCCCTGTCTCATGGTCCACTAAGCAATCCCTCACCCTAAGGGTATCAGAGGGTCTCCACCATAGGGAATCTCTACCTGTGGTGTGTCTTGGCAAAGTAAAAGGCTGGTGTTGAGATGGAGTACTGAAGTGAGTGTCCTCAAAGTGAGGCCTCAGCTTCCTCCAATCATCCTCCACCATGGATGCCTTTCTTTCTTTAACTGAGTTGCACTGTGCTCTCAGGGTCAGCCTCTGGCTACCTAAAGCTGGAGGCTGGGTCCCTTTTGTGGGCTTACTGGAGGGACAGGTCAGGTTTGGGGCCCTAAGGTCCCATGTTTGCCTGTGCCCAACAGAATCCCCCTGGGGGAGGTCCCTAACTACCTGTAAAGGAGATCCCTCAGGAATGTTTTTACCCATCACCTGACTAGGGCTACTAGCCAGGCAATCCTCATTCTTTTGATGGGGGGGTTCTTGTGGACAGGGGCCCTCTGGGGGTCCACTGGCCTCCCTGACCTCTGCAGCCCTGGGCTGACTGAGGCAGGGTAGAGAGAGGCAGGCTACCTGCACCAGACTGGATCCCACCTTGGAAGGGGCCACTGACATCAGAGGCTCTGCCAGGCCAGGCCTGGCTACCTCTGGGGCAGTTCCTTCACAAGGGGTGAGGTCAGATCCCTGAGGAGGCTGACCTTTTCCTAATGTCTGGGGAGAGGGAGACTTTTCTTCCTCCCCACTACTCTCAGTTTGTGTGGAGTGATCCATTGTTTCAGGCTTCACTACACCTATGTCAGTCTGAGTATAGGCTGAGACCATTACAGCCTTGCCAACCTTTTCAGGGGGGCACTCAGTTTGTGTTTGAGCTGTGACTGTCACAGCTCTGCCAGTCCCTACAGGGAAGTCTGTCTGTGCCTGGGCTGTGGCTACCACTGCCCTTCCAACCTTTTCAGGGAGGAAATCTATTTGGACAGGGGTTGTGAATGGCACAACCCCCCTACCCTTTTGTGAAAGGCCTACCATTTTAGAATGGGTGTCTTGTTCAACTCCAGCCCAAGCTGAGAGTTCTAAGTCATTCCCCAGTAAGCAGTCTACAGGCAAGGTTGGGGACACTGCTACCCTTTTAGGGCCAGTGACCCCTCCCCAGCTGAGACATACCTCTGCCATGGGATGACTGTTCTGTTTGCCATCAATGTTAGTCACCTGGTAGGAGAAACCGGGCAAAAGCTGCTCAGAGGGAACTAGCCAATGGGCCACCATTGTGATGCTAGCCCCAGTGTCTCTGTAGGCCTCAGCTTTTGTACCATTGATGTAGGGCTCCTGTCTGTACCTACCCAAAGTGTTGGGACAGGCAGTGAAGTTGGCAAACCCCATGCCACCATCACAGACAAGAGTGGTTGCTGTAGGGGAATTGGCTAAGCCAGGGTCCCCCTGTGTTCCCCAAGTAAACCCACCCAGATTTCTGGGGGCACTCCCACCACCTGGGGGATTACTGCTGACAGTAATAGGTGGTGTGACAGGAGTAATTGGAGGAACAGTTTTGTTTTTAGCCCTTGGGCAACCGCTGTCAGTTTTCCAATGCCCAGGAGTTTTACACTCATGGCAGTAGGGCTTTTTAGCTGTGGTAGAGGAGGGAGCTTGGGACCCACCACCCTGTGTGGAGTTTTGGGGCCCTGAGGAAGGTTTCTCTTTTTCTTTATCCCCACCCTTCTCTTGAGGCTTGGTGGTATCTTTCTTTTGGTCACCACCCTGGTTTTTAGGCCTGATCCTGGTCCTGACCCATTTATCTGCCCTCTTTCCCAATTCTTGGGGAGAGGTCAAATCTGAGTCTACCAGGTGTTGATGGAGAAGCTGGTTTTGACAATTACTTAAAATCTGCTCTCTCATCATCAAATTGTACAATCCTGTATAATCAGACACCTTACTTCCCAGCAACCAACCCTCCAAAGCCTTAGTGGCACATTCCACATATTCAGACCAGTCCTGAGTCTGTGTCTTCTGGGTGTCTCTGAACATTAACCTGTACTGTTCAGTGGTTAAGCCTAACCCATCAACTAGGACACTCTTCAGGACTCTGTAATTTCTGACATCCTCTTCTCTAACAGTGAGGAGTCTATCTCTGCCTCTCCCCTCAAAGGAGAGCCATAAGATTGCTGCCCACTGGTCTTCAGGAACCTGCTGCACTTTGCAGGCTCTCTCAAGAGCAGTCATCCATTTGTGGATGTCATCCCCACTTTTGTAGGGGGGCACAATCTTGGACAGGTTCCTATTGTCAAAGACCCTATCTTTGTCCCTAGGGACATTGCTGCCACCAGTGGGTATAGACCCACTCTCTCTATGCTGCCTAGCCTTGCTCAGTTTTTCTTCCATCAGGGCTACTTCTAGCTCCTGCTTCCTGATCCTCAGCTGGGCTTCCTGCATTCTGGCCTCATGTTCCCTCCTCTGAGGGGTGGCCAGTCTCCTTCTGGAGTGACCTTGAGAGCCTCTAGAGCCATGGGAAGCATTGGAGTCACCTGAGCGATTCCTTTGCCTTCCAAGCCCTGTGTTAAGTCCACTGGGGAGATCCAATGGGGTGAACCCACTGTCAGTCCCCAATAGCCTTAGTTTAGCTGGGCCAAGTATAACACTTGGCACTGGGCTAGTTCTCCCTTCATCCCCACTCACATCTGTATCCCCATCACTTTCTTCCTCTGTGGTAGGCATCCCATCTAAGGGGTGACTATTGAAAGGGGGTACCTCTGTGGCATCTTCAGAAGGGGGGCCTCCTGTTCCTGACCCTAAGGGGGCTAACTGGGAAGCTTTCCTGAGTTCTCTCTGATTCTCATCATTCTGTAAGAGCTCTCTGAGCTCAGCAGAGTTTGGGTTCTTGGGCTGTTTAAGGCCTCTAAGAGTTGCCAAATGCCTGAGCTCATTCTGATTAAGGGTAGCAAAGCTGGTTGGTGCCCTCTGGGGGTCACTCTCAACAGAGATGGGTACAGTGGACCCCTCTGCCCCGGCCATTGCTCTTAAGTGTGGGTGGATGTGTTGCAATCTACCTACACTTGGGTTTACCTACTAAACCTATCTAGTAGTTGTAGTCAGGGTGTGCTACTCCCTTTGCTCTACAACAACTAAGTTCAGTAGAACTTAAGTATATCTAATCTTGTTTTATATGTACCTACAGGTACCTATGTGATCTTTCAATTGGTAACCAAGAGATTACAATGGTAAAACACAGCAAGCTCAAATCCAACCGCTGCTCACCAATGTGAGAAGTTGGCCTGGTATATGCTGTTCACTAGTTCTAGTGACCACCTTGTACCATGCCAAGCAACCCTTATGGTGTGGTTGTAAGTCAACCTTTTTGGACTAGCTGCCCTAGTGGTAGCGTAGGCTAAGCAGTCTTTGAGGCTAAACTCGTGATGCGTGTTAAGCAAGCTGTTTTACCAATAGTAACCCCCTTTTATACCAATGAAAGGACACCACACAGATATATATTCAAAATATATATGTATTTATTTCTCAAAGTAACCCCTAGTCTCTTTATGAGCACAGGAGCACAAATCGTCAAACAAGATTATCACAGAATACACAGAAGTTGCACTTTATATGGATAGGCCCTGGTGGCCACTCGAACCATATACTAAAATAGTGGTATAAGTACCACGAACAGAAAAGGGAAAAGGCCTAGGGCCTCTAGAATCGCTGGGCCTACAAGGAGCTAACGTCAGTTAGTGACCAGGAGGTCCACGGGTGGCGTGTGCAGAGCAAATAGTCACACGCGGGCTCCCATAGGTTTCAATGGGTGCGTAAAAAGTACAAAGTTACTGCAAAAGGAATCTTCCGGATGACCTAGGAACTTAAGATTTGGAACACAGGCACTAGAGATGTATTACTACACATGGGCACAGGTGTGCCAGCTTTACCTCACCCACAGGAAGCGGGTGCATAGGCCTCGAAGTGCGTCGGGTTTCTTCTATCTGTTCCGTGGGGCCTGTAGACAAAAGTGCTGCAGGCGGTCGGTCGGGAAGAGATGCAGTGGATCCAAGAGTGGATCGGAGATGTTGAAGACCTGTAAGCAGAGGGGACAGTGTTCACAGTCACTAGCCAGTGACCAGCGTGGCACCAGGTGGGTACCAGGCGATGTCGGGTGCAAACAGGAAGGAAGGTGTAGCTTGACTCTGCAGCCACGTGGTCCCTGAAGGTCGACGACGTCCAGGAGTCGAGTCACGAGCTGTCCCACGCAGGCTCTCGCTGTCGGCGGTGTCGGCGACTTGATCGAAGCAAACAAGCCTTGGCAAAAGCAATTGTTGTAGGCAAGGAGTTTAAGCTGTTGGTTCTGACCAGCAAGGTCAGAGGGATTGCTCCTTTGGAGGGGAGCAAGGGCCAGTCTGGAGCAACCAGACCAGCGGTGTTTGTCGTAGATTTCGTCGCCAAGATGGCCACTAGCCAGCGGGCCAGCAACCGGTTAGGCGCGTCGAGTGGCAAAATGCAGAAGGGCCCCACGCAGATCGTGGAGATGCTGGAGGGCTCACCTTTGGTGCAGATGCTGCTCGAGGATTGGGCTTCTCAGGACCCAAAGCACAACTTGGAGGGAGCCTCGGTTGTTGCACTGGTCAGCTTGTCGTAGTCGTTCCAAGATGGCTGGCTCCACGTGTCTCGGTGCCTCCACGGGTCTCCTCTTTTCAGGGACTGTGGATCGGGCGGTGAGAGGTCTGGAGGTCCAGGTCTTGTCAGTCTCTGGGCTCGGGCTCCGGCGGGAGGCGGCGGCAAAGCAGACGGTGATTCGCTGGATGGTGCTTGCGTTAGCAAGGTGGTCACTCCCTGACCACAGGGGAGATTTTCTTCAGTCTTCTGTGCAGCAGAATGTCGAAGTTCCCGTCTTCTTCTTAGTTGCAAGTTGATTCCAGGATGTCTGAAGTCTTAGGACACAGCTCCTACCTTTAAACGGATTCTAGGGGCCGGACTACCTGCTAGGTCCCTCCCTAAGGGTGGGACCAGGAAGGGGGGTGGTTACACCCCCAATCCTTTGTCCAGCTCGCCCCAGGCCCGGGACTGGTGTGCCCCAGGACCGGTTTGAACTGGCATATGCACCGAGGCTCCTTGTGAGCCACAGGCATGTCTGGTTTCTTTCAAGCCCTACCTGACCAATACACAAAATCCTGTCTGGGGTGGTGCACGCACCTCCCCTGGCAGGAAACCCTTTGTCCACACCTCCCAAGCTGGAAGGACTCCCAGCAGCAGGAGGGCAGACTTGTGTCTGTGGTGGCAGCATCCATTTTGTGGAGCTGAGGCTATGTCTGATTTTACCCGGGTTTCAGGCACTGTACATGTCGTGTCCCTCTAGAAGGGTGGAATGCTAACCCCGTCGCCAGAATTGGCGAGGGGTTAGTATTCCAATTCGTATGACACCTTACTCGACATGTTTTGATAAAGCCAAACCAAAGATAGCATTTAACCGCGAGGTTCATAATGCACT
The DNA here is from genome assembly GCF_964204655.1 of Triturus cristatus. Classification (NCBI taxonomy): domain Eukaryota; kingdom Metazoa; phylum Chordata; class Amphibia; order Caudata; family Salamandridae; genus Triturus; species Triturus cristatus. The sequence continues at coordinate 945,105,762 of NC_140579.1, forward strand.
TAAGAGTATATGGTATGACGATATCTGGAAACAGTAGAAGGAAGTTGTTCCGACCACTGCAGACAGGCTCAGCTCATGCCAGAGCACCATCTCACATGGAACCAAGCACTCTGCCTTCAGGATTGTTAAGGCCTGCCATAGGAGTGACTTATAGGTTACCAGGTGTCCCATTTAAGTTTAGGTATAGGTATACTACACCTAAGTAAGAGGTGATTACACCAACTTACCCCAGCTGAGTGATCAGCCAGTTGTGTCAGATTGTTAGGCCAAGCCTGGGGTGGCATAATACATGCTTCAGCCCCTGGCAGGCCTTGGATACACCAATGCCCTGGGTACCTAGTGTACACTGGTACAGGGGCTGACAGGGTGATCCAACCAATTGGGTATGTACCTAGGGTACATGGAGTCCATTTTACAGAGAGAGCAGATAGCCTGAGAGCCTGAATGGCAGGATCTCAGGCCAACTAAGTCGAAAAACCAGCTAGACACTAGGCAAAAATTTGGGGGTAACCATAGTCAGATATCCACCTTCCTACAGGGGCTAACTGGGAAGCTTTCTTGAGCTCTCTCTGATTCTCATCATTTTGCAAGAGTTCTCTGAGCTCAGCAGAGGTAGGGTTCTTGGGCTGTTTAAGGCCTCTAAGAGTTGCCAAATGCCTGAGCTCATTCTGATTAAGGGTAGCAAAGATGGATAGTGCCCTCTGGGGGTCACTCTCAACAGAGATGGGTACAGTGGACCCCTCTGCCCCAGCCATTGCTCTTAAGTGTGGGTGGATGTGTTGCAATCTACCTACACTTGGGTTTACCTACTAAACCTATCTAGTAGTTGTAGTCAGGGTGTGCTACTCCCTTTGCTCTACAACAACTAAGTTCAGTAGAACTTATGTATATCTAATCTTGTTTTATATGTACCTACAGGTACCTATGTGATCTTTCAATTGGTAACCAAGAGATTACAATGGTAAAACACAGCAAGCTCAAATCCAACCGCTGCTCACCAATGTGAGAAGTTGGCCTGGTATATGATGCTCACTAGTTAAAGTGATCACCTTGTACCATGCCAAGCAACCCTTATGGTGTGGTTGTAAGTCAACCTTTTTGGACTAGCTGCCCTAGTGGTAGCGTAGGCTAAGCAGTCTTTGAGGCTAAACTCGTGAAGCGTGTTAAGCCAGCTGTTTTACCAAATGCAACCCCCTTTTATACCAATGAAAGGACACCACACAGATATATATTCAAAATATATATGTATTTATTTCTCAAAGTAACTCCTAGTCTCTTTATGAGCACAGGAGCACAAATCGTCAAACAAGATTACAGTAGAATACACAGAAGTTGCACTTTATATGGATAGGCCCTGGTGGCCGCTCAAACCATATACTAAAATAGTGGTATAAGTACCACGAACAGAAAAGGGAAAAGGCCTAGGGCCTCTAGAATTGCTGGGCCTACAAGGAGCTAACTTCAGTTAGTGACCAGGAGGTCCACGGGTGGCGTGTGCAGAGCAAATAGTCACACGCGTGCTCCCATAGGTTTCAATGGGTGCGTAAAAAGTACAAAGTTACTGCAAAGAGGATCTTCCGGATGGACTAGGAACTCAAGATTTGGAACACAGGCACTAGAGATGTAATACTACACTTGGGCACAGGTGTGCCAGCTTTACCTCACCCACAGGAAGCGGGTGCATAGGCCTCGAAGTGCGTCGGGTTTCTTCTATCTGTTCCGTGGAGCTTGAAGACAAAGATGCTGCAGGCGGTCGGTCCGGGAGAGATGCAGTGGATCCAAGAGTGGATCGGAGATGTTGAAGACCTGTAAGCAGACGGGACAGTGTTCACAGTCACTAGCCAGTGACCAGCGTGGCACCAGGTGGGTACCAGGCAATGTCGGGTGCAAACAGGAAGAAAGGTGCAGCTTGTCTCTGCAGCCACGTGATCCCTGGAGGTCGACGACGTCCAGGAGTCGGTTCACGAGCTGTCCCAGGCAGGCTCTCGCTGTCGGCGGTGTCGGCGACTTGATCGAAGCAAACAAGCCTTGGCAAAAGCAATTGTTGTAAGAGATGAAATAAGCTGATGGTTCTGACCAGCAAGGTCAGAAGGACTGCTCCTTTGGAGGGGAGCAAGGGCCAGTCTGGAGCAACCAGACCAGTGGTGTATTTTGTAAAGTTCATCGCCAAGGTGGCTACTAGCCAGCGGGCCAGCAACCGGTTAGGCGCGTCGAGTGGCAAAATGCAGAAGGGCCCCACGCAGATCGTGGAGATGCTGGAGGGCTCACCTTTGGTGCAGATGCTGCTCGAGGGTTGGGCTTCTCAGATCCCAAAGCACAACTTGGAGGGAGCCTCGGTTGTTGCACTTGTCAGCTTGTCGTGGTCGTTTCAAGATGGCTGGCTCCACGTGTCTCGGTGCCTCCACGGGTCTCCTCTTTTCAGGGACTGTGGATCGGGCGGTGAGAGGTCTGGAGGTCCAGGTCTTGTCAGTCTCTGGGCTCGGGCTCCGGCGGGAGGCGGCGGCAAAGCGGACGTTGATTTGCTGGATGGTGCTTGCGTTAGCAAGGTGATCACTCCCTGACCACAGGGGAGATTTCCTTCAGTCTTCTGTGCAGCAGAATGTTGAAGTTCCCGTCTTCTTCTTAGTTTCAAGTTGATTCCAGGATGTCTGAAGTCTTAGGACACAGCTCCTACCTTTAAGCGGATTCTAGGGGCCGGACTACCTGCTAGGTCCCTCCCTATGGGTGGGACCAGGAAGGGGGGTGGTTACACCCCCAATCCTTTGTCCAGCTCGCCCCAGGCCCGGGACTGGTGTGCCCCAGGACCGGTTTGAACTGGCATATGCACCGAGGCTCCTTGTGAGCCACAGGCGTGTCTGGTTTCTTTCAAGCCCTACCTGACCAATACACAAAATCCTGTCTGGGGTGGTGCATGCACCTCCCCTGGCAGGAAACCCTTTGTCCACACCTCCCAAGCTGGAAGGACTCCCAGCAGCAGGAGGGCAGACTTGTGTCTGTGGTGGCAGCATCCATTTTGTGGAGCTGAGGCTATGTCTGATTTTACCCGGGTTTCAGGTACTGTACATGTCGTGTCCCTCTAGAAGGGTGGAATGCTAACCCCGTCGCCAGAATTGGCGAGGGGTTAGTATTCCAATTCGTATGACACCTTACTCGACATGTTTTGATAAAGCCAAACCAAAGATAGCATTTAACCGCGAGGTTCATAATGCACTTAAGAGTATATGGTATGACGATATCTGGAAACAGTAGAAGGAAGTTGTTCCGACCACTGCAGACAGGCTCAGCTCATGCTAGAGCACCATCTCACATGGAACCAAGCACTCTGCCTTCAGGATTGTTAAGGCCTGCCATAGGAGTGACTTATAGGTTACCAGGTGTCCCATTTAAGGTTAGGTATAGGTATACTACACCTAAGTAAGAGGTGATTACACCAACTTACCCCAGCTGAGTGATCAGCCAGTTGTGTCAAATTGTTAGGCCAAGCCTGGGGTGGCATAATACATGCTTCAGCCCCTGGCAGGCCTTGGGTACACCAATGCCCTGGGTACCTAGTGTACACTGGTACAGGGGCTGACAGGGTGATCCAACCAATTGGGTATGTACCTAGGGTACATGGAGTCCATTTTAAAGAGAGAACAGCCAGGCTGAGATCCTGAATAGCAGGATCTCAGGCCAACTAAGTCGAAAAACCAGCTAGACACTAGGCAAAAATTTGGGGGTAACCATAGTCAGATATCCACCTTCCTACAAGCCCTCTCTAAAGGAACGCATGGCTGGGTGACCCTAAATTCGTATACAACGAAGGCACCACAGAGCTACTTTGGCGAGGGATACTCCAAATCCGTCAAAATGTGCTTCTTAAAGCACAGGCTGGGCCTGTTACCCTGTATTCAAAACCTTCCAAACTGGATTAAAATAAAAGCTGATCCCCTTTGTCGGCTATGTGGCTTGGGGCAAGAGGATATGTTGCACCTGATATGTTCTTGCGAGAAATTACGCGATGAACGGAAACACTTGTTGATACACCACTTCAAACAGCAAGGGATCCGCACACGAAGGAAGGCAGTTCTCGCTTGTTTTTCTCCCCATGACTCTCGCTTGAACTGCAGCTTCGTAAAATTTATGAAGGCAGTGGGAAAAAAGATGCCAAAAATCAATCTATAACGGTCCCTGTATTATCGATTTGATATTGCTTTGTCGATTGACATTACTGACCCCATGAGCTCATGAGGATATTGGGAAAGAAGAAATATCTTACAAACACAAACTTGAACTATGCTTGTAAAAACTTTATTGCTCATGAAGTTGTCGCTCGTACATTCGAACTTAGGAAATGTGAATGTTTTGTTTTGATTTTATTAGAATTGTACTTTTATTACTCTCTGCTCTTAATCTATTTTGTATAGCAATGGTTTTAAGTAACTATGCTAAATAAATTACTTACTTACTTACATGCGGCATAAGGCATATTTGAGTAAAGAGCTCAACATTAAACCAGTTGCATAGGCGTATCTTCAGCAGCAGGTTAAAAGTGGATCTTTGGTCATGACCACACAATACAACTGGGGGGGGTACAAGATTAAACAGGGGGAGAAAAACTGTCAATATGGGGGAAGGGGGAGGAGGAGAAACAAGACCATAGCAGAATCGATTGTCATGTGTGATGTCTAGGGAGAGGAGGGTCCCTCGTCAGGTCTGCGTGGTGAGGAGCCTGATCGAGGAGTCCCTTGAGTGTATGGCAAGAGAGCGTCCTCAAAAAGCTGAAGGACTCGCAGCTGTGGGGGGTGTAGCAGGAGTGTTCTAGTTTGGAGAAGTGATGGATGAGCGGCTGTCAGATGTTAGTGAATTTGGTGTCCATATTGGCAAGGCGGGCCGTCAGCAGTTCCATTGCCATGACATGCCAAAGGCGCAGGAACCATGCCGAAATAGGTGGGGCAGAGGGTTTCTTCCAATGAAGAGCAATGGTTTGTCTTGCTGCCCCCAGCATCTGTGCGATGAGAAGCCAGTCAGAGTGAGTCATGGAAGCGAGCCAAAATGGCCTGATGCCCAACAGGGTCACTGTGGGGGAGTTTGGTATGGGGAAGCCCACAGTATCCTTGATGTGGCTAAAGACCTCCTTTCCGAACATTGTCAGGTTTGGACAGGTGCACCAGATGTGAATGAAGTCCCCCACAGCTGTCTGGCATTGCCAACAAAGAGGGCAGAGAGTCAGGAGCATTCTCTGCAAGTGCACAGGAGTATAATACCAATGCGTCATCAGTTTATAAGCTGATTCACGTTGGAGGATGCTCTTGTAGATTTTGGGGATATCACTCCAAAGTTGTTCCCAGCTTTCTGGAGTTACCTCCTCCACCATGTCCACTAGCCCATTGCCTCTGGTATGTGTGGGGTTGAGTGGGGGACGAGTGCTGTAGTACCTTATATGTGCGGAGATTAGGCCTCGAGTGCCCTCGAAGGCCTGGACCAGGATCTCAAAAGGAGTAAGCGGTCTGGTTGCTCCCTGAGCATAGTTGGAGGTGAGCAGCCAGTGTCGGAGTTGGTAGTATTGTAGCCTGTCGGATTCTGTGATAGGGAAAGATTTCTTGCAATGCTCAAAATTTTTAAAGAGGTCATGAATTGCGTGGCATTTGCCCTCCCCCATGAAAGGAATGAATGTGGTTGGAGGGCTGGTGGAAACATGGGATTGCGAGCCATAGGTGTATTGGGGGAAGGGAAGATGTAAGGCCTCTGGGGATCGCTATTTTGTCCCAGATGTCCAGTACTGTTTTCTTGGGGGTGGTATATATGCACTACGGGATTGAGCTGATCTGGGGAGCCAGGTCAGGTCCCACAGGGGCCTGCTGGTAACTGCACGGTCTATGTGGAACCAGTGTTTTTCACTTTAGCGAATAATGCATTCCGATAGCTAGGGAAGGTGGGATGCCCAGTAGTATTCCAAGAGATTAGGGCGGGCAAGGCCCCCGCAGTCTTGAGGCAGCATGAGCAGTTTGTTGGAGCACCGTGGATGACCTTTGAGTAGAAGTCACGCTGAAGGTCTAGGATGTCTACCTGAGGAATCGGCATGGGTAGGGTTTGGAACAGATATAGTATTTTTGGTAAGAGTGACATTTTGACCGCATTAAGGTGGCCAAGCCAGAATAATGGGAGTTTTTTCCAGCAGTGCAGGTCTTCCCGGACGTTTTGCCTGCAAGTTGGCCAGTTGGCCCGAGTCCATGAGGACAGTGACTGGGTCAGGTTAAGGTCCAAGTATTGGATCGAGTGATCAGCCCAGTGTAAGGGAACAAGGGATTGTAACTGCTGTACTTCCAAGGTTGGGAGAGTTAGGTTTAGTTAGGTTTAGGGCGTGGGATTTGGCCATGTTAATTTTAAAGCCTGAGGCTTTTTCAAAAGAGCGAAGGAGAGAGGCTAGCGCTGGTAGGGATGAGCTAGGGACAGTTAGTGAGAGTGTTAGATCATCCGCAAATAAGGATACTTTGTGTTCGTGGCCTCTAAAGAAAATGCCGGATATATCTGCCGATTGGCGTATTGCAATGGCTAGGGGTTCTACCGCCAGGGCAAAGAGCAGTGGAGAAAGCGGGCATCCCTGCCTGGAGCCCCTGTGTATAGAAATCGAGGGGGTGAGTCAGCCGTTGATACGAATCTGCGCTGTGGGGGAGACATAGGATGCCATGAATTTGGAGATCATGACCGGACCTAGGTCTATGTTGTGTAAGACCGTGCACAGAAACTGTCAGTCAACGTGGTCAAAGGGTTTCTCTCCATCCAGGGACACCAGGCAGGCCGGAATGTTCCAGCGTTGGACCTTCTCAACGAGATGGGCAATTCAGTGGATGTTGTCTGCCCCATGGCGGTGTCGGATGAATCTGACCTGATCCTGATCGATCAGTCCGGGGAGGTAGGCTTCAAGGCGGTTCGCCAGTATCTTGATGTAAATCTTGGTGTCCGTATTGAGGAAGGCGATAGGTCGGTATGAAGTGCAGAGAGTGGGGTCTTTCCCCGGTTTGGAGATGAGAACAGTCTCCACCTCCGACATCATAGGGGTGAGGCCTGACGTTTTAGAGAAGATGGAAAAACAGAGAAGGAGGTCCTGGAGCTGGGGGAGAAAAATGCGGTAGGAAGAGATGGGGAGGCCATCCGATCCAGTGGTTTTCCCAGACAGGAGTTGTTTTAGTGCCTGGTGTAGCTCTGCTAAGGAGACTGGGTCGTCTAGAAGTTGTGTATGTTCAGGGCTAATAGGTTCCCAAGGGCATGTGTTGAGAAAAGAGGATATCTCCTCTGGTGCGTGGGGAGTTTCAGCATAAAGGTCCTTGTAAAAAGCAGGGAATGTCCGGCGTTTGTCTCGTTCTGATGTGGCTCAGGAGTTATCTGCTTGTTTTTATCTTTGAGATATGGGCTTTACTTGATTTTTTACGGAGATAGCATGCCAGGCATGACCCCACTTTGTCTCCCCCAGCATAGAATTTCTGTTTTGAGTTTCATGAGTGACCGTTCCGCTTTGTTAGTTCGGTGGAGCATCAACTGCCCCCGGAGCATGGACAGGCATTTTTTTACATTATCCTGAGGGTGTCATATGATCTATGTGTCATGATGTCTATGGCTAAATTTGTTTTGGCCAGGCGTGCTTCAAGATGGCAATGGCGATAGAAGAAATGACTCCCTGAATAGTTGCCTTTAAGGTGTCCCATCGAATAAGTTTGGGAGGATCAGGGAGAATGGAAGGCTATATCTCTTGCCGTATCTCGTGAGGTAAACCGGGTCACGTAGGATGTGGCGGGGGGAGCCGCCAGCGGGTGGGGGTTTTGTGGCGTCCAATGGGGGACCGGAGGGTTACAGCTATGTGGGCATGGTCTGATATGGAAATATTGGATATAGCGGCTGTTTCCAGGGACCGTGTCAGAGAGAGAGAGAGAGAATGGAAGCAATAGTCAATTCACGAATATGAGCGGTGGACATGGGAGGAGAAGGAATAGTCCCAGGTGTCTGGCAATTGATATCTCCAAGCACCTATGAGACCCAGGTCTGTAACATCCCTCTTGAGGGCAGCCGACATTGGCCCTGTGCCCTCGTAGGAGGAGGCACTGCGGTCCATATCCGGGTCACAAACCAAGTTGAAATCACCCCGAGGATCTCTAGTCCACCCGGGCACAACAGCTGCTCCCTCAACAGAGACCTCAGGAAGACATCCTGCACTTGATTTGGCACATAAACATTGAGAAGGGTTAGCGGTTGGGCGCCCAGGTGCATTTGTATCTTTAAATAGCGGCCGTCAGCATCTCGTACCAACCGAGAGGGCACAGATCCAAATCTGACTTAGAGGACGAGGGTGCCCAGAACTGACATGGGTACTTGGGGTGGGCCATGAGGTGTGTGTCAGTAGATAACAAGTGGGTTTCTTGTAGGAATACGATGTTGAGGTCTTGCATAAGCAAGTAGCGCCAAACCTGGCATCTCTTGTTAGGGGAGTTAAGCCCTTTAACCTTGGACAGAAATTTAACCAGTGCGGGCGTGTTCATGGCAATAAGTGGGATGGCTAGGTGCCGTGTTAGGACCAGGATTAAGGAGGTTGCGCCACACTAGAGGGGGAAGTGGAGGGTGGACGCTAGGAGCAGCATAGCAAGGACAGAGCATGTTGTCCTATTGATAGGGGGTTCCCCTGATGTGGGGGGTGTATCAGGTGGATTACAGGGGGTCCCCTTTGTCAGGCTCATTCCTTCCCAGATGTGAGGCTAGGGTTAGGGGGAGAGGAAGACCGTATATTTAACACAGGGCATCAAAACAGGGGCCATTCTGAAAAAGTCACTCCTCTAAGGGACACAAGGACTGTGAGAGGCTTGGGAAGAGGTGTCAACAGTAGGCCGGTCTCCGCAGCTCGCAGCAAAGCACAAGAGAAATGGCAAAAAGTGCCAGCCACTGGCCCACTAGTGCCAAGTGAGGGGGGCATGTCAGCAAGTAATACTTTTTGACGTAGAGAGTCTGCACCGATGGAGGCCCCATTCGAGTGATCCAGGGTGGGGTGAGTGGGTCACAGTGGGACCAGTTAGGTCTTCAGTATGATTCATGTATTAGGGCCAATATGACCCTGCAGGCCTGTGATGGTGCGCAGGGGGGGTCAGAGTAAAGTCAGTGTGAGACAGAGCATACATTATTCAGAGGCTGCAGTAGAACGGGCCAGTGAGTGGGGTTCACTCACGGTGCAAAAGTGTTTAATTATGTCTTGTTTCACTTGGGAGGAGGCCTGTTCTTTGGGGCGAGCTCTGTGTTTGGGGGGGGCACCATGGACCACTCAGGCCATATTGATTCCCTGAGGGTGGCCTGAGGGGTATCCTTGGACAATGTCCGGAGTTGGAGAAGTTGCTTTGCATCCTCCAGTGAGCGGAAGACCCGGCGCTTGCCTTCCCAGGAAAAGATCAGTGCAAAGGGACAGGCCCATTGGTACGTGATTTCGAGGTCGCAGAGCTTGTCAGTGACCGGTTTTAAGTCTTTGCGTCTATGTAGGGTTACTTGGGCAATGTCCTGGAAAATCTGGATCCAATAACCATTGTAGACGAGGTCCGTGGCGCCACACACCTTCTGTAGGATAGCTTCCTTCTCGACGAAAAAGTGGACCCGTGTGAGAATATCAGGTGTGAAGTCCGAGCGACCCCGGGAATGGCAACTCAATGGGCTCTGTCAGGAGCAGGGGTGGGGCATCGTCATCACCTTTAATCGTCTGGAGAAGATCCGCCATAAAAGACATGATATTCGATCCTTCTGCTCCACATGGGACTCCTCTAAGGCAGATATTGTTACGTCTACTCCTGTTCACCAAATCTTCCTGCTTCAGTTGAAGATCAATATGTTGGTCTTCTAGCACCGAGCAAACACAAGGAGATGATGGACGTAGCACTGAAACTTTTCAGACACTCACCCCCAGTCACAAGTCTGGGTTGAATCCATCATCGGTCTTTAGCTCACATTGCCATATCCAGATATAGGGAGCTGCCTGCCCCAGGAATGCAGCGGCAACAGGAGTAGGCTGGTAGGAGTCTCCCAGGCAAGAGGTTCATTGCGGTGGAGGGGGGACCCCCGGTTAAGCCCTCAAACCAGGCGAGACAATCTCTCAGGACTGGCCAGTCAAGAGGTTCCAGCAGCGAAGAGAGGGGGCCCCCAGTTTGGACAGAGCTGCAGTGTGCACCCTCACGTGATCAGGCTGGCCGGGCCCCTGGTCACAAAAGTAAGGTCCAGGGAGGACATGCAGGGAAGGGGGTGGGAATAAAGGACCCCACTGCGTGACCCCGCAGCCAATGTCTTGCGATGCATAGCCACACAGATGTAGGCTCCGATTATGCTTCTCTTTCTTTACTCAGTTTTTACAGCAGCAAAACAAAACATTAAATTAAAAAATGCTACATTTCCCATGTCACATGTACCGATCATAGAGTCCTTAACTCTATACAATCAACCAAAGGCCGTCTTGTGTCCTCTTTTTTTGCTGTTAAGTGCCTTGTTCCTTTATCTGGTCTAATATATGTGTATATATATATATATGTATATATATATTGTTTTGGTGAAAAGATATTACACGGTAGTCCTGCCGTGTGGGAATGCACCATCTCAAGATTGAAGAGAGGCCGTGGCACGTAACAGGTACATGCTGCTGGGCACAGTGAGCCACTATGAAGAATACTTCCCTCAACATTACTGGCTCCTACTAAGGACATTAATTATGTTCTAAAAAATACATTATTTTACAGAACAAGGGAACCCAAAGGAATTAAGACAGGGACCTTGGGCAATTTCATGTTATAGAGAACAGTGGTCCCTATTCAGGAGGAATACATTGTGATAGATAACCATACACTTAGAATAGAATGTATGTCTTTTGTCCAGCCGGACAAGAATTTATTTTCATAGTATTTTTCAAAAGTAGTATCAAATAAAACATTCAAATGACAAGTGGGCACAGCCGTGACCAACAGAACACAAGACAGAACAATGAACACAGAATTGGCCAAAGGGCAAGCCAAAATGGGTCTGTACAGTTGTTCTCAGTATAGACAGACACAAATTAATCATTTAACACCGTTGCACAATGTGTTATAGCTTGAGTCTAGTGCATAGGGTGTTTGGGTGTCGACGACGTTTCGATGCCACATTGAGTATAGGGCATCATCTTCAGGACAAACAAATAATGCACTGCTGTCTTGATAATATATTACACCTTTTTTACAATTCTAAGGTGGCAGAGAGTCGACGGTTCATTATAGGCGCAGGAGCGCTCAACAACTGGACTTTGGGGGTTGCTGACACCGGCGGGATCAATTCTGTTTGATTTCATTGAAACTCCGAAGCAGATGCGGCGATACTGCCCACGCTCGCTGAAGTAATGCGATCGTGCATTCCCCAACAGCTGGCACACAGCACCCAACAGGACTTTCTGCCATAAAGCAAACAGAATTGATCCCGCCGGTGTCAGCAACCCCCAAAGTCCAGTTGTTGAGCGCTCCTGCGCCTATAATGAACCGTCGACTCTCTGCCACCTTAGAATTGTAAAAAAGGTGTGATATATTATCAAGACAGCAGTGCATTATTTGTTTGTCCTGAAGATGATGCCCTATACTCAATGTGGCATCGAAACGTCGTCGACACCCAAACACCCTATGCACTAGACTCAAGCTATAACACATTGTGCAACGGTGTTAAATGATTAATTTGTGTCTGTCTATACTGAGAACAACTGTACAGACCCATTTTGGCTTGCCCTTTGGCCAATTCTGTGTTCATTGTTCTGTCTTGTGTTCTGTTGGTCACGGCTGTGCCCACTTGTCATTTGAATGTTTTATTTGATACTACTTTTGAAAAATACTATGAAAATAAATTCTTGTCCGGCTGGACAAAAGACATACATTCTATTCTAAGTGTATGGTTATCTATCACACTGTATTCCTCCTGAATAGGGACCACTGTTCTCTATAACTAAAAAATACATTGGCGCATGTAACCCACTGAGGGGAACGAATTGCAAGTGCTCTTGGGACTACATATCCCGGAAGGCAGCAGGCACCTAGCCTATTAAATAAATTGCACTAAGCCAATGAGAAACGTGCTGCTTGTTTTTGAAAAGAGGAAGAGCACTTCATGCGCCATGTACATACTAACAGCCTTTGAGGAAGAGGCTCATTAGCCTCGAAACGCGTCAGGCATTATTGTTTGCCGGTATGCTGAGAGAAGCTGATATTAAAGACCCAAGTGGGAGAAAATTGTAGTAACAACTCGGGGTGAGTAGAGTTGAGATTATGTTTATTCATTAAAGCTGCACAGCAGACGACAGCGATGGTCAACAGCCTCCCACACCAACCGCCTCCTCCTTGACTAATCGCCACCGTTCTACTCCTGGTAGCTAGGCAACATCACATTCCACATCAAGCAATGGTAAACAGCTGTGAACCAGTTATATAAACAAGTGTGGAGTATAACATATCCTCCTTTCTCAATAATGACAAATAACATTGTACTTTAAAACAAACATTCTAAATCACCAAAAAATAATGTAAATAAAAAGAAAGAAAAACAGATTAAAAAAACATACAGATAAAACACATAGCATTATTCCTCCTTCCTTATTAACATAGAAAACTTTAAACTTAACCATTGAAAGAAAAACAGAAAAATTACAATCCATCACACATAAAACAATTAAGTGAACTTCCTAGGAAAGTGATCAAAAGTGAAACATTAGACATCAACACGGTATCTCATGGGAATAACTTTAGACCTTGAACTTTTCCTGGGAACCAATATAAAAGGAACAGCACTCCCACCATTACCCAACGCAGTAGGAACAAAACTCCCACCACTACTGTATGAATGTGCACTAGAAGCGGAACCATCATTAGCATTCCTAACCTTAACAATTTTGCTAACATTCCACCACTTGCCTCCCTCAACTTGGACAGAATTCCTACCCAACCTAGTGACAGAAATGGGAGAACCAAACTTGCTTTCACCCTTCCTTACGTGCACTGGTGACCTAACACGAACCAGGTCTCCTACCTTTAAAGGTACCAACTTCACACCCCTTTTATTATCAAACCAAGATTTCTGCTTTGACTGAGAATTGGAAACATTCTCTTTGACCAACAGCATAAGGCTGTCAATATCCGGTACCGATTTAATCCACTTGTTCATCCAAGCCGGCTTAAAACTTGTATTGGGATTCCTTCCTCTTAGAAGATCGAAAGGAGACACTTTAGTTGTGGAATGTGGAGTGGTCCTGTAGAACCACAACATACTATTAAGGGAGTTGATGATATCATAGTTACATGACTTAGCCCACTTGATGCAATCACCCACCACCCTGTTCATTCTCTCAACCAGGCCATTTGACTGGGGATGATAAAGCGAGCTTCTGGCATGTTGAATATTACATGAACTAAGAAAAGATTTAAATTCCACGCTAGTAAACTGTGAACCATTATCAGTAATCATAGTCCCAGGAAAACCCTCCCTCAAAAACAGATCTTTCAGAAACACAATAATGTTAATCGTGGAGGCTTCTTTGACTAGTTTTAATTCTGGCCATTTCGATGCATAATCAACAAGAACCAGAATAAAACGACATCCACCAGGCAAAAACTCTATAGGACCCATAACATCTAAGCCAACTTTGGACCACGGCTCTGATGGACATTCAATGGGCAGAAGAGGAGGAGTGAAAGTTTTTAAGCCCTTGTCAGCAGACTTACAAACGTGACAATGGCCAACGACATTGTCAATATCGCTATCCATAGCGGGCCACCAAAAGAATTCACGAACACGTCTTTTTGTGAGTGTGGAACCCAAATGCCCCTCATGAGCCTTGAGAATGATGTCATTTCTAAGACTTTGGGGAGTGATAAGCTTTTCTCCCCTTAACAGAACACCATCTTCTAAAGAGATTTCGGATTCAATTTTCCAAAAAGGTTGCAACGAATAAGGAAGAGCACGTTCCCTTGGCCAACCTGACCTAACAAAACCACACACACGTTGAAGAACATCATCATCAGAAAGAGCTTTAATCCACCCTTCAGCAGACTGAATCCCATGTTCAACTAAGTCAAGTGAAGCTACTAAACAATCATCGGAATCTTCTTCACCAACTTCATTCAATGACTTCTCATATTTGTCATCCTTTACAGGAAAATGAGAAAGAAAATCAGCTCTGAGATTTCTTCCTCCAGCGATATGTACCACATCAAAATGGTACTGCATAAGACGCGAAACCATACGAAGAATCCTAGGGGAACAAGATTTATTACTCCCCCCCCCAAGAATAGAAATAAGAGGTTTATGGTCAGTTTTCAATAAAAACCGCCTACCCCAAATGTATGGTCGAAACTTTTCGATTGCCCATAGACAAGCCAGAAGTTCCTTCTCTATGACTGAATACTGGAGCTCACCACCTCTCAAAACCCTTGATGCAAACGCAATCGTGTTTTCCCCTTTCGAACTGTCTTGAGTGAGAACAGCTCCTAATCCTACCTGACTGGCGTCAACCGTGATACAAGAGGATAACACAGGATCAAAAGGCTTTAAAGCATTGCTCTTAACAAGAGAATCCTTTACAAACTGCAAAGCCGTTTCACATTGAGACGACCACTCGAAAAACGATCCCTTACAAAGTAGAGAACTAATGGGCCTAACAATGGTCGCATAATTTGGTATAAACTTGGAATAAAATTCCAATAGACCCAGAAGCGACTTTACACCACTTTTGTCAGACGGCGTGGGAGCATTACTGATCGCCTCAAGTAAACCTTGTCTTGGTTTGATCCCATCACCTGAAATAAGATGACCTAAATACTCAATTTCCTCAGTAAGAAACATGCATTTTTCCGGTTTAACAACAACACCATGATCTTGGAAAGTCAAGAGTACCCTTTCCAGAATAGAAATGTGAGTTGCACTGTCTTTAGAGTGTATCAGAACGTCGTCTTGAAAAACGAGTACACCTGAAATCCCTCCCAACATATTCTGCATTACTCGCTGGAAGACTGAAGCCGCAGAGGCGAGACCAAAGGGCATGCGTTTGTACTGAAAAGTACCTAGAGGAGAAACAAACGCCGTGAGAGGACGAGACTCAGGTTCCAATTCGATTTGGTGGTAAGCACTTGCTAGATCCAGTTTTGAAAAAATTCTTGACCCTCTAACACTTGCAAAGAGATCAGAAATCTTAGGTAAAGGGTGGGAATCGACCCAGATTTCTTTGTTAAGAGATCTTAAGTCAATGCAAACGCGCAATTTACCACATCCCAATCTTATGTCTGAACCCTTTAATCGTACCTAAACCTTCACTAAAAACCGAAGGAAAACGTTTGCTCCATTGACACAATTGTGGATCGTCAGACACAAGGAGCACCTGTTCGGCAGTGCCGGGTCTAAGCATCATCTTAAAAAGACCTTGGTGGTACCACCCCAAAATATTGAGCCCTTTTACAGCCACATACACCTTCCCCGTGATCATCCTGTCTTTGAATACCAGATCATCCTCAAAAAAAACCATGAGGTCTATTTTCCGTCCCTCATAAGAAACTGGAGAACGATCTGGAGGTTGAAGGGGTCTTTCTCCCCAAGTTTCAGAAAACAGATCTTGAGTAATCATGGTAATTTTTGAACCTGAATGAACTAAAAGATTGAGTGGTTTTCCCCCCACAACAATCTCGGCAATTGGATTAACACATTCACAAGATTCATCAATGGTGCCCACAAATTCATTCGTAACAGATACAACAGATACCACTTCAGGATCAGAGTCTTGGTCTGACTCCATAATGCAAGCAACAGACCTTCTGTTAAATTTGCGCTTCATACAAACTTTTGCAAAGTGTCCAATCTTCTTGCAATAATTGCAAGTTACATTAGCTCCAGGACACTTAGCACCCTTAATGTGGGGTGGATTCCCACAACGATAGCACATTTGCCTAGAGTTTTGACCATCCATAGTACTTTTACCAGGGTTTGAACATTTATGTGTACTACCCTTGGGCAGAGATAACTTGTTATCAGAAACTTTGACTTTAGTATTAGCGGAGACCATATTTACAGAATCTGAAGGTTTATCCTCTAGCTCCTTTAAAGACACTTGTGATGTTTCAATGCTCTTAGCGATTTTCACAGTCTCATCCAGAGAAGGATTGGCTAATGAAAGGAGTTTCTGACGGATTTGCTTGTCTCTACAATGGCAGACAAATTGATCACGGATCAGTTGGTCAGTGAATGCTTCAAATTGGCAAAACGAAGCAAGTCTGCGTAATGCAGAAATGTACGAGTCAACATCTTCGTTTTCAGATTGATACCTTTTGAGAAATTTATGACGTAAAACCATTAAACTGGGCTGTTTGTCAAACCTGGTCTTCAGCTTTGTAATAGCGTCCTGGTAAACATCCACTACATCATCAGGCAAGTGAACAATTTCTGGCAAGTGTTTGAAAATGGAACGCCCCTCAAAACCAAGTGAATGTAGCAATAACCATTTTTTACGTTCACTGTTAAATCTAGACGCACCTATTGCTCCCAAATACGTTTGAAACGCATCAAACCAAATCTCCCACCTAACAGGTGGTTCTCCTGGAGATTCCAGGAAAGAGGGTGGAGGTGCAACAGATTGCATATTGAAACTATTTGACTTTGGATATTGCGTCAACCTTGAGAAGCAAGAGAAAATAAAAAAAAATGAACTTTTGAACAGAAAAAAAAAACTATGAGAATAGATAAACAAAATGGCCTTGCTACAACTAGAGCAAAAGAATTTTAAAAAAAAATAATAATAGAATGGAGCCAAATTGTAAATGTTCACTTTGAACAGCACATGGTAAATACAGGGTATGTCGTGGTAATACAAATGCTTTCTGACAATAGGAGAACAAAATAGAATCAGAGCACAATGGTGTGTGAATCACCGTTAAAGGAATCACACTTGAAGAATAAAAAGATGAGTCCCCTATGTTCTGAGAGTACTTGAGTAAATCCGGGTTTACAAGGAAGGTGTGTGAATCACCGTAGAATGAATCACACAACGAAGGGTAGCCAACAACCTTTTGACCGCAAAAACTGAAGCGCACTCGAAACTGAGCGCTGCCGTGTTGCCAGATTGCTGGGAAACAGAACCCTGACAGAGAAGGTCTTTCTTTTCTTTTACAATGAAGGGCAGCTAACAACCTTTTGACCGCAGAGACTGAAACGCACTCGTAACTGAGTGCTACCGTGTTGTCAGGTTGCTAGGATACAGAGCCCTGACGGAGGAGGTCTTTCCTTTCGTGCGTAGCGATTGTTGCCAAGCAACAGACACAGACAAGAGGTTAGCTGCGCATGCGCGTGTTTAAGGAATGCTTGAAACTCGTCAAAAACGCACAAAAATCATTAACAGGAGAAGCCTTGAAGTTACACCGATGGGACTTTGAGGATTCCGTAAAGCGGAGTGGCTTATTCAATATATCTTAGTATCGCCTTTCCGTTGGTTTTGAAACGCCCCTTTCCGCCCCCTCGGTGCCGTCTTCACGAGTGCTCAAAGCGTAGATCTTCCTTTTTTCGACGTTATTCTCGCACAACAGCTAAACTCGTACAGTCTTACCGCAAGGCAGGAAAAAGACGAGAGTTCACGGCCATCAAAGCTTGGAAGTGGTAGCACGCAGGGTAGAGCGTGTTGCTGTGCAGCTGCAGAAGATCGTCGCCAAAAAATTGTAGTAACAACTCGGGGTGAGTAGAGTTGAGATTATGTTTATTCATTAAAGCTGCACAGCAGACGACAGCGATGGTCAACAGCCTCCCACACCAACCGCCTCCTCCTTGACTAATCGCCACCGTTCTACTCCTGGTAGCTAGGCAACATCACATTCCACATCAAGCGATGGTAAACAGCTGTGAACCAGTTATATAAACAAGTGTGGAGTATAACAGCGAGATGTCGAGTGCATTTCTAAAAATCTGGTCATTTTGGTGTAAAAATGTTATACGGTAGTCCTGCCGTGTGGGAATGCACCATCTCAAGATTGAAGAGAGGCCGTGGCACGTAACAGGTACATGCTGCTGGGCACAGTGAGCCACTATGAAGAATACTTCCCTCATCATTACTGGCTCCTACTAAGGACATTAATTATGTTCTAAAAAATACATTGGCGCATGTAACACACTGAGGGGAACGAATTGCAAGTGCTCTTGGGACTACATATCCCAGAATGCAGCAGGCACCTAGCCTATTAAATAAATTGCACTAAGCCAATGAGAAACGTGCTGCTTGTTTTTGAAAAGAGGAAGAGCACTTCATGCGCCATGTACATACTAACAGCCTTTGAGGAAGAGGCTCATTAGCCTCGAAACGCGTCAGGCATTATTGCTTGCCGGTATGCTGAGAGAAGCTGATATTAAAGACCCAAGTGGGAGGCGAGCTGTCGAGTGCATTTCTAAAGATCTGGTCGTTTTGGTGAGAAAATATTACACGGTAGTCCTGCTGTGTGGGAATGCACCATCTCAAGATTGAAGAGAGGCCGTGGCACGTAACAGGTACATGTTGCAGGGCACAGTGAGCCACTATGAAGAATACTTCCCTCATCATTACTGGCTCCTACTAAGAACATTAATTATGTTCTAAAAAATACATTGGCGCATGTAACCCACTGAGGGGAATGAATTGCAAATGCTCTTGGGACTACATATCCCAGAATGCAGCAGGCACCTAGCCTATTAAATACATTGCACTAAGTCAATGAGAAACGTGCTGCTTGTTTTTGAAAAGAGGAAGAGCACTTCATGCGCCATGTACATACTAATAGCCTTTGAGGAAGAGGCTCATTAGCCTCGAAATGCGTCAGGCGTTATTCTTTGCCGGTATGCTGAGAGAAGCTGATATTAAAGACCCAAGTGGGAGGCAAGCTGTCGAGTGCATTTCTAAAGATCTGGTCGTTTTGGTGAAAATAATGAATATATATGTATATATATATATATATCACTTAAAAAAACCTAGGTTTCACACATGTTATAGTTAGGTGGATATTTCACTCGTAAAAAACCAATGAAATTCCCCCGTTATAGTTAGTTCAGATAACTATAACTCGCGCGCCCGCAATCCTCTGCTCATGACGTCACATATTACATCACTCATGACATGGTCAGTGGCATCACTCTTGACATCACTGATGACATCATCCTTGTGATAGAGTGGCGGTCGCGCGAGTTATAGTTATCTGAACTAACTATAACGGGGGAATTTCATTGGTTTTTTACGAGTGAAATATCCACCTAACTATAACATCTGTGAAACCTATGGTTTTTTAAGTGAATTTGCAAGCTTTTTTAAATGCTAATTCCAACGTGTGTGAAACCTATGGTTTTTTCAGTGAATTTGTACGGTTTTTTAAATGCTAAGTTATGTATGTATTATTATTTTTTTATATATTTATTTTACAATAAACTACGTATTAAAATTTATTTTTATTTTTTTAAGGGTTTTTCACGGTGCACGCACCGGCAATTTTTTTTATTAAAGGAAATGTTTTTTTTTTATTTACGAGGTCCTTTAGGGACCCCCTGAGAAGGTTTAGGGGGTCAGGGCGTGTCTTCCCTGACTCCTTTTCATGTTTTAGAAATCGGGTTAAAAGTAATTCATTTCTGATCCGTGCGTGCACCGTGCACGCATGTGTGCGAGCACCGTGCACGCACCGGCAATTTTTTTAATTAAAGGAAATGTTTTTTTTTTATTTACTAGGTCCTTTAGGGACCCCCTGAGAAGGTCTAGGGGGTCAGGGAGTTTCTTCCCTGCCTCCTTTTCATGTTTTAGAAATCGGGTTAAAAGTAATTCATTTCTGATCAGTACGTGCACCGTGCGCGCGAGGAAGAGCACTTCATGCGCCATGTACATACTAACAGCCTTTGAGGAAGAGGCTCACTAGCCTCGAAACGCGTCAGGCATTATTGCTTGCCGGTATGCTGAGAGAAGATGATATTAAAGACCCAAGTGGGAGGCGAGCTGTCGAGTGCATTTCTAAAGATCTGGTCGTTTTGGTGAGAAGATATTACACGGTAGTCCTGCCGTGTGGGAATGCACCATCTCAAGATTGAAGAGAGGCCGTGGCACGTAACAGGTACATGCTGCTGGGCACAGTGAGCCACTATGAAGAATACTTCCCTCATCATTACTGGCTCCTACTAAGGACATTAATTATGTTTTAAAAAATACATTGGTGCATGTAACCCACTAAGGGGAATGAATTGCAAGTGCTCTTGGGACTACATATCCCAGAATGCAGCAGGCACCTAGCCTATTAAATAAATTGCACTAAGTCAATGAGAAACGTGCTGCTTGTTTTTGAAAAGAGGAAGAGCACTTCACGCACCATGTACATACTAACAGCCTTTGAGGAAGAGGCTCATTAGCCTCGAAACGCGTCAGGCATTATTGTTTGCCGGTATGCTGAGAGAAGCTGATATTAAAGACCCAAGTGGGAGGCGAGCTGTCGAGTGCATTTCTAAAGATCTGGTCACTTTGGTGAAAAATTTTTACACGGTAGTCCTGCCGTGTGGGAATTCACCATCTCAAGATTGAAGAGAGGCCATGGCACGTAACAGGTACATGCTGCTGGGCACAGTGAGCCACTATGAAGAATACTTCCCTCATCATTACTGGCTCCTACTAAGGACATTAATTATGTTTTAAAAAATACATTGGCGCATGTAACCCACTGAGGGGAACGAATTGCAAGTGCTCTTGGGACTACATATCCCGGAATGCAGCAGGCACCTAGCCTATCTTAAATAAATTGCACTAAGCCAATGAGAAACGTGCTGCTTGTTTTTGAAAAGAGGAAGAGCACTTCATGCGCCATGTACATACTAACAGCCTTTGAGGAAGAGGCTCATTAGCCTCGAAACGCGTCATGCATTATTGCTTGCCGGTATGCTGAGAGAAGCTGATATTAAAGACCCAAGTGGGAGGCGAGCTGTCGAGTGCATTTCTAAAGATCTGGTCGTTTTGGTGAAGAAAAAAAAAAAAAAAATATATATATATATATATATATATATATATATATATATATATATTATCTACTGGCGGTCGCCAGTAGATAGTTATAGTTAGGACCGAGTTCCCATAGGAAATCTGAAAATTCTATTTTGAATAACCTTGGCGCCGGTTGACTTATGTTCGTGAAATTTTCAAAACTAATGGAGCGCTCCGCTCAGCTCCTACCCTGAAAGTCTCGGGGTGATTCGTCAAGCGGGGGCTGAGAAAAAAGGGGGGTCCCAAAACACGTTTTCCCCATGCATTTTCCCATAGGACCTTTAGTCGAAGGTACAGCCCGAACGGCTGAACAGAATTACTTGAAATTTGGGAAAGAGGTAGTCCTCAGGTCAGGCATGTGCCTTTTGCATATATGGTGTAAATCCGTTCAGTAGTTCCTGAGAAAATCAAAAGTAAAATCATATACATATCTGGGTGGAGCCTAACCACACATTTCATTGTGAGATCTGATTGGCTGTCAGCTCTTCATCCAAGAAGTGTTGGCAGCCATCTTGGGACCAATATACATGATAGCACCTCATTAAAAAAAGCATTGCAGTTAATAGAAGGTTTTAAGACTTTAGTTACATTATAAATCATTTGTTGATGGTACCATACTCATTTTAGGAATTGTGGTATGTTCTCAGGGGATTTTACCATGTGAAAAAGCCTTCTGCTGGGATATCATGAATCATCTTTGAGAGAAAACTATTTTCACATGCTTTTCCCACAGAGGTTTGGAAGGTGATCTATAAGCTAAACTGAGAGCATATTTTCTGTAAATTCACATTATCTTTCTCAGTCATGTGAGAATGAAGTCTGACATTCTCAGTAAAACATGTATATCCAACAAGGGCAGAGACTGTCAGTTGATTCCTTTGTGTTCTACTGCAGCTTCCCAGAGTGTTCCAGCTAGAGCGCTAATAGTCTTACTTATGACAAAGGTATGGCACACCTGAAGCCATCTTGATTGGAATAAAGTGGTAACATTTAAAACATTTAATTTAAAAAGGAACAACATGAGAGGGCTCATTTTGCCATAGAATGTATGATTAGTGCTGCAGAAAGAAAAATTAGGGCACATTTTGAGTGACTTCTCAAATCCTCTTCTATGTCATTAAAGAATTCTGACATGCAGACTGAAACATGCACTTTCAATACCAGCAGCAGACTTCCCTGGTGAGCAGTAGCTTTACTACAGTGATCTAATGAGCAACTAGAGTGCTAACATTCTGAATTTATGGCAAATGTGTGACACATCTGAATGCCTTCTTCATTGAATCAAAGTAAAAAACTGACAGTATGCCTATTTAATTTTCAGAAAAACACACATTCACTGGATGATGTCATCAGTGATGTCATTTGAGATGTCATCAGTGATGTCATGAGTGATGTCACTGACCATGTCATGAGTGATGTAATATGTGACGTCATCAGCAGTGCATTGCGGGCGCGCGAGTTATAGTTAGCTGAACTAACTATAACGGGGGAATTTCAATGGTTTTGTACAAGTGAAAAGTCCAGCTAACTATAATACCCCTGAAACCTATGGTTTTTTCAGTGAATTTCTGAGGTTTTTTAAATGCTAATTCCTAACTATAACGTGCCTGAAACCTATGGTTTTTTCTGTGAATTTCAAAGGTTTTTTAGATGCTAATTTCTAACTATGCCTACAGAGATAGGACATGTGAAGAAAGAAGAAAAAATGCACAGAAAGAAAAAAAAGAAGTGCAGAAAGAAGCAACAGAAGTCCCCAAAGACGAAGAAAAGTGCAGGAAGAAGGATAACGTGCAGATAGAACAAAAAGAAGAGCAGAAAGAAGCCTTGTTGCAAAATCATCCTGTACCCTCAACGTTTTCAGACGGATACTGGTGGTAACTGAGTCTGACTAACCAGTCCTAGAGCCAGTGCTATGTTAAAAGACACTTAGAATACAGTGAAAACACCTACATACACTAGGGAACATTATGCGTTGGGGTCCCCCTGTGATTAGCATGACCTCCTCTGTAAGCCCCTAGTATATAATAGGGCAGGGGGATTAAAACTACCTCTTAAAACAGGCCACAGGGCGTTTTTGCACACGTTAACTCAGGCCCCGTCCCCTCCCTTCACCACTGTGTAAACACGCCCTGTGTCCGTTTTTAGTTGGGAGATTAAGTTCATTTGAATCCTGAGGCTCCCTAGGGTCCAACTAGCCCACTAGGTACCTCCAGTAAGTGCCACAGAGCTGCGTTGCAGAGAGGTGTAAAAAGTGGCACGGCCTGGACCACCTCTCTGCAATGCAGCTCAGTGGCGCTTACTGGAAGCACTTGGTGGGCTAGTTAGCCCCCAGGGGCCCTCCGTATTGAAGGGAAATTATATCCCTAATTTAAAACGTGCCATAGTGCGTGTTTGCACACGTCACCTCAGGCCCCGTCCCCTCCCTTCACCACTGTGTAAACGCACCCTGTGGCTGTTCTAAGTTGAGAGATTAAGTCCCCTTGAATCCTAAGGGTCCCTAGGGTCAAACTAGACCACTAGGTGCCTCCAGTAAGCGCCACAGAGCTGCGTTGCAGAGAGGTGTAAAAAGGGGCTTGGCCTCAGAACACCTGTCGGCAGCGCAGCTCCCTGGCGCATACTGGAGATGCCTGTTGGGCTAGTTGGCCCTCAGGGACCCTCAGTATTGAAGAGGAATTAATTCCCCAACTTACAACTCGCCAGGGGGCGCATTTGCAGAGTGCTGCAAGGAGGGGGCGTGGCCTCCGGCACGATGCCAGTCTTTTATTTATTTAAATTTTTTAAGAAGGTGGGCTGTGTGGTTCCCCTTCTTATTCTAATTTATTGGCCCTGATGACCCCATCCCCCAGGGCCTGTCTCCTAATTATATTTTTTTGACCCCAATCCCCATGGCCGGCCACTGTTTTTTATTATTTTTAAAAAATATATATTTATAGACACACCTAGGACATGCTGGACAAACCGTACGTACCTATCACCATGACGATTTGCGTGATATTCATTAAAAGGCGACTATGCATACAATGAATCCACGTGGAATGTATTTACACCACTAGTGAAGCTCTGACATGTCTGATGCCCTACCGTGCCTAATCCCGGTAGACACCCTTGTCGTTTATTTATACAAACATGGGTAGCTATTGACGGGCACATTTAATACACATGCACACCAAGCCATTCAAAGGGGATTCGACAAAAATTCGACCAAAACTATGCAAGAAACCCCCCTCACGGTTAATAAAACACACATCCACTGCCGGATGTGTAATACTTTTTATTTTACTCTCTGGAAAGGGGACGAACATCACTTGAGAGTCACAGCACGCTCCTGGCAGAGCCCAATGCTGTGTTACACCCACCATTGCCTGCTGAGTGCCATACACCTCTGTGTTGTATTCCACTAGCTAGTGCATATGCTATGACACTCTCTAGCCCATGTGCACTGTAACACCACCCCGTGAATATGTCATGCCACACTTGCCTTCGCACGGGTTATATTGCCCCATCTAACGTGCCTTCCTCGATGCCTATGTTATAACGCACAGTGCTATGCCATACATATTACAATCTGGGATCCATATCTTTGTCACAGTGCATATGCAACGTTACACTCCCCAGCACATATTTTATATTACAACTTTAGAGACTAGTTACGTTACACAACACTGCCCTGTGCATATTACACTCCAAGGCGCATATCGCATAGCACGCGCTAGTGCCTGTGCTATCTCGCGCTCTCCAATGAATCTGTCATTGCGCACAATGTATTGCATATTATATTTCACGCCTGGTTCATCTTACATCACACTTTTTGGTGCATAGTTTATACCATACACTATATCTAGTTTTCATTTTCAATCATGCTCTCAGGACTATGTTCTATATAACACTGTGTTCACCTACCCTTTTCACGGGCATTACATTTTGCGATAGGGGGTGGAAGGTCAGGGGGTGTTTCTGCCAAGTGAGCCCGGAGTCACAGTCACAAACGTCCTCTTCTTCCTGAATAAAAGTGAGATTATGCTGCATACTTGTTCATATTTTAAGTAGTTCGCACAGACACACGTTTTAAAAACAATAAAGTTCCTAATACCCGCCTTCTCTGAACAGTTAGCTTGCTGCCCCATCCCCCTCCTCCCTATCCTCTGTTGTGTGAATCCATGGACTAGCCTCCTCCCTCCTGCCATGCATGGTCTGATGTGCTGCCACTGCCCTCAATTTAGTATGATGTACCAGTCCACTCCTCCTGCCCTCCATTGCCCAATTCTATGCCCCATCATTGACCTCCTGCTTAAACTCTGTGCTTAGCTTGCTGCCCCTATTCTCCTTCCCCCTGCCCTCCGATGTCTTTGTGCATGCCCCTGCTCCATCCTTTTTGCCCACCATGTTCCATGGACCTGCCACTCCTATCTACTCTGAGTGTTCTGTTGAGCTGCCACTCCCCTCCCACCTGCCTAGCATTGTCAGATGACTGTAACCTGTCCCTGCCACCTCCACCCTGCCTGTCCACATGCCATGCCCCTATCCTCTTCCTCCTGTCCTACATGGTCCAATGTACTGCCACACCCTTCTGCCCTCCCTGGTCTGTTGTGCTGCAACTGCTCCTCCTGCCTGCCCCGTGCGGTCTGTTGTGAGGCCCCTTCCCCTGAACATTCTTGTCTGTGCACAGGTCCTGACCCTCCCTTCTATCCTCCATCGTCCTTTGTGCATGCCCCTGCACCCTCCTTCTTGCCCATCATAGCCATTGTGCTGCCACTAACCCTCCCACTTGCCATGCATGGTCTTCTGTGCTGCCATGGCCCCTCCCACCTTCCCTGTGTGGTCAGTTAGCTGCCCCTGACCCCCTCCCACCTTCCCTCCATGGTCTGTGTGTATGCCATCACAGTCTCACTGTTGCTCTTCATGGTGTGTCTTGCTTCTAGTGCCCATCCTGCCTGACCTCCATGGCTATCTTGCTGCTCCTGCCCTGCCCCCTTGCCCCCAGCCCTCTGTTTACATGTGCAGACCCCTACTCCCTCCCTCCTGGCTTGTCTGTTCCATTGTAATGCCCCTGATCCGTCCCTCCTGCCCTTTATGGTCTGTTATGCTGCAGCTTTCTCTCCTGTCTGTCCATTATGGTCAGCTAGCTACCATTGCCTCTTGCCCCTCTGTTCTCTGTTGTCCATGTGCATGGTCCTGTCCCCTCCCTCTTGCTTTCTATGGATTGTTGTGCTGCACTCCCGTCCCGCATGCCCTGTGTGGTGTATTGTGCTGCTGCAAACCCTGATGCCTGCCCTGCAGGGTCAGTTTGGTGCACCTCTCCATGTCCCTCCTGTCCTCTGTTATCCAAGTCCATGTCCCTACCCCATTTCCTTCCATGATCCAATGTACCATACTTGCGAACATTTTGAACTTGGTAAGAGGGAGATTTTTTAAAAAAACTGGGGTATTGATTTTCCCCTTTGAGTTACATTGAAAAAGAGGAGATTGTAGACAGGAGACAGATCAAATAAAGCCCATTTGAGCTTAAAAACATTGGACGTTTCCTGGCTGAATCGGGTCTGTTGGCATGTATGGTTGTACTACCATTGCCTCTTCCTTCTGCCCAAAATGGTCTATTACATTGCCACAGCCTCTCTTGCAAGTCCTGTATTGTTGGTTTGTTGCCCCTGCCCCCCTTTCCACTGCCCTCCATAGTCTGTTGTGCTGCCACGGCCCTTCCTGCCTGCTCAGTGTGGTTAAATTGTTGCCTTGGCACCCTCCTACCTGCCTTCAATTTTCAGAGTCCGTGCCCCTGGCCTCTGCCTCTCAACAGTATCCTAATGAACAACTAGATTGCTAACATTCTATATTTATTACAAAAGTGTGGAACGCCTGACGTCATCTTGATATAATCAAAACTGTAATACCTAGAGCATTTCCTTTAGAAATTACATATATGAGAGGGTCTTATTGGCATCAAAATTATGGTTAGTGCTCTAAAAGACTAAAATAAGGACATATTTTCTGAGTTTTCAAATAGCGACAAAGCACTTTTAAATTATTTGTTATCTTTATGTTTTTTTATCCAGTTGACCACTTGATTAAATGTTGCACTTAGGGGAGAGGATGTGGTGTTACTTCCAGAACTGCAGACTTTGCAACTGGGGAACCAGATTGGAGTTTCTGCTTCAGCTCGACATTCTGTGATTCTGGTCAAATCACTTAATCTCCCCATGTCTACAACCAAAATGAATTTGTTCTTGTGTGATGTAACCAATGCTCATGTAAAGCACTCCAATACCTGACAAGTCTGCACTATATAACACTGCAAAAACACAAAATAATAAGTGTTTTGCACACTTCTGTCATTGGGCTATATTTGGGCTACATCTGGGTGATTTTGGGCTACATTTGGGCTCTTTTGTCTCCGGTGGCCATCTTGGGAGATTTATTTGTTATGAAGTTTCCTAATTTCCTCATGTACTGCAGTCTCCTCAGTAGGAAATGCTTTCAGTTTTTTTACTTTGATTCCATCATGAAGGTATTCAGATGTGTCACACATTTGCCATAAATTCTGAATGTTAGCACTCTAGTTGCTCATTAGATCACTGTAGTAAAACTACTGTTCACCATGGAAGTCTGATCCTGGTATTAAAAGTGCATGTTTCAGTCTGCATGTCAGAATTTTTTAATGAAATAGAAGAGGATTTGAGAAGTCACTCAAAATGTGCCCTCGTTTTCTTTCTTCAGCATTAATCATAATTTCTATGGCACAATGAACCCCCTCATTGTGTTCCTTTTTAAATTAAATGTTTTAAGTGTTACCAGTTTATTCCAATCAAGATGGCTTCAGGTGTGCCATATTTTTGTCATAATGAAGACAGTAAGCGCTCAAGTTGTTTTTAAGAACACTCTGGGACATTCTGTCATTGGGCTATACTTGGGCTACATCTTGGTGATATTTGGGCTACATTTGGGCTCTTTTGTCTCTGGTGGCCATCTTGGGAGACTTATTTGTTATGAAGTTTCCTAATTTCCTCATTTACTGCAGTCTCCTCAGTAGGAAATACTTTCAGTTTTTTACTTTGATTCCATCAAGAAGGCATTCAGATGTGTCACACATTTGCCTAAAATTCAGAATGTTAGCACTCTTTTTGCTCATTAGATCACTGTAGTAAAGCTACTGCTCACCAGGGAAAACTGCTGCTGGTATTGAAAGTGCATGTTTCAGTCTGCATGTCAGAATTTTTTAATGAAATAGAAGAGGATTTGAGAAGTCACTCAAAATGTGCCCTAATTTTTCTTTCTGCAGCACTAATCATACTTTTTTATGGAAAAATGAACCCCCTCATTTTGTTCCTTTTTAAATTAAATGTTTTAAGAGTTACCACTTTAATCCAAGCAAGATGGCTTCAGGTGTGCCATACGTTTATCATAAGTAGGACTGTTAGCGCTCTAGTTGTTCTTTGGAACACTCTGGGGAGCTGCAGTAGAACACAAAGGAATCAACTGACAGTCTCTACCCTTGTTGGATGTACATGTTTTACTGAGAATGTCAGACTTCATTCTCACATGACTGAGAAAGATAATGTGAATTTACAGAACATAAGCTCTCAGTTTAGCTTATAGATCACCTTCCAAACCTCTGTGGGAAAAGCATGAGAAAATATTTTTCTCTCAATCATGATATCCCAGCAGAAGGCTTTTTCACATGGTGAAATCACCTTAGAACATACCACAATTCCTAAAATGAGTATGGTACCATCAACAAATGATTTATAATGTAACTAAAGTCTTAAAACCTTCTTTTAACTGCAATGCTTTTTAATGAGGTGCTATCATGTATATTGGTCCCAAGATGGCTGCCAACACTTCTTGGATGAAGTGCTGACAGCCAATCAGATCTCAGGATGAGATGTGTGGTTAGGCTCCGCCCACATATATATATGATTTTACTTTTGATTTTCTCAGGAATCCACTGCTGATGACGTCGCCCCGTTTTCACGTTCTCCACCTTTCTTTTTCACTGCCACACACAAAATGGCGTCCAACACTTCCTGATTTCGACCGATTCGAATGTTGACTGACATCTAACCACCAATCAGAATTACGCTCGCGCACGGCACGGTGCGCGCACGGTGCGCGCATATAGATATGTATGTACTTTTAACTGCAATTTTCTCAGGAACTACTGAACAGATTGACACCATATATGCAAAAGGCACATGCCTGTGCTGAGGACTACCTCTCTGCCAAATTTCAAGTAATTCTGTTCAGCCGTTCGGGCTGTACCTTGGACTAAAGGTCCCTATGGAAAATTGCATGGGAAAACGCGTTTTGGGACCCCCCTTTTTTCTCAGCCCCCGCTTGACGAATCACCCCGAGACTTTCAGGGTAGGAGCTGAGCGGAGAGCCCCATTAGTTTTTAAAATTTCGCGAGGATTCGTCAACCGGCGCCAAAGTTATTCAAAATAGAATTTTCAGATTTCCTATGGGAACTCGGTCCTAACTATAACTATCTACTGGCGACCGCCAGTAGATAATATATATATATATATATATATATATATATTCACTTAAAAAAACATAGGTTTCACACACGTTACAGTTAGGAATTAGCATTTAAAAAACCTTGCAAATTCACTGAAAAAACCATAGGTTTCACACACGTTATAGTTAGGAATTAGCATTTAAAAAACCTTGCAAATTCACTGAAAAAACCATAGGTTTCACACATGTTATAGTTAGGAATTAGCATTTAAAAAACCTTGCAAATTCACTGAAAAAACCATAGGTTTCACAAATGTTATAGTTAGCTGGACATTTCACTCGTACAAAACCATTGAAATTCCCCCGTTATAGTTAGTTCAGCTAACTATAAGTCGCGCGACCGCAATCCACTGCTGATGACGTCACATATTACATCACTCATGACATGGTCAGTGACATCACTCATGACATCACTGATGACATCTCAAATGACATCACTGATGACATCACTGGACATTTTGTGTAAACTGTGTACATCCAGAACATACATCTAAAAGATTTCTAACATCAGAAGCACTTTCTATTTTAGTTTTATCATTACTCAACTTCTCATAAAGGAAACTCAGCAGAGAACAAAATCTTTTTTCATGATTTTGTATTATCTGCTCTTGCAAACTTTCAAGATAAAATACAACATTCAGCACTACATTAGCGTAGCAATTGACACCAGAGCTATTTTCAAAATGACAACCAACAACGTCTTCAACATTGTCCTTTTTCTTTTTGCTTGCAATCACATCACTCTCCTTTTGTTTGCTCTTCTGTACATCCTCATTACAGATATTCTCAATTCTCCTTTTCCAACAAACAACACGTTTTTCAAACACAGGATACTGACCTAAATGAGGAGCATATCTTCTTCCTAATCTATTATACTCCTTTACAGAATTTGCATCAGCACTAACTTTTGAGTCATCAAAGTCTATCATGAATAAACCAGATAATTTTTTCACTCGTGACAAAGCAACATATGCCATACCTTCTTTAAATACACTAGATCCAATGTTTACAAAAGCACTATCTACAGTTAATCCTTGAGATTTGTGAATAGTTACAGCATATGCTAGAGAAAACGGAAACTGCTTCCTACGTACATATAAGTCTTTCACAAGCAAAAAACGAACTGAACAACGACTAATGTCTTTAACCTCTTCAATCTGATCAAATTTTATTTTTAAAAATTCAGTTCCATCTTTTTTCTGGTAATTAACAAAACCCACAACTTTACCCATAGCTTCATTCACTGAACCTTTTTCTACATTCAAATTACGTCTTAAAATTACTCGACAGTTCATACATACATAAAGATTCTTTTCTAAACCAGCTGTTTTCAATATGTTTTTCTCTAGAGAATCCAATTTAGTTTTCAATTTGCCTGTCAATATAATAGTTATTCCTTCATGCTGTATTTTATCCACGGCTTCCATTTTCATAATATCTTCATTTTCCAATTTCAAAAGTTCTTCATTGAATATAGAGCATTCATGTAGTGTTGGCATTAAGCAGATTACAGTATTTTTTTCTGCAATTTTCTTGTATATTTTCTCTGGAACTATTTGTTCTGTTGGAAACAAATTACATAGCAATCGACTCTGTAAAGCTTTTCTGCCATGTTCTGTGAGTAGTCCAATTCTGATATCTTTGAGAATACTTGCATAATCATCATCATTTGCTTGCCGCATATTGGTAATGAGTTCTTTGTACTCAAAGTATGACCAAATATTCACATTACCTATACTTCCTAATTACTTTTTCGTGTCTTCATGTGCAAGAGTATTAAATACTGGTTGTCCTTTAACTGGAGTGAGCTGCAGTAGATCCCCAAAAACTTTAACATGTTTTCCTCCAAATAACACGTCATAGTCTGTCTTTAGAATTTGCTGCATTCTGCACAAAGGCAAGCATTAAGTTTGATACCATGCTTACCTCATCAATAATGAGAACTTTCATTTTCTTCAACACTCTTGAAACTTCAAAACATGCTTCTCCTGTTAGCTTGTGGTATTCTATTTTGTTCTCATGCTCTACTGGTAACATTAGCAAACGATGTAAGGTAATTCCTTTTATGTTATATGCTGCTAACCCAGTTGGAGCAGTAACAACACAAGACAAAGTTGAATCAGTTTTTTTCTGTAGGTAGCTTCTAATTACTTTAATTAAGAAACGTTTTCCAGTTCCAGCTTGTCCACTCACATACATTCTGATTGGTTCAAATGATGTGCATGAGCACTCTTTATTTTCATGTAGTAATCCATGATCAATTTGTTTTGTGACTTCTTCATAAATTTGTTGTTGTTCATCATTCAGTTGTTGTTCCAAATTTGGTAAGTCTATTAAATCTTCCTCAGCTTGATTCATAGCTGTTTCCACTTCAGTCATGGCTATTGCAGCTTCATTTTCTACGATTGGTTGTCCTAGGGGATCTTGACTGAGCGTACCAGAACTTTGACTGTCTTGAGAAACTGTCTCTAGCTACTTCAGCTGCAATTGTAGCTTCTTGTTCAATTTCTTCATTTAACATTTGTACATAATTTGTGAAAGTACTGCATTCTATGCTATTTTTACATGCATTAAAGGAATCTTCATAGCTCTGAAAATCTCCAAGTAATTCATCCTCTGAACACCATGGTTTAAACAGCTGTAAAAGTGCTAAGTAGTAAAATTCCTTTTTGTCAGTAGTGTCGCAACTCAGCTTCCTGTGATTAATCAAACTTCCTTTTGTTTGTTTCACCAAACATCCTTCCTCACCAATGACTTTATATTTTCCATTGTTGATGTCTTCTGTGGCATTCCGTGTAAAAATGTAGTTCTGCAGCACTTCATAGAGACACATGTTCTCAAGATGATGACTTCTGTTTGGGTAATATGTCTCCAACATATTTGTTTTCAAAATGTCTGTACTTTCTGGTTCGTTCTCTGCTAAATATTCAATTTCTCGAATAGATTTCAGTACCCGATTTCTCATTCCTGCAAGGCGATAACATCTTTAAACTGAAACTGTATAGCTTTTTACTGACAGTCTTCTTGTGAGAAATCTCTTCCCACATTTCTTTCAATTCCGTTTTCTTAGATTTAGTGATGTAAGATGTGACATACCGAGCAACAGCAATAGAATTGTCAGCTACATACTGAATATCCATGTTAGCATTCCACATGGATAAAATGACTGGGTTGTAGTCATTTATATATTTTGACTCTTCTTTTCTTCTTAGGTTGTAGGTATTTTTCGGATATTTTCTTGTAATGGTATGTCGCACAGCTGACATAAAACTGTTTACTCTTCCTTTTGAAAGAACAGGTCGTGGAAATCCAAATCGACATTTTGTGTAGAATTTATCTTTACTCTTGTACTTTCGTCGACAGTATTTTCCACACCGATGACTTTGGAAACGTAAAACTTGCTCTTTTAAGTTTTTTTCTTCTGTGCTTTTAGGTATAGCACATGTTGCATATTCTTCAATGAAAGATAAAACTGCAACATCAGAATCTGTTCCAAATTTTGGGGCATCCTTGATCCACAACAGCATATGAATATGAGCAGCACCTCTTGCTTGGTACTCTTTTCTCCAAAAGAAATCCACAACTTCTCCAAGAGGTGGATTTTTTTTATTGCAGATGAAGGACATCATAGCCTCAAATCTATGATATAAATATCTGCAAACATTAACTGGATCCAATGAGCACCATTCTCCTGCTGTCTTGTATTGGATGTTTTCAATATTTGAATTTGCCTCTCGAGGAAAATCCAGTAAATCATCCCAACCGTACTCAGCACAGCTTAGGGTAAGGAACCATGTAGGAGTTCCTAAATTCCGTAACATACATTTCAATTCTCCATGGCGTCGGTACCAATATTCATTAGTTCCACGCTGACAAGCCATCAGATTAATCAATTGAGATTCCAAATGATCATCTCGCTGTTGCACTTTGTTCATAAAATCCTTTGCAGACACATTATGTAGATGTACTCCAGTTTTTAAAATGTGATTTACTGCATAAGATAGTGCAGACAAGTCACTTTCAAATAAAAGATGGAACAAATAAGGAATACTTTGACGAAATCTTGGATCTTCTGCATATAATCTTGTAGTCCGATACTCAGAAGCAGGAATCTGTACTGGACGTTCATCATATCGTCCACCTTTTCCTGTAGGAAACAGCTGGGGAAAACAACGAGCTTCCAAGCTCTCCTTCCATACACTCACGGGAGTTCCTTTTGCTTTTTTCATCTGAAACAGATCAATAGTGTTTCCCATAACTTCTTTAGAATGAAGAGGATGTATGCTGAAATGTTCATAAATTTCTTCTTCTTTTGACTTATCCACTTTTTCAATTTGCCCAGTTGGTATTCTTGTGTCTGCTAGTAAAACTTCTTCATCTTCATCCATATAAATTGATTCATAGTACTTATTATTTCTTTTCAAATATAAATGTGCTCTTTGTACTTTTCGTACATCTACTAGCTCCTGCCAAATTTTCTTATTCTTTGTAGGTACACCATTAACCAGAATAACTAATGGTTCAGTTTCCAAACTATCTGCATCAATTGTTTCAATATTTTTTTTTCAAATCTAATGGCAAATAGAGAACTCTTCCTTTTAAACCTCTTTGTAAATCTGAAGGAGGTAATGTACCTGTTTTGGACTCCATACGAACTATAGTCTGAATCGGATGGACACATTGAATGAGTATAGACTCATACGTATTTAAATCACTAAGTTCTGCAGGAATATCAACCAATTCTAAATTATTATGTACAGCTTTAGCTGGCATTTTATTTTCTTCTAACTTGTTATAACAGTATTTACAAATACGCTGATCTTCACCCAAATCAAAACAATTTTCCAGAAAGAAATATGTAGCAAAATCCTTCCACTCATAATTATTTTCTTTTTCACTTTTATAGAGATCAACATTCCTTGTTTGAGTTTTATAATGGCTTCTCCGGCAACAAATACAAGTAATATTTGATCTTTCATTAGAGATGATAGTAAATTTGTCATTTGATCTTCAAAATTTTTACTAACAGTGGTTTCTACATTCTATTCCACATTGTCTTCAATAACTGTGTCATTTCCTGCACTTTCTTGTTCTGGACTAAAGTAACAAAACTGAATATCATCAGTAACCTTCTCTACATCTGATACAGATCCACGCAACAGAGCACTATTCAACTCATTTAACTTTAGTGCTGGACTTTTAGCAAAATTCCATCTTCTCACAAACTTTCTCATTTCA
Organism: Triturus cristatus; assembly: GCF_964204655.1. Classification (NCBI taxonomy): domain Eukaryota; kingdom Metazoa; phylum Chordata; class Amphibia; order Caudata; family Salamandridae; genus Triturus; species Triturus cristatus. Next base: position 945,140,515 of record NC_140579.1, read on the forward strand.
GTATGATGTACTGCCAGCATCCTAAAATGGTGAAAAACACTTTGACAAACTTTCCTAGAAAGACAAGCCAGAGAATGTCCTTGCAAACCAGTATTCTTTCTCACTCTGCATGGATCTAGTCTTTGAAGCACCTTAATCTTCTGTTTAACACTTTTTTTACTATATCTCTTAGAAAGTCACGTAATTTATCAATAGATTCTTGTCGTACAGTACAAATACTACTACAATTCCAAGTGTACACTGGGGCTTTAGGACGTTTCCCCATAACCTCATCAGCTAACACTTCTTCCTCATTTCTTGGAACCATTTTCTCCTTTTCCATTACACAACCATCTTTAACTTCATAACTTTGACCACTGGTGTCAACTGCATGCAGCAAACTATTACTTTGAAGATAACTCTCTTCATTAAAAAATGGTTCAGTACTTGAACTATGCTTCCATTCTCCTAAGAACACATTACAAAAGTTATTTTTTTTCACTACTCTTTTCCTTTTGCTTTTTGACTTCATTACATTGACTATTTTATCTAATGTACGGATCCTGTTCAAAATTAAAATGAATAGTTTTCTTTTTAATTCCAAAGCCTTTGCAACAATTGATTCAATATGTTTCTTTTTCTTATAAAATATTGCTTTCTTCCTATATTTTTTCACATCCTTTAGCAAATTGAACCCCACTCTTCTCTGAAACATTTTTTTACGAATGTTTTGAAATTCTGTTTGTCTTTTTAAGTCATTCTTTCTTGCTTCTGATTGTACATTAGCATTTAGTATCTTCTTTCTAGTGTCTTGTTGTTTTCTTCTTGAAACACTATTTGCAGTGGATATACTTTGTACATTTTTCTATGTTTGAGGATATTTTTAAAAAAATCCTTGCTTACCAGAAGACTTTTTCTTTTTTCCAACATGAGGTTCTTCAACTAATTTCTGTTGTCCAGTTGTTTTCAAATATAGATGTTTTTGCTGTTCTTTTCTCTTTCTTGATTTTATAGGCATGTTTAATTTATTTCAGTGTTGTTCAGCAATACCTAAAGGAAACTAAAAAAAAAATACCTTTATGTAATTTAAATATATTACTATATTTTTTTTGAGCTTTTCAAATCCTATCATGTGAGCTGCCCCTTTCCTACGAGTGCAAGTCTTACAGAACAAGAGCAACATGAATTAAATCTCTGACAACAATTCCTGTGTGCAGACAGACTCATGGTGTGATTCTAGGCAGAAAACGATATTTGATTGGCAATTTCAAAGCACATTTCCTACTGTGGTAGAGCAAGTGATAATTACTGTAACAGCCTGACACATTTTCCTTATAGTTTAGAGAGGCAGAAAAGAGCACATGTCCTAACAGCTACTTGAGACCATGAGCAGGTGGAACCTGGGTGAGTGATTAGACTAGAGCAAAGGAAATGAGCCTTGGTGATGTTGAATGTGTTAGCGTTACACACTGCTATCTGAAATACCACAAAGTGCTGAATAGTAAGCATGGGAATGCAGGAGAAGCAGCTGCCTGTGTGCTAAGAGTGTGTTTCTGGAGACTGTGTATTGTCAGCTGCAAGAGAGATCTGCATGGACGCTTGCACAACTGCATGAAGACTGCAGAGATGTATGTAAGATCACCTGTGGTAAGGGTTAATTGGGCTTATGAACATGTAGGAACTACCTCACCCATTGCCGGAGTGATTATAAAAAAAAAAAAAATCGGGAAGGGGGCCGCGTGGCCCCCCCTCCAGAGGCCATAATTTGCCCCAGGGACCCCATCCCCCGGGGCATGGCCCTTTTTGTACAAATTTTTTTTTTATGGAGGGGGCTGCGTTGCCCCCCTCCTCTGGCCACTTTAACGCCCTGGGGACACCATCCCCCGGGGCCGGCCATTGTTTATTTATTTATTTATTTTTTAATTGGGGAGGGGGGCCGTGTGGCCTCCTCCCAGGCCACTTATGGCCCCGTGGACCCCATCCCCCGGGGCCTGGCCTCTGTTGGGGGGGTCCCCAATCCTCCCACCGTCCCAGCCGGCTCCCCGCGTCCTAAGGGAGCCGGCATTGCTTTTCCACATGGGGAGCAGCTAACATGCTGCTCCCCATGTGGAAAAGCAATCAGCTTTGCTTCATTGAAGCGAGAGCAGGTTTCCCTATTCTCGCTTCAATGAAGCAAAGCAGTTTGCCATGACAGGGTGGGAGCCGTGACTCTCCCGCCCTGTCATTGCAAACTACAGTGTCCCAGGGGTGGGCACCCCGGGACACTGCAGGAGCCGGCCCTGGGGGGTGGTGGTCCCCAGGGCCTATTCAAGGCTCCAGGAGGGGGGCCGAGTGGCCCCCCTCCCACACGGACAAGTTGCCCAGGGGTGGCGGTCCCCAGGCCTGGGGGGGCCTGAGAGACCCCCATCCCAAATAATGTTAAGCCCCAGGGGGTGGCGGTCCCCGGGGCTGGGGGGGCTGCGAGCCCCCCCACCCATTTTCTATAAGCCCCGGGAGGTGGTGGTTCCTGGGGCTGCGGGGGGGCCGTGAGCCCCCCTGCATATAGTACCTCTGAACCCCGGGGGGGTGGCGGTCCCCGGGGCAGTGTGGGGGGATTGGGACCCACGCACACTTTTTTATTACTGCCCCCGGGATTTGGCCCCCCCAGGGGCCAATTACCAAAGAAGCGCGGGAGCCCCGCGCTTCTTTTTTTTATATTTTCGGCCGAAATTCATGCTGGGTGCACGAATCTCACCGATTAAAAAAAAAATCATGTTTTTTTTGGCCCTGGGGTTCCTTGTGGGACCCCCTGAGCAGGCCTAGGGGGTCAAGGTGTTTCTACCCTGCCCCCTTGTTGCGTTTGTCGTATAGGTTTCTTGTGCCTCGGTTCTACCGAGGCACAAGATGGCTGCCAACACTTCTTGATCTGGAGTGTTGACAGCCAATTAGAATACAGCTCGTGCACGGCAGGGTGCGCGCTGGGTGAGGGGAGGGTGCGTGGATCCTCCGAGGCCATAGATATATCTATCTTTTTAACTCTAATTTTCTCAGGAACTACTGAATGGATTTACACCATTTCGAATGTAGAGAGACACTCGACAGCCAATTAGCATTCAGCGCACGATCGGGAGGGTGCGCGCTCGGTTCGGGGAGGGTGCGCTTATGGTGCGGGTACGGTCCGCGGATCCTCCGCGGCCATAGATATCACTAACTTTTTTACCCTAATTTTCTCAGGAACTACTGAACAGATTCACAACATATATGCAAAAGGCACGAGTCTGAACTGAGGACTACCTCTTTGCCAAATTTGGTGTAATTCCGTTCAGCAGTTCGGGCTGTAGCTGCGTCAACAGGTCCTATGGGAAAATGCATGGGGAAAACGTGTTTTGGGACCCCCTTTTTTCTCGGCCCCCGCTTGACGAATCACCGTGAAATTTTCAGGGTAGGAGCGGAACGGAGCTGGCAAAAGTTTGGAAAATCTCACGAAGATTCGTCAATCGGCGCCAACGTTATTCCAAATAGAATGTTGCGGAATTCCTAGGGAAAATAGGTCCTAACTATATCTACGGTCGCCAGTAGGTAGATATAGTTAGGACCTATTTTCCATAGGAAATCCGCAACATTCTATTTGGAATAACGTTGGCGCCGATTGACGAATCTTAGCAAAAATGTCCAAACTTTTGGCCAGCTCCGGTCCGCTCCTACCCTGAAAATTTCACATTGATTCGTCAAGCTGGGGCCGAGAGAAAAAAGGGGGGTCCCAAAACGCGTTTTCCCCATGCATTTTCCCATAGGACCTGTTGACGCAGCTACAGCCCGAACTGCTGAACGGAATTACACCAAATTTGGCAAAGAGGTAGTCCTCAGTTCAGACTCGTTCCTTTTGCTTAAATGGTGTAAATCCGTTCAGTAGTTCCTGAGAAAATTAGAGTTAAAAAGATAGATATATCTATGGCCTCGGAGGATCCGCGCACCCTCCCCACACCCACCGGGCACCCTGCCGTGCACGAGCTGTATTCTAATTGGCTGTCAACACTACAGATCTGGAAGTGTTGGCAGCCATCTTGTGCCTCGGTAGAACCGAGGCACAAGAAGCATATAAAACAAACGCCAAAAACGCGACAAGGGGGCAGGGTAGAAACACCCTGACCCCCTAGGCCTGCTCAGGGGGTCAGGGTAGAAACACCCTGACCCCCTAGGCCTGCTCAGGGGGTCCCATTTCGGCCGAAAATAAAAAAAAAGAAGTGAGGGTCTCATGCGCTTCTTCTGTAATTGGCCCCCGGGGGGGCCAAATCCCAGGGGCAGAATTTTAAAAAGTGTGGGGGGGTCCCAATCCCCCCCACACTTCCCTGGGGACCGCCACCCCCGGGGCTCAAAGATGCTATATGCCACGCGGCCCCCCTCCCCAATTAAAAAATAAAAAAAAACAATGGCCGGCCCCGGGGGATGGGGTCCCCGGGCCTTAAAGTGGCCAGAGGAGGGGGGCTACGCAGTCCCCTCCATAAAAAAAAGGGCCATGCCCCGGGAGATGGGGTCCCCAGGGCCAAAAAAATGGAAAGAGAAGGGGGGCTACACAGCCCCCCTTCTAAACAAAAAGAAAAGAAAAAAAAGACCGGGATCGGCCAGAGGCCACGCCCCCTCCTTACACCACTCTGAAAACGCGCCCCCTGGCGCGTTTGCAGAGGGGGAACAAATTCCCCTTGAATACTGGGGGTCCCTGGGGGTCAACTAGCCCACCAGGAACCTCCAGTATGCGCCAGGGGGCTGTGTTGCAGAGAGGTGTAATGAGGCCACACCCCTTTTTACACCTCTGCAACGCAGCTCCGTGGCACTTACTGGAGGTACCTGGTGGCCTAGTTGGCCGGTAGGGGACCTCAGGATTCAAGGGGACTGAATCCCCCAACTTAAAATGCGCCACGGGGCGCGTTTGCACAGTGGTGAAGGTAGGGGGCGGGGCCTGAGGTGATACTGTGCAAACACGCCCTGTGGTACGTTTTAAGTTGGGGAATTCATTCCTCTTCAATAGAGAGGCCTCCTAGGGGCCAACTAGCCCACCAGGTACCTCCAGTAAGCGCCACGGAGCTGCGTTACAGAGTGTTGTAAAAAGGGGCATGGCCTCTGAACACCTCTCTGCAAAGCAGCTCCCTGGCGTATACTGGAGGTACCTGATGGGCAAGTTGGCCGCCAGGGGACCTCAGGATTCAAGGGGACTTAATCCCCCAACTTAAAACACACCATGGTGCGCGTTTGCACAGTGGTGAAGGTAGGGGGCGGAGCCTGAGGTGATATGTGTGGAAACACGCCCTGTGGCGCGTTTTAAGTTGGGGAATTAATTCCTCTTCAATTCAGAGGTCCCCTAGGGGCCAACTAGCCCACCAGGTACCTCCAGGAAGAGCCGCGGAGCTGCGTTGCAGAGTGTTGTAAAAAGGGGCGTGGCCTCTGAACACCGCTCTACAACGCAGCTCCCTGACGCATACTGGAGGTACCTGGTGGGCTAGTTGGCCCCCAGGGGACAGCAGGATTGAAGAGGAATTAATTCCTCAACTTAAAACACGCCACAAGGCGTGTTTGCACACGTCACCTCAGGCCCCGCCCCCTCCTTTACCATTGTACAAATATTCCTCTAAAATCAGCTGAACTACGAATTCCGATTTACTCACCTGTTATCAGGAGAGAACCCAGGGCTGCATCTTTTAGACCAGCACTGACCCTGAAAAGTAATTCTAAGCGTACTTTCCAGATAACTTGTATTTCCTTCCATAGGAATCCATTGTGTGGTTTTCAGCAGAAAAGTTTTGAAGTGTCCATTCTTGAAACGTACAAATATTCCTCTAAAATCAGCCGAACTAAGAATTACAATTTACTCACCTGTTATCAGGAGAGAACCCACGGCTGCATCTTTTAGCCCAGCACTGACCCTGAAAAATAATTCGAAGCGTACTTATCAGTAACTTGTATTTCCTTCCATAGGAATCCATTGTGTGGTTTTCAGCAGAAAAGTTTCCAAGTGTCCATTTTTGAAACGTACAAATATTCCTCTAAAATCAGCCGAACAACGAATTACGATTTACTCACCTGTTATCAGGAAAGAACCCAGGGCTGCATCTTTTAGCCCAGCACTGACCCTGAAAAATAATTCTAACCGTACTTACCAGTAACTTGTATTTCCTTCCATAGGAATCCATTGTGTGGTTTTCAGCAGAAAAGTTTCCAAGTGTCCATTTTTGAAACGTACAAATATTCCTCTAAAATCAGCCAAACTACGAATTACGATTTACTCACCTGTTATCAGGAGAGAACCCAGGGCTGCATCTTTTAGCCCAGCACTGACCCTGAAAAATAATTCTAAGCCTGCTTACCAGTAACTTGTATTTCTTTCCATAGGAATCCATTGTGTGGTTTTCACCAGAAAAGTTTCTAAGTGTCCATTTTTGAAACTTACAAATATTCCTCTAAAATCCGCCGAACTACGAATTCCGATTTACTCACCTGTTCTCAGGAGAGAACCCAGTGCTGCATCTTTTAGACCAGCACTGACCCTGAAAAGTAATTCTAAGCATACTTAACAGTAACTTGTATTTCCTTCCATAGGAATCCATTGTGTGCTTTTAAGTAGAAAAGTTTCTAAGTGTCTATTTTCACAAACTAAAAATATTCCTAAAAAATCGTCTGTATGACTTAAACACATTCTTTCAACTGTTTACAGGAGATTCACCTGTGCTGGATCCAGGATCCACCACTGAGTAAGAAAAAGTAACAATAACACTACTTACCTGCTAAGTGAATTTTCTGCCATAGGATAACATTGGTGATTCTATGTGAAAAATGTTCTAAGTGTCAACTTTTAAAATACAATAATAATCCTTAAAAGTCACTACTGTAACCAAAACGCTTTTACTCAACTGTTTCTCAACTGTTTACAGGAGATGTCCAAGGACTGAATCTAGCATCCAGTCCTGTGGTTAGAAAAGTAATCCATAAAGTAACTAATTGCATTTGACTAGAAATTCACATTGAGCTCAATGTTGCTTTTTGTTTGAAATTGTGTTGCCCATTGCAACAACTGTAACTACTATACTTAAAAGTCTATTGCCTATTTGCAAAGTATTTAAAGTAAAGTAATTCATTCTGAGAAAGTATATTTTGTATTGTAATGTATAATGTAAATAAAAAAATAAAATACCTAAATATAAACAGTTTAAACAATGTAGTAAATCAGTATAAAAAAAATCAGTATAACAATAAATACATTAAAAATTGTCATTTACAAAACCTTTGAAATTCACTAAAAAAACACATAGGTTTCAGGCCTGATATAGTTAAGAAATTAACATTTAAAAAACCTGTGAAATTCACTGGAAAAACCATAGGTTTCAGGCCTGATATAGCTAGGAATTAGCATTTAAAAAACCTTAGAAATTTACTGAAAAACAATAGGTTTTAGGGGTGTTATAGTTAGCTGGACATTTCACTCGAACAAAACCATTGAAATTCCTCCGATATAGTTAGTTGTACTAACTACATCTCGCGCGCCCGCAATCCACTGCTGATGATGTAACATATTACATCATTCATGACATGGTCAGTGACATCACTGATGACATCTCAAATTACATCACTGATGACATCATCCAGTGAATGTGGTTTGGTTCGTTATTTAAATATGTATTATTATCTACTGGCGGTCGCCAGTAGATAGTTATAGTTAGGACCGAGTTTCCATAGGAAATCTCAAAATTCTATTTTGAATAACATTGGCGCCGGTTGACGAATCCTCGCGAAATTTTCAAAACTAATGGGGCGCTCCGCTCAGCTCCTACCCTGAAAGTCTCGGGGTGATTCGTCAAGCGGCCGCACAAAAAAAATGCGGGTCCCAAAATGCGTTTTCCCCATGCATTTTCCCATAGGACCTTTAGTCGAAGGTACAGCCCGAACGGCTGAACAGAATTACTTGAAATTTGGCAAAGAGGTAGTCCTCAGGTCAGGGATGTGCCTTTTGCATATATGGTGTCAATCTGTTCAGTAGTTCCTGAGAAAATTGCAGTTAAAAGCACATCAATATCTATAGCCGCGCACCGTGCGCGCACGGTGCCGTGCGCGAGCGTAATTCTGATTGGTGGATTCATGTCAGTCAACATTCGAATCGGTCGAAATCAGGAAGTGTCGACCGCCATTTTGTGTGTTGTGTGTGTGACAGGGAAAAAGAAAGGTGGAGAACGTGAAAAGGGGGCAGGGTAGAGAGTTCCTGACTCCCTAGCCTTTGTCAGGGGGTCCCTGAAGGACCCCGAAGGGTGAAAAAAACATTTTATTTTTTTTCAAAAAATCGCGGGGTGCGCGCACGGTGCGCGCACCCTCCAGCCACCATTTTGAGTTTTAGAGGCAGAAGAGAGCTAAAAACACAAGTGGAGAATGTGAAAAGGGGGCAGGGTAGAGAGTCCCTGACCCCCTAGGCCTTCGCAGGGGGACCAGAGGGGGGTCACACTAAAAAAAACAAAAAAAAAATATTGCGGGGTGCGCGCACGGTGCGCGCACGGCGGCAAAAAAAACATTAAAAAAATAGAATTAAAAATCAAGTTTAAGTGTTTAGATGTTGGTTGGCTCTAAAAAGAGCCGTTGTGTTCATTGAGTGTTTTTTTGTACCTACAAGTAAGTACCGATGCAGAGTCTCAAGTTCAAGACGAAGACTCTGTTGCCTTCATCTGTGAAATGTACACCGTCTCCTCTAAAAATGCCTTGCATGTTGTAACGCAAGTTGTTGTGGTATATAGAACCCATACCATAGTCTCTGAGGAAAGCAGAAACAGACTTATTGACGTGCTTTCTTGCTTTGTCAATCTGCGGACAGTATTGGTTGGACCAGTTCCACTTTTGCCTTTGGCATATATTAGAATATACAAAGGTAGTTTGTGGAAAAAGTGACATCAATTGCACAAAGGTGTCCTTAACAAGCATTTCCAGACCTACCCCAGTTAAAGTGCCTAGGTCATTTCCACCACAGTGCACAATTATAAGGTCAGGCTGTGGGAGATGTAGAAAGGATTTCACCAAAGGCATTAATTGGTGCCACTTTAACCCTCTCTGACCAATCCATTTAATGTCTACATTTGGCAAAGCAAGATCTTTCACAATACCTCTTTTTTATGCATACTTTTCACTCCAGAAGATATAGCTATGACCTACAATCCACACTGTGAACATCTTTCAAGGAGATCTGGATGCACTCAGAAGGTGTCTTTCAGTAGAATGGCAATATGAAAAGAAAGATAGTTGTAAAATGGAGGCTTACATACTTTTTTTTAAATAAAAAGAACTCATTGGCTGTTTCAGACCATTCAACACTAAAAACTAGGCTGTATGTTTAAATTTTTAAAAGCATGTTTTGTATTGGTTCAGAAAAATGTGTTCCCACAGAAGATTACTTTGGATTTGCTGTTAGGTTTGAAAAGTCAAGCACTCTTCCTCTCCGGATTAGAAACATTGTGTGCTGAACTTCTGACCTCTCTGCTCACACCAGTGTTCCATGACCTGTTGCTATGGTAGCAGGCAGAAGTCACGTTGGGGGTAGGGATCATTTGGAAAGGGTTGAAATTTGCAACCAATAGAAATGTGTGTTTCCATTTGAAAAAATGTGGGAAGCACTGTGATTTGAAGTTAACATTTATATGTGTGAAAAAAGAGAGGGAAAGATTGCCATTTACTGGTTCTGCTGAGAGGTGTACAGCTCTGAGATTCTGGCTCTGATAATCTGCTGTGTGAGTGCCACATTTCTTTCTCAACTAACTATTTTTAAAGGTGAGTTATGAATTTGAGAGGGGATGTATGTGGTGCATTTTGATATAAAAAATACAAATGTGATTCTTGTTTTAAAGTTGTGTTTTACATTTTATGTTTTGGAAGATATTTAACTGCCTTGAACTTGTAAGATATTATGGAGTATGTCTCCACCATAAGTTAAGGTGTACTGGTATCACCCAGGAATACTGTTTTCTGCCTGGAATCACACCATGAGTCTGTGTGCACAAAGAAATTGTTGTCAGAGATTTAATTCGTGGTGGTCTGGTTCTGTAAGACTTGCATTCGTAGGAAAGGGGTAGCTTGTTTTCTTGAACTGTGATGGCTAGCATTCAGCACAAATCAATATCTCACAAATGAGAGGCAAATGCTAACACATTTGAAAACAACAGGGTAGATTTTCCTTACACTCCTGCAATGGGTGAGTTCGATCCTACATGGTCAAAACTCCAATTAACCCTTACCCCACATGTACTCTTACATACATCTCTGCAGTCTTCATGCAGTTGTGCAAGCATCCATGCAGATCTCTCTTGCACCTGACAATACACAGTCTCCAGAAGCACGCTCTTAGCACACAGGCAGCTGCTTCTCCTGCACTCCCATGCTTACTATTCAGCACTGTGTGGTATTTTACATAGTAGTGTGTAACGCTACCACATTCAACATCACCAAGGCTCATTTCCTTTGCTCTAGTCTAATCACTCACCCAGGTTCCACATGTTCATGGTCTCAAGTAGCTGTTAGGACATGTGCTCTTTTCTGCCTCTCTAAACTATAAGGAAAATGTGTCAGGCTGTTACAGTAATTATCACTTGCAAAACCACAGTAGTAAATGTGCTTTGAAATTGCCAATCAAATATCGTTTTCTGCCTAGAATCACACCATGAGTCTGTGTGCACAAAGGAATTGTTGTCAGAGATTTAATTTGTGTTGGTCTGGTTCTGTAAGACTTGCATTCGTAGGAAAGGGGCAGCTTGTTTTCTTGAACTGTGATGGCTAGCATTCAGCACAAATCAATATCTCACAAATGAAAGGCAAATGCTAACACATTTGAAAACAATAGGGTAGATTTTCCTTCCACTCCTGCAATGGGTGAATTAGATCCTACATGTTCAAAACTCCGATTAAAACTTACCACACATGTACTCTTACATACATCTGTGCAGTCTTCATGCAGTTGTGCAAGTGTCCATGCAGATCTCTCTTGCACCTGACAATACACAGTCTCCAGAAGCACACTCTTAGCACACAGACAGCTGCTTCTCCTGCACTCCCATGCTAAGTATTCAGCACTGTGTGTTATTTTAGATAGTAGTGTGTAACGCTACCACATTCAACATCACCAAGGCTCATTTCCTTTGCTCTAGTCTAATCACTCACCCAGGTTCCACATGTTCATGGTCTCAAGTAGCTGTTAGGACATGTGCTCTTTTCTGCCTCTCTAAACTATAAGGAAAATGTGTCAGGCTGTTACAGTAATTATCACTTGCAAAACCACAGTAGTAAATGTGCTTTGAAATTGCCAATCAAATATCGTTTTCTGCCTAGAATCACACCATGAGTCTGTGTGCACAAAGGAATTGTTGTCAGAGATTTAATTCGTGTTGGTCTGGTTCTGTAGGACTTGCATTCGTAGGAAAGGGGCAGCTTGTTTTCTTGAACTGTGATGGCTAGCATTCAGCACAAATCAATATCTCACAAATGAGAGGCAAATGCTAACACATTTGAAATCAACATGGTAGATTTTCCTTCCACTCCTGCCATGGGTGAGGTAGATCCTATATGTTCAAAACTCCAATTAACCCTTACCCCACATGTACTCTTGCATACATCTGTGCAGTCTTCATGCAGTTGTGCAAGCGTCCATGCAGATCTCTCTTGCACCTGACAATACACAGTCTCCAGAAGCACGCTCTTAGCACACAGGCAGCTGCTTCTCCTGCACTCCCATGCTAAGTATTCAGCCCTGTGTGGTATTTTAGATAGTAGTGTGTAACGCTACCACATTCAACATCACCAAGGCTCATTTCCTTTGCTCTAGTCTAATCACTCACCCAGGTTCCACATGCTCATGCTCTCAAGTAGCTGTTAGGACATGTGCTCTTTTCCGCCTCTCTAAACTATAAGGAAAATGTGTCAGGATGTTACAGTAATTATCACTTGCAAAACCACAGTAGTAAATGTGCTTTGAAATTGCCAATCAAATATCGTTTTCTGCCGAGAATCACACCATGAGTCTGTGTGCACAAAGGAATTGTTGTCAGAGATTTAATTTGTGGTGGTCTGGTTCTGTAAGACTTGTATTCGTAGGAAAGGGGCAGCTTGTTTTTTTGAACTGTGATGGCTAGCATTCAGCACAAATCAATATCTCACAAATGAGAGGCAAATGCTAACACATTTGAAATCAACATGGTAGATTTTCCTTCCACTCCTGCCATGGGTGAGGTAGATCCTATATGTTCAAAACTCCAATTAACCCTTACCACACATGTACTCTTACATACATCTGTGTAGTCTTCATGCAGTTGTGCAAGCGTCCATGCAGATCTCTCTTGCACCTGACAATACACAGTCTCCAGAAGCACGCTCTTAGCACACAGGCAGCTGCTTCTCCTGCACTCCCATGCTAAGTATTCAGCACTGTGTGGTATTTCAGATAGCAGTGTGTAACGCTAACACATTCAACATCACCAAGGCTCATTTCCTTTGCTCTAGTCTAATCACTCACCCAGGTTCCACATGCTCATGGTCTCAAGTAGCTGTTCGGACATGTGCTCTTTTCTGCTTCTCTAAACTATAAGGAAAATGTGTCAGGCTGTTACAGTAATTATCACTTGCTCTACCACAGTAGTAAATGTGCTTTCAAATTGCCAATCAAATATCGTTTTCTGCCTAGAATCACACCATGAGTCTGTGTGCACACAGGAATTGTTGTCAGAGATTTAATTTGTGTAGCTTTTATTGTGTAAGACTTGCAGTCGTAGGAAAGGGACAGCTCATATGATAGGATTTGAAAAGCTCCTAAAAAATATAGTAATATATTTAAATTACATAAAGGTATTTTTTTTTTAGTTTCTTTCAGTTATTGCTGAACAAATAAATTAAAGATGCCTATAAAATCAAGAAAGAGAAAAGAACAGCAACAACATCTATATTTGAAGACAACTGGACAACAAAAATTAGTTGAAGAACCTCATGTTGAGAAAAAGAAAAAGCCTTCTGGTAAGCAGACTAAGGATTTTATAAAAAATATCCTCAAGCAAAGAAAAAATGTAAAAAATATATCCACTGCAAATAGTGTTTCAAGTAGAAAACAACAAGACAATCGACAGAATATACTAAATGCTAATGTACAATCAGAAGTAAGAAAGAATGACGTAAAAAGAAAAATAGATTTTAAAAACATTCGTAGAAAAATGTTTCAGAGAAGAGTGATGTTCAATTTACTAAAGGATGTGAAAAAATATAGGAAGAAAGCCAAATTTTATAAGAAAAAGAAACATATTGAATCAATTGTTGCAAAGGCTTTGGAATTAAAAAGAAAACTATTCATTTTAATTTTGAACAGGATCCGTACATTAGATAAATTAGTGAATGTAATGAAGTCAAAAAGAAAAAGAAAAAGAGAAGTGAAAAAAAAACTTTTGTAAAGTGTTCTTAGGAGAATGGAAGCATAGTTCAAGTACTGAACCAGTTTTTTAATGAAGAGAGTTATCTTCAAAGTAATAGTTTGCTGCATGCAGTTGACACCAGTGGTCGAGCATATGAAGTTAAAGATGGTTGGGTAATGGAAAAGGAGATAATGGTTCCAAGAAATGAGGAAGAAGTGTTAGCTGATGAGGTTATGGGGAGACGTCCTAAAGCCCCAGTGTACACTTGGAATTGTAGTAGTATTTGTACTGTACGACAGGAATCTATTGATAAATTACGTGACTTTCTAAGAGAATATAGTAAAAAAAAGTGTTAAACAGAAGATTAAGGTGCTTCAAAGACTAGATCCATGCAGAGTGAGAGAGAATTCTGGTTTGCAAGGACATTCTCTGGCTTGTCTTTCTAGGAAAGTTTGTCAAAGTGTTTTTCACCATTTTAGGATGCTGGCAGTTCATCATACTGAAATGAGAAAATTTGTGAGAAGATTGTATTTTGCTAAAAGTCCAGCACTAAAGTTAAATGAGTTGACTAGTGCTCTGTTCCGTGGATCTGTATCAGATGTGAAGAAGGTTTGTGAGGATATTGAGTTTTGTTACTTTGGTCCAGAGCACGAAAGTGCAGGAAATGACACAGTTATTGAAGAAAATGTGGAAGAGAATGTAGAACTCACTGTTAGTAAAAATTTTGAAGATCAAATGATAAAATTTACTATCATCTCTAATGAAAGACCAAATATTACTTGTATTTGTTGCCGGAGAAGCCATTATAAAACTCAAACAAGGAATGTTGATCTCTATAAAAAAAGTGAAAAAGAAAATAATTCTAAGTGGAAGGATTTTGCTACATATTTATTTCTGGAAAATTGTTTTGATTTGGGTGAAGATCAGCGTATTTGTAAATACTGTTATAACAAGTTAGAAGAAAATAAAATGCCAGATAGAGCTGTACATAATAATTTAGAATTGGTTGATATTCCTGCAGAACTTTCTGATTTAAATACGTATGAGTCTATACTCATTCAATGTGTCCATCCGTTTCAGACTATAGTTCGTATGGAGCCCAAAACAGGTAAATTACCTCTTTCAGATTTACAAAGAGGTTTAAAAGGAAGAGTTGTCTATTTGCCATTAGATTTGAAAAAAAATATTGAAACAATTGATGCAGATAGTTTGGAAACTGAACCATTAGTTATTCTGGTTAATGGTGTACCTACAAAGAATAAGAAAATTTGGCAGGAGCTAGTAGATGTACGAAAAGTACAAAGAGCAAATTTATATTTGAAAAGAAATAATAAATGGTATGAATCAATTTATATGGATGAAGATGAAGAAGTTTTACTAGCAGACACAGGAATACCAACTGGGCAAATTGAAAAAGTGGATAAGTCAAAAGAAGAAGAAATTTATGAACATTTCAGCATACATCCTCTTCATTCTAAAGAAGTTATGGGAAACACTATTGATCTGTTTCAGATGAAATAAGCAAAAGGAACTCCCGTGAGTGTATGGGAGGAGAGCTTGGAAGCTCGTTGTTTTCCCCAGCTGTTTCCTACAGGAAAAGGTGGACTATATGATGAACGTCCAGTACAGATTCCTGCTTCTGAGTATCGGACTACAAGATTATATGCAGAAGATCCAAGATTTCGTCAAAGTATTCCTTATTTGTTCCATCATTTATTTGAAAGTGACTTGTCTGCACTATCTTATGCAGTAAATCACATTTTAAAAACTGGAGTACATCTACATAATGTGTCTGCAAAGGATTTTCTGAACAAAGTGCAACAGCGAGATGATCATTTGGAATCTCAATTGATTAATCTGATGGCTTGTCAGCGTGGGACTAATGAATATTGGTACCAACGCCATGGAGAATTGAAATGTATGTTACGGGATTTAGGAACTCCTACATGGTTCCTTACCCTAAGCTGTGCTGAGTACGCTTGGGATGATTTACTGGATTTTCTTCGAGAGGCAAATTCAAATATTGAAAACATCCAATACAAGGCAGCAGGAGAATTGTGCTCATTGGATCTGGTTAATGTTTGCAGATATTTCAATCATAGATTTGAGGCTATGATGTCCTTCATCTGCAATAAAAAAAATCCACCTCTTGGAGAAGTTGTGGATTTCTTTTGGAGAAAAGAGTACCAAGCAAGAGGTGCTCCTCATATTCATATGCTGTTGTGGATCAAGGATGCCCCAAAATTTGGAACAGATTCTGATGTTGCAGTTTTATCTTTCATTGAAGAATATGCAACATGTGCTATACCTAAAAGCACAGAAGAAAAAAACTTAAAAGAGCAAGTTTTATGTTTCCAAAGTCATCGGTGTGGAAAATACTGTCGACGAAAGTACAAGAGTAAAGATAAATTCTACACAAAATGTCGATTTGGATTTCCACGACCTGTTCTTTCAAAAGGAAGAGTAAACAGTTTTATGTCAGCTGTGCGACATACTATTACAAGAAAATCGCCTAAAAATACCTACAACCTAAGAAGAAAAGAAGAGTCAAAATATATAAATGACTACAACCCAGTCATTTTATCCATGTGGAATGCTAACATGGATATTCAGTATGTAGCTGACAATTCTATTGCTGTTGTTCGGTATGTCACATCTTACATCACTAAATCTGAGAAAACGGAATTGAAAGAAATGTGGGAAGAGATTTCTCACGAGAAGACTGTCAGTAAAAAGCTATACAGTTTCAGTTTAAAGATGTTATCGCATCGAGAAATTGGATCCTACGAATGCTCAGATAGGTTATCATCTGCAAGTCTGTACTCCAAATCCAGAAGAATAATTTGGGTAAGTTTAGGCCTTACAGGAATGCGAAATCGGGTATTGAAATCTATTCGAGAAATTGAATATTTAGCAGAGTACGAACCAGAAAGTACAGACATTTTAAGAACAAACATGTTGGACACATATTACCCAAAGAGAAGTCATCATCTTGAGAACATGTGTCTCTATGAAGTGCTGCAGAACTACATTTTTAAACGGAATACCACAGAAGACATCAACAATGGAAAATATAAAGTCATTGGTGAGGAAGGATGTTTGGTAAAACAAACAAAAGGAAGTTTGATTAATCACAGAAAGCTGAGTTGCGACACTACTGACAAAAATGAATTTTACTACTTAGCACTTTTACAGCTGTTTAAACCATGGCGTTTAGAGGATGAATTACTTGGACATTTTCAAAGCTATGAAGATTCCTTTAATGCATGCAAAGATACCATAGAATGCAGTACTTTCACAACTTATGTACAAATGTTAAATGAAGAAATTGAACAAGAAGCAACAATTGCAGCTGAAGTAGCTAGAGACAGTTCTCAAGATAGTCAAAGTTCGGGGACACTCAGTCAAGATCCTCTAGGACAACCAATCGTAGAAAATGTAGCTGCAATAGCCATGACTGAAGTGGAAACAGCTATGAATCAAGCTCAGGAAGATTTAATAAACTTACCAAATTTGGAACAACAACTGAATGATGAACATCAACAAATTTATGAGGAAGTCACAAAACAAATTGATCATGGATTACTACATGAAAATAAAGAGTGCTCATGCACATCATTTGAACCAATCAGAATGTATGTGAGTGGACAAGCTGCAACTGGAAAAAGTTTCTTAATTAAAGTAATTAGAAGCTACCTACAGAAAAAAACTGATTCAACTTTGTCTTGTGTTGTTACTGCTCCAACTGGGTTAGCAGCATATAACATAAAAGGAATTACCCTCCATCGTTTGCTAATGTTACCAGTAGAGCATGAGAACAAAATACAATACCACAAGCTAACATGAGAAGCATGTTTTGAAGTTTCAAGAGTATTGAAAAAAATGAAAGTTCTCATTATTGATGAGGTAAGCATGGTATCAAACTTAATGCTTGCCTTTGTGCATTTAAGAATGCAGCAAATTCTAAAGACAAACTATGACGTGCTATTTGGAGGAAAACATGTTATAGTTTTTGGGGATCTACTGCAGCTCACTCCAGTTAAAGGACAACCAGTATTTCATACTCTTACACATGAAGACACGAAAAAGTCGTTAGGAAGTATAGGTAATGTGAATATTTGGACATACTTTGAGTACAAAGAACTCATTACCAATATGTGGCAAGCAAATGATGATGATTATGCAAGTATTCTCAAAGATATCAGAATTGGACTACTCACAGAACATGGCAGAAAAGCTTTACAGAGTCGATTGCTATGTAATTTGTTTCCAACAGAACAAATAGTTCCAGAGAAAATATACAAGAAAATTGCAGGAAATAATACTGTAATCTGCTTAATGCCAGCACTACATGAATTCTCTATATTCAATCAAGAACTTTTGAAATTGGAAAATGAAGAGATTATAAAACTGGAAGCTGTGGATAAAATACAGCATGAAGGAATAACTATTATATTGACAAGCAAATTGACAACTAAATTGGATTCTCTAGAGAAAAACATCGGAAACAACTGGTTTAGAAAAGAATCTTTATGTATGTATGAACTGTCGAGTAATTTTAAGACGTAATTTGGATGTAGAAAAAGGTTTAGTGAATGGAGCTATGGGTAAAGTTGTGGGTTTTGTTAATTACCAGAAAAAAGATGGAATTGAATTTTTAAAAATAAAATTTGATCAGATTGAAGAGGTTAAAGACATTAGTCGTTGTTCAGTCCGTTTCTTGCTTTTGAAAGACTTATATGTACGTAGGAAGCAGTTTCCGTTTTCTCTAGCATATGCTGTAACTATTCACAAATCTCAAGGATTTTTTTTTTTTTTTTTTTATATTACCTTTTATTGAATGCTCCGACAACTTACACACATCTCAAGGATTAACTCTAGATAGTGCTTTTGTAAACATTGGATCTAGTGTGTTTAAAGAAGGTATGGCATATGTTGCTTTGTCACGCGTGAAAAAAATATCTGGTTTATTCATGATAGACTTTGATGAGTCAAAAGTTAGTGCTGATGCAAACTGTGTAAAGGAGTATAATAGATTAAGAAGAAGCTATGCTCCTCATTTAGGTCAGTATCCTGTGTTTGAAAAACGTGTTGTTTGTCGGAAAAGGAGAATTGAGAATATCTGTAATGAGGATGTACAGAAGAGTAAACAAATAGAGACTGATGTGATTGCAAGCAAAAAGAAAAAGGACAATGCTGAAGAGGTTGTTGGTTGTCATTTTGAAAATAGCTCTGGTGTCAACTGCTACGCTAATGTAGTGCTGAATGTTGTATTTTATCTTGAAAGTTTGAAAGAGCAGATAATACTAAATCATGAAAAAAGATTCTGTTCTCTGCTGAGTTTCCTTTATGAGAAGCTGAGTAATGATAAAACTAAAATAGAAAGTGCTTCTGATGTTAGAAATCTTTTAGATGTATGTTCTGGATGTACACAGTTTACTCAAAATGTCCAGCAAGATGCACAGGAATTCTTAATGTATATGCTTATGGTACTGGAAGATGAAGGGGTAGAAATAGAAAATATGTTTGGTCTCTCTTATAAATGGGAACATAGTTGTGAAAACTGTTTGAACACATGCAGCTCTAATGTTGATTCTGAAATGTTCATATATTTAACATTACCAGAGATTAAATCAGTGACTTTTAGTACATTAGTTAAAGATGCAAATCACAACATGGAATGTTCTCAATGTAAATCAGAAATGTTATCAACGTTATTTTTAAAGAAATATGGACAGTATGTAATTTTAATGATGCAACGTTGTAGAGCTGATGGAACAAAATTGGACACTTTAATAAAGAAGTTTACAGAAAATCAATTATCAATATCAGGAAAGAGTTTTGTTGCAGTTGCAATAATTTTCCATGATGGACCTTGTATAACTTCTGGTCATTACACAGTTTATCTAAAATGTGAAAAAGGCTGGACACTGTGGTGCCGATTACGATCCTGTAAAAACCGGGTACGAACCGTCGGACGGAGCATATTCTCCGTCCGACGCGTACCCGGTCGGAACAATATACAAACATGGAAGTACGATTCGCATGGAAATACTATTTCCGTACGATTCGTACAAAACACCGTCCGACGAAAATATACATACAAATGTGATCCGGGAAAGCGCCGACGTGACGTCGGGACGCACGCAGCCTGCCTTTCACGAACCAGGAAGTACGATTCGCACCGACGTCATCCCGCACGGAGAATATTTTCCAGCAGCCAAAAACTGCCGGGAAATCAGGGCGACGCGAACAAGGAGTACCTGCACGCGACGGACAGACATGGACCCGAACCTACGTGTCATCCCGGCCCTCATAGCAGTCGACCTCCTCTACAGGTTCCGACGCAGACGCCGCAGAAGGTCAGAACAACAAAGGGAGGGGGGAAAGGGGGGGGAGGAGCAGGGGCAGGCCACTAAACCCCCCCCCAAGACACACAGCACACATGTCCTGGACATACCTGACCCCCAGGCCCTGGTCACTACGAGGGGGTGGGGGCGTGTCCAGCAAAGCCAGCGTCCGCCACAACGGAAGTGGATGACGACGCGAACCGGTAACACAACAATACAGGTACGTCCCGTACCCACGCCTTAAGAGCGTGGGTACGAGTCGTACCACGCCCACACCTACGTCACCCCAACAATGGCGGGACGGCTCGTACCCACGTGGCAAAGGCCTGGGTACGGCCCGCACAAGCATGCCACAGCGTGCGTATGGATATGTACGGACCGTACCCCCACCCACGTATGCATGAAGCGTACCCCCACCCCAACAGTGTACGTACGGACCGTACCCCCACCCCTGTATGAATGGAGCGTACCCCCACCCCAACAGTGTACGTACGGACCGTAACACCACCCCCGTATGCATGGAGCGTACCCCCCACCCCAACAGTGTACGTACGGACCGTACCCCCACCCCCGTATGCATGGAGCGTACCCCCACCCCAACAGTGTACGTACGGACCGTACCCCCACCCGCGTATGCATGGAGTGTACCCCCACCCCAACAGTGTACGTACGGACCGTAACACCACTCCCGTATGCATGGAGCGTACCCCCCACCCCAACAGTGTACGTACGGACCGTACCCCCACCCCCGTATGCATGGAGCGTACCCCCACCCCAACAGTGTACGTACGGACCGTAACACCACCCCCGTATGCATGGAGCGTAGCCCCCACCCCAACAGTGTACGTACGGACCGTACCCCCACCCCCGTATGCATGGAGCGTACCCCCACCCCAACCGTGTATGTACGGCCCGTACCCTCACCCGCGTATGTATGGAGCGTACCCCCACCCCAACAGTGTACGTACGGACCATACCCCCACCCACGTATGCATGGAGCGTACCCCCACCCCAACCGTGTATGTACGGCCCGTACCCTCACCCTGCGTATGTATGGAGCGTACCCCCACCCCAACAGTGTACGTACGGACCGTACCCCCACCCGTGTATGCATGGAGCGAACCCACACCCATGTATGTTCTAAGCGTACATATCCTGATATAGGAGGGTTGGGTGCAGAGTCCTCCCAGCAGTGCCCAGACACAGGAGGGGTGTGTGCAGAGTCCTCCCAGCAATGCCCCGACACAGGAGGGGTGTGTGCAGAGTCCTCCCAGCAGTGCCCAGACACAGGAGGGGTGGGTGCCTAACACTCACAGCAGTGCCCAGACATAAGAGGGGTGTGTGCAGAGTCCTCCCAGCAGTGCCCAGACACAGGAGGGGTGTATGCAGAGTCCTCCCAGCAGTGCCCAGACACAGGAGGGGTGGGTGCCTAACACTCCCAGCAGTGCCCAGACACAGGAGGGGTGGGTGCCTAACACTCCCAGCAGTGCCCAGACACAGGAGGGGTGGGTGCATAATACTCACAGGAGTGCCCCTGCAAAGAAAAAGGTGGAATACCCACAGATCCAATGCCCACAAATGTCAGTCAGGTGCACAAAGATCCTGCAGTACATGTACCACATGTGTGCGAGGCTGGGAGTATACACATGCATAGCGCTGAAAAGAAAACATGTCCACATGAAGTCATGTCAACAGTCTACATACACAAGTACAGTGACCACCAAGGACGCCACGAATGATGCAGGTGGAGACATTGCTCAGCATGCATGGCCAAAGTCTAACGAGTCCGTCACACACCCAGCCAATGCAGACACAGCTCAGCACCACATATTGGAATGACCCTGCAGGGAAGATGTCAGGTTACACAGAGGAAGGAACACACCTTGGGACGATGTCACCATGCAGTAACTGCTTACATGAAC
Organism: Triturus cristatus; assembly: GCF_964204655.1. Lineage (NCBI taxonomy): Eukaryota > Metazoa > Chordata > Amphibia > Caudata > Salamandridae > Triturus > Triturus cristatus. The sequence goes on from NC_140579.1 coordinate 945,162,151, forward strand.
AAAGTTATGTAGCCAACAGCTTGTGATGGCACTCAGATACCAGGGTCCACCCTATGACCAGCACAAGACGACAATTCCCACACACCCAACACATTATCATCACCCAAAATAATGGAGCAGGTCCACCAACAGCAATACCAGATAGACAGTAGTGTACTAAGGAAAAAGAAATTGCTTTATTCAGCATCCAAAAATCTGTTTGTCCCTTGAAAGTTCAAAATGTACAATGCCCATAGGGCAATCCAAAGTTCAAATCCAGGTGGGGGACACAGTGGGACGTGTGTCCCCTAGCTTGCCTGCACAGTCAGACTCCTTTGTCTTCCAGAGGGGGGGGACATCATGTGGGGGGGAAGGACCAGGCACCGCAGGGACATGAGGGCGAAGGGTAGGCGTTGTGGGTGCAGGGACGGAGGACTCCACCACAGGGGGTGGGGCAGCGCCAAAGGCGGAGGTCAGGATGGCGCTGCACACCTTAGCAAGGTCCTCCAGCGACTCCCCTGCACCCGAAAGAACCACAGGCCCCAAGGAGGGGGTGGGGTCAGAGGGATGGGTCGCAGCGCCACTGGGGGAGGGTGTGGACAGGGGGGGGACTCAACTCCCCTGCCAGTGTCCTGCCTCCACCGCTTGCAGGGTGGTGCCACACTGGGGCTGATGGACAGACTGGGCAGGACTGACCCTGTATCCGACTTTTGGCCAGGAGAGCTGAGGGGAGGGGATTTGGAGGGAGTGGATTTTGTGGAATGCGGACTCCCACTCTGGCTGCGTGTCTTACGTTTGCCCCCCGACCCAGTGGGTGTGCCTACTTCACCCTGTGTGTGCGTGCCAGGAGGTGTGCGTTTGACCTTCCCTGCTGGTGTGGTGCCTGTGTCTGTTGTGGTGGGTGCATGCTGACGTCTGGGTGTATGTGGGACAGGCATGGGAGTGGGAAGTGTGGATGGGTCAGGGGTAGGGGGTTGGACGAAGTGCTGCAGGAGACCCACTGGTGCAGTCAGTGTCAGTGGACCTCAGCAAGTTGCGTTGGTCAGCCTGCGATGAGAAAATGCCCTCCAAGTATGCCTCCATGTTGTTCAGCACTTGGCTGTGGCCATGGAGGACATTAAGCACCGCAGCCTGACCAACCTGCAACTGCCGCTGGATGTCCACAGACTCGGCATTGGTGGCAGCAGTGGAGACAGGGGCAGGGGGTGTGGTGCCTGGCAGGAAGGAGACATGTGGTGACCGGGCACGCTGGGAAGGGACACGAGCAAGTGGGAAGCGGCTGATGGCAATGGAGGGGGCGGGGAGAGATGTTGTGCCGCTGTCAGCTGGTGGTGCAGCCTCCGCCCACTCGGAGAGCTCAGCCTCAGACCCGTCAGCTTCATATTCTGTGGTGGCAGTGGACAGGTCCTCCGCCTCACTCCCCTCCGCCTCAGTTCCACTCGATGTGCCAGCCAAGATGTCACCGCTGGTACTGGTGCTCGGTCCCTCCGCTCGGTCTGTGCTGATGTCTCCCTCCGTGTCCCCCGACGATGCTGTGGGCAAGGTGAAGAGACAGGAATTAATCATACACCTGTATACATATGTCACATGAGTCCAATCTACATAGGTTACAGTGCATAGCCTGAAAAGAAAGATGAGTAACATCTACAAAACAAGGTACATATGTAGGCCCCGCAACACACAGTTGGTTGACCCACCATGCCACTGAAAAACTATGGAGAGCATGACACAATAGCAAATGACATGAAATGGATTTTGACAGAGGAGCCAGGCTCTGGGGACAATCCAGCACTGCATCTACACCACACAGCGTTGCCAAAAATAGGGATGAGCAGGGACCATATCCATGAACTTTAGGCACATGCTGCATAGGTAATACTGAAAACATGCCCACCATGACTGGCTCACTGCACCTTGAGTGTATGTCCAGACAAACATCACACACTGGCCAGACCTAGCAAGGAGATATCAGGTTTTGACATGTAGGCTTTGCCCGCACCAACCACCCCCTACATGAGACAATTTGTTGAGACACAGGAAGCACTTACATCTCTTAGTCTGGGTGAAATACACATGGGCTGGATAAATGCAATATTGGACACAAAATACCCAAGGTGCGCCTGTCCAAATAATCATGTACAAATGGTCATCATCAGATGATTGTAACAAGACACACAGGCACTGGAAACCGTGAGTATGAACAAGGAAAATCAGGTCAGGCTGTACAGTGGACACTTGTACTACATTTTACGTCAGTATACATGGTGCCAGGGGACAATGGCACAGAGCACAACCTATGCTGTAGACACTGAGAGTGTCCACATTTTGTGATGACACACATGACACCTAGGAAAATATGCCCCAGGGGACAGTAGTGGCCACACAACTCCATGGTCCTGAATGGGAATGACTGCAGCACACGCCACCATCCCTGCACTATGCGTATCGCACACTCATGCACATCATGTAACAGGCCACAACATAGGACATGCGTGCTGTAAGGCATGACACTTGAGAGACTAACTCCCATGTCTGGACTCAGCATCAGTGCCAACTGACATGGAACCCACAAGTACTGAACTGGACAGGGCACAGGCAAGGTCCCAAAACCTGTTACACACCACCCCCACACATGATGCTACAGGCATGGTTCACATGGATAAACTGCCAGCCTAGATAACCTTATGAAGGAGTGACTACACACAGACCAGGGAACACATTGCAAGGAGGGGAAGGGAGGCAGGAGAGCACCGCTATACTGTGGGTAACAGGATCTGCACAGCACCTTAAACCCTGGCAGTGTATCCATGCAACTGCGCACTTACTAATGCTGGTGACACACAACAAACACACATGTACCTACCCCCTTCCTGCTGCTGCTTCTCCTGTAAGTGCCTGGCCAAGTCTGGAAAGACCACCGCCAGCACACGCTTGTGGATGTGGGTCAGACGGCGGCGCCCGCGGTTCTTATGGGTCTCAGGTGAGTCCCCCAGCAGGACCCGTGCGATCCTCCGCGTCCATCACCGGATATCCTGCCAGCGTTTTCTCACCTCGGCCAGGCGCCGCTTGCGACCGTCCGTCCTCCTCACGGCACTGACGGCGTTCATCCAGATCTGCTTCTTGGCAGAGGCGTCTACCTGTGAGGATGAACAAGTGACACTACATCAATACACCTGGCACATGTCACAGAGACACATATTAGAACAATTTTGCTGTTTACAACAAGGCATAGTATGCATCCAACGCATTGCACCTTTGTCATTCATAGGGACATTATCCTCTGGGGAAGGGCAAAAGCAGTACGTGCCATTGAAAGTCCACAGGTGGAATGAGGGCAACGACACAATCAATGATCCAGGCTCACACTGTGCATCACAAGCTACACCAGGATTATGTGCAGCACCTCAAAGCAGTCACATGCCACAGGCCACTGACGCTACCTCAGCAGAGTACACAGACACACACAGGCACAGGACATTCACCTGCCATTGCAAAATGCAGCTACAAACCTCACTCTGCACATGTGCCACTAGACGGGGGGGGGCTCACAGGTGTGGGGCTGGCTCTGCACGTCAGACACACAGCACTGCTCCCTGCTCACATCAGATGGGCAGGGTAAATCCATCCCTCATGCAGCTTGGGTGCTACACTCCACATATGCACCCACCCACATGACAGGGGACTTACACACACACCGATGTCCAGGGTACGAACACATCATGTGGACACTCTCAGCACAGGTACACAGAACTAACACACATCTGTGGGTACAGTCACCTGTCACACTGGGCTGACCACATAATCACATGAGGACTGTAGAGGCTACATTCTCAGGAGGATAAGACAGGCAGAATGTGGCATGCACCATGCAGTGATTGTCACAGTAAACACAATGCAAGTGAGGACGGCAGACATGCACCACAGCATGCTCTGGCTGGGAGATATCAGGCATTCCCCCCCTGGCACCCCCCCTACAGTACATTGCATGTGTGTCACACCTGGACACAATGCCAGAAGTCACAGTCACAAAAAAGGGACACAGTCTGTGCTAGTGGACTCTGCACTCACCTGATACCCTGGTCGCCCATACAGCAGGGGGTACTGTGGGAGGATCACATCCAGCAATGCCAGGTTCTCCTCCAGGGTGAAAGGCTGGGCCCTCTCCACAGACCTTGACATGGTTCCAGGGAATCACGAGCAGCAGCTGGGTCTTAGAATCCAAAGATGTGCAGGCAAGTGCTCTCTCATTGGACCTGGCTGCCTTATATCTGCCTTGCTGGCCTGTTTCATGCACAGGAGTACAGAGTGATTGGTCACTCACATTTGCATCCTATGTTTCCTCCAATCCCTTTAAACCTAGCACAGTCAGTGGGTTCTTATTGTTTTTTCCTTGAGCATGATGTCAACTCCACAACCACATATCAACAAAGTAGATTCATTCAAACTGACTTTTGCTGTGTGTGAGAAGTTGGCCTGATGTATGATGTCACTAGTTATAGTGTACACCTTATATCAGTCCAAATACCCTTATGGTGATTGGTTGTAAAGTCAACCTTATAGACCAGCTATCCTAGTGGTAGCATGGACAAGAGCAGTCTTAGGCTAAACTCTGAATGGCATGTGAAGCCAGCTGTGATACCATATATAATCCCTTGAATACCAAATGAAAGGACACCACAACAGATATATATATAAAATAAAGTGTATTTATTCTAAGCAAACCCTCAGCACTCTTTATGAGTTTAGAGGTAAGTACAACACAGTCTTATTAATGCATACAGTAAGTCACACAGGTAAGTAATACAGTTAGGCCCTAGGGGCCACGCAAACCATATACTAAATAAGTGGTATAAGAACCACTGTCACGGAAATAGAATAGGCCTAGGCCTAGGGAATCGCTGGGGCTACCCTACACTAGCGTTAGTTAGGAAGTGGGAGGCCCACGGGATTCGTGTGCAGAGTGGAAACACTCACGCGTAATGCGTAAAAGTCAATAGCAATGTTACAGTTTAGAAATAGATAGATTTAGGACACTTCCGGAGTAGCTAGGAAGTTGAGACTTGAAAACTAGACACTAGGATAGTCACTATCCTGATGAGCACCGGAGTACCCAAGTTACCTAGCCCACAGGCTGCGGGTGCATAGGGGTGAAGATGCGTCGTTTTCGTCGTCGACTCCTATGGATGCCTGAAGAAAGATGCTGACAGGCAGTCAGGAGAGAGTGTCCGGTGGATCCCAAGGCTGGGATCAAGAAGAGAAGAAACCTGCAAGCAGAGGGGACAGAGTCAAGGTCACTAGCCAGTGACCACGTGGAACCAGGAAGGAACCAGGCGATGTCGTGAAGAGTTGCAGGTGAAGGTGAAGCTTGTCGCTGCAGCCAGGAGGACCAGGAAGCGTCGAGGACGTCCAGGACCAGGGGGCGAGCTGTCCCACGAAGGCTCTTGCTGTCGGCGGCGTCGAAGTTGGACTAGGACTCACCAAGCCTTGGCAAGCGGAACCCACGAAGAACAAGGGACTTGCTTCTGGTGCAGACCAGGAAGGTCTGGGGTGCTTCTTCTTTGCAGAGAAGCGGGAGCCAGTCTGGAGGAGCCAAACCAGCGCAGAAGATTTCAGGGAGCGTCGTCACAGAGGCCACTAGCCAGCGGGCAAGCAACCGGACAGACGCGGCAAGCAGGAAAATGCTGAAGGGCCCCACGCAGGACTCGTGGAGTGTGGGGGGCTGGTCTTCGGTGCAGATGGTGCTTGGGGTTGGGGCTTCTCAATCCCCGGTGCACAACTTCGAGGGTACCTCAGAAGCTGCGCTGTAAGTTACTAGCCACTTTTCCCAGGTAGCCGGTCCCACGTCGCTCGTCGCCTCCACGGATCTCAGCTCTGCTGCAGATGTGGATGAGGGTCGGAGAAGTCTGGAAATCAAGGCTCTGGTCGGGCTCTGCAGTCGGTTCCTCGTCGGACGTTTCACAAAGCAAAGGGTAGTCACTTGATGGTGCCTGTTTGCACAGGGTAGCCACTCCTTGGCTACAAGGGAGATTCTTCAGTCTTCTTCTTTCGTCGAATGTCGAAGGTCCAGAGTTTCTGTTCAGTTTTGCAGGTTCAGGATAATCTAAAGTCTTGAGGCCCAACTCCCACTCTTATACTAATCTGGGGGGCTGGGATACCTGCTAGGTCACGCCTTATGGGTGGGACCTGGGAGGGGGTGGTTACACCCACTTCCCTTTGTCCAGTTTCGCGCCAGAGCTGGGGCTGGAGTGCCCCAGCGCCGGTTTGAACTGGACTATGCAAGGAACACCTTGTGTGCCCCAGGCATGTCTCATTCCTTTCAGCCCACCCTGCCCCAATACACTAAAGGCTGTCTGGGGAGGTGCTAGCACCTCCCCAAGCAGGAAACCTATTGTCCAGGCCTCCCTGGCTGGGATCACTCCCAGCAGCAGGAGGTCAGACTTGTGTCTGTGGCAGCAGCATCCATTTTGTGATGCTGAGGCTTTGGTCAGAGGTTACACAGCAAAGTAGGATTTTAACATGTCTCTCCCTCTAGAAGGGGGGAATAATATCCTCATCACCAGAAATGGTATGGGGGTATTATTCCAAAGTGTTAGACACCTTACACAACATGTTTTGATACAGCCCAACCATAGTTACCATAACCGTTTAAGATTATAAGGCACTTTAAGAGTATATGGTAGGCTATATCATAGAACAGCTATAAGGACATGGTTCCGAAAGCTGCAGACAGGCTCAGCTCATGCTAGAGCACCATCTCACATGTTACCAAGCACTCTGCCTCCAGGATTGTTAAGGCCTGCCATAGGAGTGACTGATAGGTACACATGTGTCTATATATAAGGTAGGTATAGGAATACTACACCTAAGCAAGGGGTGATTACACGACCTTGCCCCAGCTGAGTGATCAGCCAGTTGTGTCTGATTGGAAGGCCAGACCAGGGGTGGCATAATACATGCTGCAGCCCCTGGGAGGCCTAGGGTACACCTATGCCCTGGGTACCTAGGGTACACTGTACAGGGTCCAATAAGGTGATCCTTACCAATTGGTTATGTACCTAGGGTACATGGAGTCCATTTTACAGAGAGAGCAGACAGCCTGAGACCCTGAATGGCAGGATCTCAGGCCAACTAAGTCGAAAAACCAGCTAGACACTAGGCAAAAAGTTGGGGGTAACCATAGTCAGATATCCACCTTCCTACACAACCCCCCCCCCAAACGAAAGGAGATAAGGCTGGCCTTGACAAGGTAAGCCTCTATTGCCTGAGTGGCCATATAAGGAAGAACCAGCACTGGCATGGTTACCCCCTGTCTCATGGTCCACTAAGCAATCCCTCATCCTAAAGATATCATAGGGTCTCCACCATAGGGAATCTCTACCTTTGGTGTGTCTTTGCAAAGTAAGAGGCTGGTGTTGAGATGGAGTACTGAAGTGAGTGTCCTCAAAGTGAGGCCTCAGCTTCCTCCAATCATCCTCCACCATGGATGCCTTTCTTTCTCTAACTGAGTTGCACTGTGCTCTCAGGGTCAGCCTCTGGCTACCTAAAGCTGGAGGCTGGGTCCCTTTTGTGGGCTTACTGGAGGGACAGGTCAGGTTTGGGGCCCTAAGGTCCCATGTTTGCCTGTGCCCAACAGAATCCCTCTGGGGGAGGTCCCTAACTACCTGTGAAGGGGATCCCTCAGGAATGTTTTTACCCATCACCTGGCTAGGGCAACTAACCAGGCAATCCTCATTCTTTTGAAGGGGGGGTTCTTGTGGCCAGGGGCCCTCTTGGGGTCCACTGGCCTCCCTGACCTCTGCAGCCCTGGGCTGACTGAGGCAGGGTAGAGAGAGGCAGGCTACCTGCACCAGACTGGGTCCCACCTTGGAAGGGGCCACTGACATCAGAGGCTCTGCCAGGCCAGGCCTGGCTACCTCTGGGGCAGTTCCTTCACAAGGGGTGAGGTCAGATCCCTGAGGAGGCTGACCTTTTCCTAATGTCTGGGGAGAGGGAGACTTTTCTTCCTCCCCACTACTCTCTGTTTGTGTGGAGTGATCCATAGTTTCAGGCTTCACTACACCTATATCAGTCTGAGTGTGGGCTGAGACCATTACAGCCTTGCCAACCTTTTCAGGAAGGCACTCAGTTTGTGTTTGAGCTGTGACTGTCACAGCTCTGCCAGTCCCTACAGGGAAGTCTGTCTGTGCCTGGGCTGTGGCTACCACTGCCCTTCCAACCTTTTCAGGGAGGAAAGCTACTTGGACAGGGGTTGTGACTGGCACAACCCCACTACCCTTTTTGGAAAGGCCTACCATTTTGGAATGGGTGTCTTGTTCAACTCCAGCCCAAGCTGAGAGTTCTAAGTCATTCCCCAGCAAGCAGTCCACAGGCAAGGTTGGAGACACTGCCACCCTTTTAGGGCCAGTGACACCTCCCCAGCTGAGACATACCTCTGCCATGGGATGACTGTTCTGGTTGCCATCAATGTTAGTTACCTGGTATGAGAAACCAGGCAAAAGCTGCTCAGAGGGAACTAGCCTATGGGCCACCATAGTGATGCTAGCTCCAGTGTCTCTGTAGGCCTCAGCTTTTCTACCATTGATGTAGGGTTCCTGTCTGTACCTACCCAAAGTGTTGGGACAGGCAGTGAAGTTGGCAAACCCCATGCCACCATCACAGACAAGAGTAGCTGCTGTAGGGGAATTGGCTAAGCCAGGATCCCCCTGTGTTCCCCAAGAAAACCCAACCAAATTTTTGGGGGCACTCCCACCACCTGGGGGATTACTGCTGACAGTAATAGGTGGTGTGACAGGAGTAGTTGGAGGAACAGTTTTGTTTTTAGCCTGTGGACAACTGCTGTCAGTTTTCCAATGCCCAGGTGTTTTACACACATGGCAGTAAGGCTTTTTAACTGTGGTAGAGGAGGGAGCTTGGGACCCACCACCCTGTGTGGAGTTTTGGGGCCCTGAGGAAGATTTCTCTTTTGCTTTATCCCCACCCTTCTCTTGAGGCTTGGTGGTATCTTTCTTTTGGTCACCACCCTGATTTTTAGGCCTAATCCTGGTCCTGACCCATTTATCTGCCCTCTTTCCCAATTCTTGGGGAGAGGTCAAATCTGAGTCTACCAGGTGTTGATGGAGAAGCTGGTTCTGACAATTACTAAGGATCTGCTCCCTCATAATCAAGTTGTACAATCCTGTATAGTCCTGCACCTTGCTGCCAGTTAACCAACCTTCCAAAGCCTTAGTGGCACAATCCACAAAATCAGACCAGTCCTGTGTCTGTGTCTTCTGGGTATCTCTGAACAACAACCTATATTGCTCAGTGGTTAAGCCAAACCCATCTATCAGAGCACTCTTCAGGACTTTGTAATTGTTTGCATCCTCATCACTGACTGTGAGGAGCTTGTCTCTACCTTTGTCAGAAAAGGAGAGCCACAAGATAGCTGCCCACTGACTTTGGGGTACCTGCTGTACTTTGCAGGCCCTCTCCAAAGCAGTCATCCATTTGTGGATGTCATCCCCATTCTGATATGGGGGGACTATCTTGCTTAGGTTTCTATGGTCATAAGACCTATCCCTATCTCTAGGAATGTTGCTGCCACCAGTGGGTTCTGACCCACACAATTTTTGCTCTCTAGCCAGAGCAAGCTTCTCTTTGGCAAGGGCAATTTCTTCCCTCTGAATCCTCAGATTAGCTTCCCTCATTCTGGCTTTATGCTCCTTTCTCTCAGGTGAAGTCATTCCCCTGTGAGAGGAAGCATTAGAGATGCTAGAGACATGGGAGTGGATGGATTCCCTTGAAGGGGATCTGTCCCTCCTGCTTCTCTGTGAATGTCTACTTGTGGGTCTGTATGGGGGGACCCCATGCAAACTCCCATGTAAACTTAAGTTAGCCTGGCTAAGTCTTCCTACTTGGCCCTGGCTGTCTACCTCTTCCTCTGAAGTCCCATCTGACTCATCTGTGGTGGGTAGACCCTCCTCTGTGCCTAGGGCACCTGCCTGAGATGCCCTCTGATCATCATACTCCTCTAGGAGTTGTCTTAACTGAAGGAGGGTAGGGTTTGCACCCTGTTTTATTCCTCTGGAGGTGCACAATTGTCTCATCTCCTGGAATGTTAAGGTATCATACCTAGAGGGGGTCTTCTGCAGACCTGACCCTCCTGGGAGAGCATCTACTTGATCTCCTCCCAGAGGCATGATCTAGTGAGGGTGTGGTGTGTGCACCTACCTACACTAGTTGTTTCTACTAAACCTCTCTAGTAGTTGTAGTCAGGGTGTGTTACTCCCTTCAACCTACAACCACTAAGTCCAGTAGGACTTAAGTATTATAAACTATGTTATATGTACCTAGACAATATCTGTGTGATCTTTCAATTTAGTATCTCAAGATTACAATGGTATTACAACAGCAAGCTCAGATCCCAACCGCTGCTCACCAATGTGAGAAGTTGGCCTGATGTATGATGTCACTAGTTATAGTGTACACCTTATATCAGTCCAAATACCCTTATGGTGATTGGTTGTAAAGTCAACCTTATAGACCAGCTATCCTAGTGGTAGCATGGACAAGAGCAGTCTTAGGCTAAACTCTGAATGGCATGTGAAGCCAGCTGTGATACCATATATAATCCCTTGAATACCAAATGAAAGGACACCACAACAGATATATATATAAAATAAAGTGTATTTATTCTAAGCAAACCCTCAGCACTCTTTATGAGTTTAGAGGTAAGTACAACACAGTCTTATTAATGCATACAGTAAGTCACACAGGTAAGTAATACAGTTAGGCCCTAGGGGCCACGCAAACCATATACTAAATAAGTGGTATAAGAACCACTGTCACGGAAATAGAATAGGCCTAGGCCTAGGGAATCGCTGGGGCTACCCTACACTAGCGTTAGTTAGGAAGTGGGAGGCCCACGGGATTCGTGTGCAGAGTGGAAACACTCACGCGTAATGCGTAAAAGTCAATAGCAATGTTACAGTTTAGAAATAGATAGATTTAGGACACTTCCGGAGTAGCTAGGAAGTTGAGACTTGAAAACTAGACACTAGGATAGTCACTATCCTGATGAGCACCGGAGTACCCAAGTTACCTAGCCCACAGGCTGCGGGTGCATAGGGGTGAAGATGCGTCGTTTTCGTCGTCGACTCCTATGGATGCCTGAAGAAAGATGCTGACAGGCAGTCAGGAGAGAGTGTCCGGTGGATCCCAAGGCTGGGATCAAGAAGAGAAGAAACCTGCAAGCAGAGGGGACAGAGTCAAGGTCACTAGCCAGTGACCACGTGGAACCAGGAAGGAACCAGGCGATGTCGTGAAGAGTTGCAGGTGAAGGTGAAGCTTGTCGCTGCAGCCAGGAGGACCAGGAAGCGTCGAGGACGTCCAGGACCAGGGGGCGAGCTGTCCCACGAAGGCTCTTGCTGTCGGCGGCGTCGAAGTTGGACTAGGACTCACCAAGCCTTGGCAAGCGGAACCCACGAAGAACAAGGGACTTGCTTCTGGTGCAGACCAGGAAGGTCTGGGGTGCTTCTTCTTTGCAGAGAAGCGGGAGCCAGTCTGGAGGAGCCAAACCAGCGCAGAAGATTTCAGGGAGCGTCGTCACAGAGGCCACTAGCCAGCGGGCAAGCAACCGGACAGACGCGGCAAGCAGGAAAATGCTGAAGGGCCCCACGCAGGACTCGTGGAGTGTGGGGGGCTGGTCTTCGGTGCAGATGGTGCTTGGGGTTGGGGCTTCTCAATCCCCGGTGCACAACTTCGAGGGTACCTCAGAAGCTGCGCTGTAAGTTACTAGCCACTTTTCCCAGGTAGCCGGTCCCACGTCGCTCGTCGCCTCCACGGATCTCAGCTCTGCTGCAGATGTGGATGAGGGTCGGAGAAGTCTGGAAATCAAGGCTCTGGTCGGGCTCTGCAGTCGGTTCCTCGTCGGACGTTTCACAAAGCAAAGGGTAGTCACTTGATGGTGCCTGTTTGCACAGGGTAGCCACTCCTTGGCTACAAGGGAGATTCTTCAGTCTTCTTCTTTCGTCGAATGTCGAAGGTCCAGAGTTTCTGTTCAGTTTTGCAGGTTCAGGATAATCTAAAGTCTTGAGGCCCAACTCCCACTCTTATACTAATCTGGGGGGCTGGGATACCTGCTAGGTCACGCCTTATGGGTGGGACCTGGGAGGGGGTGGTTACACCCACTTCCCTTTGTCCAGTTTCGCGCCAGAGCTGGGGCTGGAGTGCCCCAGCGCCGGTTTGAACTGGACTATGCAAGGAACACCTTGTGTGCCCCAGGCATGTCTCATTCCTTTCAGCCCACCCTGCCCCAATACACTAAAGGCTGTCTGGGGAGGTGCTAGCACCTCCCCAAGCAGGAAACCTATTGTCCAGGCCTCCCTGGCTGGGATCACTCCCAGCAGCAGGAGGTCAGACTTGTGTCTGTGGCAGCAGCATCCATTTTGTGATGCTGAGGCTTTGGTCAGAGGTTACACAGCAAAGTAGGATTTTAACATGTCTCTCCCTCTAGAAGGGGGGAATAATATCCTCATCACCAGAAATGGTATGGGGGTATTATTCCAAAGTGTTAGACACCTTACACGACATGTTTTGATACAGCCCAACCATAGTTACCATAACCGTTTAAGATTATAAGGCACTTTAAGAGTATATGGTAGGCTATATCATAGAACAGCTATAAGGACATGGTTCCGAAAGCTGCAGACAGGCTCAGCTCATGCTAGAGCACCATCTCACATGTTACCAAGCACTCTGCCTCCAGGATTGTTAAGGCCTGCCATAGGAGTGACTGATAGGTACACATGTGTCTATATATAAGGTAGGTATAGGAATACTACACCTAAGCAAGGGGTGATTACACGACCTTGCCCCAGCTGAGTGATCAGCCAGTTGTGTCTGATTGGAAGGCCAGACCAGGGGTGGCATAATACATGCTGCAGCCCCTGGGAGGCCTAGGGTACACCTATGCCCTGGGTACCTAGGGTACACTGTACAGGGTCCAATAAGGTGATCCTTACCAATTGGTTATGTACCTAGGGTACATGGAGTCCATTTTACAGAGAGAGCAGACAGCCTGAGACCCTGAATGGCAGGATCTCAGGCCAACTAAGTCGAAAAACCAGCTAGACACTAGGCAAAAAGTTGGGGGTAACCATAGTCAGATATCCACCTTCCTACACTGTGCACCTGCAGAAAAAAACTCATACTTTAAACTTGGTCTCCATGACAACCAGCATGCATGTAGGCCTTTATACTTGTCCCTCATGTGTCCCCTATGTAATTTGGAGATTCACACCCAGGTACGGTGCGTTCCGGGGCCCTAGGGCACCCCAAATGCATGGCAACGGCCCGTACAGGCGTGTGTACGGTCCGTATCACTATGGGTACGCATACGCGAGCACACCCATAGTGATAGTGAGCGTACGCGCGTGTGTACGGTCCGTATCGCTATGGGTGTGCTCGCGTATGCATACCCATAGTGATACGGACCGTACACGCGTGCCTACGCTCACTATCACTATGGGTGTGCTCGCGTATGCATACCCATAGTGATACGGACCGTACACGCGCGCATACGCTCACTATCACTATGGGTGTGCTCGCGTATGCGTACCCATAGTGATACGGACCGTACACGCGCGCCTACGCTTACTATCACTATGGGTGTGCTCGCGTATGCGTACCCATAATGATACGGACCGTACATGCGCGCCTATGCTCACTATCACTATGGGTAGGCCTACGGCAGCACTCCCATAGTGATAGGCAACGTACACAGGCCCTCAGAGCGAATGTACGGTGCCTTTCACACATCACAGTGGTGACAGGCAGCACACAGGAAGGAATAGAGCTGACATACTTGTCCATGGATGGACATCAAGGCATTGTCTGGCCAGTACTACATGTGTGGGGCACAGGTGTGAAAGGCTGTGATGTGGCACATTACTCCTGAGTCGAGAAGGCAATAGATGTATGATGAGATGTGTACAGATGTTATGTGTGACAGTGCAATATGTGCCAGGCATGCCCTTAACTCCTTTGACATGTGTGCATGTCGTACTGCACACTTGGGATGAGCGTCACTGGCATGGCACAGTCAACAACACACGCAAGTGTCCCCTCATGCCCGCTACAGGGGTTACCACACCAGACATGTGACTACCCACGGTGCACGATGTGTCTATGTCATGTATGTGTGGTGTGTTCCCATTAGCTTGATGTTGGTGTTCCCTCAAAAGCATCAGCTGTTGCAGCAACCAACATATGTCTGTGTGTAGATGGACATGGCACACTGTTACGCACACCAGGCCACATGTGGTATCGGATGTGAGGTGTGTATGTATGCATGGGACACGGAGTAGCATAACAAGGACCTGTCTGCATCCTCTCAATGTATGTGTGGTGAGTCATGACATGTACACCTTAATGACAAAGTGTGTGGGCTGTCCTAGTGTAATGTCATGTGACCTGTGGCTCTAGTGTTTCGCTACCTGTCTCTGCAATCAACATCCTACTTCTGCTGATGTGTTGATGTATGTCACTCCTGTGTTGCGTCTGGCTGTTCACTTACACTGGGACACAGCTAGTCCCATGCCATGGCATGTGGAGGTTCACAATCTCCGTGTGTAGCTGGGTCTTGGTAGGAGTGTCACCTGGCAGCCATACGTGTCCAGGGCATGTAGCACATACCTGACTCCGTATGTAGCATATGTGTATTGACAGATTAACATGTGCTCAGTACATATAAATTGTTGTTGTAGTGCACTCACTCTTCCTTGTCACTTCCAAATTACTGCAGAGCGCCGCCTCTTCCCCGACCAATTCCGGACTTGGCTGACATGCGGGAGAATGACTGTATACGCTGCTACCGCTTCCCCCAACCGTTGATTGAGGAGTTGACGGCAAGGCTGGCACCACACCTGCAACCGTTGCACAGGTATCCTACGGCACTGACACCCAAGCTGAAGGTAATGGCAGCCCTACATTTTCTTGCCACGGGTACCTTTCAATATACCATAGCTCATGTTGGTGGCATGTCCCAGAGCATGTTCAGCCGTGTGCTGCATGATTTCTTAGAGGCCATGTTGCTTCACCTGGATGAGTTCATCCATTTCCCAACTCCTGAACAGTTGACTGGGGTCAAGCGTGGATTCTATGCCCTGGGAGGGATGCCCCATGTCATTGGGTCCATAGATGGGACACATGTGGCTTTGGTACCACCACAGGCACAGGAGGTAGCGTACAGGAATCGCAAGCACTACCACTCCATCAATGCCCTTGTGGTGTGTCTGTCCAACATGGTGATTTCACATGTCTGTGCTCGTTTTCCAGGATCAGCACACGATGCCTACATCATGAGGCGTAGCAGGGTGCCTGAAATGATGACGCAGCTGCGCAACGAGCGAGCATGTGTGGTTGGTGGGTACACTCTGTCTGTCCTGTATTTTGCGTAGACTTCCAGCACGACCGCTTCTCCTGTCCTACTTATGTCCATGTGGTTTCCATGTAGGGGACGCTGGCTATCCCAACATGCCATGGCTGATCACACCTCTCCGCAACCCCAGCACGCCGGCCCAGCTCCGCTACAACACCGCCCATGGCCGGACAATGTGAGTGATAGAAAGGACATTTGGCCTCCTGAAGAGCCGATTCAGATGCCTCCACAAGACCGGCGGCGCCCTCCCATATGCCCCGGCGAAGGTCTGCAAAATCTTCATGGTCTGCTGCATGCTGCACAACATGGCAGTTGAGAAAGCTGTGCCACTCATCCTGGATCAAGATGATCAGGACCATCCACCCGTGGAGGACGAAGGGCTTGGCAATGGGGCTAGTGATGTGGAGGATGTGGTTCCACAAGAGGACATTCGGAGTCGGCTCATACGCGACTTCTTTGCTTAGTGGTGAGTACCAGTGTCTGAGTGTGCACGCATTGGTCCCCGTGTGGCATGTGTTGCGATGTGTGTGTCCATCTGCATGTATGCCACGTGAGTCAGAGGTGTGTGTGGATGTGTCACTCGAGTGATGGTGCCAGTGATGAGTGTATTTCCCCAGTCATAATTGTGACCTAGCATGTTGTCATCCTTACATGTGTCGAGTACATGCACATGCAAGTGGCTGTGCTTTTTGTGGCTGACTTCTTGTGTGTCTCTCATCCCCAGGTACTTGCGCATGCCGTCTGCTGGTTGCATTGTTGTGGCACTGCTATTCCTCATGGACACGTCATCGTGTGCTGACTCAGCGTTACACGCACGGACAAGTTTGGAAGTCTCCTTAGGGTAAGGGATGCATCAGGGGTGTATTGGGTGTGGCAGTTGTTTACAATGTGTGCACACTGCCCCTGTCGATGTTTGGTTCCTCTGCAGACATGTCGCATCACCATGGGACACATTACATGTAGCTGGGTACACCTGAATAGATGGTCAGACTTGTTGACAGTCATCTGTGATGGGATAGTGGATTGTGATGATGGCCTCAATGTGTGTAACACTGCCCTCGGACACATATGGTTTGCATTGGCTTGACATGGTGTGGGACTTCCACATCAGAGGATCAATGGTGTATGACAGCCTCTCCGTGAGCAGCAGGGGGTGTTTAGCTGTTACCCGACACTTGTGTGCCAGTTCCATGGCTATCACGCATTTGTGCTGCAGAAGGGGGGTTCCAGTGTTGGACCCACATGTTACTCCACATGACCTGTGTATGTCTACTCCGAGTTGCCTCTGCATTCCCGAATACATGACTAATAAAGGTGTCCCTATGCCTCCAAGGTGCCTCTTCTCAGTCAATGCTGGTGTGTTGCCACGGTGCATACGGCATGTCTGGCATGGTTTTCCGTGATAGTGGCTATGTGTCTATGTGTAGAGTAGCAAGATGCAAGCTGTTTGTGTGGGATTAGACTCTGTATTGTGCATGATGTCCATGACTGTGTGGGATTGTGACATGTGCCATCCCCATGCATCCAACGTTGGCCAGGCCACCATTCTCTGCATCCACCTGACTCAAGCTTGCAGGACATGGTTCTGCCACCTGTCTACATATACCTGGGTGCCCCCCAGGACACTCCACATGATCCCTGACCTCTGCGCATGACTGTCGCTGTCCTCAATATGTCTGTCGGCACGGTTGTGCGGCCACCCCCTCAGCTGGTTGGGCCCATCACGGGTGTGTATGGTGCTCCATGTCTGTCTTGCCTAATACATTGTGACCCATGTGTGTCCTGTGCCAGACTCAGGCCCCAGGGTATGGATGGTTGAAGTCATATGAGAACTCAGGCATGGTTAGACTTTACAAGACACATGTAAGGTAATAATGCAAAATGTAGGCATCATCTCTTTATCGTGTAACTTTTTATTTGTGTTGTGGTACGTGGGGGGGGGGTATGACAAGATGGGCTTTCCGGGTGTGTGGAATCCAAAGTTCACTGGGGGAGTTGGTGTCCTTGCCATTGGAAATCATCAGAGTCCATGCCACAGTCTTTGTCAACATTGGTCAGACAGTGACCAGCAAGTCCATGTGGCAGAGAATGTCTTTTGCTGATGTGATGCTGTTGGTCCAGTGGGCCAGGTGCCAGGCCAGGCGTCCTGGGAGATGGTGCTGTTGCGCCGACCCTCACGGTCTTTTCCGTGGACGACCCGCCCTCCTGCGGGAACCCTCAGAAGCAGGCCGTGACGATGTTTGGGATGCTCCGTCGGATGTCTCCTCCTCCTCCTGATCCCTCCCTGTGGGTGGTGATGTTCTTGGCCTGGTGGCACAGGGAGGGTTGCCCATGTTGTCTGCCATCCGACGGAGTGTACGGTGAATTCCCGTGAACACCGTCACGAGCTCAGCCTGTCTGTCCTCCATCCGCCCTTGGTGTCGCAGTAGACAGGCATGTTGCTGGGCCTGCTGGGTCTTGAGCTCCTCGAGGGTCCCCTTCATCTCGTTGAGGGTGGACACAACCTGGCCCATGCCCGTGGTGTCCTGCCGGTATGTGTCCAGGATGTTTCTGACATGGGAATATACCGGTTCCGCAGCCAACTGGTCAGGCTCGCGCCTCTGCCGTCCTCCACTCCCACCACCCCTGCCCACTTGCACCTGGCCTGCCCTTGTGGGTACATCGGGTCTCCGGGACCCCTGAGGGGTGGCATTAGCGTTGTCGCCTGCCTCCTCCTGGGTGCCCGGTACACCGTGTCCCTCCTGGTCAGCCTGGCTGTATTGTGGTGGTGGGGCAGGGATCCTGGGTGTCTCCTGGGATGTGGCAGGAGTGGGGGTGGTGGTTGGCCCAGTTGTACCTGACGCAGGTGCTGCAGGTGGTTGGACACCAGAGGGGCCAGGTTGGTTGGGGTCGTCCACAGAGTGGTGAGAGTCGTCGCTGCCGGGGGGATCGTCATCCCGCAGAGCCCGGTCCTGTGAGTCTTCCCCCCAGTGTTGGGGGGTGATCCACGACGTTGACCTGTGTGTGAGAGAGACAATGTTATTTTTGTTCCATGCAACATCCATGTTTCATTAGTTTCTAAGTTGGCACATTTCCTCTGGGTATTTGGATATGTCTTGCATTCCACTCACAGTGCACTTGTGCATGGGTATGTCCCTTGGCCACAGCTTTTGAGACTTTACCTATGTGTGACACAGTCTTACTTGCTGCGTCAATTGTGACTGCAGTCAGCAGAGGAGAGAGCAGGTGTGGCGAGCCATGCATTGGCGCCTTCCGTGTTGCACTGTACGTGGGCACATGGAGTTGTTCCACACACTTATATAATGCAGGTAGCTGTCGTTGTGCTCGTGCACAGGTTGAGACATGGCCCAGTATTTTGCCATGGAGAAGAGAGGGGGATTCAGGCACTGGCCACCCTTGTCTACATGCACGCAGTCCACCTGCTGACGAGCAGACATTCCCACACCACCCAAGGCTGAATTGGTCTCCCTGTGTCTCCCTTTCTCACTCCCTCTCTGTCCCCCTCTCCCTCCCTCCCTGTGTCAGCCTCCTCCCTCTGTCCGTCTCCCTGTGTCTCCCTCCCTCTCTCTCCCCCTCTCCCTCCCTCTGTGTGTCACCCTCTGTCACCTCAGCCCAGCTTCCTAGGCACACACTTTTTACAGATCTTTGAATGGCCCTTGGCTTGTTCATGTGAGTTTGTTTCTGATCTCCAGGCACCCATTGGGTGTAGTGTCTGTGTCTGCGCTGCTGATGTGGTGGTGTGTGCTGCCACTCTTTCACAGTGTTGGCTGTTCATTAGCTGCTGTCATGTGCAAAAACGTGCCTTCACCCCATGTCTTAATGCAAGGCGTCCGCCATTTGCTGGCAAGCCTTTCCTGTGTGGGGACACACTGTTTGTCTGGCTGTGACCTAGGCCATATGGGCAGAGGGCATTGTTGTCTGCTTCTGAGTTGCACTATGTGATTTTTGGGGCCCACACTCCCGCCATCCGGCTTACCGTGTCTTGTGTTGGTGTTTTCTGTGGCCTGTGACTTGGCATTGTCCAGCTGGGTGCATGGGGCATGGTGGCGCTAGTGGCATGTGCGTGTTCATGGAGTGTGGTTGAGTCATGCGATAGCTTGGGGTGGTTGCGTGCATGATTGTGAGTTTGGTTGTGGATGACGTTCCCCCCATGTGAGGTGAGTTGTTTGTGTACTCACCTGGCTCTCGGAGTCCTTCTACTCCGTCCACTGCCACCACCGGCATTATGGCCATCACCCTCTCCTCCCAGGGATGGTATTGTACGTGTCTGCGGGGCGGCCCTCCTCCAGTGATGTTGGCCTGGTTGTGGTCGTCGGTCATTTTGGCTCGGACCCTCCTCCGCAGATCGTACCACCTGGCTTGGCATTCATGCCTGGTCCTTCTGGTGGACGCAACAGCATTCACAGCATCGACAATCGTCTGCCACATGGCTGTTTTTTCGGAAATGCTGGTCTGTCTGACCAATGTTCCAAAGAGGTGTGGCTCGACTCTGAGGATTTCGTCGACAAGGACCTCCAACTCTTGGCTAGTGAACTTTGGATTCTTGTTAGTGGGCATGGTGAGGGGTGTGGGTGTGGATGGTTGTGGGGGGTGTGGGTGTGGATGGTTGTGGGTGTGTGGGTGTGGTTGTGCAGGTGTGTGTGTGAATGTGATGAGGGGGTGTTTGTGAAGGTGGTTGTGTGAAGGTGAGCAAGTGTAAGGTGTAGTAAAGGTTCAAGTATGGTGCTGTGGGTTGTCTGTGGGGTCTGGCAGCAGTGAGTCTGTTGCAAAGGCTCATGGTTTGTGTGTGTGGGCCCTTTTTATTGGTCCATTGGTGGGTGTGGCTGTGTTTGAACTTTGGGTGGGTGTGTTATAAGGAGTGGTTGTGTTTTGGGCCTCTGTTTGGGAGTTTGGCAGTTTGGCAGTTGCAGGTCAGTGAATGTGTTGTATTTGTGCTTGTTGGACATGTTTTGTGGCTTTGTGCGATTCGAATAGAGTATTCTTGTGTTGTTTTGCTTTGTCCTGGTTGTGTACGTGTGTTTTTAGCGTGTGTACGGTGTGTACATCGGCCATTTTGTTGTACAGTGCTGTCCTTGTCTCTGGCTTGGTACGACTCGTACATGCGCGATGTTGGGTGAAGGTGCTGGTGTTGGGGCCTGGGGTGCACTCCGTACTTAGACTGTTGGGGTGGGGGTACGCTCAATACATACGCGGGTGGGGGTACGGGCTGTACATACACGGTTGGGGTGGGGGTATGCTCCATACATACGCGAGTGAGGGTACGGGCCGTACATACACGGTTGGGGTGGGGGTACGCTCCATACATTCGCGGGTGAGGGTACGGGCCGTACATACACGGTTGGGGTGGGGGTACGCTCCATACATACGCGGGTGAGGGTACGAGCCGTACATGCACGGTTGGGGTGGGGGTACGCTCCATACATACGCGGGTGTGGGTACGGGCCGTACATACACAGTTGGGGTGGGGGTACGCTCCATACATACGCGGGTGAGGGTACGGGCCGTACATACACGGTTGGGGTGGGGGTACGCTCCATACATTCGCAGGTGGGGGTACGGTCCGTACGTACACTGTTGGGGTGGGGGGTACGCTCCATACATACGGGGGTGGTGTTATGGTCCTAACGTACACTGTTGGGGTGGGGGTACGCTCCATGCATACGTGGGTGGGGGTACGGTCCGTACGTACACTGTTGGGGTGGGGGTACGCTCCATGCATACGCGGGTGGGGGTACGGTCCGTACGTACACTGTTGGGGGTGGGGGTACGCTCCATACATACGCGGGTGAGGGTATGGGCCGTACATACACGGTTGGGGTGGGGGTACGCTCCATACATACGCGGGTGGGGGTACGGGCCGTACGTACGGGGGTGTACATACACGGGTGGGGGTACGTCTCGTACATACACGGGTGTACATACACGGGTGTACATTCACAGGTGGGGGTACGTCTCGTACATACACGGGTGTACATACACGGGTGGGGGTTCGACTCGTACGTACACGGGTGTACATACACGGGTGGGGGTTCGACTCGTACATAGGAGGGCTGGGGGGTGGTTGAGCGCGTACATGCGGGGGCTGGGGGGAGTGTTGGGCGCGTATGCGGGCACATGTCTCCATGGTTGCTATGGGGAGTTCGGTGCGGACGGTGCTTTTCCCATTCGGTTGTAACATCGGACGCACGGGATGGATCATACTTCCGCGGTCGGACTTCACTTTTCACATTTGTACGGTAATTCGTCCGGAGACGTGTCGGGCACATTTTCCGACCCGGGGACGTGTGGGGAATTATTCCCAATGCGATTCGTATGGACTTTTTCCCATGCGAATCGTAGTTGGCAGTTTGTACGGCACTTGTACGATTCGTACGGTAAAAAGACCGGATACGAGTCGTACGGGGAATTTTTTTACAGGATCGTAATCGGCACCTGTGTAATGATTCACAATTGATTTTCAAGCAACGTTTGCCTGCAGAATTACCAAATTCCTACTTAATTTTTCTAAAACCAAAATTTTAGATACAAATTGCAGCATCTGAAGAAACCATTATTTCGATTTTATTAGATTACCATTGGATATTTCACCAAAAAAGAATTTAAAAATTACCATTTGGCCTCATGGAAAGGTAACTGTTTCTATTGTGGACTTCTTTGACAGATATTATTTTGGTGTATGTGCTGAAGCAACAAGATTTACAGACGTTATTTATTGCAAATATTTATTGTTCTTAGAAGATATTTTTAATATATATGTTACATTTCTATCAAGGTATGTTTTACTGAGGATAGATTCAGGGCTTTTTTTAAACAATCTTTCAGATTGTTAATTTTTTTGCCCGCTGTTAAGTGATGAATGCAATTGATATCACTATTTTCAGTGAAATTCAATATATTCTGAAAACAGCAAAAAAAGGGCAAAAAATTACTTTGTTAAATATGAAAATATGTGTACTGTATTCTAAAATGTATTGTTAAATATAAATACTTTTTTTCTTTTTTTTCAGATCGAGAAAGAAAATTTAGGAAATGTAATCCTTTTTTCTTGCAATTAAAAAAACCCATTTATTTCTAATTAAGTTATTTTGTTGGTCAGGTAAGTTTAAAATATCTGTATTTCTCACCCCTTCACTTTCATGCTCCCTTTTCTTCATTTCTACTTCTACTCACTCTGCTTTTCTCATTCCCCTTCCCTCTCTCTTCTTCCTCTACTGCTCTTTCGTAACTCCCTCACTCCTTCTCTACTACTCCCCTAGGTTTACTGCCTCCATCACTATTTATTCAACCATGTTTCTCTCCCTGTTTCCATATGTCTCAGTCATTCTAACTGCCTTACTCCTTCTCAGTTCCTTGCTCTCTGTCTCTGTCTCTCTCCCTTTTTCTGTCTTACCCTTAATTTCCTTAACATCTCTGTTTCTACCACTTCTCCTCTCTCCATCACTCATTTTCCATCTATGTTAAGTTTTTTAACCTTCTCCGTCATTCTCCTTCCCTCACCTTCCCTAACTGTCACTATCCTTTACTCATAGTCACTCTTATTCTCCTACTTCACTTCCTCCTGTCTGTATCTCACACCCCTTCATCTTTTCGCATTCTTTCCTTCACTCTCCCTCACTCTCCTTTGCCCATTGAAATCCTGACTCCATTTCTCTCACTCCAGTTTCATAAATCCTTCCATCCCCTCACTCCCCATCTCTCACTTTCCCTTACCCCCTTTTCTAATCAGTCAGTCAGTCAAATAAACTTTATTTCGGAGAATATCTCCATAAAAGATGCATAGAATTATATTATTATAAAAATATTTTAAAACATACATAAAATTAGTTAAAAAGTGGTTTAAAATATTTAAAACATTTAAAAGACCAGGACATCTATATGGCCGCTCGTTACAACAGTCATATACAGTTTAAACCAGTACAAATTGAATCAGGTGAGCGTTTTCAGGTACCGTCTCCTTGTATGCCAGAAAGCCCTCAGAAATTTGGCCACAGCAAACACAATATGGGCAGCCATTTCACTCTTGAGGATTCTAAAGGCTTCATGACACCTAGTAAAACCCAAGTTCCTGCAAATGGGGATGATCCATTTTCTCCGCGCCTCACTATAGCCCGGACAAAAGAATATTATATGCAGTTCAGTTTCATCACTTACTCTGCATGCCGGGCAAGTGCTAGGTGTGGACTCAGTCCAGTGACTAGTGAGTGCACGGATTGGCAGGGACCCATGCCTCCATTGCAGATACAGCTTCCTTATTAGTACTGGGTGTATATTGTCCAGGGCTGGTTCCAGGCTGTAAACATTTTTAATACAAATAAATTGCTCCGTGAGGGTCCTAGGGGTTGTGCAGGGGTGGAATGTGGGAGCCTTGGAGTCATAGTACATTTTAGTGAGGGCCTTTTTTGGAAGCCTGGGGCAAGCATCTAGAGGATCATTCCATAGGGTGTCAAGGCCTAGACCCACCAGACTACTCCTTACAAATTTGAGCCAACCAATATTCCCCGAATTCGGAAGGCTAAGGACTTCCTGCAAGCCCTGCCTATAATGGATCAATTCGGGCACCGCCCACAGTCTGCGCCAGTAGATCAGAGGGCGGAGCGCCAGATCTTCTTCCAGGGGTCTAATACCTAAGTCAAGTCTTAGTGGCACTAAAGGTGTGCTTGGAGGGAGGGCTACTAAGCACCTGAGAAACCTGTTCTCCTCCTTTGCCAAGCAAGACGAGACTTTGTGGCCCCATAATTCACTGATCACTATCCGGCCTGGGGACTATTTTAAATTCTTTGACTAGTTTCCAATCCTGTAATCTAGTTAGTATATAATCTATCCGGGACTCATGGCCTAGTCTATTAAAAGTTGGTCGCGGTGGTATGTCCCCTTCAAACCTGCCGTTGCAAGCTCTAAGTGAGTTTGCAAGGGTCATAGTTGTTATTTGGGATACAAGTGGTGAGCATGTCCTGACCGGGGGACCCGCAATAGTTGGAATATCCCAGAGATCATCCTCCTCACTGCTGACCCCGTCTAGGTAAGCCGGGAGTGGTTCGTACTGAATGTTAAAGTCGCCTCCGACAAAGAGTGTTTGTGAGAAGTTGGCCTGGTATATGATGCTCACTAGTTAAAGTGATCACCTTGTACCATGCCAAGCAACCCTTATGGTGTGGTTGTAAGTCAACCTTTTCGGACTAGCTGCCCTAGTGGTAGCGTAGGCTAAGCAGTCTTTGAGGCTAAACTCGTGAAGCGTGTTAAGCCAGCTGTTTTACCAAAGGTAACCCCCTTTTATACCAATGAAAGGACACCACACAGATATATATTCAAAATATATATGTATTTATTTCTCAAAGTAACCCCTAGTCTCTTTATGAGCACAGGAGCACAAATCGTCAAACAAGATTACAGTAGAATACACAGAAGTTGCACTTTATATGGATAGGCCCTGGTGGCCACTCAAACCATATACTAAAATAGTGGTATAAGTACCACGAACAGAAAAGGGAAAAGGCCTAGGGCCTCTAGAATCGCTGGGCCTACAAGGAGCTAACGTCAGTTAGTGACCAGGAGGTCCACGGGTGGCGTGTGCAGAGCAAATAGTCACACGCGTGCTCCCATAGGTTTCAATGGGTGCGTAAAAAGTACAAAGTTACTGCAAAGAGGATCTTCCGGATGGACTAGGAACTCAAGATTTGGAACACAGGCACTAGAGATGTAATACTACACTTGGGCACAGGTGTGCCAGCTTTACCTCACCCACAGGAAGCGGGTGCATAGGCCTCGAAGTGCGTCGGGTTTCTTCTATCTGTTCCGTGGAGCCTGAAGACAAAGATGCTGCAGGCGGTCGGTCCGGGAGAGATGCAGTGGATCCAAGAGTGGATCGGAGATGTTGAAGACCTGTAAGCAGAGGGGACAGTGTTCACAGTCACTAGCCAGTGACCGGCGTGGCACCAGGTGGGTACCAGGCAATGTCGGGTGCAAACAGGAAGAAAGGTGTAGCTTGTCTCTGCAGCCACGTGGTCCCTGGAGGTCGACGACGTCCAGGAGTCGGTTCACGAGCTGTCCCACGCAGGCTCTTGCTGTCGGCGGTGTCGGCGACTTGATCGAAGCAAACAAGCCTTGGCAAAAGCACTTGTTGTAGGAGATGAAATAAGCTGATGGTTCTGACCAGCAAGGTCAGAAGGACTGCTCCTTTGGAGGGGAGCAAGGGCCAGTCTGGAGCAACCAGACCAGCGGTGTATTTCTTGAAGTTCGTCGCCAAGATGGCTACTAGCCAGCGGGCCAGCAACCGGTTAGGCGCGTCGAGTGGCAAAATGCAGAAGGGCCCCACGCAGATCGTGGAGATGCTGGAGGGCTCACCTTTGGTGCAGATGCTGCTCGGGTGTTGGGCTTCTCAGATCCCAAAGCACAACTTGGAGGGAGCCTCGGTTGTTGCACTTGTCAGCTTGTCGTAGTCGTTCCAAGATGGCTGGCTCCACGTGTCTCGGTGCCTCCACGGGTCTCCTCTTTTCAGGGACTGTGGATCGGGCGGTGAGAGGTCTGGAGGTCCAGGTCTTGTCAGTCTCTGGGCTCGGGCTCCGGCGGCGGCAAAGCAGACGTTGATTCGCTGGATGGTGCTTGCGTTAGCAAGGTGGTCACTCCCTGACCACAGGGGAGATTGGCTTCAGTCCTCTGTGCAGCAGAGCATCGAAGTTCCCGTCTTCTTCTTAGTGTTAAGTTGATTCCAGGATGTCTGAAGTCTTAGGACACAGCTCCTACCTTTAAGCGGATTCTAGGGGCCGGACTACCTGCTAGGTCCCTCCCTAAGGGTGGGACCAGGAAGGGGGGTGGTTACACCCCCAATCCTTTGTCCAGCTCGCCCCAGGCCCAGGACTGGTGTGCCCCAGGACCGGTTTGAACTGGCATATGCACCGAGGCTCCTTGTGAGCCACAGGCATGTCTGGTTTCTTTCAAGCCCTACCTGACCAATACACAAAATCCTGTCTGGGGTGGTGCACGCACCTCCCCTGGCAGGAAACCCTTTGTCCACACCTCCCAAGCTGGAAGGACTCCCAGCAGCAGGAGGGCAGACTTGTGTCTGTGGTGGCAGCATCCATTTTGTGGAGCTGAGGCTATGTCTGATTTTACCCGGGTTTCAGGTACTGTACATGTCGTGTCCCTCTAGAAGGGTGGAATGCTAACCCCGTCACCAGAATTGGCGAGGGGTTAGTATTCCAATTTGTATGACACCTTACTCGACATGTTTTGATAAAGCCAAACCAAAGATAGCATTTAACCGCGAGGTTCATAATGCACTTAAGAGTATATGGTATGACGATATCTGGAAACAGTAGAAGGAAGTTGTTCCGACCACTGCAGACAGGCTCAGCTCATGCCAGAGCACCATCTCACATGGAACCAAGCACTCTGCCTTCAGGATTGTTAAGGCCTGCCATAGGAGTGACTTATAGGTTACCAGGTGTCCCATTTAAGGTTAGGTATAGGTATACTATACCTAAGTAAGAGGTGATTACACCAACTTACCCCAGCTGAGTGATCAGCCAGTTGTGTCAAATTGTTAGGCCAAGCCTGGGGTGGCATAATACATGCTTCAGCCCTTGGCAGGCCTTGGGTACACCAATGCCCTGGGTACCTAGTGTACACTGGTACAGGGGCTGACAGGGTGATCCACTTCCAATTGGTTATGCACCTAGGGTGCATAGTTCTAATTTAGTAGAGAGAACAGCAGGCTGGGGGTCTGATTGGCAGGCCCACAGCCTCAATATGTCAAAAACCAGTGAAGCAAAAAGCAAAAATTTGGGGTGACCATAGGATAGCAGACCCTACTCTCCTACACAACCCCCCCCCCAAACGCTGGGACATTAAACTAGCCTTGACCAGTCTCGTCTTCATGTCCTAAGTGGAAGTACCTGGAGAGACCATCTGCATTCCCATGGTCAGTACCTGGCCGGTGCTCCACTGTAAAGTCCATCCCCTGTAGGGAAATGGACCACCTAAGCAGTTTGGGGTTTTCACCCTTCATCTGATTTAGCCACAAGAGGGGCTTATGGTCGGTCTGAATCTTGAAGTGAGTGCCAAACAAGTATGGCCTCAGCTTCTTCAGGGCCCACACCACAGCAAAGGCCTCCCTCTCAATAGCTGACCAATTCTTCTCTCTGGGGGTCAACCTTCTGCTAATAAAAGCAATGGGTTGGTCTTGACCATCTACATTAAGTTGTGACAGCACAGCTCCCATACCCAACTCAGAAGCATCTGTTTGGACAATAAACTCTTTGGAGTAGTCAGGACTTTTCCGGATAGGTGCAGAGCACATGGCCTCCTTCAGGTCATCAAATGCCTTTTGACAGCTTACTGTCCACTGAACCTTTTTGGGCATCTTCTTGGATGTCAGATCATTAAGAGGAGTCACAATGGACCCATAGTTCTTAACAAACTTCCTGTAGTACCCAGTCAAGCCCAAGAAAGCTCGAACTTGAGTCTGGGTGGTTGGAGGGGACCAGTCCTTGATGGATTGTATCTTACTCTCCAGTGGTTGAACTTGGCCTCCACCTACAAGGTGGCCCAAATATACAACCTTACTCTGCCCTATCTGGCACTTTGTAGCCTTGATAGTGAGGCCTGCCCTTTGCAGAGCCTCAAGAGCCTTCTTCAGGTGGATCAGGTGATCCTCCCAGGTGGAGCTAAAGACAGCAATGTCATCCAGATATGCTGCGCAAAAGTCATCCAACCCAGTAAGGACTTGGTTCACCAGCCTTTGGAAGGTGGCAGGTGCATTCTTCAGACCAAAGGGCATCACCACAAACTGGTAGTGCCCACCTGGGGTTGAGAATGCTGTTTTGGCCTTAGACTCCTCAGCTAATCTGATTTGCCAATAGCCAGCTGTTAAGTCAAATGTGCTCAAAAACTTTGCAGAAGCTAGTTTGTCTATGAGCTCATCTGCCCTTGGAATAGGGTGTGCATCTGTCCTGGTGACAGCATTGAGTCCTCTGTAATCCACACAGAACCTCATCTCTCTCTTGCCATCTTTGGTGTGAGGTTTGGGGACCAGAACCACTGGGCTAGCCCAGGGGCTCTCTGAGGGTTCAATGACACCTAATTCCAGCATTTTATGTACCTCAGCCTTTATACAGTCCCTGACGTGGTCAGGTTGTCTGTAAAGCTTGTTCTTTACAGGCAGACTGTCACCAGTGTCCACCACATGGGTACACCAGTCAGTTTGACTAGGTATCAAGGAAAACATATGTGAAAATGATTGTAGAACCTGTCTACATTCAGTCTGCTGATGGGCAGTGAGGTTGCCTCCAAGGGTCACTCCTTCAACTGAGCCATCTTCAGGGTTCTGAGACAACAGGTCTGGGAGAGGGTCACTCTCTTCCTCCTGTCCCTCATCTGTAGCCATGAGCAAGCCCATGTCTGCCCTGTCAACATATGCTTTAAGCCTGTTAACATGGAGTACCCTGTGGGGACTCCTGGGAGTTCCTAGGTCGACCAAGTAGGTGACCTCTCCCTTCTTTTCCAGGATTGTATGGGGTCCAGACCACTTGTCTTGGAGTGCTGCTGGGGCCACTGGCTCCAACACCCATACCTTCTGTCCTGGCTGAAACTCAACCAAGACAGCCTTTTGGTCATGCCAAGCTTTCTGTAAGGCCTGGCTTGCCTCAAGGTTTTTGGATGCCTTCTCCATATACTCAGCCATCCTGGAGCGGAGACCAAGTACGTAGTCCACTATATCTAGCTTAGGCTTTTTGAGAGGTAACTCCCATCCTTCCTTCACCAAACACAGTGGGCCTCTCACAGGGTGCCCGAACAACAATTCAAAGGGGCTGTAGCCAACTCCTTTTTGTGGGACCTCTCTGTAAGCAAACAGAAGGCAGGGTAGAAGGATGTCCCATCTTCGCCTGAGCTTTTCAGGTAATCCTTTGATCATACCCTTTAGGGTCTTGTTGAACCTCTCAACAAGCCCATTGCATTGTGGGTGATAAGGGGTGGTGAACTTGTAGTTGACACCACATTCCTTCCACATAGCTGTCAAGTATCCTGACATAAAGTTGGTACCTCTGTCAGATACTACCTCCTTAGGAAACCACACTCTGGAGAATACTCCTAGCAGGGCCCTGGCCACAACAGGAGCTGTAGTGGTCCTAAGGGGAATTGCCTCTGGATACCTGGTGGCATGATCCACTACCACCAGTATAAATCTGTGCCCAGATGCAGTGGGAGGATCCATGGGACCCACTATATCTATTCCCACTCTTTCAAAGGGGACCCCCACCACAGGTAGTGGTATTAGGGGGGCCTTTGTTGTGCCACCTGATTTGCCACTGGCTTGGCAGGTCACACAGGAGCGACAAAACTCCTTTGTATCTTCATTCATATGAGGCCAGTGAAAGTGAGGGACAAGTCTGTCCCAAGTCTTGTTCTGGCCTAAGTGTCCTGCTAAAGGAATGTCATGGGCAAAGGTAAGAAGGAAGCCCCTAAATTGCAGAGGTATAACCAACCTCCTGGTAGCACCAGGCTTGGGGTCTCTAGCCTCTGAATAAAGGAGCCCTTCACCCCAATACACTTTATGGGTACCTTGAGCATTCCCAGCAGCCTCAGCAGCAGCCAGCTGTCTGAGGGGTTCAAGAGAGGGACAGGATAACTGAGCCTGCCTCAAGTCAGCCCTTGAAGGTCCCCCTGTCCCCAGAAACTCAACCTGATCAGGTTCAAGCTCTTCAGGGACAGTTCCTTCAGGGTCCTCTAGATCAGCTTCCTGGGAAGGCTGATCATCACTCTGAGGCAGGGGGGAAGGCACAGCCTTGACCCTCCTGTTCTTCTTCTTGGTAGGTGCTTGGTCCATTGTTCCAGGATCCAAGACCTGAGGTTCAGTGAGGCACTTTTTGGCCTGTGACCTGGTCACAGCAAGGACATGTGATGATATACCTAACATCTCTGCATGAGTCCTGTACTCCACTTCTGACCATAGAGAACTCTCTAGGTCATTGCCCAACAAACATTCTACTGGGAGGTCTGCACTAACCACAACCCTTTTGAGGCCAGTTACCCCTCCCCATGAGAAGTTAACAACTGCCACACTGTGTGAAGTAGTGGCATTGCTGGCATTGGTCACAGGTAGTTCTCACCTGGTATGTACTGTCCAGGGTCCACAAAGCCTGGTGTCACCATAGTGACACTGGCACATGTGTCCCTGTAGGCTTGAGCCACTTTGTCATTAATTAAAGGAGTCTGTCTGTACTTGCCCAGGTTACTGGGGCTCACAGTCAGGGACAAATCAATGTCCCCATCACAGATCAAGACTGCCTGTGTCAGGGTTCTGTCTAAGTCAGAATCTCCTTCAGTTCCCATAGTGATTCCCACTACACCCTTTGTCTGGGGACCAACACTGCTAACAGTAGTACTGGGAGCAGGTGCCTTAGGGGCAACAGTGTTGGGGGCTCCACCCTTTTTGCAATCACTAGTCCAGTGAGTTGTATTTTTGCAATGATTGCACCAGGGTTTCTTTTGACCTTCTTTCTTCTTTTTGGACTGTTGTTGGGACCCACCCTCCTTAGCAGTAGTTTGGGGCCCTGTTGAAGACTTCTGGTCTTTAGATTTCTGATCTCCACCCTTTTGGTCTGTTTTCTTCTGATCACCCCCTTGGCCCTGGTTCTGGTTCTTTTGCTTAACCCTGGTTCTGACCCATTTGTCTGCCTTCTTTCCCAATTCTTGGGGAGAGGTCAGATCAGAGTCAACCAAGTGTTGATGCAGTTGCTGGTTTTGACAGTTATTTAAAATCTGTTCTCTCATCATCAAATTATACAATCCTGTAAAATCAGATACCTTACTTCCCAGCAACCAACCCTCCAAAGCCTTAGTGGCACATTCAACATATTCAGACCAGTCCTGAGTCTGTGTCTTTTGGGTGTCTCTGAACATTAACCTGTACTGTTCAGTGGTTAAGCCTAACCCATCTACCAGAACACTCTTCAGGACTCTGTAATTTCTGACATCCTCTTCTCTAACAGTGAGGAGTCTGTCTCTGCCTCTTCCTTCAAAGGAGAGCCAGAGGATTGCTGCCCACTGGTCTTCAGGAACCTGCTGTACTTTGCAGGCTCTCTCAAGAGCAGTTATCCATTTGTGGATGTCATCCCCACTTTTGTAGGGGGGCACAACCTTAGACAGGTTCCTATTATCAAAGACCCTATCTTTGTCCTTAGGGACAATGCTGCCACCAGTGGGTATAGACCCACTCTCTCTAGGTTGCCTAGCCTTGTTCAGTTTTTCTTCCATCAGGGCTACTTCTAGCTCCTGCTTCCTGATCCTCAGCTGGGCTTCCTGCATTCTGGCCTCATGTTCCCTCCTCTGAGGGGTGGTCATCCTTTTCCTGGAGTGACCTTGAGAGCCTCTAGAGCCATGAGAAGCATTGGAGTCACCTGAGCGATTCCTTTGCCTCCCAAGCCCTGTGTTAAGTCCACTGGGGAGATCCAATGGGGTAAACCCATTGTCAGTCCCCAATAGCCTTAGTTTAGCTGGGCCAAGTATAATACTTGGCACTGGGCTAGTTCTCCCTTCATCATCACTACTTTCTGTATCCTCACCACTTTCCTCCCCTGTAGTATGATTCTCATCTAAGGGATGGCTATTGGTACTGGGTACCTCTGTAGTATCTTCAGAAGGGGGGGCCTCCTGTTCCTGACCCTAAGGGGGCTAACTGGGAAGCTTTCTTGAGTTCTCTCTGATTCTCATCATTCTGTAAGAGTTCTCTGAGCTCAGCAGAGGTAGGGTTCTTGGGCTGTTTAAGGCCTCTAAGAGTTGCCAAATGCCTGAGCTCATTCTGATTAAGGGTAGCAAACCTGGATGGTGCCCTCTGGGGGTCAATCTCAACAGAGATGGGTACAGTGGACCCCTCTGCCCCGGCCATTGCTCTTAAGTGTGGGTGGATGTGTTGCAATCTACCTACACTTGGGTTTACCTACTAAACCTATCTAGTAGTTGTAGTCAGGGTGTGCTACTCCCTTTGCTCTACAACAACTAAGTTCAGTAGAACTTATGTATATCTAATCTTGTTTTATATGTACCTACAGGTACCTATGTGATCTTTCAATTGGTAACCAAGAGATTACAATGGTAAAACACAGCAAGCTCAAATCCCACCGCTGCCACCAATGTGAGAAGTTGGCCTGGTATATGATGCTCACTAGTTAAAGTGATCACCTTGTACCATGCCAAGCAACCCTTATGGTGTGGTTGTAAGTCAACCTTTTCGGACTAGCTGCCCTAGTGGTAGCGTAGGCTAAGCAGTCTTTGAGGCTAAACTCGTGAAGCGTGTTAAGCCAGCTGTTTTACCAAAGGTAACCCCCTTTTATACCAATGAAAGGACACCACACAGATATATATTCAAAATATATATGTATTTATTTCTCAAAGTAACCCCTAGTCTCTTTATGAGCACAGGAGCACAAATCGTCAAACAAGATTACAGTAGAATACACAGAAGTTGCACTTTATATGGATAGGCCCTGGTGGCCACTCAAACCATATACTAAAATAGTGGTATAAGTACCACGAACAGAAAAGGGAAAAGGCCTAGGGCCTCTAGAATCGCTGGGCCTACAAGGAGCTAACGTCAGTTAGTGACCAGGAGGTCCACGGGTGGCGTGTGCAGAGCAAATAGTCACACGCGTGCTCCCATAGGTTTCAATGGGTGCGTAAAAAGTACAAAGTTACTGCAAAGAGGATCTTCCGGATGGACTAGGAACTCAAGATTTGGAACACAGGCACTAGAGATGTAATACTACACTTGGGCACAGGTGTGCCAGCTTTACCTCACCCACAGGAAGCGGATGCATAGGCCTCGAAGTGCGTCGGGTTTCTTCTATCTGTTCCGTGGAGCCTGAAGACAAAGATGCTGCAGGCGGTCGGTCCGGGAGAGATGCAGTGGATCCAAGAGTGGATCGGAGATGTTGAAGACCTGTAAGCAGAGGGGACAGTGTTCACAGTCACTAGCCAGTGACCGGCGTGGCACCAGGTGGGTACCAGGCAATGTGGGGTGCAAACAGGAAGAAAGGTGTAGCTTGTCTCTGCAGCCACGTGGTCCCTGGAGGTCGACGACGTCCAGGAGTCGGTTCACGAGCTGTCCCACGCAGGCTCTTGCTGTCGGCGGTGTCGGCGACTTGATCGAAGCAAACAAGCCTTGGCAAAAGCACTTGTTGTAGGAGATGAAATAAGCTGATGGTTCTGACCAGCAAGGTCAGAAGGACTGCTCCTTTGGAGGGGAGCAAGGGCCAGTCTGGAGCAACCAGACCAGCAGTGTATTTCTTGAAGTTCGTCGCCAAGATGGCTACTAGCCAGCGGGCCAGCAACCGGTTAGGCGCGTCGAGTGGCAAAATGCAGAAGGGCCCCACGCAGATCGTGGAGATGCTGGAGGGCTCACCTTTGGTGCAGATGCTGCTCGGGTGTTGGGCTTCTCAGATCCGAAAGCACAACTTGGAGGGAGCCTCGGTTGTTGCACTTGTCAGCTTGTCGTAGTCGTTCCAAGATGGCTGGCTCCACGTGTCTCCGTGCCTCCACGGGTCTCCTCTTTTCAGGGACTGTGGATCGGGCGGTGAGAGGTCTGGAGGTCCAGGTCTTGTCAGTCTCTGGGCTCGGGCTCCGGCGGGAGGCGGCGGCAAAGCAGACGTTGATTCGCTGGATGGTGCTTGCGTTAGCAAGGTGGTCACTCCCTGACCACAGGGGAGATTGGCTTCAGTCCTCTGTGCAGCAGAGCGTCGAAGTTCCCGTCTTCTTCTTAGTGTTAAGTTGATTCCAGGATGTCTGAAGTCTTAGGACACAGCTTCTACCTTTAAGCGGATTCTAGGGGCCGGACTACCTGCTAGGTCCCTCCCTAAGGGTGGGACCAGGAAGGGGGGTGGTTACACCCCCAATCCTTTGTCCAGCTCGCCCCAGGCCCGGGACTGGTGTGCCCCAGGACCGGTTTGAACTGGCATATGCACCGAGGCTCCTTGTGAGCCACAGGCATGTCTGGTTTCTTTCAAGCCCTACCTGACCAATACACAAAATCCTGTCTGGGGTGGTGCACGCACCTCCCCTGGCAGGAAACCCTTTGTCCACACCTCCCAAGCTGGAAGAACTCCCAGCAGCAGGAGGGCAGACTTGTGTCTGTGGTGGCAGCATCCATTTTGTGGAGCTGAGGCTATGTCTGATTTTACCCGGGTTTCAGGTACTGTACATGTCGTGTCCCTCTAGAAGGGTGGAATGCTAACCCCGTCGCCAGAATTGGCGAGGGGTTAGTATTCCAATTTGTATGACACCTTACTCGACATGTTTTGATAAAGCCAAACCAAAGATAGCATTTAACCGCGAGGTTCATAATGCACTTAAGAGTATATGGTATGACGATATCTGGAAACAGTAGAAGGAAGTTGTTCCGACCACTGCAGAGAGGCTCAGCTCATGCCAGAGCACCATCTCACATGGAACCAAGCACTCTGCCTTCAGGATTGTTAAGGCCTGCCATAGGAGTGACTTATAGGTTACCAGGTGTCCCATTTAAGGTTAGGTATAGGTATACTATACCTAAGTAAGAGGTGATTACACCAACTTACCCCAGCTGAGTGATCAGCCAGTTGTGTCAAATTGTTAGGCCAAGCCTGGGGTGGCATAATACATGCTTCAGCCCTTGGCAGGCCTTGGGTACACCAATGCCCTGGGTACCTAGTGTACACTGGTACAGGGGCTGACAGGGTGATCCACTTCCAATTGGTTATGCACCTAGGGTGCATAGTTCTAATTTAGTAGAGAGAACAGCAGGCTGGGGGTCTGATTGGCAGGCCCACAGCCTCAATATGTCAAAAACCAGTGAAGCAAAAAGCAAAAATTTGGGGTGACCATAGGATAGCGGACCCTACTCTCCTACAGTGTTACTGAGCTAGAGACAGAGTCGAGAAATGTAGCCAGGTCCTCCATTGTCCCTGAAATGCCCGCTACTCCAACCGGTCTGGAATATACATTTACCAGTGTTAGACCCATCCCAGTGGGCCAACACAAGGCCACACACAAAATGTCCAGAGAGTTGGTTTCTACAATCTCGGCCTTGCAGCCAAGATGGGAACCAACCCATATTGACAGACCACCGGACGGGCGTCCCTTCCCTCCCCATGTGGCTAAAACATTAAAAGTTGCAAACCCAGCATAGCAGTGACTCTCTCTGGCCCATGTCTCCTGGAACATACATATATCATATTTTTTAATGAAGTCCGCCCATTCACTACAGTCTAATTTATTGGGTAACCCCGCTATGTTCCAAGATAGGATTTCTAATGACCTCAGATCCTTATCTGTATTTGTAGCAATCTCGGCAGGAATACTTTGATCTGACCCCGGGAGGGCCCGATCCCCAGTGACAGAGCGTTCACTAATCCTCATACCCCTTATCTCACCATCACTCCACTTCTCTTACTTTCATTCCCTTTACCCTGCTGTACTTCATCCGCTTCATCTGTTACTCCCTTTTCCTATCTCCGTCCCTTACTCCCCTTTTCTCACTTCCCCTCCATCACTCTCCATTACTCACTGCCATTCCCTTACTCATTTACTCTTCTTACCTGTATCCTCTACCCTTAGTCCTTTTGTTGCAGTCAGTCTTTCACTTCCCTTTCATGACTGATCATAATTTCCTTTTCTCACTCTGTCTGTCCTTTCCTCCTCTTCACTCAGTCATTTCAATCATTCTTGTATACACTACACATTAATTCAATCAAAATAAAAAACAGTATATTAGGAATATAGCTCTTTTTGGAGAAGTGAAGTGATTTCTTAAAAGAACTGTTTTTTTGTCTTTTTTTTGTTTTATATTTTTTTTTAGTTTTCAAACAATTTTTTATTTTTGGGGGGATTTTTTTACAGCACCAAAACAAAACTGGGAATCAAAAAACTGCTCAACAGGAACAAAAAAAAAAAAAAAAATTATGACCTGGAGCATGTGTGCTGCTGTATATGGTTTTCAATTAAATTTATGCTACTCTCTCCGTAGCAAATTACCTCATTGCACATATTGCAATGAATGTGCACTTTTTGGAACAGGGGCCGGATGTCAAGAGGCCTGGTGCATGGTGAATCTGCAGCCGCAGATGATGTACTCGGCTGAGAAGGTCCAGGTGGAGGGTTCTCCCTTAGGGCTCTTGTGGTTTCACGAGCAAACCGAATTGGATGCATTGCTTTAAAATGCCTGAGCATGCAATAAATGCTGAAGGAGTATTTTTTGGCCGGATCCCCTCTAGACAGGACACTTCCGCAAATTGTACAAGTGACCTTTGGCGCATTAACTTTTTTTTGCCCGTCTGGAAAAGTGAAATAATTCCAAATGAAAGAGTGCTTCTGTTTGCTCTTTCTGGGTGGTTCTTGAAAGGTCTCCTCACTGTCTGAAGATGACTGGTGTTCTGCCATTTCACTGGAGTAGCTCTTCAGCAACCTTCTCTCAGGAAATTAGTAGAAAAAGTGAGGGGAGTGGGTGTGGTGTTTGAAGATTCTGAAACAGAAACTAATACGAAGCACGCACGTATGCGAACGCGGAGCATTCGCGCATGCGCACTCGGAGCACGCCGTACGTGCACGGTGCACGCGCGTAGGGTCTACGCGCGCATGCGCGTACAGAGCACGCGCTCACGGAGCATGCACAACGTACGCATGCGCACTCGGAGCACGCAGGTGCGCGCACCGTACACGCACGGTGCACACACGCATGCGCATACGAAGCACTGCGTAGGGAGCACGCGCGCATGCGCGTACGGAGCACGCACGGAGCACGCACGACGTACGCATGCGCACGTGGAGTGACAATTCTTCACGTGACAGAAGTAAGGAGAAAATTGAAACCCTGAACAATTTCAGGATGATCACAGAGTATTCTAGTGTTGCTACTGACATTAGAAAGGTTTTCAGGAAGAATTGGCACATTTTGAAATCCAACCCTATAATAGGGAAAGATTTATCAAAGACGCCTTTAATGAAATTTAGAAGAGTTAGAACACTGCGCAATAGCCTTATACAGAGTCATTGCATTCAAGAAAGTAGGCCACATGCTTTCGGTAAGGTTGCGGGTTTCTTCCCCTGCCTCAAATGTAGGGCATGCAAGAACAGTAGTAAAGTTTTAAACTACACTGTGCCCGGTCTTGAGGAACCAAGAAGAATTAAGAAACTGATGAACTGTAACACAACCCACACGCTGTACTGTTTTGTATGTCTATGTGGATTGCGCTACATTGGAAGCACTATACACCCCACAAAAGTGCGTATTTTAGAGCATCTCAGAGCCATCGCAAATAAAGATGTTACCTATCCGGTGGCTCGGCACTTTGAGGCATTTCATCAAAGCAACAGGGACCTGTTGCGATTCTTCTATGCGATAATAATGTGCATAGGCATTGACAATGCTATCATGACATGAGAAGTGCCTATTCAGGGCGGTATCACTGAGTTATGAGGCAAGGTTGCATGCTTTGTTTGGAAATGAACTTGCATGTTTACAAATGGCCGACACCATGGGACTGAAGGAAGTCCGGTGTCCTTTGTTGATGTTTAACATTCATTATTTAATGGTTGTTTCATGTCGTCGCCGGCCACTATTGAAAAAGGCGGTAGCCGAAACGCGTCTTGTCGTGTTTTGTTCTGTCCCAATAAAATCTGGGAGAAGACTGTTCCCGTGAGTGCTGGTATTGATTTACCGTGAGCTTGAGGAATTTAAAAACGGTGTCCATCACCGCGCTACAAAGCACCCGATTGCGAGTGAAAGGAGGGAGACGGAACTGGACCGTAAATATATATATGTATATATATATATAGAAAATAAATAAAACATAGGATTGAGGTACATTAGACGTACAAATTTTCATTTAAAAACCATAGAAATTCACTGCAAAAACCTAGGTTTCAGGCACTTTATAGTTAGAAATTAGCATTTAAAAAAACCATAGAAATTCACTAAAAAAAAACATAGGATTCAGGAACGTTATACTTAGTTGGACATTTCACTCATACAAAACCATAGAAATTCCGGCGTTATAGTTAGTTCAGCTAACTATAATTTGTGCCCCTGTAATGCACTGCTGATGACGTCACATATTACATCATTCATGACATGGTCAGTGACATCACTGATGACATCTCAAATGACATCACTGATGACATCACTGATGACATCATCAACATGAAAATCTGATGCACCTCCTCACACCTGAATCTAACCTTTGATACAGCCACTCTAAAATGCAGACTACCATTTTCGAAAAAATAGACACCTAAATAGCAGTTACTAAATACGCACTGACTGATTCTTAGGTCTACACACACAGCCACTCATTCACCCATACAGTCACTCATACATGCAGTCACTCATCAATACAACACTATCATATGCACTCATACACCTATACACTCACACACTGCCACATATCCAGAGTTACTCACACACCTAGTCAGTCATGCAAAGAATCAATCATACTTCCATTTACTCACCTATACAGTTATACAGACACCACCTCACTTATTCATACAGAGATAACACAAAATTAATCTCTCATAGAATCAAAAATACACACTCATCCATGCAGCCATTCTCACAAGTACTGACTCTCACATATAGTTATTTATATACACCATCACTCACATATACTGCCTTTTACATATGTAGTTACTTGCACATGTACCACTCCATTCACTCACCAACACAGCCATACACACACACTCACCGACCCATACAGCTGTTTCCACATGCACTCTTGAACCCATACACCCAGTGAATCAACCACTCACACTTCTATGCACAGAGTCACACACCTCCCACCCACACACACACACACTCAGGCAGCCATACAAATACTCAGGCAAGCAATCAATAACCCATATAGATACTCATGCAGCTACTCACCAACCTATGCAGCAGCTTACACAACAACAGACAGACTGATACAGACTTTCACACAGTTTAGTCACTAACCCATGCATTCAGTAAGACACATTTAATCACTCACTTATACAGTCAGTCACGTACCTACTAAATCCTCCATACAGACACTTATACACCCACTCATTCTTCAATACAGCTTGGCATACATGGAAAATAAATTTAAACTTTACAGAAACACACAGTCACTGGATGATGTAATCAGCGATGTCATCAGTGATGTAATTTGAGATGTCATCAGTGATGTCACTGACCATGTCATGAATGATGTAATATGTAACGTCATCAGCAGTGCATTGCGTGGGTGCGAGTTATAGTTAGCTGAACTAACTATAACGCCGGAATTTCTATGGTTTTGTACGAGTGAAATGTCCAACTAACTATAACATTCCTGGGGGGCGTAGCCAAGCAGCATGGCCGACAGGACGTGAGCTCCTTCAGCTTCCGACCAGCCAGCCGCATAAATCCTGCAAAAATCCTTTCCAAAGTTGATCGGACCGGACCTGTGAGTGTGTCTGGGTCCCTACAAGCGGGGGAAGCACCTTGTGGGGGAGCAAGCCTGATCGGCAGCCTGGGACTGGATATCGCGGTTCCCTGCCCATTAGACTGGCGGGCCGGAGCTACGCGAGACCGGGGATACGGCCTGTACCAGCGCAAGTGGGGTCTGGAGATTGGGCCGCTGCGCACCCTGCGGACTGAGCTGGGCACCGTGCTGTTGCGGGGGAGGCACCCACTGTCTTCGGGGGCCTCCCGCGGAGGGCTGAACCTCTGCATCACCTCTGACCCCCACGGGTGGACGGTGGACTGCACGGGGTGCCGCGAGGTGACTAGTGGCCAGCAGTAACATATCTGTGGGCCGGAGCTTGCGATCCTGCCCTCGTTTGCTCCTGGTATCCTTCCGGAGGTGCAGCAGAGAGTAAGTGGTGGCAGCGCCCTGCCTGGAGGCGGGCCGACTGATGGGCCAGAACCGGGGGTACAATCACGCAAGGCCGGGGATGCGGCCTACATCAAAGGGGGTGAGACGCGTAGAACGGAGCTAGCGCTCTCCCGGTTGCTGCTCCTGAGCACTTGGCTGTTGCGGGGGAGGTGCCCACTGGTAACCGGGGGCTTCCCCGAGGGGTGCTGACTCCTGCTTTGCCCTTGGGCCCCAGGGAGTGTTGCGTGGCACTCGGCGCTCAGCGGAGACGTACCTGAGGGTCGGGGTCCACGATACTGCCCCCAATTGCTCCTGGGACCCTTCCCGGTCATGCGGAGGAGGCTGCGTCCGTGATCAGGGGTTTCCTGGTGGGAGCAACACCACGTGTACCAGGGAGACGGTGACCTGCAGCGGAGGCCCCACAGCGGATGTGTTCTCCCCTATACTGTGGTGAATGACGATGGAGGGGATCGAGGGCGGCAAGCTGTGGTCGGGCCCGTGCTCTTCTCCCGTGGGACTCCTGCAGCACTTCCTCTGGTTCGCAAGCGCGGCAGATATATTGTGGGGAGTGGACCTGAGACGCTTCTGGACTTGGCAGCTCTTGCAGACCCCGGAGTGATCCTCACAAGCCAACACGATGGGTAAGGACAGGCTGCCCCGCGCCTCTCAACCCAACACCATAACGCAATATACCACACAACGCCTCCCCTCGCAGTGAATCATGCGTCAGACGGGCTTGGATAGGGAGGGCGATACTGCCGACGAGCCCTCCAGAGCAGAGCTCCTGCAGGCGATACAGGGGTCCCGCACCACCCTAGAGAAACAAATAGAGACAGTCTCCATTGATGTAAATCTGTTGTGGGCGGATCTGAGGAAAGTAGCAGACAAGGTCTCTACTGCGGAGGGGGATATCGTCCAGTTGCAGGGAGAAGTGGCTTCCCTGAAGAAACAGGCCTCTCAGTTTACCACCACGACAGGCGCGCTGGAGCGCAGAGCGGAAGAGGCGGAAGGGAGGGCACGCCGCAGCAACAATAAGGTCCTGGGTATCCCAGAGCGCTCGGAAATGGGTAATGCGGAACGATTCTTGGAGAACTGGATATGCACGAAACTCTGCCCCACAGGTCTGTCCGAGGTCTTCGTGATAGAAAGGGCCCACAGGGCGCTGGTGCTGCCGCCCCTGCCGGGTGCTCCTCCTAGGACCCTCATCGCTAAAATCCTGAATTATCCGGCTAGAGACTGTATCCTGAAAGCGGTGAGAGAAGCGGTGGACCTCACCTTTGACAATGCCAAAGTATCTATCTACCCTATCTACAAGTGCAGGAGCAGAGGAAATCCTTTCTTGCCGTCAAGCAGAAACTCCGGGAACTCAACATGCAGTACATGTTACTGTACCCCGCCAAACTTAAGGTCATATCCCAAGGAAAGGCGCATTTCTTTGATGTTCTGGAGGAGGTTTGGGAGTGGCTCGATATTAGGGGAGATGCCCTCCCTCAGGGTGAACGGGGGGCCCGGAGTACATGGGGGTCCAGACCGCTGAGGAGACGAGGTAACAGGCGCAGGAATCGATCAGCAGATGCCACCCAGGGGGAGAGACAGCGAATCATTGTGGGGGACGACGGCGGCCTCCGCATGGAGTCTTCAGATGCTGAGGAACCCCCACACTTTCTATGACAGCTACTCCGGACGAGGGACTGGTACCTGAAACTCTCCAGCCAACCACCGATACGGTTCCTGAAACCGTCATGGACTCACTTACAACCTCCTCAGTCCTGCCTTGAGGCTGATATCCTTTTTTTTCCTTATTCATACTGCTCTGGTAGGGGGGGTCTGACAATTAAGGGCTGGGGTTTATTATCCTGCAGGGGGGCTCGGGGTAGTCAAACGAACACAAATAACAAACGAAAAAACATAAAGGGGAAGTGTGCTGAAGTCCCAAGTCGCGGGTGAACACTCCTCAATGCAATGCCCTGATGGCTTCATTCGATGACAGTGATATACACTTTGAGGCGGCTGGACTGAGTTGGGAGCTAGTCCGAGGGGGGTTTTCCCTATTGTTCTAGTATAGATTTGGCCCCGGTTGGGTCCATGGGACAGCTGTGCACGTCCTGGCATTCCTGCTTATATGGTTGTCAGTACAATGCTCGTGAGAGGGGGTGGTGGTTTTTAGGGGGTCGTTTAGGGTTGTTGTTATTTTTGGCATGTACAGGATTTGGCCCACGGTATCAGTGTAGCAGCGCGGAGCGTGGAACACAGGGAGAGCGGTTCCTTTACCATCTATGGGGTTTAAAGTGTTAAGCTGGAATGTGCAGGGGTTGGGAATGTGCACCAAGAGATACAGGGTCCTGTCCTATCTCCGCAGACACCAGGTCTCCATAGCATGCCTGCAAGAAACTCACCTTACTGACGAGGGGGTTCAGAAATTAGCAAAGAAATGGCGTCTACAGGTTTTTCACTCATCATTCTCCACCTATGCTAGGGGAGTCCTGGTATGGGTGGCCCCGGGGACTCCGTTCACCAGTCAGTATGT
This sequence comes from Triturus cristatus, assembly GCF_964204655.1. Lineage (NCBI taxonomy): Eukaryota > Metazoa > Chordata > Amphibia > Caudata > Salamandridae > Triturus > Triturus cristatus. Next base: position 945,204,911 of record NC_140579.1, read on the forward strand.
AGAAGCTGATATACAGGGGAGGTATTTGCTCCTAAGAGCAAAGATAGACAGAAGAGATATAGCAATCATGAACATGTATGCCCCAAACACGGATTACCCGACCTTTACCAATCCCTCCAGGAGATGTTGGTATCGGAATTAGAAGTACCACTGCTCTGGATGGGGGATTTTAACTGTGTCCTAGATCCCTACCATGACAGGTTCCCACCCCGCACTGGTACTAAACCGAGGATGATGATGAAACTCCAAGAGGTTATGGGGAATATAGGAGCCCAGGATATATGGCGCCAGAGACACCCAACTCAGAAAGTTTATACCTGTTTCTCACCCACTCATAACACTTATAGTCGTTTAGATAGACTCTTAATTGCTAACCCAGACTCGGATATGTCCTTTGCGGTGACTCATCAAATGCGATTCCTATCTGATCACTCCCCAGTAGCGTGTGCGATTGAATGGGGGGACCCGCGATGTCGCCCACGGACCTGGAGGTTCTCAGCTGCGGTACTCGAAGACCCGGTGAGGAGGCAGCAGTTAGAAGTAGCCATAACTGACTACATTGATTTAAACTGGGACGCACCTGGCTTGACACGGGCTATGCAGTGGGAGGCCATGTGGGGTTTGGAAACAGCTCCAACGAGAGCTACAGGAGGAGGAACGACACCTCTTGCAAAACCCCAGAAGCAGAGAGCAGCAATAGGGAACATGGCATTAGGGAACGCATACATGACATTTGGGACAGGCTTGACAAATATACCCTCACACATTATAGGCAACGCCTCCATCGGGAAGGGGATAAATCGAGCCATCTCTTGGCCTGGATTCTTTGGAGGGAACACGCGCCTTCTACGATTGTGGCTTTGAGGGAGCCAACAGGTGGCTTGGTTCACTCCGAAGTGGGGATACCGCGGGTCCTAAAGTCCCATCTTCAGACTGTCTATACTGCGGACCCCAAGATCAGTGAAGCGACATATCTCCCCTACCTACAGGCCCTGACCCTACAATCCATCCCTGAAACAGTGCAGAGGGAGCTCGATGAACCCCTCCCAATCGGGGAGGTTCAATCCGCTCTACAGCGTTTACCACGAGCCAAGACCCCGGGTAGTGATGGGTTCCCTCTGGAATTTTATCAAGCGTTTGCAGGTATTCTCCCCCGACTCCTGATGCAGGTTTATCTCGAGGCATTTGATCGCAGAACTCTCCCACCAAGTATGATGCAGGGGGAAATATGTATGCTTCTGAAACCCGGAGGGGATGCTCATGACCCCTCAGCATATCGGCCGTTGACTATGCTTAATATGGATGTAAAAATTCTGTGCAACCTTTTGGCCACGTGTTTGGCGCCATACATGCCACATTTGGTCCATGAAGACCAATGTGGGTTTATACCAGGACGGAACACAGCTATGAACCTGCGCCAACCTTTCTTTTTTTTTTTTTTTTTTCAAAAACCTTTATTGCGCCAACAAAGTGTACACAGCTATTCAGCCAACAACCCGGAGGCAGGCAGCTTGTATTCATACCGACAGCCAAGAGCGCGGATCAATGCCGTACACTGTTTAGAGGAGAGTGATGAAGCATTCTGCAGCGCCAAACAAACAAACAACAACCCTGCCAGTAAGCATCATTAGTGGGAAGCATATAGCTCGCCAGTCGGTACCAGACCGTAGATGAAATATTGCAATTGTCATCTCAGCAGTACAGTGATAGGGACCACAGAACAGTAGCCACCGTCCAGGGGCCCATAAGCCCGCCGGATACGGCTGCGGCAACGATGCGGAGCAACCCTGCAAGGGAATACAAATCGGCAACAAGGCCATGCGAGTGCTGCCTGAGGCACCGCCGCGGCCACAATGAGGAGAAAAACGACCCGCCCTCCCACCGTCCCCACCATACTCATATCACTCACTCAGGCCTCCAGCCTCTGAGTCCCTGCGCTGATGCTCATGGGCCCAGCACACAAACGGCTCCCAGATGTCCCTGGGCCGGGATGCGACTGGCATCAGCTCTCAGAACGTCGCCAGCTGCGTGCAACCATACGTGACATCCGCCAGCCAACCCTTCACTGTGGGCACCCTCCTCCGTCCCCAATGGATGGCCACCTGCCTCTTGGCAAACAGCAAAAGCAGTGCATGCAACTTACGCGACGGTGGTGGAGTGTCTCTGACATAGCCCAGCAGCCCGACTAGAGGGGAAGGGACAACCGCTAGGCCCACAATCTGGTTTACCAACACAAAAACCTGAGACCAATAGCTGTCTAGTTTGGGGCAGGACCACGCTATATGTAGGAAGGAGGCCGCGGCCGATCCACACCGCCAACAGTCATCCGCCTCCCTAAGGCCCATCCGTTTGAGGCTGACGGGGGTTCTGTAGAATCGATGCAGATACTTAAAATGTATCAGCCGCAGATTATAGTTCGGCGATAGCTCGGTAAGTTGCCCGCAGCAGAATTCCCACTGTTCCCCCGTAACCTCAGGGTGGAGCTCACCGTTCCAAAGCAACAAAGCCGTGGGCACCTCCACCTGGTCCACGCTCTGCATATGGCGATAGATGCGAGTAACCAATTTACGGGGGAACGGGGAGCCCACCACCGCCACCAAGGCTGAAAAGACAGGCGGCGCGATAGGGAACTCCCTCGACAGCGCCCGGCATGCCTCACGTAGCTGATGGTACAGGAATAATTCGGAGAACGGCACCGCACCCCCATCCCGGTTGTCGGGGGCGGCATGAACTTGCCGTCGGGGAACAGGTCAGCCAGTGTACGAAGCCGCAGCTTCTCAACAAGGTGTCCGGCTATCCCACCCGCCACACAGGGCAGCATCGGGTTATGCATCAAAGGGAGTGAGGGGGCATATAATAACGGAACCTGTGCCCTCCGGCGTAGCCGCTCCCACACCCACTGCAACAGCCCCGCTGTATCGACGTCCGCCCCAGGGCGGCACGCCTTGGCGCAGATTGCCACCCCCAGTGGAAGGGGCGCCACCACTGCTCTCTCCACCGCCACATGAGGCTGAAAGGGAGTAGGGTGAGACCAGAAATGCAGGAATTGTACCTGAGCACAGAGAGCATACAGCTTCATATCCGGGGCACCCAGACCTCCCCGCCGCAATGGCAATGTCAACGTGTCCCACGCCACCCTGGCCTGCCCACCCGCCCAGACCAACTCCACCAAGCAAGAGCGCAAGGAGGCAAAGAAGTGCGACGTGAGTGGCACAGGTATATTGGCAAACAGGTAGAAGAACTTGGGCAGCACTATCATTTTTGCCAACGCAATCCGCCCAGTCAGCGTCAGGGGTAGGGAAGCCCAGAGCTTCACTTTTGCGCGGAGCCACATCATTGCCCTACCAAAGTTGAGATTCCAGATCTCCTGAGTGTCACGGCTAATCCAAATCCCCAAATATTTGACCTCTCCGGCCTCCCAGCGCAGGGGGTACTCGGAGTACACCTCCGTGGTGCTGTCCGTGAGGGGGAAGAGCACCGACTTGGCCCAATTTATGGAGATGCCAGCGAGACCCTCAAACCGGACGAACTCCCGCAATATTGGATCAAGGTTGACCGCGGGATTGGTGAGGTAAAGGGTCACGTCGTCCGCATAAAGGGAGACCAGAAGGCTTCTGGAGCTAAAACCTATACCCCTCGCCGTGTGATGCTGCCTAATCCTGGCCGCAAGCGGCTCCATAGCTATGGCGAACAGCAGCGGGGAAAGGGGGCACCCCTGTCTAGTTCCACGCGAGATGTGGAACGGGTCAGACACTAGGCTATTCACCCGCACCCGTGCAGTGGGCAGAGTGTAGAGCAAACAAATTTTCCGGAGCAATAGCGCACTGAACCCCATCCTTTCCAATATTTGGAACAGATAGGGCCATTCAAGGGTGTCAAAGGCCTTCGTGGCATCCAAAAACACCACCGCGGCCTTGATCTCCGGGTGTAAATAATGCAGCACCGCAAATATGGTGCACAAATTGTGGGAGGTCGCTCTCTCCGGTATAAACCCCGATTGATCTGGAAGGGCAATTAGCGGCAGCATTGGCTGCACCCGGTTCGCGAGAATCTTGGCGAGGATCTTCACATCCACGTTAATCAGAGATAGGGGCCGGTACGAGTTGAGGTCATCTGCGGGCTTATCTGGTTTTAGCAATGTGATAATCAGTGCCTCGCGCATGGTAGCAGGCAGAATTCCCGTTTCTAAAGCCTCCTCGTATACCGCCAACAACCTGGGCGACAGTTCCTCTGCATATGCCTTGTAGAAGGCCGTCGTGAGACCATCAGGTCCCGGCGCCTTATCAGGAGGCAAGCTCCGGATGACCTGCGCTACATCCCCTGCGTCTATCGGAAGATCCATATATTCCCTATGTTTGTTGTTAAATCATGCTAGTGCAATGGAATCCAGGAAGGGCGTGAGTCCCTCCGGGCACGCGTCCTGGGTGTTAGTATATAACCTGGAGTAGAACTCGGAAAAGGCACCCACTATCTCCCCCCTAGTGTGAAGCAGTTCACCCGCAGACGTGTGCAGTGCATGGATATACGTAGCGGGCCGCGGCGGCCTGGTCATGTTCGCCAGTACCTTCCCCGGCCTCCCGCCCTCGCCGTAGCGCTGAGCCTCGGCATATTTCCCTAGGAATTTAACTTCCCGCATCGCCTCCTCGTCATAGGCCAGTAATTTAGCTTTCAGCAGCCCGGCCAACTCCGCGCCGCCGCTCTCAAAGAAAGTGCGTTCGAGTCCCTTGATATCACCCTCCAGTGTGGCCAAGGTGCCCCGTATCGCCCTCAGCACCCCTGCCTGACGGGCTATGCACTGGCCCCTGATGACGACCTTAAATGCCTCCCAGAGAGTCGCAACCGAGTCCATAGAACCCACATTTCGATCGAAGAAGTCGGTGACATCCGACCGTATCTCCTCCTTGAAGGCCTCATCGAGTAGCGCGTGGGGCGGGAGCCTCCACGAGAACGCCGGGGGAGGGTCGCCCGGCAGCCGCAGCTTTAGCATGCAAGGCGCATGATCAGATAGCGAGCGGGGCATGTGCTCTACCTGCGACGTCCACAACGCGACGTCTCGCGACACCAGCCAGAAGTCCAAGCGGGACCACGCACCCCCATGGGCTGATATACAGGTGCCCTCCCGGAGGTCCCCATGACGACCGCGCCACACATCCACCAGCGCGCCATCCATCACAATTTCGCGCAGCGCGGAGCTCGCCATCGGATTCAGTGTGCGAGCCACCCCCTGCCTGTCTGCTCTGTCATCAAGCACAGCATTAGAATCCCCCCCCCAGATAATAGTGTCGCAGCCAGTGGCCTTCACCTGCCCCCAAACCTTGTGGAAGAACCCAGGAGAGTCAACATTGGGCCCGTACACAGCTATAAACATCACCGCGATACCACACATCTTACCATGCACTAGAACATATCGGCTGTCCGGGTCACACTGCACAGACCCCTCCCTCCAGTCCAATCCACGACGGAGCAGTATTGCCACCCCCCGGGCATAGTTCGAGTAGATAGCAGAATAAACATGTCCCCATCTGGTGTGACGCAGCCTAGAGGCAGGAGTGGCATTCAAATGGGTTTCCTGTAGCAGGCAAACATCCACACAGTGCCGCACCAGATAAGCATGCACCAGCCTGGCCTTCCTATGATCGTTGAGCCCCCGAACATTCCAGGTAATACAGTTCAGTGTTTTGTCAGTTCTTGGCATACCCCACACATAGGAAGTAGATCATAAAACGACATGTTCACGAAAGTCGACTTGCACAGTCTTGGCACCACATAGCGAGCAAACAGTCTAGTTTGGCAGTAAACAACAAACCAAAGAAAATTCCCCCCCCAACCACCCTCCCCTCACCCACTCCAACCCCCCAACCGGGTCGTAGAATAGCCCACCCCAACATGCGCCCACAAAAACCTGGAATGGAAGCGGGAATATTCCCAGTGGGGTATGGCTTTGTCGGCTACTCCCCTGTACGAAACAGGGTGGCCAGAAGATCTGCAGGGGATGCGAGCCACCTGTTGGAAGGCGGACCCCGAGGAGTCGGTGAGACCACCAAGGGGGGGGCCCTCTCACTGCACGAAGTAGCCGAGCGCTGCCGAGAAGTCTCCTGAGAGATCCTTCTCCTATCCCGTACTAGCACAGTAACACCACCACACCGGACTCAAGGAGGTTGTCTCAAGACAAGCAATTCTTTATCATCAATAAAAGGTTACGAGCTCAATATTTACACGAAGGGATCGAGGGATCCACCAAAAGTCTCAAGGTCTCTTTGGAAGGGTAGGGGTAGCGGGACAGTCTTTGGCAGGAATGTGGTACGAGGGTACCTGGGGCCCAGTTCTTATCCTCACGCTGGAGGACCTCCGATCTCGGAGGGGTCGAGCCGCGACGGCGTCAGCAGGGCTCTGGCGTACAGTTCGTGGAGAGCCGCGATTCAATCAGCAGGGCTCTCAAGATGGTCTCTGTTCAGCTCGAGCCGCGACGTCGTCAGCAGGGCTCCGAGGAAGGTTCCAGCGAGGTTGGGCCGCGACGGCGTCTGCAGGGCTCCGATGTTCCAGGTGGTTCAGAAAAGGGTTCACAGGAGGGAGCCGCGACGCAGTCAGCAGGGCTCGTGATGGTTCCGACAAGAGTTCTTCTCCGTAGGGTCAGCCGCGATTCAATCAGCAGGGCTCTCGACTCCGGGATACAACTGCCGAGCTGTGGTGGGGTCGCCCCAGATATAGGTCTGGAGCCCTTTGATGTCCGGACCTATGCGCCCGAGGGGGCGGAGTGGCCGGGTGGAGGTGGCCAGACGCCCAGCAGGAGAGGCGCCAGGCCCATGGGAGTTGCAGGGCGATCACACCTCGAGAGGGGAGGACAGTTGGGGGTCCCATCGATACTGTCCTCCGCCGGGGGCGATGAATGGTTCCTGTGGCACCCCCTGGCTAGTTCGTGGTGCCTCGATGTCGGGGCTTCGCTGGGGTCGAGGCCGGGTTGAGCGGGGTCGCGCCGGCTGGTGCACGGTGTGACGTGGATGCCAACAAGATGGCGGAGCCACGAGGAGTATGCGTCCACGTGCAGCTCCGGGTGAAGGGCCTTGGTGCAGTTCAGACGGGTGGCCCGTGACGGCCGGGGCGGGGAACGGGCACAATCCAGGGGGTTAAGGACCACGCCACGAGGCCGGGTCCAACAGGCGTCCCCCCCAGCCGAAGGCATGGAGAGTCACCCATCTCCTTGGGGATTCTCCTCGTCAAGGCGGAAGAAGCGGGACAGGCCGTCGGCGTTGGCGTGGTCATTGCCGGGCCGGTGTTCGACGTCAAAGTCCATCCCTTGTAGCGAGATGGACCACCGCAGCAGCTTGGGGTTCTCGCCCCGCATTTGCATTAGCCATTGCAAGGGCCGGTGGTCGGTCTGG